>NC_058058.1:26435674-27635674 GCF_020085105.1 Siniperca chuatsi | reverse complement strand
TTTAGTGAGAAATCTCTCGTTTTTGAAACGTTGGCCTCTCACTCCCACAATCTTCTCCCACTGAAATAGTGCAGCTAAACAACGGAGGCTGGTAGCGAGCTGAGGCACACAAAAAAAGTACAGAAATACAGTTTTTCTTTCTGGATTATATTGATGCCAAGTTGACAAGAAAACTGTAGACATATGACACCTTTTATCTTGTGTTTCTAGAGTTATGTATTTTTGCGGACATATAAGGAACTGTTAATATGTCATTGTTAAAGGGAGTTAGGCGTAATATTTTCGCGCAGGGAGCTTCAGTTTAATTCAAACTGTTACTGCTAGACACTGTATGTAGCCTTTATTTTTAATGTTTTGTTACCAGTACAGAAACACTAGGTAACGGCTAAAGTATGATAAGGTTGTCTGACGTTGGCCGCGGGTAGTTACTGGTTTAATTAATGGTTTACAGTTGATTACTGACAGTGGCTGATCAGGCTAATTATCAATGGTTGCCCTTTGTCTGCGTGTTTTTAAACTACTTTCCCAATGAAACATGATGTGCTTGATGGTGTTGTGATTCCTGATGAAACTTGTTGTCCTTTAGCTTCCCTTTTTAACATTTATTCACCCAGAAAAAGCTCAGATTTCTCTGTATAATATGACTCTGTCTGTCAGCTGCTGTGTGTCTGCAGTGTATTTACAGATTTGGGATTTTATATCAACATCACTGGATGTCATTAATATAATTTTATTAAATCACACCCACCCACACACAAGGTGGAATATTTTGTCAGCTGACAAAAAGGGAGAAAGAAAGGTGACATGCAACAATGGTTCCTGACCAGACTAGAATGTGGTACGTTGCAGTTAGCTGATAGGGTGCATATCAGCTAACTGCAACGTCCCACGTTCGCACCCAACCACCCAGTCCAGGTGAATTTTTCCATTCAAACTGCAATTCAAAACTGGGTAACATGTAAAGGGCTGTTAGTAACAGTAACCAAGGAAGATAGGACAATTTTTATTACAGCTTTTCTATCTAAAAAGCAGCCTTTTAGATGGCAGCAACAGGGCACCCTGGTAGTCTAGGGGTTAAGGTGCTGACTATGAACCACAATGTCCTCGGTTCGCATTTGGCCAGGGACCACTGTTGCATGTCATTCCCCATCTCACTCTCCATTCTTCCCTGCCACCTCTCCACTGTCGATTTTTTGTTTGTTTGTTTTTTTAAAAATCAGCAAAAAAGAAGCATTATTAGTTGCTCCAATTCATGACAATGTGTTACTCTGTGACATTTATTTGATTGACAAACACTGTTGTCCCAATGTTGACTGAAGGTTCATGCTTGCTCATGGTGGGATTTGTTGGGTCTCTGTAAATAATTATTACGAGTCTACGGTCTAGACCTGCTCTATAGGAAAAGCGTAATGAGATAACTTCTGTTATGAATTGGCGGTATATAAATAAAATTGAATTGAATGTAACCAAACCATGTAGTCAGCCCTCACCTGCCTCCTTCAGTTTTTATCTGTGTTTAGTTGAGTTTCATATTTGGGACAATCAGTTGTCACCTGTACTGCTGAGGCATTTTCTGCTGTTCTTACTGTGTAGTCCCAGTATGGGTGGTGAGAGAGGAGGTGGGTTGGGGAAGGTGAACTTGACGGTATACTCTTTAGGCCTCTTCAGCAGTTCTGTGGCGTCCTGGCTCTCCTCCTCCTGACCTCCCTTCTTCTTGCCTTTCTGCTGCTTTCTGGTCAGGGCCTCCTTAGTTTGCTTCTCCTGAAAGGGAACATTTAAAAAAATTGGTGTCAGCTGCAAAAACAACGTGAGACATAATGGATGGATATAACATTGGTGTCAACTGGGAATGGCAAGGTGTGACACACACCATAGCTTAGCTTGAGTACAGAGTTTTATGTTGTACATTTGCTAAAGACATCAAGACTATAGGTACATAGCTTCATAGGACAACAGCGTCAACTGTGAGAGTGAGGAACTCTTGATTCTACCCATACATGAAGCAACACAACTTGCCCCTCTTGACAGAGCTTGAACTGTTGTATTTTGATAAATTTTTTAATTAATCTAGGTCAAGTTGTCAAGACATTGTTTTTCTCTTTAAAGTCTAGTTCATTTTGTTTAGGGGTCACCTTTCAGATTTATGAAACTGGACCCTGGGGGGAAAGCCATACTCACAGCCTGTTTGGTGGACTTGCCACCAGCCTTTAGCTCTTTGAGTTTCTTCTCTTGCTTGTCGTACTGTTTCTGCAGTTCTTTCTGCTTCTGCACATACATCTTCTTGAAGGTCACTGAAATAAAAGCAAAAAAAAAAAAAGGAGAAAAAAAGCACTAAGTAACATAAAGCAGGTCAGTTTTCAGCTGTGTGTGTCTTACTCGTTTTAACTATACCACTAACACAATTCTAGTTTTCCACAAAATCCTGCCATATTTCCACTATCACCGCTGGGCTGCTGTAATCTCCTATTAATTCTCTGTATTTCAGTGCAGTAATTATTCAAAGTTTATTTCATTCCAACTGTGAGAGACCTACAAAAATATGTAATAAAACTTGACACATGGTTCCCACGCCTTCTTAAACATTAAATTCAAGGACTTTTCAAAAACTTTCCAGGCCCAATTCATTCAAATTCAAGGACCCAACACGGCATAGTTTGAGACACAGTTCAAGGTTAATTACTGTTACACACTGTCTTACAGTGATGTTACTTTAACTAAAAGAAATTTTTTCCCCTCAAATTCACAAACATTCAAGGATTTCAAGGACCCATGGGAACCTATAGGCAAAGAGTGAATTCAACAGATATGCACACAATCAAGTTGCTCTACAGATTGAATTTCAGATGCATTAAGGTAGATAATTTCCTTCTTAGAGGAAATTAATTCTTAGCTAAAAAGTCTGACAAAACAATTGGAGTGAAAAAGATACTCTTAATGTGAATTTAATCTATTTTAAAAGTCATGTTATCTTAGACACAATACATATCCCCAATCTACAAGGATACTTACAGTAGTTTCCTCTGTAATAGTAGAGTTTCTGGTTGTCTAAGTGGACGATATCTGTACACACTTCGTCAAGGAAACTCTGGTCATGGGAAACTATTAGGAGAGTCTTCTTCCAGCCTTGAAGGTAGCTGTAAGTGGAAAAGAGAATACACAAATATCTCTAAAGGACTAGCACAGACAGTTACTGTAAATGTTATAGAGCTACATCAAATCACATGCCTTATTAACACTGCAGCCATATGATCGAACTTTTGAAGCAGATCACTAAACAAAAGACTTACCATTCAGATCCATGTCACCATAGGGCCAACAAATATAAAGTTTGGACTGACAGTGGTGCCAGAGGATTTTGTCATCCAAGTGTATTTCTTATATTTTGACCTGAGGGTATTGCTAGAGGGACATAACACAGTGGCCAAAATACAGAGGGCCCATCTACTACATAACGTACACAGCATCCGTCTGTGCACCGGCTCAGTCAGAGCTCTGTTGCGGTTTCAATGTCCACTAGAAACATTTCAGAAGTGGAGCATTTGTTCTTTTGCAGTAACATTTCTAATTGTTTAGTTGTTTTGCTGACATTTTTTAACGTTTTACAAGCATAAATACATTAATGCAGCTTATTAAATGTGGTAACAGATGCTAGATGTGCCATCATCATCTTTGCACAAATTGAAGCCAAACAGCATCCCTCATTCTCTGCTGCTTGTATTACTTGACCTTGCATTTACAGAAACAAGGATATAATGCAGTATATCCTGAGTGAGAGGTCAGTCTCACTCTCTTTCTCTCTCTCAAACTGGTAGGACTTTAAAAGCCTTTCAATTTACTGAGTCAAATTTCATTTAGATGTAACTCTGCTTAGCTAAGTTAACTTCCCTCATCCACAGACCAACATCCATTGACTTAAATAATATTCCTTCCCATTCTTAATCCTAATTAAAAACTACCATAATAAAAAAAACTACCATAGTTAAATACACAGTGATATGATACAGGGAAACCCATTCGATTAAAAAGCTGCTGTGTACTTATTGAGCCAGATGACGGCATTAAGGTCCAGGTGGTTGGTGGGTTCGTCCAGCATCAGTAGAGTGGGTTCCATGAACAGAGCTCTATGGGTACAAAAAGTAAGAGTGAGTGAACAAGAATTTCTTGCAGGTTAATGTTGGACCAGTTCCATCCATGAAGTTTGTATTGGTGTACCTGGCGAGGGAGACTCTCATTCTCCACCCTCCAGAGAACCTCTTGGTGGGTCTGTTCTGCATTTCAGGGGTAAATGACAAACCAGCTAGGATCCTTCTGGCCTTGGCCTCGGCTGCTGCAGCTCCAATTGCCCTCAGCTCTTCATAGACCTGTCGAGGAGCAGAAACATTGAGACAGGTCAAGAAACACGAGAAGTCAGCTGTTCAGACAGGTTGTTAACAAGCCAATAGTTTATCCAAAGTATCTAAACCACTTTTTTGGAGGTTAAGCTGAAGGTGAGTGCACCTGAAATTACACTAATAATCCCTTATTGCACAGGAAAACTGTGCACAATTACGGCATGTACAGTACGTTGAGGCTGAACCATGAAGTCTGTCTGTAAATTGTGATGAATGTTTACAACGAACAGTTTGGGGAATCATTTTAATGTTTGCCTCTGTTTTCTCTTCCAAATACATTTGGCTAACCTCAAGGTTTGTTTCCAATCTGTTTGATCCTCTGACTGCTCATGTTTCTTGATCTGTCAGACTTCTTTTTTGTGATTTCACTGTGTTCCCAGATGTTAGCAATTAATTTTGCAAGTGGAATTTTGTCATTACTGATAGGAATGATGGCCAAAAATACAAGTAAGACCCAAGTTTTCCTTGTAGTACACTGGAATTATCCTTCAAAGCTGCATCAATAGATTTTTTTGGCCACTTGGGGGCAGCAGAGCAAACTGTGAACACAACAATACCATACAAACTTTACAAGATGATAAAATGTCACATGTCAACAGTTACCTATTTACACATTCAGCAGACACAAACCAACATTAGCATTAATTTGGAGTTGTTTTTGTGTCTACCTGAATGTAATTCCAATATTCACTCTCTGTTAGCACTGGTTTGGTCTCCACCAGCTCCTGAGGGAAATATCTGGCTCTTTAGCTGCTAAATGCTCCACTATGTTCACCAGGTAGTCTCTAACTGTGTCTGTCTGCTGTTTAGTGCTGAACAGGTACAGTAAGAGTACAGTGGGGTTTTAGAGTTTTATCACTGAAAACAACTGCCTGCTGCTGCTGTAAACCAGGCTGATGAGAGCACTGAGAATGAACCAAAATACTAAAGTTGCTTAAGTACTTTTCTTTTGAGTCTCTTTGTTTTGTCAGCTTGCATATTCTTCACTATGTTAACTGTGTTCTTGTGGGTTCACCATGTTCAGTGTTCTGTTGTGCTGGCTTTCAATCAATTAATTTTTATGGCAATCTGGCCAGTAAATGTCAAAATATTTTGTTCTGGAGTGTTTAAGAGATGGTTAGACAGTCCACAATGACTATTCTTAGACCCCATGGTACTGGGATGAAAAAAAATCATAAATGCAGCAGTGTTGCAAGTGGCTTTAACTAAACAAAGGTTACTGGTATTTGAAATGGTGGTTCACACACAGACACTCACCTTCTCCAGCCTCTCAGCCACACTGTCCTCTCCCTTCTCCAGACGAGCCTGGAGCTGTTTCTCCTCCTCCAGAAGCTTCAGACGGCGGGTGTCTGCCTTCAACACCGCCTGCACCGCTGGTGTGTCATCAGCTACCACCTCTAACAGAAACACAAGTACATGACAGAGTCAGTGGGCGATAACAGCATGGACAGAGACAAGATAGAGAGCACATTCTGACAGGTCACTTACCCTGTTCACATAGCAGCACATCAATGTTGGGGGGAATACTGAGAGCTCTATTGGCTATGTGTTTCAGTAATGTGGTCTTTCCTTTGCTGAAAGATGAGAAGAAGACAAGAGAAAACTGAATCAGTTATTATCAATGTATAGGTGAACATCAAGCAAGACATTGGCTACTATTACAAGCTACAGTAACCTGGCTACTGCTCATACCACAAGGAAACCTGCAGTGGGCTATTCATACTTCAAGGCAGTGGCACTATTAAGAGGCTAGGGGAAGCAAAACCTCCCCAAAATGGTCATGGAAATATGCTGCAGCTTTTTGTAAATTACTATGCTTGCTGAATGTTATATGCAATAGCTAATATATTTTATTTTGGTGAGAGAAAGAGCAAGCAAGTGACAAAGACAGCTGAGAGACCTATATATACATACACATCTATCTATCTATCTATCTATCTATCTATCTATCTATCTATACATACAGTGGTGTGAAAAAGTGTTCCCCCTTCCTGATTTCTTATTTTTTTGCATGTTTGTCACACTTAAATGTTTCAGATCATCAAACTAATTTAAATATTAGTCAAAGATAACACAAGAAAACACAAAATGAAGTTTTTAAATGAAGGTTGTTATTATTAAGGGAAAACTAAATCCAAACCTACATGGCCCTGTGTGAAATAGTGATTGCCCCCTAAACCTAATAACTGGTTGGGCCACCCTTAGCAGCAACAACTGCAATCAAGTGTTTGCAATAACTTGCAATGAGTCTTTTACAGCGCTGTGAAGGAATTTTGGCCCACTCATCTTTGCAGAATTGTTGTAATTCAGCCACATTGGAGGGTTTTTGAGCATGAACTGCCTTTTTAAGGTCATGCTACAGCATCTCAATAGGATTCAGGTCAGGACTTTGACTAGGCCACTCCAAAGTCTTCATTTTGTTCTTCTTCAGCCATTCACAAATGAGCCATATACACACATACATACAAACATATACACATAGCAGGCCAGCACAATCGCCAGACAGCAACCCACCCTGCCATCTGCCAGAGGCCAACTGACAGCATGCCTAGCAGACCGCACTCAGTGCACATCCCAGGCGTCAGCTGCGACAAACATCTTCCTGCTGGAATTCAGTATCAATACAACCGTCTGCCATTCAGTTACTCTCTGGCGCAACGCATCTTCTCCAGATGTGTTGAGACGGCTCTGGAGCCGTTACACAGGATGGGGACAAAAGTATTGTTTTATCAACCTGCTTTTGTTGGCTCGTTCCAGGGAGGAAGCCGCGTTGAAGATGACGACGACACTGGTGACGCATCTGTCGAGCTTGGGCTTCACAATAAACTTGAAAAAGAACTGGTGCCTCCATTCCGACATAGTCACCCAGATTTGGAGCAGGGTCGGCAGAGCAAAGGTAGATCTCTTTGCTTAACGCGGAAACGCACAGTGCACTCTCTGGTTCTCCCTGAGCGTGCAAAACAATCCTCCACTGGGAGTGGACGCGTTTGCACATCAGCCATGGCCCAGGATGCTTCTGTACACCTTCCCACCAGTCCCACTGATCCTTCGGTTCCTGGACCGAGTGCAGGCAGAATGGCTATCAGAGATCCTGATAGCACCGGAGGACACAGGCGTATTGTGGTTTCCGTGTCAGGCTGACCATGGGACCTCCCGTAGCACAGAGACGCTCTCTCTCAAGCAGGTGGAGCGATCAGGAATTAGACTGGTCAGCACCTGTGGGTTTGGCCGCTAATAGGGAACGTTTAGGCTGGGTCTCTCTCAAGATTTGCGCACACTATCTAGGGTGTGAGAGCCGCATCTACCAGAGCGTCTTACACAGCCAAATGGACTGCTTTCCAGCGATGGTGTGTAGAAAAGAGCCTGGATCCCATCATGTCCCCTCTCTCATGTGCTGTCATTCCTTCAACTACTAGTGGATAGGAATTTGGCCTTCAGCACGGTTAAAACTTACGCTGCTGCAATCTCATCCTGCCACAAGGGTTTTGGTGACAGATTGGTGTTTAGCCACTCTCTGATGAAATGCTTCTTGAGGGGCGTATGGAGACACAGACCAGTGTCCCTGGCTCCTCAGTGGGATTTAGCAGTGGTTTTACACACGCTGACTAAAGCCCCCTTTGAACCTCTGGATCAGGTTCCGCTTGAGTTTCTGTCAGCCAAGACAGCGTTGCTTCTGGCTCTGAGGTCTGCAAAAAGAGTTAGTGACTTATCTGCCCTCTCTGTGGCCCCATCTTGTCTCAGGATCCAAGGAGATGGCAGCTCGGATGTTTTGTGCCCTAATCCGGCGTTTACGCCTAAAAGCATCACTAGCTCTTTCAGATCGAGAGTGATAACCTTGGATGGTTTCACAGCTCAGAGGAAGACACCACGTCTCATCTCCTCTACCCAGTGCGTGCATCGTCGCCTTGCGCCGCTCTCAGCGTCCGTTTGTACACTACAGAGAGCAATCTCAGGGGCTGCCTCTGTCCACACAGCGCCTGTCACACTGGCTGTGTGAAGCTGTTTCACAGGCGTATCTCTCCTCTGGGATGGATCCTCTGGAGAGCATGAGAGCACACTCCACCAGGGGGATTTCATCTTGGTGGTGGAAGACATTTGCACTGCAGTTTCATGGTCTTCCCCTTGTTCTTTCATTCGCTTCTATCTGCAGGATATCTCCCATTTTTCTATGACTCCGTACTGAGTATTTTGTCAGCGTCCTTGTTCTCAAGGAATTCGGTTATATGCTCTTCCTCCTGCCTGTCAGTGCTTGGAGAACTTCCCTTCTGTCCCTACTCTGCTCCTCGCTGGACTGTTACAGTGCGTAACCTTCATTTCTGCTTTCTCACAGCAGTAGGATATATTTATTCCCAGCCCCAATCCCCTCATGGATAACATTGGATATTCTTCTATGCTATGCCATTGGGACGCATATAAGGTTTGAACGCCTATTATTTCATCTGTAAAGTAGGATGTGTTTGTGCTTGTGGTACCGGATTGACCCAGTGTGGCACGGATCATATCATGCTTCACCCTTAACCCACTAGCGATAGTTCTGGGCCCCACTGGCTCCCTAAATAGCTGAAGAAAAGTTTTTTCCAATTTATAAACAAGGTGAGACTGAGGTGAGGCCCACACAACTGGTGGGCATGGACTAAAGTTTTTCAATGCTGCGCGTGTGCACGAGGGATAAACCCACTAGCGATAACCTTAGAGAGCTGCACCTATACTCATAGAATCTGGAGTTACAATACGTAACTATCATCACGATCATGTTCATCATGATCAGAGTGCATAACCTGTTATGATGGTTACATATTCAACACCTAATTATCTGAGTAATGTTATTAGGAAAAGAAGTCTCTGTGCCTGTATTCAGAGCCAGTAATTGAAAAAAACAAAGATATTCACCCATTTGGTCCAACCAAACCATATCTTCTTCCTGCCACAATCAGAAGGTCAGCATTGACGAAAAGCTCTTTGCCATGAGCAGATATGCTGAACCTCTCCAGCTAAAGGACACAAAACAGATCTTAATTAAAAGAGAATACAGACTATTTCTGCAGTACATTTTCCAAACTGTTTTTTTTTTTTTTTCATTTTTAAAAAGCATCTTAAGCATTATGGTTCACATTTCAAGAGAACAGAATTTCAGACACTGGCAGTTAAAGCACATTTTAAGCCATTCATTGAGAAGATTGTAATAAGTATGTAACCTTGATATCAGAGGCATTCTCTAGCATGGCCTGTCTGGAGGACATCTCAGCCTGAGAAATGGAGAAATCTCCCTCCAAAGCATTCTGAGCACGAACACTGGCCACCTGGCGCTCATACTCCATCTGTAATGATACACGGCAACACAGAGAAATGAGAACCCAAGGACACAACACAAAACAACCCTAATCACATATCAGGGTTATTTTCACTGGTGTCCAGTAACAGTGGCCAAATATGCCGTCCTGGGTGGCACTTTCAACTTGTACTGTTACTTCAACTCCATGCATCTGTACATCACCTGGTGTTTCATGAGTAAATTATGTTTCTTTCTTCTCCTGTAGTTAATCAGAACATGCTTCAGTGTCTGCCTTGCCCCAGCTTCATGTTTATTACATCCCAACTATCATGTGCAGCGTGTCCTTTACTCCTAATAAAAGTTGAAATAACTCCTATGTAAAGCCTTTTCACTTATTTTCTGATCTTTGTATTACCTGTATAATGTAATACAGCTCAACAGCACCACAAACTACATCCTCCATTCAGTTGAAAAATGACCATAAAACAGTTTCAACAAAAACTGAACATTAGAACCTTCATGAAGGTAGGATTTATTGCAGGACTGTTGTATTAGACTGCATTAGATTTAGCTAAGTGTAACAAGCCGCACAAGGGATAGCCACACTTTGCCACGTAGCCACACTTTGCATTCTGTTTTACAGTTCATCGCAAATTACATACTGTATTGTTTGAGAGGTCCATGAAGACAGCTCCACCACAAGTTGAGAAATGTACATGAAACAGGTGCATGCTTGTTCTCCTCTTGCAATCAAAGAAAGACTTAAGTATTAGAAGTACTTAGTAGTACGCTACTTATGCTACCCATATGATTTATAATACTTGAATAAATTAGAAATATACAGGTAAAGTACAAGCTGCACTTCATAGCTGAGACATAAACAAAGCTAATTTTACTTCTTTTTTTTTAAATGAAATACACTTAAATTAATTTAGGTTATTGTTCATTTTAAGTTAATATTTATCTGCTAATTAGCACAGCATCATGGCCTTTTTTCCTGAGAGATTGGGAAAAACAAATCACTTTGAGGGAGTGCTGTCATTTAAGAAAGTCTGGGAACCACTTCATTACACAACTGTTTTCACAGGCTGCGCAGTACTTCTCATGACTTTGACATGAAAAATAAATAAGGAGATGTATATAATTATACACATCATAACAGCATATATAGTGATTACCTGTTTCTTTTTCTTCTTCTTCTCCTTTTTGCTAAGGTTAGCAAAGGGGTCATCTTCTTGCTGCTTGGCCTGTTCTGCAATGACATCCTCAGCACTCTGATGGTTACAGCCAGAGAAAGGGAAACGTTAACACACTGGTCCAAAGCAGAGAAGGAAAATAGACAGCTTTGTGAAGGACAAACATACCATCATCATGTCCCCACTGTCACTATCCTCCTCCTCTTCATCTTCATCCTCACTGTGTGATCGCTCAGCAGGTTTTCCTTTCTACATGGAGTTAAATCACATAATGGTTACATAGAAGATGCTGAAAATTAGATAAAAATGAAAAGATCAAAGACAACATTGGTGCTTATTACTTGCCTTGTGTTGCTCTTTCTTCCCCTTCTTTGGCTTCTCATCCTCATCATTTTCTGGTGACTAAAATAAGATATTTTTTAAATTATCTAACCCTTCATCTAAACCCATCTAAAAAAAATCAGACATTACAAATGGATCCAATTAAAAAAGGTATCTAGAGCAAGATCAACACATTTTTTTCTGCGTCAAAAATTAAATTGAAGATGTAATGGTTTGGCTTTCCCAAAAAAAATTTGTCTAAGCATCAAATAAGGCTCTTTTCAGCCACCAGTGAATTTCATTGAACGTCCTCTCTTAATGAAAGTATTTCAGGCTGTGTTGTACAATGAGTAAAGTATCTTAAATAAATGAGGAAATACTGTAGGCCTACTATGTAGGCTTATTTTTATATGCCATACTGTACATAAGGGAGGTCTGTAAAGCTAGGCAGACACTGTAGAATGTTTTTAATTTGCATGTTACATTAACTCACGCTATAAGTTTTAATCTGCCTTTCTGCAAGGCTAAACTGTGAGACATAATGTGCATAATGTAGGCTGTTAAGTAAATACTGGCTATCCTATTGTGTAACTTAAAAACTAAATGTAATAGTTGGAAATAAAATAGTTGGTAGTTTGACTCAGCTGCATGAAATTATCCTGGTCAGCACTATCCAATAACATTTTTAAATGCCTTCCTGCGCATCTTTGATATATTATGCAATGAAATGCACGCAGCAATGATGTTGCAAATCCTCTGTGGCCCACCACTCTGCGGAAAACACGGAATCTAGTCTTCCACTGCCCAATTCACCTTTTAACTACACCCACTGTGAAACTTATATGGCCTACAGCTGGGGGGAAAATTAGGCCCACTTCTGTAATGTCACCTTATCACATACCCTGTAAAATACACCAGGCTACAATATTAATATATAGCTCAAGTATTCCCAAAACATCCCTTCTCACAAAATGTCTGCTTGACCACTGTCTCAGGTTAGGACTTCTCTGGAGCTCTCCTAAATATTGGCCTATATAGGAGTCATTTTCATGCAGAAGAAAATTGATAGAATACTTTTATTCCTACTCCTGAAAGTAGGACCAAAAATGTGTCACTCAGAGTACGAAATCTGTCCTAACTGGTCATAAATTCTCAGGGACACTCAATAAATAAAGGCCCTGATCAGTTTGAAGTTTTATTCAAAACAAATAGATGCGCCCTAAAAATTCAACTTTGAACAGAAAGCAAGAGATTAAAAAAATGGCTTAAAGATGTGGACAATATGGTCTGTTTGTTCTGCAGCAAAGTCCAGTTTTATTCCTATCACAGTGGAGTCTCAGTCAAAACTACAAGTTAGCCACAACCATGTGGCAAATCAAAAGTCAAGAATGCTCAAACTGTAGACAGCCGACCAATGCTTCGGACCTGCCAATCTGGTGGAAATTCATCCCAATTCTACAATTAGTCTTGGGCAACCAACTGACCATTCGCCAAGCCCTGCCTACCTTAGCTACAGTTGCTACAGCTGTCAAGCTTTCCATTCTTGCACGCCATATTTGCAGTTTTACAGTGACAATAGTGATAGATTCACCACCAAAATTCACTCAAAAAAACAAAACAATCTGTCCTCAATTTTATACAGAAGTAAACAATAGCAGCTTCTCATTCCTAGCAGACAACTGTCAATTTTCTCAACTGAAATGACAATTGGTGTTAACAGATTTTATCAGCGGTAGCTAGCTTGAGTAAGCTAATGCTAACACTAAAACTCAATGAGTTGGTTGAAAATGCCTTTTCTATCTTTGTAATGTTTCCAGCTGATTGTTGTTGGGGGTTTTTTTTAAAACAAGAAACCTCCACATGATGGCTACATACATGATATCACGCACACAGACTGAGGTTAAAGCTAACAGGTAGAGCTACAGTAGAGCTATTTATCCGTAGATTTCTAATACAATATTATAAATGAAACTGTAATTTTATTAGTGCCAACATCACCTTCGGATGGTTTGATGCTTTTTTTTTTGAACAATGTGTTTATTGTTTTTAATTATACAAGACAGGTAACAGGGAAACACATTTCCAATTTGTCACAGTTATTTCCCGCCCCAACAATAGAACACATCACTCATTCGTCCCATATAGAAATACACAAAAGTCTCAAACAAGAAACAAACTAAATGCAAAACAGCTATCGCAAGGTACCCAAAAACCAAATATACATTACTGTACTTTACACATAAGATACATTTTCCTGCAAAACACAAAACGAAACAGAAACTAACAAACACTCATACAAAGTTACATCTCCTGTAATAGATGACCAATATTATTGTTGTTAATGTAGTAGTTAAATGGCTTCCATATTTCTTCATATACACCCATTTTGTTCTTAATAAAATATGTTATTTTTTCCATGGCCATACACTGCGTCATGGCCTTAATCCACGCTCCAATAACTGGCGGGTCAGACCTTTTCCAGCTTAGAGCTATCATTCTTTTAGCTTGTAATATAGCATAATCTATATATTTACTCTGCTGAGGATTTAGTTTAAGGTTCTTTGGATATAAATGTAACAGAATCATTTTTGCATCTAGAGGAATATTCAAGGATAAAATTATCTTCGTAATATTAATCACTTCCACCCAAAAGTCTCTAATAATATTGTATTCCCAAACACAGTGCACAAATGATCCTTGAACCTCTCTGCATTTAAAGCATGTATCAGGAATATTTTTATTAAACCTATTTAGTTTGACAGGAGTTATGTCTGTATCAACCAGTTATATTGAAGTAGTTTTAGGCTAACACTACCTAACTGTTTCTGAGAGTTTTTACAGACTTGTCTCCATTCATCCTCAGATATATCTTCATTCAATCCCACCTTCCATAATTCAAGTTTCGGGGTTGATAATTCAGTAGACCCTGATGCAAGCCAGTTGTAAAAAACTGATATTAATCCTTTATTATTACATTTTTTAGTAATTAATTCCTCCAAAGAAGAAAGTACTGGCAAGTTTAATGAATGGTTCTGCATAGAAAGAACAAAACTTCTTATCTGTAAGTATTTAAAGAAATGTTTTCTTGGATTAGTAAATATCTAATAATTTCTATATCTTAGTAAATATCTGTTCAAATGACATCAACGTTCCCTCTTCAAAAAGATCACTGATTTTGCTTAATCCTTTTTCACCCCACAGACGGAATCCTGAGTCCTTCGTGCCTGGCTTGAATAATGTGTTGCCCCAAATGGGGCTAAACTGGAATAAAGAATCAGCTATTTTCATGTACTCTCTAACTTCATACCATACTCTAATCATATTACAAACAATGGGGTGCGTGGTGACTGTTTTCAGTTGTTTAAACTTATCTGAATATATATACAAATTTAATGGCAACGCAAAACCACATGACTCCATATCCACCCAGGATGGTTTATTTCCAGAGGAAAAATAAAACATTATTGTTTTTAATTGTACGGCTAAATAGTACCAGTACAGGTTGGGACATTTCAACCCTCCAGTATCAAATGGAAGGTAAAGAAGAGAAATTCGAACTCAAGGGCGTTTCTTGTTCCAAATAAATTTCCTGAATTGTGAGTTAATCTTCGAAAACACTCCAGCTGATGGCGCCAAGGGAATATTTTGGAATAAATACAAAAATTTAGGCAAAATGTTCATCTTCAATATATTTATCCTTCCTATCAATGAGATTGGTAAAGATAACCATCTTTCTAGGTCTTTAGGTGTTGATTCCATTATAGCGTTATAATTTGTAGAAATTATATTTTCTAATTGGAGAACAATTATGATACCCAGATATGTAAAGCTGGGTGATATTTTCAAGGTAAATAAATGTGATGTATTTGGACAGCTAGCTTTATTAAGTAGCAATAATGATGACTTTGATGTGTTCACTTTATAACCACATATAATTCCGAATTGATTGATCAGATCTAAGAGTGATGGTATAGAGGTGTTTAATTGTTTTAGGAATAACACTACATCGTTCGCAAATAATGCTATTTTATGTTCCTTGCCTCCCATTGTAATCCCTTGTATATGATTGTTAGATCTTACGGCTATTGCTAGTGGTTCGATAGCCAAAATGAATAAGAGTCGGGACAATGGTGAGCCTTGAGGACAACCTCTTCTAATATTAAATGGCTCAGAAATCATCTCATTTGTTAAAACTTCAGCCATTGGGTTGGAATGTAATAATTTGATCCAATGTAAAAAGGAGTTTCCAAATCCGAATTTTCTTTTTGGCTATGCAAAATATTTAAAACATGTCTTACATTATGAAATCCCTGTCTGTTCTTAATAAACCGATTTTGATCATCACCCACAATGCCCGGAAGCACCATCTCTAACCTTTTTGCCAAAATTTTACATATTATTTTGGTATCTGTGTTTATTAGGCTAATAGGTTGCATATTTCCACACTTTGTATTCGGTTTTCCTGGTTTTAGTAAAAGAATGATCAAAGACTCTCTCATAGAAGTAGGAAGGCAGGAACTATTATAACATTCTATATACATATCATGAAGTGGCTTAACCATTTTATCGCTGAAATATTTATATAGGTCGATGGGCAGGCCATCAGGTCCTGCAGTTTTACCACATTTTTAATGTATTTATAGCCTCCATAATTTCAGCTGCAGTAATCTCACCATCTAATTTAAATTTTAGTTCCTCAGATATTTTAGGAATGTTGAGATTACCAAAAAACGCGGAGTGGGCATCAGTCGTGGCCTTATATTCAGAGCAATACAGCTTTTCGTAGAACTTTCTAAACGCTTTATTTATTTCCCTCGGATCTACAGTCATATTACCATTTTCATCTTCAATACTAGTAATTGCTCTTTCTGATTCCTGTTGTTTTATACGCCAAGCAAGAAGTCTGCCTGGTTTTTCTCCCTGATCGTAAAATTGTTGCTTTAATCTTAACAAATTGGCCGCTGCTTTTTCATGTGTTTTTTCATTATATTGGTTTCTTAACAATAGTAATTTTTTTAATACATTATCATTATTTTGGCCTGCTTGTAAACTTTTTTCCTCGAGTAAGCGAATTTTTGTTTCAAGAGTTTTAAATTTCTCCTGTTTCTCTTTTGTCTTCCTACTCGTATAACTTGTAATTTGTCCACGTATAAAGACCTTAAAGGCTTCCCATCTGATTATAGCTGATGTTTGGGTGGTGTTATGTTCAAAATAGTAATCAATTTGTTCTCCTAAAAACTCAAGAAATCTTTTGTCTTGCATCCAGTGTATCTGAAATCTCCATTTAGTACGATTATAAGTAAACTTTGTGTTGTCAACAACACAGGGGCGCGATCTGATATAAGAATACTACTGTACTGACAGTTTCTGATACATGAAATTAGTTCAGCTGATATCAAAAAGTAATCTATTCTTGAGTATCCTTTAGAAGTACTCAACCAACATGAATATTCCCTTTTTATTGGGTTTTGAGCCCTCCATATATCCACCAAGTTGAGTTCCTTTATAAAATGTTGTAAAGCTTTTCTACACCTTATATGAGTGTTATCAAACCCAGATGACCGGTCCTTACTGGGCTGCAAAACACAATTGAATAAGCGACCCACCCAGAACCCAAGCCTGCCTCATTAAAACATGCAGGCTCCCCCAAACCCCTAAATAACTTCCCTCCATTAACGGGAATAGGTCCACGCTATACTGAGGAACTATTCTCCAGTAGATCAAAACTCAGCTCAATTGCTTATCTATGTACAAACAATATTCCAGTTAAGCTAGTTTATCATCAACTGAAAAAAAATGCGCGTAATATTACATGCATGTACTTCTCAACACTCACGTAAGAAGGACCTAATTGTACTTTAAGAAGAAACCACAAGAAAAAACAAAGTAAAATCTAGCTTTAACCAAGGCTTATTATTTTAAAAGAATCAAATCTGTAAGTAGTTCAATGCCAGTCTTCCAGCAGAATTAGGCCCTACATACCTCTTAGTCTCCAATAGCCATTTCTAAAGAGAATGTAAGCTTGTTAAGAGTTCTCATCAAAGCACACTTAGTTTAGTCATCCTCAGTCATTGGCTCCAGTTTCTTGATGTATTTGTTTACGGCCGCTGGTGTATTGAAGACGATGGTGCGGCCATTGTTGGTCAACAGAAGCCGTGCGGGGTATATTACCCGGTGCTTGTCCAAACCGAGTTCCCGTAACTGTTTTCTCACGCTGTCGTAGCTCCTCTGTTGCTTATACACCTCCGTTGGCAGGTCAGGAAGAAATCTTATTTTGTTGTTTTGGTACATCACCTCTGTATCCTCGCAGCTTTCAATATGTTTTCTCTGTCCTTGTAGTTTAAACACTTGATGATGATGGTTCTCGGATACGTGGTGGAACTTTGACTCGCTGTTATCTGGTGCGCTCTCTCCAAAACCGGTGGCGGAGTATCCGCTATCCACTTTTCCATAAAGGAACAGGTATCGTTGCCTTCTACTTTTTCGGGCATGCCCAGTACACGCAGGTTATTACGTCTACTCCTCCCTTCTAAGTCTTCGACTTTGTTATTGAGGACTTTTGTCTTGCTCTCAAGTTTTGCGATAGTTTCTTACAGGGTTTGTATCTCGTCTTCTGCCGTAGAAATCCGCATTTCGGCCTCCATAATACGCCCACTACAGTCTTTCACGTCCGTTTGAACAATTCTTATGTCCGTCAATACACCATCAATTTTTGTGTTAAAGTCTTGTTTGAATGAGGTTATAGCAAGCATGAGGTCCTTTGATGAGGGGTTATTCATGTTAATGACTTGTTCAGCGTCCGCGGAGACATCAGCATGCCCCTTCAACTAGCTCCTGACCTGCATCCTCACAGTTCTCCATCGTTTACTTCTCCTTAGCTGCTTTTTTGGCATGTTTGAAGTATTTTACTCTTATGCTTACAATTTTATCTCTTTATATGACCTCACTCTGGAATATTATGCAGGATTTATTGAAAAGCAACTGAGCACGAGGAAAACGCTTCTACTCACTTGCCGCCATAACCGGAAGCCCGGATGGTTTGATGCTTACAATAGAAAAACATACTTTGATAAGCAACTTAGAGGTTAGATTTATTTGTTCGTATTTTCAAGAAGTATGCTTCACTTTTCCAAAACAAAAGAATTTGAGAATAAGGAATAACATTAACCAATGAGTTTGGCAAACTGCAAGTTTGGCTGGAGCTGCTAAAACCAAATTAGGATTAAGACAGAGCTGCTAACATTATTCTACTATGAAATACAGGGTGAATGTTTCAGACCTGAACAGGTATTTTTGTAACGTAACCTGTAACCCAACACAGAAATGTAGTTAGAGAATATGCTCCTTTCCTTTGGAAATAACACTAAGTCACTACTGTACAATAGGTAGCTATTAGGCGGGCATGCTAACGTTTGCATCTTACATAAGAGCATATAAACACACCATTTAATCTCTTCCTTAAACTCTTGTACTTGTATTTTGGGTTTTGGAACGACAAAAAAAAAAAAATCATTCTTTTTAGAGCCCCATGCACACAGCTTCAACATGTGGATGCCTAGTTACGGTCGCTAATCTATGATTGGACAATTGCTGTTAGGGAGCTGGGTTTAATAAAAAACAGTCAATTCAGTGCTAAAATCATGCTTAATCTGCTCAGTTTAACTCATTTATTTGTGAAGATTTAGATGTTCAACAGCACCCACCTTGGACTTGGATTCTACCTTCTTGTTCTTATTTGTAGTTTTCTCTTCACCATCATCCTTCTCAGCCTCATCCTCCTCATCAGATGCAGCCTGACAATTTAATAAACACAAATCACTCTAAGCAAAATTTGTTGCAAAATTTGTGAAATGTCTAGAGACTCAGACTGATTCAGTTATGAAAAAGACCTGTGAACTGTCAGGCAAGGGGAGATGAGAGTCTGACATTAGAAGACATTTGAAAAAGTAAATTCTCTATGTGACACCAATTTGTGTTCCAGTCATATTTTGTCCATAGATTAATGAGTGGATGGAAAATATGCAGGAAATAGATGACACATGAAAGAAAATTTGAGATTTTCCAGCACCCACCTTGGCGTTCTTGGGCTTGGATTTATCTTTTTTCTTGCTCTTCCCAACCTCCTGTATCAAAGACACAGACACATACAGATATACCCAGAACTTGAAGATAATGTAGATTCATACATCTGTTAAAGCAGAAAAGTTGCTGCTACAAGCACCAAATTCAAAAGGAAAATACCTTAATATGCTTCATCAACATTATCAGGCTGCACTCTTGTGCCTGTATGTCCCGCATACCACAAACTAATTATTAATGCCACATTCATTAGTATTTGAAGAACTGGAAGAAGGGTTCCCATGTTTAACTTACCGGTCAGTTCATTATTGATGTGCTCCTTTTATAGGGTATCTGCACATTTTTTAAGTACAAATCTAATGACTTTTAAAACCTTTTAATACTTATAAAAAAAAATTATAATAATACTATTACAGCGGCAAAATAAATCAATAAACTAGACTACAGTATACACAGTTAAGAGTTTCATTGAATTTGAATAATTGAAATATTCAGTGTACATTAACCCTAATAATAATAATACCTACCTTCTCATTAATGAAAATAAAACTGTATGGTGGTAGCCTGATGAATGGTAGTGGGGCCTGAAGGCTTTGCCAGAGGAGCAGTGGTGGAAGAAGTATTCAGATCCTGGGTAGTTAATCAACAGCAATGCATCATATTCTATAAGATCATCATATGTTTGTAGCGTCGCTGTCCTGTGAGAACCACATATCTCTAAAAAGTAAACTTTTCATGAGCTCAGAAAAACAGCCCTGTTTTCAGCTTTATGACGATGCATTTTCCAAGGGGGGTTTAAATTAGGGATGCACTCATCCAATATTGACCCAAATAGCTGGATCGTACCGGTGACAACGGGGCTGATCTATTCAATTCAATGTTTACATCTACGTGCGCGCACTGCGTCATGCGTCACCAGTGCCGGTAAACCCTGCATGGAGGAAGCTAACAACAAACATGTTGTTAGCTGTTTGGAGGTATTTCACGTGTCCTATGCCAACAAGTTCTACGGCTACTTGCAATATCTGCAAAGTTCTGAGGGATGGCGGTAGCACTGCAAAATATAACACAACCAACTTAATCAAGAACCTCCAGAAGCATCATGCCAAAGAACAGTTCAACCAAACAAACAAAAAAGTGTACGATTCAAAGAAGCTATTAACTTTGTAGGATGCATTGCAAAGACACGAGAAACGTCCCAATAGTGTAGAAGGGTCGTTGAAAGCAAGGGATTCTGCCACCTGCTTGAACACTTGGAATCACAGTACAGTTTGTCATCACGAAAATATTTTTCTGAGACCGCTTTACCTCAACTCTACAAGAAAGTGTGGAACAGAACATCAGAAGTGTTTAAAAATGTACCAGCGATGAGCTTCACCGCAGATATCTGAAGCTCCGACATGTGCTCAATATCACTTTTAAGTTTAACAGTACACTGGTTGGACACGAGTTGTACTCCTCACAGTGCGGTGCTACAAGTAAAAACATTCCAAAAGATCACACACCAGCGTCTCGATTTCGACCGACATAAAGGAAATGCTTGATCAGAGGCATATTCCGTTGACTAAAGTGCATGTAATTTTGCGGGACAATGCCAGCAACATGAAAAAAGCCACGGACAACATGGGAGCGCCCAGCTTAGGCTGCATTGCACATACAGTACAATGCAGCTCGAAGTCAACAAGGAGCTACTATCACAGCGGAGTGTCAGTGATGCCATTGCAAGTGGTAGACATAAGTTCCATAAGAGTAGCTGCACCACAAGATGAGCTCCTGAATACATCTCAAACTTGGACCTAAAAAAGTGGGAGATTTCGCAAAATAACCTTCAAATTATCTTCAGAGAGGACTCTAAAGAAGAGGTAACCGCATTAATCAACAAGAACAGAAGAGGAAATATCATCTTTGGATATATTTTTTAAATCAAAACAACTGGCTAACTGTCAATATGGCTAGCAACTGTTAACTGCTACCTGTCACTGTTACCAACATTCCAAAGGACAAACTGCACTGAAGAAGCTAACAGAAGAGGTACTTTATAAAGACAAGATCCTTGTTGGTAACATTATATATCTGGTAAACCAGGCATTGTTCAGTTTTCTTGCCAGTGTTTGTAGGCTAGAAAAGCTAGCAAAGTAAATTGTTACCCTAGTTACCCTTGGAGTTGTTTTAAAAAATAATTGCTTTGTTATGTTAGGGAGAACACTGCAGCGTGCCATAGCTGCACAAGTGGACATGGACACACGTATCTTGAAGGCTGCTTCAAAATAATATATGAATGCCTCAAGCAGAGGACAGCTCACAGGAAAACAGCTTCAAGCACAGCTCAGCACAGCTCATGAATTGACATTTTATCCAGTTTTAAAGCTACATTTCTTTGCTACACTTTCAGATCCTGGCTATTTTTACCCATAAGTTTTAACATGGTAAAAGTAATTAGTCATTGGACGTGTAGATCTTAAGTGATTCTAAGTTGGCTGTCAACTCGATTTGGTTTACCGGTCTGCCTCTACTGCGGCTAGCTCAGTTAGGTTTGTTATTAGCCTGGCGGTTAGGCTAGATGGTCACTTTTATTGAGGATTTAAGCTTTTAGCACTTTTACGGACTAACTGAAAAAAAAGTCAGCAGACTGTACAGAACAGCTGCTAGGCTTTTAACCAGGACCAAAAGGTACAATCATATCACACCTGTTTTAGCTTCTTTACATTGGCTCCCTGTTTAGGATTGATTTTAAGATCTTATTGATTAATTTTAAGGCTCTTCATGACCTGGCTCCAGATTATATTCTAGACCTTTTAATCCCTTATGAACCTTTACGTAGTTTGAGATCTTCAGGCAGGGGTCTTCTGTCTCTTCCTGAGTCCAGGATGAAAACTAAGGGGGACAGGGTTTTTGCCATCAGGGCCCAGAGGTCCCATGGTTTGAATGTAAATTCTGCAGCCATTTAATTAAGTGATTGAAAAAGTAACATGAAAGTGTATATTCTGATTAAAACTTCATATAGGTTTGGATATAGTTTTATTTAATACAGTTTCTTGGGACCTGACAAAGTGGGAAGCACTGTAGTAAAAACCAAAGTGCTGCATTTGGGTGAAGTGTCTGCTGGGGATACTGCAACTTTGTATGACACCATACTGAGAGTCATGTGAGATGGCAAGCTACTACCAACCAACAAGCTGGCAACCTTCACCAGTGATGGAGCCTCAGTAATGATTGGTGAGATGTCTCTTTTGCAGCTAGGTTTCCACCCAAAGTACCCATATCTTTTATTCCCAGGAGCTACTGTTCAAGGAACTAAAAGGTTCCTTCAGCCTATTGTTGGCTGTGTTTCCATTGCAGTCTGAAGACCCGCAAAGAATAGGCAAATTACACCCATTAGGTTACACCTATCACACAGCTGCATAACTCTATTGTCTTAACTTGTTAAACACATCGCCTGCAATTCAGCACTAGGACCTATGCCTGTTAGCCTATGCACTCTCACCTGTTTTAAATACTGATCTTACTGGTGTATAATAGGGAAATTGAGATCCACTGCTTCCTTAAGAGCATTGTAAATGTTAGAATATGGTAACATAAGCATTACGTCTATTTTTACATATATAGAGCCACTATACACACATTTGTTTCCACAACTTTTTATCTGCAGAAATATAAATGTGCAAAATACAGCGTTTGTGTGCTTCAGCAGGAGGCATGGGACGAGGGCTGCTGGCGGTCACAGAAATAAACAAACTCTCTGCAGCCTGCAGTTCAGTCTGCCGTCCCGTTTCATCTGAAAAACACGTTTAAAAAATATAAACGTTGTGCCTCACTGCGACAACATTAACAAGATATAATTTTGTATGATCAATTTAGCTAAGCCTTGCCTTAATGAACACCACGATTCTACGCCATGAGCGGTTGGCTTTAGCATGTAGCTAACGTTATCGTTTGGCTAGGGTAGCAATAGCATGACAACAGTTAGCGTTATAGCATTTAACAAGCATTATACCTTGAACCGACTGCTTCCAACAGCACAGTAGCTGAGCCGCTGTGCCAGAGAAGGCTGGCCTGTGACCCAGCAACCCATCGATCCAGATGGTCAAACCACTTTCAAAGTTCCTGCGGTGGAAAAGTATCTTTAGTTTAGGTATTTGATGAGATTGTCATAAGCTGCGTTTCCACCGCAGGAACTTTCTCCAGGGACTAGGAACCTCCCCGCAGTGACCAGGGTCTAAATTTAGTTTTAGGGAGATTATTTTACTCCCCAAAAGGTCCCTGCTCGTGGAGTGGTACTTTCCAAAAGTACAGAAACTTTCAGGGTGGGGCTTGCTGTGCTCAACATTTCTGACTGGTCAAGCTCCGACCGTTGGAGCAGCAAGTGGTTTGACTATCTGGATCGATGCGTTGCTGGTTCACAGGCCAGCCTTCTCTGGCGCAGCAGCTCAGCTACTGTGCTCTTGTAAGCCGTGGTGGAAGACATGGAAACGGATGACCAGTCAGTTGAAGTTAAATTACATACACATGATGTTTGTTAAATGCTACAACGCTAACTGTTGTCATGCTATTGCTTCCCTAGTCAAAAGCTAACGTTAGCTACATGCTAACTCCAACCGCTAATGGTGTAGAAACATGGTGTTCGTTAAGGCAAGACTTGACTTAATCAATCATACAAAATGATATCTTGTAAATGTCGTTGCAGTGAGATGTTTATTTTTTTTCGACGTGTTTTTCAGATGAAATGGGCGGGAACACTGAACTGCAGACTGCAGAGACTAGTGTGTTTACTACTGCGACCAAACGCAGCACTCATCCCATGTCGCCTGCTGAAGTATTTCAAGCAGTATTTTGCCCATTTATGTTTCTGCAGAGAAATAAATAGTTGTGGAACTCAATGTGTGTATAGTGGCTGTTCTTGTATCTGAAAACAAGTATATACTACTATATATGTAAAAAGACACATAATGCTTATGCTACCATATTTTAATATTTACAATGCTCTGAGGAAGCAGTGGCTCTCAATTTCACCATTATACACCGGTAAGCTCAGTACTTAACAGGTGAGAGTGCATAGGTTAAAATAAGCAAAGGTCCTTATGCCAAATTGCAGGTGAGGTGTTTAATAATTGAAAACAATAGAGTTATGCAGCTGTGTGATGGGTAGGCCTGTCGCAATAATTACATTATCAACTTATTGTACGATATATGGACATGACCTCAATAATTTTTGCTGACTTCAATATTGCCCGTTGTGTTTACATGCGTTTGTTTACATAAGCGTGTCACCAATTTTTTAGCCAACATGATGCCAGAATAAACAGCAGGATTTTCCCTACCATTATAAGACTTGGGGCGTAGTGCTTCAGCATTTTTGTCACAGCACCTAAGCCATCATCCTCTGCTCTCTGCATGGAGTTTCACACAGAGGACGGGACTCGGGCAGCTCCTCTCTCCAATATTGCAAACTTTCTCGCTAGATTAAGTGACTTTTCAGACCCTCTTAGAGACTTTATTTCTCAAATCATGCAACTAATTTTCTTCCAGATACACTGGTATTTTAGTGTCAGCTTTTCCCTATTGTTACCTTTTGAAACTGGAAGCACATGGATATTTTAATACAGGGAAGACAGAGAAAAGTTTAATGCCATTCATATACTGTACATGTACTACCCCACACTAGAACCATGTTGAAAATCTGTGAAGTCACCCTTTAATAAGCTAGTGCATCAAGGCTATATGTATGGAAGCCCAAGAGATTAAGGTGTAGCGGCTTGCCCATATGTTTGTTTGGGGTGCCAGCTGGAGGTTCTTCCGACAATATTAATGTTTGATTGAATCAGCAACATACACTCATAACCCACTTCTCTTGAATCAGAACAACCAACAGAATACACACGAATAATCAAAGCAATAATCAGAGTGACATGGCTAACCCAGGGAAGTTCAATAGTAATTGTATTGATTTTACACATACATCACCATTCCGAACAACACAAAATGTCCTCTACAGGCAAGTCCAACTAAGTCAAATGCCCTTGATTTTCATAAAAGAAAAAGAGACCAGAGTTCGACAAAAACATCACTTCTTGGGTATACAACACTAAACAATAACATCCAGTTTGTATTGAAGTTTAGGTATCAAATCTGTCCCAAGAGAACCCTCTTCCCAAACAAATAAATAAAGGATCTCTGGCGTTGTTTAAATTCTGTTCAGTTCCTGTTTCCCCTCTACAAGTAAATCTTCTTCCTTAATAAAGGAATACGAGATCTCTCCAAAATGGAAAAAAATACACCCCACATATCCGACACTGTCGGAGTTACCTCAGGTACCAGGTGCTGGTCAGCTGATCTGGTATTTACAGTGGTGTGAAAAAGTGTTCCCCCTTCCTGATTTCTTATTTTTTTGCATGTTTGTCACACTTAAATGTTTCAGAGATCAAACAAATTTAAATATTAGTCAAAGATAACACAAGTAAACACAAAATGAAGTTTTTAAATGAAGCTTGTTATTATTAAGGGAAAACTAAATCCAAACCTACATGGCCCTGTGTGAAAAAGTGATTGCCCCCTAAACCTAATAACTGGTTGGGCCACCCTTAGCAGCAACAACTGCAATCAAGCGTTTGCAATAACTTGCAATGAGTCATTTACAGCGCTGTGGAGGAATTTTGGCCCACTCATCTTTGCAGAATTGTTGTAATTCAGCCATATTGGAGGGTTTTCGAGCATGAACTGCCTTTTTAAGGTCATGCAACAGCATCTCAATAGGATTCAGGTCAGGACTTTGACTAGGCCACTCCAAAGTCTTCATTTTGTTCTTCTTCAGCCATTTAGAGGTGGACTTGCTGGTGTGTTTTGGATCATTGCCCTGCTGCAGAACCCAAGTTCGCTTCAGCTTGAGGTCACGAACAGATGGCCGGACATTCTCCTTCAGGAACTCTTGGTACACAGCAGAGTTCATGGTTCCATTTATCACAGCAAGTCTTCCAGGTCCTGAAGCAGCAAAACAGCCCCAGACCATCACACTACCACCACCATATTTTACTGTTGGTATGATGTTCTTTTTCTGAAATGCGGTGTTACTTTTACGAGAGATGTAATGGGACACACACCTTCCAAAAAGTTCAACTTTTGTCTCATCAGTCCACAGAGTATTTTCCCAAAAGTCTTGGGAATCATCAAGATGTTTTCTGGCAAAAATGAGACGAGCCTTAATGTTCTTTTTGCTCAGCAGTGGTTTTTGTCTTGGAACTCTGCCATGCAGGCCATTTTTGCCCAGTCTCTTTCTTATGGTGGAGTCATGAACACTGACCTTAACTGAGGCAAGTGGGGCCTGCAGTTCTTTGGATGTTGTTGTGGGGTCTTTTGTGACCTCTTGGATGAGTTGTCTTGGCTTTTGAAGATCTTCTGGTCTACTTCACTTTGTCAGGCAGGTCCTATTTAAATGGTTTCTTGATTGAGAACAGGTGTGGCAGTAATCAGGCCTGGGTGTGGCTAGAGAAATTGAACTCAGGTGTGATAAACCACAGTTAAATTATGTTTTAACAGGGGGGGCAATCACTTTTTCACACAGGGCCATGTAGGTTTGGATTTTGTTTTCCCTTAATAATAACAACCTTCATTTAAAAACTGCATTTTGTGTTTACTTGTGTTATCTTTGACAAATATTAAAATTTGTTTGATGATGAAACATTTAAGTGTGACAAACATGCAAAAAAATAAGAAATCAGGAAGGGGGCAAACACTTTTGCACACCACTGTAAGTGCCGGGATGAAAAAAATTTGCTGAGAGGTTATATGAAGGCCTGCGCGGCGAAGAATATGTAGCTCCGAGCTCCTGCCAACTGCGGAAACGACACAGGCCAGGGATAGGCCACGGACACTCCAACAACACACTGTTAGACAGACTCAGCCTCTTCTCCTGTGATACAGTATGCCGCCATCTTGTAACCATTTTTAAAAGGAAGAGGGACACTTACTCATGTGGATGGCAAAATCCCATTGGCAGAACAAAGGAGTTGTGACTGGGGTGTGAATTGAACATTTATAATTTAAAAAAAAAAAAAAACTGTATTTATGGCAGATTGCCACAAAGGGATTCCAAAGCCAGAGCCTCTGGGTATTCTGACTGTCATTACAATTTCTTGTTAGAAAGCCAAAGGGCTCAGTCAAAATGTCATATGAAAAACATCTTTACTTTGAAGATGTTATGTAGAAGAGAAGCCATCATGACATGTTATTTTTGGGTGTGGGGCTGTGCTGGCAAGAATGTAGGGCAAATATGGCAACAACAAAAAATATCACCTTTTTTTCATATCCATTGATACAGATAATTTACATTGTCTATCAAAAGTATTCAACTCCCTCTGAGGTGTTGTGTTTTATTGTCTCACAATATTGAATCTAATTAAATTTAATGTGGCTTTTTTTGACACTGCCCTGAACAGAAAAATACCCGTTTATGCCAAAGTGTAAATAGATCTCTACACAGTGACTTAAATTAAGTACAAATCTAAAAATACAAAATACTTGTTTGCATTAGTATTCATCCCTTTTAATAGGACACAACTAAACCATCACTGGTGCATCCAATTGGTGTTAATTAATCAAATGGAGATCACCTGGGTGTATGATTGCAGTATAAATACAGCTGTATTTGGAAGGCCCAACTTTCTTTGATTTAATGTTGAAAAGAATAAAATGTGAAAACTTCCAAGAGGGGAATTTTAAATCTTCCATACTTGAGGGGCCTATTGGGCATTTGTGCCATCATTTCAAATTCTGTCCAGGCAGGAAGATGAATGGTCAGGACAAATTTCAGTCGAACTTCACTTAAATAAAATCCCCCCTCCAAAAAAATAAAAAATAAAATAAAGTCAAAGCTCTGACTCCAGCTTGTTAGAAGCTCCATAAAGGTTGCATCATTTCAATTCAACATCCAGAGATGAGATCAGTGAACACCACACAATAATGCTGCATTTGTTTTGTGGTAGTTTTATGCCATGTGAAATAGCACTGTACCTTTTCTGCTGGTTTATCTTCTTCATCCAAATCAGCATCCTCATCACTCTGGCTCTGGCTGAGAGCAGAAAAGATGTTTCCACCCTGAAGGAGACCAGAGATGTTTTACTACCAACATGTGAAGAGGCAGGAGGGCAGAGGTAAGTGTCACAATTATTACATGATCACCTAATCGCAATTATTTGAGCTGACTGCAATAATTTTGCACAGTTGTTAGATTCCACAATCAAGGCAATTTTACATGAAAGAAACATAAATGCCATATTTCCATCACATTTTCCACCTTGTTTTCCACCATTTGAGGTTTTACTGGCGCTATTTTAATTACATGATCACATTGTGCCCTTTTCTCCTGCAATGGTTTAATGGCACCTGACTGGAGAATTAGTGCCCCCAACTATTTGCCTTGATACGCTTCTAATATTCCCATAATGGTAGTGGATGGAAATGCACATTAAGTGGCATTTTCTTTTGCTGATTTTCTTTAAATTGAATTAAAATTTTTGCTACATGTGGATGGAAGCCTGTCTAATGTTAAAAATGTCACAACAAATAGAATACGAATTAGGTGCATTTCCATGAGTTGGGTTGAGGCACATAAACGGTCTACCTGAGCACAAGGTTCCAATGACAGAAAAAAAAAAAAAGAGCTTGGCTGTCTAGACCTTACTGCTATTTGGCAGGTTCTTTTGTTTCACTCAAATGAGACCATATTTGAAGTAAATATTAGAAATATATTCATATATTAGATTGTAATTAATTCCCATGCATGCTGCTCAGAGTAATCGCAGTCCTCGGCTCTTCTGCCAACAGCGCCGGCTCTTGTCTCTCCTTTTGTGCCACGTGCAGACAGTCAGTAGGTGCACTGTTTGGGGCAGGCAGGTTTGAACTTCTCTCTCACTCTCTCTCTCTGGATTACAGTGTTCCTATAGCTTGTAAATATTTAAATAATTTCTTTGATCTTCTCCCTCCCTTTGTAGATTTTGTAAAAATTCTTTACTTCAAATATACCATGTCCCTGTAGTAAGTTTGTGATTATTTGGCTAAAGATCTCTCCGATGCTGCAACTGACACAACCCCTATGCTTTATGTAAATGAATGTGATTGAATGCGATGCAAATGTCCTTAAAATGACAATAATATCGTTCATCGCAATTATTGCAGGGACAATATATCGTGACAGGCCTGGTGATGGGTGTAACCTAATGGGTGTAATGTGCTTAGCCTCCGTGGGTCTTCAGACTGTGGTGGAAACACACACAACAATGGGCTGAAGGAAACTTTTAGTTCTTTGAAAAGTAGTTCCCGGGAATAAAAGTTCCGGGTACTGTGAGTGGAAACATGGCTGTAGTGATCATTTTGAATTATTTTAGGGAGGAAAACTGGAGTTGGAAAGAGACTCCAGGACTCATTCCCTGGCCTGATAACCGTGTACTGTGGCACATCGCCTTAATGTGGCTGTGTCAGGCTGCATTAAGGGGGGGGGGGACCATACTTCATCAAATATGCCAGGACTGTTGGAACTATCTTCTGGTTCTACCAGGCCTCCAGCAACAGGACTAGCAGTCTTAAGGGAATGGAGAGGCTTTTTGAAATCCCCCAAATCAAACTGCAGGTTAGCAGTACGTAGCTGTATTCCTTTGTAAAGGATCAGTTTTTTTCCCCCAGCCTTGTGCCTAATGCAACTTGTGCATGAGAAGATCCGCCAGCAGTTTTTGGTTTTCCAAAAGAGAAACCTTCTCTTCTCCCAGGTGGAGCAGGAGGTATGAGATCAATACTACAGTCTTTGGTTTTCCTCTTATTTGAATTATATTCCTAGCTGAGCTGTCATGTTTGACCTCAGGTCACAATGTAAATGACATCCCTGACACAGCTGAGAGAGTAGCATATTCAAGGACCACTGGCAGGCATGGCTCCAGTCAGATGCTGGTCTGAAGCCAAGATGAGATCCCTGCATACTTCAAAGATGATGTCTGAGAGAGGATCAAGAACACTCTAAGTATTATAGTATACACTGTAAATGTATTTGAGTAGTTAATATGGACTCAAGAACTGTTTTATTGAAATTTGTTCAAATCTTCTACAGGTGATGGAGCCGTTTGACTGCACTGACTGAAAACATTGAAAGCCAATTCCCAAACAACAGCAGTTGGTCTGTCTTCAGTGTCTGACAAACTCTGCAGAGTATGGGGATGCTGAGATGAGGACACTGGCAGAGCAGTTCCCAAGACTGAGGGAGTCTGACCTGGTGTCTGAGTGGGACTCCTACAGACTGAGTGTGAGAAATTCTGATCGGAAGGTCGTATATATCAGTTACATTAACTTCTGCACCACCACTACCACCACTACAGTTTATTGGTTTTAAAGAATAATTTTATCTTTGTTCACACTTTGCTCAACTTCAGACCAAATGGCTTGTATCTCCAGAATCCCCAAGCTGTAGCCCACCCTGAGCCTTGCATCTACAATCGCCCTCACACTGTTAATTGCAAGTATTTGTATGACAATTAATCATCAAATACAATTTCATGATTGTGACAGCCCTTGGTAGAGGTGAAGCTTAGTGTGCCATGTAGATTAATGACAAACCTTATTCTTGTTTCCTTTGCTGGGAGCAATGACTGTGGAAAGGAAAGAAAAGCACAGTGAATGATGACTGTACAAATGTGAGAATCATTTCATTGCAAGGATCAGGCTTGAAATACCAGACCTGGCTCATCTTCCTCGTCACTTGCTTGCACTGAGAGCTTTTTCAGCTTCAGCATGACATCCTCATCATCATCCTCATCTGCATCTCCACCTTTTCCTTTCCGTCGGTCTTTCTTCTTTTTCTGAGGTTGAAAAAAACAGTTTCAAATTAAAATGTCACAATGTAGACAGAATCTGATATAAGTCTTGAGGTTTGGGGAGAAGGCGTTTTAAAAGTTGATTTTGACATTGTTGATCTGAAATGCACTGAGTACCAACGCAATACCTGGTAAAGATGGATAAATAAAAACAGTATGTATCATGGATTGCTGTGGCACTAAAAACTTAGTCAGCGGAAATGAATGAATTAATGTAACTGATAGTGGAAACACTGAAGTTCATAATGGCATTGATTGGTCACATCTGGCCATTAACTCGATTTCCTTAATGAGGTCAGTATTGGTGCCAATACTGTAGTAATGCAACAGACTGTAGCGGTGTAACTCATGAAACTATCAAATAAAAATATTTTATTGCAAATATTTCATGTATTACAATTTGTGTGGATATAAATAGGATTTATACAAAAACTTTCTACTTCTGGAGCCCCAAAGTGTTCCAAATTAAATAAATAAGTAATTAATAAATAAATAAATAAATAGTCATTTGAGTAAATTGTGTAATTGTGCATTCAGCCACTCACATGCCCTCTGCCTCTGAAGCAAGCAAGCTAAACAACTGCTACCAGATTTAGCCAGTTAGCACCAGCTAGTGCATTTTGAAAAAATGTCTAAATAAAAAAATATCCCAATGTACATATTTTATACAGTTTATTCACATGATTATCTATTTCATAAAGTCATTATTGATTTAATATTTAACACTGGGTTTTCATATTCACTGAGACCCAGTTAAAAAAATAAAATATGGTAGTCTGGCATCGAATTAATCGGCTAATTCACAAATGCGTATTAGTCTGGAATCTCTCAGTTCATTTTCGATTTCCAAGGGGCATTATCAACGGTCGCAGACCAAATGCCTCTGGACGCAATTGGAAAGACCTACGACCAATCAGGGCAACGGAACATGCTGAGCAACACAAGTTGGGGCGGTGCTTGGTCCATTTTCAAGCAGGAAAAGAATGGCAGTCTGGTCACAAACTTTCTCAAATTACAGCTAAAGAGTACACTAAAATCTGTTTCTGAAAACATTTGAGGCGGGATTAAGGCAATGCAGAATGTTGATTCATATTTTATATTGATTCAGCACTGCGTAGTTTGACAGTTTGAGCTGAGTTTCATAAGCCTGGTGCCGTATCAACCAATCAGAGCAGCGAAACGTGTGTCGTCAAAACTGGACCGCTGACGCTCCTCTGTCAGTCATCGTATCAAACCCACCCCATTTTAGATTAATGGCTGCAATTGGCCCGATTGAATCCAGGACAGGGGAAAATCGGTTTGAATAGGAGAGGGACCAGACGTACCTGCCAGAGCAATTGAAACAAGCTCAGCAGATTCGTCTGATTCCCAGACTAAAAATATGGATGGAATACAAAAAATAGATAGATAGATAGATAGATAGATAGATATAGATAGATAGATAGATAGATAGATAGATAGATAGATAGATAGATATCTCTTGCTCTCTCTCTACACACACACACACACTTTGGGTGTAAGCGGTCCATGTATTCGTTTTATTCAGTACAGGACGTTCGGTATGCGACATACACCATGTGATACAAACTAGTACAGCCAAAATAGTCTATTTTTGTCAACTACTCGCATGCGCAGACCACAAATTCTAGAGTGCGAGTTTTACCTGGAATGTTTTGGCTTCACACCAGTTGCTGTCTATCAATTGTAGCATGCTAGTCGGGTTAGCCCGGTTAGTCAAGCTCATGTAGTGTCGCTTCCTCTGAATGGCAAATACAAATGAGAGACCAGCTGGAGGATCCTCCCATGACATTTAGATCCTCTGTATGGGAGCATTACGGTTTTCCAGTTAGTTAGCTGCAGATATGCGACCATGCTTGTTGTAGAGAATAAAGAATTTAAGCATATGGTCAGTGCTTGAGCCCCGCTACCATGTGCCTTCACTTGTGCATTTCAGTCAGTTCACTGTGCTGCCCTGTATAAATAAGCACTAGCTGCAGCTCATCTGGAATAATCAACAAAGTCTTACGATGGAGCATTACTGACATTTGTGTTATTTATGTTATTTATTTATTCTTATTGACAATATGACCGTATTTGAATGCTTTAACTGTAGCAGTAAGAATCATGACCGATGAGCCACTGTTGAATGTTTACATTTTTAGATATACGAAGGGCCAAGGCACCAGTGACCCCAGTTTCTATCCAGGGAGTCAGTGTGGACAATACACATGGACAATAAACTGGACTGGGCCAAGAACACTCAAGCTCTTTACAGGAAGGGCCAGAGCCGCCTCTATTTTCTGAGGAGGCTGAGGTCCTTCAACATCTGCCGGACAATGCTGAAGATGTTTTATGAGTCTGTGGTGGCCAGTGCTATCCTGTATGCTGTTGCATGCTGGGGCAGCAGGTTGAGGGTAGCGGACGCTAACAGACTCAACAAACTGATCCGTAAGGCCAGTGACATTGTGGGGGTGGAGCTGGACTCTCTGGCGGTGGTGTCAAAGAGGAGGATGCTGGCCAAACTACATGCCATCTTGGACAGTGTCTCCCACCCACTCCATGATGTGCTGGTCAAACAAAGGAGCACCTTCAGCGGAAGACTCATCCCCCAAAAAGCACCAGAGCACCACAGGAAGTCATTCCTGCCTGTGGCCATCAAACTCTTTAACTCCTCCCTCTAAGTGTCAGTCTATATGACCTTAAGTCAATAAACTGGACATTGATCATTAACATTACTGCAATACTTGAAATAATTGTGTAATATTCTCTGTTTAATACTCCGGTGCAATATACTCTGTTTTCAGTTTAATTTATTGATATTTATTCACACTTCTATTACTGCTGTGCAATATCTACCATCTCATAATCATCTTGATAAGCTACACTTAACTTGACAGTACTCAATATTGCACCATTTCGAAGATTCTCGAAAAACTTGTATCTAAGCAGCTTCTTGCTGCTGTGGAAAACAATAATACCTTTGAAAAGTTCCAATCTGGCTTTCGTCAACACCACAGCACTGAGACAGCCCTCCTCAAAGTCACCAATGACCTTTTAATGAATGCAGACGCAGGCATGTGTTCAATTTTTGTGCTGTTGGATTTAAGTGCTGCCTTTAATACAATTGATCATGGAATTCTTTTAGATAGACTGAGGCACTGGGTGGGCATATCTGGCACTGCACTAGACTGGTTCTCATCTTATCTGTCCAATAGGAAATTCTGTGTCAGCATTAATAACTTCATGTCATCCTTCTCCCATATCAAGTACGGTGTGCCTCAAGGTTCAATTCTGGGACCAATACTGTTTTCCTTGTACATGCTTCCTTTGGGTGATGTAATCCGCAGACATGGGATTTCTTTTCATTGTTATGCGGATGACACGCAGTTGTACCTCCCTGTCAAGCCCACTGACCTTAGTACGCTGAGTTCTCTGCAGGACGGCCTGTCTGACATAAAAAATTGGATGTTGATCAATTTTTTTCAGCTCAACTCAAATAAAACTGAAATCCTTGTTATTGGGCCCCAACACATCACTAAACAAATACTGCCATCTACTGGTAACCTGTCACAACATATCAAGCCTGTTGCAAGAAATCTTGGTGTTCTGTTTGATAACAATTTATGTTTTGAGCAACATATCACTAAGCTTGTCCAATCATGTTTTTATCACCTCAGAAACATTGCAAAACATACTTATCAACCTCTAAATCCACTTTGGTACTTACACTTATTTTAGCTTTTATACTTTATATCCACTTTGTACTTAATTTATCTTAGCTTTTTATAGCCTATTATATTTTGATTTGCTTAGTACTTCTATTCCTGTGTGCACTCACATGATAGTGAGCAGCTGTAATGACAGAGTTTCCCCTCGGGGATCAATAAAGTATTTCTGATTCTTCAAAATCTATGACAAAAATACTTTTTTCCCCCCTGCTGTACCGTGAATTTTGTGTACCGTTACACCCCTAATATACATACATACACTTTTGTGTATGTTTGTGTATGCACAATTACAAACATACATACTGTACATGCATACAATTCGATATATACATCAGGCATGTAAACTGGTTAGGGATGAAAAAGGTGCGAAGGATGTGTGAGCAGAAAAAAAACCTAGACCCACTACAGGGGTCCAGTGGTATGCTCCTCCGGTTATTTATTTTATTTATTTTTTTTTAAAATAAGCTACTAAATGCTCATTTCTGATGACTTTTAGGATTACTCTGGCGCTGGTCACAAGCTAACAGAATGAAAGATTGTACTTTATTTTGCTCAACGTATTAATTTATTAAGTGCAAAATATTGGTACCATCTGAGGTGGCAAAAGGTTCAGTGGTCTTACATAGTTTTTTACATTTCAATGAACAAATTGATATATGATAGGCCTGTCAAAAGAGTAGCTAAATATATTTTATAAGCCATACTAAATTGGCTCATTTACGGAGAACAGTGGCAGTAACCCAGATGTATCGTAACACTCAACAGAATACACCAAGTCGCAATCTCTCACTTCTTGCAGCAGACGATGCTAGATAAATACACATTATGATTACATCCTGTAACGTATGCATGAGCTAGCTCTTACCCAAAAGCAGAAGAAAACGGGACAAAACTGAGTTTTCATTTAGACTAGATAAAGCAGACCTTTTAGGTACAGGGATGATGGTGGCTGTCTTGAAGCAGGTGGGAACAATCTCCTGTGACAGTGATATGTTAAAAATGTCAGTAATAACATCAACTAGCTGATTTGCACATGTTTTTAGTACACTGCCAGGGATGTTCTCAGGCCCAGCAGCTTTACTCATGTTCACTCTCAGCTGTAGATACTGACAGTGGCCGGTCCTCTGGAAGCGAAGTAGACTTGACAGCTGACTCTTTGTTGAGGTGATCAAAGTGAGCATGTGTTTAGCTGATCTAGTAACGTGGCCTCACATATGATGGGGGCGCTCCTGCTTTTGTAGCCTGTGATGTTTTTGATCGCCTGCCACATATCTTCGGTGTTGAAGTCTCTCTCCAGTCTCTCCTGATGTCTCCGCTTTGCCTCCTTGATGTCAGCTTTCAGTCTTGCTCCGGTGGTGCTGTAGGCTTCCTTGTCTCCTGACTGAAAAGCAGCTGTTTGGGCTCTGAGAAGAGCCCTCATCTCTCCATTCATCCAGGCTTTCTGGTTGCGGAATGATTTTATTGTCTTTGTGATCACCACATCATCAACACATTTGCTGATGTGTGATGTCACTGATGATGTATATTCCTCAGGTTGATGTGGTTCTCCTGGGTGGAGGCCTCTCTGAACATGTGCCAGTCTGTGCACTCAAAACAGTCCTGTAGAGCTGCTGTAGCCTCATCTGTCCACACTTTGACTGTTTTTACCTTTTTATCAGCTGGGAGTAAGCAGACAGGAGAAGCAGGGAAATATGGTCTAATAGACCAAGATGAGGACGGGAGAAGGCTTTGTAGCTGCCAGGAATGTTCGTGTACTCATGATCCAGTGTATTTGTTCCCCTGGTGGGGGTGTGGACATGCTGGTGGAACTTAGGTAAGAGAGTTCTGAGGTCTGTTTGATTAAAATCACCAGCTACACTAAAAACACCATCTGGTTGTGACTGCTGATGACCTCGTACAGTTCCTGTAGTGCATTTTTTAAATTTGTATCTAGAGGAATCTAAACAGCAGCAACAAAAACTCTGGGCAGATAATATGGTCGGCATCTTAACAAAACAATTCCACATCTGGTCAACATTGTCCATGTGTTGTGACTGTGTTTGAGCACCAAGCATCATTATCTTACCGGAGTGTTCAGTCAGCGTGGAACACCCGGGATGTGATGCAGCCAGGTCTCAGTAAAGATGAGGGCACAGCAGTCTCTGACTTCCCATTGCTGAGTTAACCAGAGTCTTATCTCATCCATTTTATTTTTATTTTACATTAGCCAGGAGTAGGCTGGGTAGTGTAATAGCCTTAGGTCCGACCTGGGTTAGCTTAGCTCTTATCCCAGCTCTCTTCCCTGTCTTCCTGGTTCGATCACACCTGATGTGCAGGTGGCAGTAACAGGTCAAGAAACAGGAATGTGCCAACAAAGGCAGAGAAGAAATAAACTGCTAGCAAGTAAACATGGATAGATGCGCAATTTAGCTTTGGAAATGTTTATGAGGAAGAAAAGGCATTCAATGCGTTTTTAGACCAAGAGTTGGACAGCAAAGTTGACAGCGCCTCCTCAATTCTTGGCTGATTAGCTTGCAGTATTCTTTATGGTTGCAGACGTTACCTCAGGGTGAAAACGTCTAACGTGGTTCCTCAAATTCGTTGTATTACCAAAGTATTTAATTTTTGTGAGGCAGATTTTACATACAGCATACATCTTGTCCCATTCGTGCTTCCCAGTAAGTTCATAAAATCCAAAATGTGCCCAGATGTCTCCTTTAAAAAACGCACCCCAGTATTTTGAATCACTCGCTGCTAATCTCTGCCTCCCTCCGCCATAACTCCCAACATGTAAAAGTAGCATTAGCCTAACATTCGCCCACAATTCAACGCAAGAGAGCGATGTTGAAACTTAACCACATAACTTTACAACTTTATTGTCCTGCCAAGGCCGGAAAAATCAACAATCAACGTTAGTAGGCTATAATTGTGTGTAGGCTGCAAACTCCTTATGTTCTGTCACTACATCGATGCAAAATCTTCCGCATTGCAATGCATCGAGAAATTTTCACTCCTCTACTAACCAGCTAAAAATGGGAAACTGCTACCTGAATGTTTTGTACACTGCTCTTTGATAATGAGAAAGAGTGTGTGAGAGAGCAGTGCTGGAACTTGAGCAGGCTGAGGTGAACAAAACACAGTAGAGTTTATTAAAGATTGGATCAGATTTTGATATCGTTATATTTTGAATCGTTGCCCAGATCAGCCCTGATACCGATCCTAAGGATCGGCCCGGGACATCTCTAGGCAAAATACCAAAAAAAATAAATTAATTAATTAATTAATTAAAAATGCCAGCACAATTACACGACAATGAAATGCATGTCTGAAATGGGCTACATAATTATTAGTCAAGGAGGCTGATAGCAGACGCTGGATGTTGTTTAAAACAGTTGCTACAGACTTGCGATCAATAGCACAGAACTGGACCTCTCACTTGCTGCAAGCCAAAAAAGTTACATTAGCTAGCAAATTGTATACACAGTTGTTTTTAACAGTGTACCATCATCTTGTTAGTTAAAGTGAAGATTACCTGTTTTCCTTGTGAGTCTTTCACAGCAACCTCATCTACCTTTTCAGGTTTGCTTTCTGTGGCGAGTTCCTCAAAAAACTGGAGAAAAATATTCACACAACAAATCCAATGAGACACATTGTGCCACAGAGATAAAACATCAGATATGAAGCATTTTAATACTTAGAAACTAAACAAATGAGCCATTATAAGTACTCACACTCTTTTTCCCCCTTTTATCTTTCTTTCCCTTTTTCACAGTTTTTTCTGTTGGAAAAAAAAAAATTAATTTCACAAAAATAAGAGATCTGGGAAACTGACATGTACAGCGCTGTCAGACATTATCAGGACAGTGACCATCTTGTCACATCTGTACTCCAGCACACTGTACTTGGAATTAATCAATGACTAAGAGGTTAAGTGTTGACTTTCAGCTTTAATTTGAGGGTGTTGGCATCCATTGATAAACAATGTAGGACTCGTAGCCCTTTTTGAACATCGTCTCTCAACAGGGGACAGAAAAAAAAAGTTAAAGTTTGTTTATCACTTCAAATTAGGCATGATATTATATTGGTTAATGCTGTCATAGCCAAATTTGCCAAATGATCCTGGTGTTACTAGATTTTAGTTCAGCTTTTGATGTATTGGACCATAAATTGTTGTTGGATAAGCAAATTTGCACCTCACATTATATGTTGGCTTAACAGTTATTTATCTAATAGCAAACAATATGTATTTTATAATGGTAGTTTTTCAAATGTGACAGAGTTACAATGTGGTGTACCACAAGGAAGCTGTTTGGGGCCGTTACTCTTCTCTATCTTCACCAATGATCTTCCTCTTGAAATAAATCAAGCAAGAGTAGTTATGTATGCAGATGATACAACACTATATTTACCAGCAGTATCAATTGGGGAATTGTCTAGTGCTTTGGATAGGGAATTACAATTGGTTGTAATATGGGCATGGACTAACAAATTTGTTCTTAATTTATCAAAAAGTCTTAAAGACTTAAACATAAGCCACAGTTAAATTTGTCAGTACAGGACCTGCCTGTGGAACAGGTAGAGGAAACCAAACTCCTTGGAGTATTATTACACGGCAAATTGAAGTGGTTAAAGCAGATTGAAAAAACTGTATTAGCCAGAGTCAGGGACTGCCAAGATGGCGACGGCCAGAGCCACCAAAGCCACCCACTATGAGCTTCACAACAGCTCTTCAGAAACCTTTGGGTGACGTCATGGCCACTACGTCCATGTTTTATACAGTCTATGGTTTGATTACTGTCCAGTAGTGAGGTCAAATGCATCAAATAAAGATTTGGAAAAACTACAGTTAGTCCAGAATAGAGCTGCACGACTGGCTCTGAACTGTAACACAACATACATCATCAGAATGCACATAACCTTAGGTTGGTCATTGGTGAGGGACAGGACGGTTATTTCTCTGCTCTGTTTTAAAATAAATATTTAATAGTTTAAAATCCTGAATGTCCTGTAACTTTAATACTAGGCATGCATCCAGAGATTGTTTTTCAACCTTTGCAAGGCAACGCACTGTTACGTAGGAATGAAATGGAATGGTTTGCCATCGAACATTACACATTTATCAAGTAAAACTGTTTTTAAAAAGACTTTAAAGAAATACCTAATGGCACCAAACATAAGCCCATTTCCAAATAGGACAATATCAGACTATATGATCATTACTGGGGAACTTTCTTGGTCAGGTTTTTTTTTTTTTAATCAGTCACTGTATACGCTGTTTTTAGTGGTGGTACTACTATAATTGTTGAGCTTTCAAATTCTTTTACTGACTATTTTGATATGTGGGTACTTTTTGTCATTGTTATTATTGTCATTATCATCGTTTTATTTTTGTTGATTCATTGTTTTGGTTTTTTTGGTTGTTTTACATTATGATGCAATGTTTACTTTTGTGGACCCAAGGGAAGAGTAGTTGCTACCTTGGTAGTGGCTAATGGGGATCCAAATAAAAAATAAAATTTTTGTTTGTCCAATAACGTTACATTCCTGGCAGCACATTAATTTGGCAAAACCTATCGAATGTAAACTCCACATAGGCCTAAATCCAACAGCATTTGTTTAGATTAACATAGATGCTTATCAACCGCTGGTTCGCCTCTTCATGACACTCTTGCCATTTTAAGGATTTTATTATAGCGTTTAGGGGCCTCCTTCAGTTGTAAATTGCGATTTTACTGAAATTAATGCCTTTAGGTGAATCATCTTAAATTCGAATTGATCAGAAGATGCTAAAGATTCATGCAGTAGTTAAAGTCGTTTATGATAATATATAAACCGTGACAATAAGCAGTTTAGAGAGAAAATTTAAGATTTTCAAAGGAGTTCGGCGTAACTGACACTTTATCCAGACTACTGCTAGATTAACGTTAGCTGTAACGCTAAAGGCTAGCATCTCACTACACGTTATCTCACCGGCCAACGGGGAGACTTCATCGTCCACCCACTGTGCTTCTTCTTTCATTTTCTTAGGCATTTTGTTACTTTAACTGCAACTTTACGAAATTAACGTCGCTAACACTATGTCCTTTTTTCTATCCAGTAAGGTTTATCAGCCACACACATCTCACGCGGCCCAACGATGTGTTAATGTACATGCCGGGTAGCTTCTTCTTCGTTTGATTTTATTGGCGGTTGGAAAACAGCTTTCGGGTGCATTACCGCCACCCACTGATCTGGAGTGTGGACTAATGATCTACCCTTGATACGTCTACAAAAGAAAAAGAAATACGAACAAAACAAATAAACCAAATATAAATAATTAAATAAAAAGTAAACAAATGAAAAAAAAATTCACAAATTTTATTCATCAACACTTGTCACCTGACAATTTTTAGAATATTACTGATATTTTGCTCTCCAATCTCTCTTAGTGCATTCTTTCAACTTCTCTCTCTGAATCATACTTCTGGCAATACAATAAGACATGGTCCACTGTTTCTTCCTCTCCACAATATTCACTAATCCATTATTATGCTTACCAATCACATAGAGAGAACTGTTTCGACCAGTCTTATTATAACCTGCTCCTCTTTCTTATTTAGTCATCCAGACCCTGGATAATTTCTTTGTTCCATTCATTCTGCCACATCTTTTTGATTTGTCCCTTAATCACCTCTTTAGCTCCTGACTTACTAATAGTTACAGTGACATGACTACTCCCACTCTTCAAAGTGCATTTTGCTGCTTTATCCGCCTTTTCATTTCAATGAATTCCAACATGGGCAGAGACCCACACAAACCTAACAGACAAACGCATTTGGTGAATTCTTAATAAGGATTGTAGTATTTCAAACAATAAATCCTCTACTCCTGGAGTTGAACAATTTCAAACTCATTAATGCTGCACACAAATCTGATGCAATTACCAGTCTCTCTGGCTTGACCTCCTCTACCCATTGCAAGGCAATAACCATGGCCATCATCTCACATGTGATAACAGATACAGCGGGGCAAAAAAGTATTTAGTCAGCGACCAATTGTGCAAGTTCTCCCACTTAAAAGATGAGAGAGGCCTGTAATTTTCATCATAGGTACACTTCAACTATGAGAGTCAGAATGGGGGGGGAAAGAATCCAGAAAATCACATTGTCTGATTTTTAAAGACTTTATTTGCAAATCATTGTGGAAAATAAGTATTGTCAATAACAAAAGTTCATCTCAATACTTTGTTATATACCCTCTGTTGGCAATGACAGAGCTCAAACGTTTTCTGTAAGTCTTCACAAGGTTTTCACACACTGTTGCTGGTATTTTGGCCCATTCCTCCATGCAGATCTCCTCTAGAGCAGTGATGTTTTGGGGCTGTCACTGGGCAACACAGACTTTAAACTCCCTCCAAAGATTTTCTATGGGGTTGAGATCTGGAGACTGGCTAGGCCACTCCAGGACCTTGAAATGCTTCTTACGAAGCCACTCCTTCGTTGCCCGGGCGGTGTGTTTGGGATCATTGTCATGCTGAAAGACCCAGCCACGTATCATCTTCAATGCCCTTGCTGATGGAAGGAGGTTTTCACTCAAAATCTCACGATACATGGCCCCATTCATTCTTTCCTTTACACGGATCAGTCGCCCTGGTCCCTTTGCAGAACAACAGCCCCAAAGCATGATGTTTCCACCCCCATGCTTCACAGTAGGTATGGTGTTCTTTGGATGCAACTCAGCATTCTTTCTCCTCCAAACACCACAAGTTGAGTTTTTACCAAGAAGTTCTATTTTGGTTTCATCTGACATTCTCCCATTCCTCTTCTGGATCATCCAAATGCAAACTTCAGACGGGCCTGGACATGTACTGGCTTAAGCAGGGGGACACGTCTGGCACTGCAGGATTTGAGTCCCTGGCGGCGTAGTGTGTTACTGATGGTAGCCTTTGTTACTTTGGTCTCAGCTCTCTGCAGGTCAGTCACTAGGTCCCCCCATGTGGTTCTGGGATTTTTGCTCACCGTTCTTGTGATCATTTTGACCCCACGGGGTGAGATCTTGCGTGGAGCCCCAGATCAAGGGAGATTATCAGTGGTCTTGTATGTCTTCCGTTTTCTAATACTTGCTCCCACAGTTGATTTCTTCACACCAAGCTGCTTACCTATTGCAGATTCAGTTTTCCCAGCCTGGTGCAGGTCTACCATTTTGTTTCTGGTGTCCTTTGACAGCTCTTTGGTCTTGGCCATAATGGAGTTTGGAGTTTGACTGTTGTGGACAGGTGTCTTTTATACTGATAACGAGTTCAAACAGGTGCCATTAATACAGGTAACGAGTGGAGGACAGAGGCGCCTCTTAAAGAAGAAGTTACAGGTCTGTGGGAGCCAGAAATCTTGCTTGTTTGTAGGTGACCTTATTACTTATACTTATTTTACCGAGGAATTTACTAATTAATTAATTAAAAATCCTACAATGTGATTTCCTGGATTCTTTCCCCCCATTCTGACTCTCATAGTTGAAGTGTACCTATGATGAAAATTACAGGCCTCTCTCATCTTTTTAAGTGGGAGAACTTGCACATTTAGTGGGTGACTAAATACTTTTTTGCCCCACTGTATATCATCGGTAAATCTCTTCCCACACTCAACATTAAACTCAGGGATTACTACTGCTGTGCTGCTGTTCTACCTGTCTTAGGGTCTTTAGAACCATATGTATAAATCTGTAAATAATTGTAATAATTCCTTCTGATGTATGTACTAATGATCTTACAAATTCCCCCATGTTCATCTCTTATCGATTATATATTATATAGCCCAATATCACAAATCACAAATTTTTGTCAAGGGGCTTTACAATCTGTACAGCATACGACAGCCTCTGTCCTTAGATCCACAAAAAAAATGGAAGAGCAACAGAGGAGGGATCCCTCTCCCTGGACAGACAAACATGCAATAGATGTTGTGTGTACAGAATAGACCAACATAATAAAATCACAGTATGGACAATCAGAATGACAAAGTTATGAATATATTGTAACATCACACATCAACATCAGCACTTCAGGTGTCGCCAAACAGACCTGAGTCACATGACCTCCTCTCCACTATGGAGATCAGGAAGAGGACAGACTACACAAACACACAAGAGGCGAAACTCAAGCACAGCATTCACACAGGTAGGAGAAAGAAACAAACACTCACAGAGGGAGAGAGATACAAGGACAACATGTACACAAGGGAGAGAGACATACAAGAGGAGAGGCTGATTCACCTGGAGGATGAAGATCCAGAACCAAAACATCTGGAATGAGGCACTGACATAGTGATGGTCCAGCACAGAGAAGCCTGAGTGAAAGAGAGGATGAGGAGAGAGAGAGCTGTACTTATGGGACACAAACAGAGGGTTAAAGAGATCAGAAAATTTAAAAGTATTCTCCTCAGAAGGACAAACATGGACTGAGACTGAGACCGACTCGCTGGAAGGGTAATGGTAATCCACCAAGCACTCACCAGCCAAGGGATTCTCCTCGGGCAACACGAACAGGTCATCCGGGCACTCTCTGATAGCAACCAGGTCCTGGTCACCCAGATCACACAACTCACACACCAATTTTTCAGGCTAACCACCCAGCTCTCAGCTCCGGTCTCCATGGCTTCCTCCTCGCCGACCACTCCGGCCAATCCACTGTCTTCACCAGCCCTGCGAGATTCCTACGCTTCGGACCCGGACCCCTTCACAGGGGATGTTACCAAGTGCTGGGGTTTTCTGCTGCAGTGTTCCTTGTTTTTTTGCCAGTGTCCCGTGACTTTCGCCTATGATCAATCCAAGGTAAACTACATTGTGGGGTTACTCCGGGGAAGAGTGTTGGCCTGGGCAGAGGCTATGCATGCTAGCCAACCCCTTTCGTCCTTTTCCTTGGTGGATTTTCTAGCAAAGATGAGAAGTGTCTTCTATCATCCTGACACCGCCGGAAACGCTGGAGGGCGACTGTTACGGATCCACCAGGGATTCCGGAGCGTGGCAGATTACTTGGTGGAATTCCGTACACTGGCGGCTGACTCGGGACGGAATGAACCAGCCTTGGCCAGTGCTTTCGAACAAGGACTCAGTGAGCTAATGAAAGATGAGCTGGCAGCTTGGGATGCACCCGTCGGATTGGACGCCTTGATATCACTCTGCATTAGAGTGGACAATCGCCTCCGCGAGAGATGCCAGGAACGCACCAGCCGTTCCCTTCCTCCGCAGTCACGCAACCCCGCTTTTCCTCCTCACACAAGACCGGGGACCCAAGCCCAGACTACGGGGTCACGCCCGCAACCTCGGCACTTCCTGAATCCGAGCCCATGCAGCTAGGTCGGTCCCCTCTGACGCCAGAGGAACAGGCCCGCCGACGGGCGGCTGGGGACTGCCTGTACTGTGGCAAAAGGGGCCATTTTCTGAGGACTTGCCCGGTGAGGCCAAAAGAATAGGCTCGTGAGTCACAGTGGGGGTTCTGGTGAGCCCTAACAACCCCTGTAAGCTGGTGCCACCTCGTCTGCAAGTTCCGGCTACCCTCTACTTTCAACAAGAGTCACTCCCCCTGTTAGCCCTCATAGACTCTGGAGCTGAGGGTAACTTTTTTAGACGCAGCCTTGGTCCAACAAGCTGGCCTTCCCACTGAAGCCCTAAGGTCACCTCGCACAGTGGAAGCTTTGGATGGCAGCGCCTTGGGCCAAGTTACTCATCACACTGTCCCCACGTCTGTAGTACTCACAGGGAATCATCGGGAGACTATTCAGTTTAAACTCATTTCGTCCCTTAACACGCTGCTGGTCCTGGGGTTCCCGTGGTTACAGCAACACAATCCACACATTGATTGGTCCACAGGGAGAATTCAGTGTTGGAGCTCCTACTGCCTCTCCACCTGCTTGCAATCTGCTCGGTCTCCATCAGAGGGCAGCAGTACACCACCCAACTCAGAGCCCCTGGATCTGCCACAGATTCCTAAGGAATACCATGACCTGAAGCAAGTTTTCCGCAAAGACCTCACCTTGTCGCTGCCACCACACCGTCCCTATGACTGCGCCATAGACCTTAGCCCTGGCTCTACCCTTCCGTCTAGTCGTCTATACAACTTGTCCCGGCCAGAACGTGAAGCGATGGAGAGCTACATTAAGGAGCCATTGCAAGCTAGTCTCCAGATTTACTGCCTCAACAAATTTAGTTAGATTCTTCTAAAGAGCAGAACAAATGAGTAACTCTACATAATCAGAACTGAATTACTGTAATAGTTAATAAAAATCTGTGGCTGTGAGCTGGCAGCCAAATGAGCTGTCATATCTTTCTAATTTCAGCAGCAGATCTTCCAAAGTAGAAGCAAATAATGTAAAGCACAACAAATGTGTACTGTGACTGTACAGTCATGTGAAGTCTGTTCATCTTTAGTGGTTAAGATAAGACTGCACTTTATTTGATCCCCTAGGGGAAATCAGCAAAAAATATAATACAATACACTATAAAAACAGGTCAGAAAACAAATTAAGTACCAGGTGGGTATTGTCACAGAGCCTGGCGACATGGCAGATACCCCCTTACCGCTAATCTTAGAGGATGGAACCGCCTACCAGGTCCGTGAGATCTTGGACTCCCAATGCCGTGGTGGCTTCCTGGAATATCTGGTGGATTGGGAGGGGTACGGTCCGGAGGAGAGGTCATGGGTTCCCCGACATGACATTCTCGATCCCTCTCTTCTGACGGAATTCCACTCTAACCATCCAGATCGACCTGCCCCCCGAGGAAGAGGACGGCCGCCACGACGTCAGGGTCCCCGGTCCTCAGGAGCGGACCGTGAGGGGGGGGGTACTGTCACAGACACGCCAGGCTCCACCACATCACAGCCACACCGCACCTCCTCACCTGAATACTAATCCCTAGCACCTGTCACCCATCACACACCTGAACGTCATCAGCCACTCTACCCCTCATTACAACTCCTCACCTCAGTCAGTGTCCGGTCTCGTTCATATGAAGGACAGAGCTACGCTACCTACCTTCGAACACTCCACGGACTCATCCACGACGTTACGTCAAGGCTATCGCCACTTTGAACCCCGATCACCGAATCCCGACTCCAGTAATCTCCGGTCTCCTGTGTGTGTCGCTCCAGTTCCCAAACCCTTCTACCATCAGCGAAATAAGGGACGGTATCATTTCTACTCATATCCATTCCATATTACCTCCTTGTAATAATAAACTCTCTCAGTCTCCTCACCTTTGTCTCCGGTTGTTCTGTCCGTAACAGGTATAAGTATAAGATAAAATAAGTGTGAAGTACCAAGTGGGTTTACCAGTTGATGATGATAATATAGTACAATAATACAATGTAATAATATAAGTACTAAGTAGTGGTGCATGTACTGTCGAGTTAAGTGTAGCTTATTGAGATTATTAAGATATTGCACAGCAGTAATGGAGGTATATAATATCAATATCAATAAATAGGAAAAACTAACATAGGAAAACTAAATATTGCACGGGAGTAGTACACAGAATATTGCACAGTTATTCAAGTATGGCAGAGATGTCCAGTTTAGTGACTTAGGGTCATACAGACTATCCTTTAGAGGGAGGAGTTAAAGAGTTTGATGGCCACAGGCAGGAATGACTTCCTGTGGCGCTCTGTGGTGGGATGAGTCTTCCGCTGAAGGTGCTCCTTTGTTTGACCAGCACATCATGGAGTGGGTGGGAGACACTGTCCAAGATGGCATGTAGTTTGGGCAGCATCCTCCTCTCTGACACCACCACCAGAGAGTCCAGCTCCACCCCCACAATGTCACTGGCCTTACGGATCAGTTTGTTGAGTCTGTTAGCGTCCACTACCCTCAGCCTGCTGCCCCAGCATGCAACAGCATACAGGACAGCACTGGCCACCACAGACTCATAAAACATCTTCAGCATTGTCCGGCAGATGTTGAAGGACCTCAGCCTCCTCAGAAAATAGAGGCGGCTCTGGCCCTTCCTGTAAACAGCTTGAGTGTTCTTGGCCCAGTCCAGTTTATTATCCAAGTGTACTCCCAAATTCAAGTGCCACAGGGAATAGCAAGATATAACAAGCAAAATACAATAAGCAAAATAAAACAAATTATAGATCATAAAAAAAATGTACAAGATCAAATAAAATACAAGACTTTAATAAAGTGTCAATGTGTCTGAGTGAGAGAAAAACTCCTGAGTCTAGTGGCGTCCACTGATCCAGTGGTTACAGAATCAGCTGTGTAGCTAACGTCCAGCTTGTGCTGTGACCCAGTGAGCACTTCTGCAAACACTGCAGCAGACTGCTGATCTAAAGCTCCTTCACTGTGATGTTCAGGTGACACATCTCTGTCTGCAGGGGGAAGGACAGGTCAGTGCAACAGAAGAACAACCTCATACACTGCACTGCTTCAACAGTCTAACCCTGTATTAAATCAGGCCTATTACGTTTTTAGACTAGAGTGTATTGGGTAGTGTCAGTGACTTAAACAGATACACTGTTGTGGAGCAGCACCCAAGACCTTCACTCGCCTTTATACTTGTGTATACAGTGAAGTGACCAATAAACGTGATTTGATTTGATACATGGCCGTGTTTCCCTGCTGCTGTATACTCAGGTCTAATTCAGTACTTGGAGGTTATGATGATGCTCAGATGGCAACAAAATGTGCATCTTTCTAAATGAGGAGGAGGGTTATATATTATATATTGTATTAAGATACTGAAATATGGCATAGTGGAAACAGTTAAACAGTCTCCTCTGTGGTTCCTCCTGTTTGACTTCAGGTGAGTAGCAACACAACACTGAACTACAGTGTTAGCTGTGGTTGTTTAATCTTTCCACACAAGACAGATTATATTAGTGACCCAATGCTGCAGGACTAGCAGAAGATGAGATGACAGCAGATCTTGCATGTGGCTATGATATCAACATAACATTAGTCATGCATGGCAGCAAATAACAGCTAATGTTAGCCTCTTACCTGCTGCATGGTCCGCTGCTTTCTCGCTGTCAGACAGACAGGGAATTGCGGTAGAGTTGTTAACGCTCTTTTCACTGACGACTTTGTGTGTAAGGCCACATGGACACAAATGTTAGAACACTTTCATCAAGTTGAAGCCACTGCCTCATAGCTAATAGTCTTCCCTCTGACCCCCATGCTCCGACCCTGCTCACTGTCCTTGCTCCGTTTTCATTGCAGTGTGCTCTTTAGCAGTCAGCGCTCCCCCTGCTGTCCGTGAGGAGCCTCTGCGCCTCAGCCGTTTCAAACCCTCCCTCCGGCCTTTGGCCACGCCTTCTCATTTACATACCGCTTGAAAATCCAAATGTCAGATGCAAATGGAAAACGCCTAATGGAAAATGGAAAAGATACAATTTAAAATGCTTAATGTCAAACACCAAATGGTAAAGTGCAAATGTACATTTATTTTTAGTTTTTTCTATTTAAGCTTTTCATTTAAGTATTTTCATTTAAGCTTTTCAATTTCCAATTTTGAGTTTCATATTTGATGTTTCCTTTCTTATTTCCATTGCCATTTTCAATTTCATCTTTACAATTTAAGCTTTCAGTTTGAGCTTTTCCATTTAAGCTTTTGAATTTTAAATTTCACTTTTTACACTGTCACTTTACATTTTTAAATTATATTTTTACATTTTAAACTTGCTTTTTCAATTTCCTTTTTCTTTTTAATTATGGCCTGATTATTCCTAGTTGTGTAGTAAAATAATCATCTTTTTAAATTTATCTCTTTAAATGTTCTAGTTGGACTTTTAATTTGAATTATGACCAAAAATATCCTCTATACACGAGTGAATGTCTGTCGAACTTAAAACCAAATTCATTGCAGTGGACTGCACCCATGTCATACAGATATACATACTGTATCGTGGTGATGGTGGCGTGGAGGTGAATTAAAGTAGCTAAAACTACGTCCGCAATAAATACGTAATATTTATGTGTAACAAGTTTTGAAAAGGACAAATCCTAGTACAAGAGCCGTAGCATGAACTACAGATGGTTAACTGTGGTTTTATTTTGAAGGTTGAAACCGAACCGGTAGTCCGTCGTCTTTGTTCTCGAAATTAGGTAAACGTTTCAGTGGACCTGGCAGACAGACCTTTCTCTTGCTTTTGGCTGGATAGCATACCCCGAATGGTAGCTGTCGAGAGGAAGCTTTGGTTGGAGCTGACTTTATAGTCCAAACGCAAAAGATAAACGCGTTGGTGTGTTAACAACACGGTATCCAGAAGTTTAGGAACTTGGTGTGTGTGTGTCGAGTGCTTCTTTGATGCTAACAAGGAGCGCTAGCAATGGTCTGACAGACAAACTCAAGCTAACGTCGCTGAAGGTGAGCATTTATCCATTATCAGATTAGCTACCATGCTTTAGAGACACCGAAAACTCGAAAAATGGTTTCCCGAAATGTGTTAGTAAACGTTAAACCAGCTGACGATAGTTGCTAACCAATCATACATTATAATTAAAACCTGCAGGTTAGCTAAGACAACTATCAAGACCAGTTTAACATTAGGTAACTCGCATTGATGTTGACGTGGAATTGGAAGGAAGATTTAATGCTTAAACCAACTGTAACTGTCTTTTCCTTTATTTGCAGGTATGAGGAGTGAAGCAATGTGTTTCGGGAGACGCTAACACAGTTATATAAGTTTGTCAAGCAATAACATTAATGTTAGTTGGCTGACGTTATTGAGCTGAAGCCTTGGTCAACTCAACCTATTCACTTGTAGCTAGCCGGTGCTAACTTGCTTATTAAGCATATCTGAAGGTAACGCTGAGTTATTGAAAGCAACCTTGGCAGCTCCTAAGGTTGCCAGGGTAAACCAAAGACACATAGACGAGAAGCTTGACTTATAAATGCTGTAATTCCATTAAGGGCATTGTAAGTAATGTAAGGAGGGGTCAACCCTTGTTTCTGTTTAACTGCTCAAACACACCCACAGGTGTGTCTATGGCCTGAGGACAAAATTTTGCCCAGGCCTGAGTCCTTCTGAACAAGTATTACAACTTCACAACTGAACTGGCAGTACATGCATGCCTTTCCAGTAAGCTGGAACTGAGAACTGAGTGTTTGCTGGTTTTAATTCAACTCTAACAAGCTCAGAGAGAAAGCATGACATCTGTGGTAGGCAGAGCATGGGGGTGGGTGCGCTCATGGGCCAGCAGTGCCATGTCAGAGAACACCACAACAGTGATAGCTGAAGGCCAGAGGCATGGCTGCGGCAGCCGGGGCCTCAGGGGGTGGACCTCCTGGATCTGGGGAGGGTGGAGACGTCAGAGTGACCAAAGTAGTTCAGTAGAGGAGTACTGGGAGGCACAGGAGAAGCTTCAGCCCATGGAAGTTGAAGATCTCGGCGCAGGGAAACATGAGACAGAGGCAAATTCAGAGCATGTTTCTAGATGGTGGAATAAATATCTCCCAACTTCTTACCTTTCTTGGCCAAGAAAAACAGAGGCAAGCGGACAAAGACGAAGGAAACGTTATGGTCAGAGTGGAGATGCATGGGACCGTGATGTTGATGGGGACTTTTCTGACTATGGAACGCCTCCTCCGTCTCCTACACCTCCTTCCACTCAGTTGACATCTCCTTTCCGACTCTTTGCGCACAACTGGAAAATGGAAATCCTACCAGAGCACCACGAGATCTGTTTCAACTTCCTGCGCCACTTGTTTGACCTGTTTGTCGTTGGCTTCCTGTGGACTGTGTCCCCCCCTGCCAAACTGATCCTGGAGGTGTTGGGGGTCCAGGGAGCACTGAGGCTGTGGTTTCATGGTATGGCCATGTTTTTTGTCTCCACAGTTGGAATGGCAGGATTACTCTGGTTGATCCAGGAGTATCTCCCTCAGTTTGCTTTGATCTATGGCATCATACAGGCATTGGTGATCTCTGTCAGCGTTCGGCAGAGTGTGATCCTCGGCATAGAGGAAGAAAAAGCCGAAAAGGATGAGGAGGCCAAGGAGACTGATGAAGTGAAAGACAGTAGGGAACATAAAGAAAAGCTTGGGTCTGTTAAGGACTAGGTGAAGACAAGTTAAACTTAAGGTAAGCCCCTTCATTTCTCTGATGTGATGTTCAGGTTACATTTTACCACCTGGTAAAGGTGACCAAATTTAATTTAAATTTTTTTCTCTGACAGGTTTTATTAGTGTTTTGTTTTTCTGACTGCATAAGTTGAGTTGGAATTACAAAAACTCCCAAACCAAAAATCTAGGAGTATTACATCACTATGAAAACCTGTTGAACAACAGGAACAGGTGACAAGACAGATAGCTGAAGCTGTAGCATTGTCACTGCAGGTAGTTTAGCATAGGTCAGTTAGGCTTTAACCAAGGTTTAAAGTTTGTCTAAGTCTACATGTTGACTTTGGTGAGGCTAGTTGAAGGTCTACAGGCACTTATTCTAGTTTGGGTGGACCTCAAACCTCCAGGATGCACCATAAAGCTGGAAGAGCTCTGCTCATGGGCTGCATGAGAAAGCGAATTAGAGACTCTGCATCCATAGTGGCCATAATACACAAACCGATATTTGAAATATCTGTTTTTTCCCCAAATCCGAAATCCTTTCTTGATTGTGTGAAGGTATTTCCTTTACAAAGGATTTAAGTAGTCTGTAGTTGATAAATTCCAGATGTTGATCACTTTGACTAAGACAAGTCTTTGTGGACTATTAGACATTTGTGGAATGCAACTAAGTACATTTAGTCAAGTACTGTATATGTCTGCTGATAAGTAACAACAAATTGCAGTACAGAAATGCCAAACTAGGTTTGAAGTAATTTAGAAACAGTGTCTCCATTCCATGGTTTGTTCACCACACAGCACTGTAAAATTTCCCACTCAGCATGTCTCTTGGTCACAATTAATCTGAGGTATCCATATCAAGATGTGTTGTATAATATAAAATAACAGCACTTTTATGCTGTAGTTGGTCGTGGTATAGCTATTTGTAACTACTTTTATATAGAGCTGCGTAGGTTAATCTGTATTATATAAGACAATCGTGTTTTGGAAGTTTAAAAAATATGATAACGATATATCTGCTGATACAAGTTTTTTTAAAACCACACACACACACACACACACACACACACACACATATATATATATATATATATATATATATATATATATATATATATATATATATATATATATATATATATATATATATATATATATATATATAAGTAGTTACAAATAGCTATGCCACGACCAACTACAGCATAAAATTGCTACTTACACATTAAGGCATCAGTTATGATAATCCTATAATACATAATATATCACTCACAAGTGTGTTTACTTTTGAATACTACAGTACTTTTACTCATGTAAGAGTTTGAATGCAGGACTTTTACTAAAGTATTTTTTCTATTGTGGTATTGCTATGACCTTTACATGATTTGTGTACTTCCGACACTGCTTTTTGAAGCATATGGACTGAGGGGGAGGTGTTGATGTGAACTGAGTGGTTAGTTGTGTTTTATATTAATAATCCAGCTGTCATTTTGGCAATAATTTAGTGAGTTCTGTTCATGCTCTAAGGGATTTGATATGGGCAAGTCAATTAGTTTCCATTATAGCCTCTGCTAGGTGTTTATCCTTGGCATATACACAGTGCATGCTGGCTGTTTTTGTAAGGCAGTTTTGAGTGATTTAGATCTTTTTCTAGTCAGATTATACTTTCCTCTTTTTACTGAAGAGCTTGTTAACGAAGCCTTTCACAATGGAATTTGTGTCTTGTAGTTAACTTTGGTCGAAAGGGAGAGTTGACATTTTTGGTAAGATCAGTGTGTGTAGTTGAGTGGGCCATTGCGTTGTAGGGATCATAATGATTCCAGACTGTCACAGATTCTGGTAGAACTTCGGGCTTAATTGTGTGTCAAGACACCTTGACACCCTGATGAAGGTGAGTGTGCTGATATATGTTGGTTTATTTTTATATTGCATTAAGCACATACAGTGGTGTGAAAAAGTGTTTGCCCCCTTCCTGATTTCTTATTTTTTTGCATGTTTGTCACACTTAAATGATTCAGATCATCAAACAAATTTAAATATACGTCAAAGATAGCACAAGTAAACACAAAATGCAGTTTTTAAATGAAGGTTGTTGTTATTATTAAGGGAAAACAAAATCCAAACCTACATGGCCCTGTGTGAAAAAACCTAATAACTGGTTGGGCCACCCTTAGCAGCAACAACTGCAATCAAGCATTTGCGATAACTTGCAATGAGTCATTTACAGCGCTGTGGAGGAATTTTGGCCCACTCATCTTTGCAGAATTGTTGTAATTCAGCCACATTGGAGGGTTTTTCAGCATGAACTGCCTTTTTAAGGTCATGCCACAGCATCTCAATAGGATTCAGGTCAAGACTTTGACTAGGCCAGTCCAAAGTCTTCATTTTGTTCTTCTTCAGCCATTCAGAGGTGGACTTGCTGGTGTGTTTTGGATCATTGTCCTGCTGCAGAACCCAAGTTCGCTTCAGCTTGAGGTCACGAACAGATGGCCCGACATTCTCCTTCAGGAGTTTTTGGTAGACAGCAGAATTCATGGTTCCATTTATCACAGCAAGTCTTCCAGGTCCTGAAGCAGCAAAACAGCCACAGACCATCATACTAGCACCACCATATTTTACTGTTGGTATGATGTTCTTTTTCTGAAATGCGGTGTTACTTTTAAGCCAGATATAATGGGACACACACCTTCCGAAAAGTTCAATTTTTGTCCACAGAGTATTTTCCCAAAAGTCTTGATGATCCCCAAGACTTTCGGAAAAATACTCTATGGACTGACAAGACAAAAGTTGAACTTTTAGCAGTTGTTGCTGCTAAGGGTGGCCCAACCAGTTATTAGGTTTAGGGGGCAATCACTTTTTCACACAGGGCCATGTAGGTTTGGATTTTGTTTTCCCTTAATAACAACAACCCTCATTTAAAAACTGCATTTTGTGTTTACTTGTGTTATCTCTGACTTATATTTAAATTTGTTTGATGATCTGAAACATTTAAGTGTGACAAACATGCAAAAAAATAAGAAATCTGGAAGGGGGCAAACACTTTTTCACACCATTGTATTTATGAAAGGCTTTTGAGGGTAGGAATTAATTGATATGACACAGTGGCTTAATGTATGGCTGTTACATTTTTTCTAATTCAGTTACTGTAAACCCTCACACACTAAGGCCATCTTGAATCTGTTTTGATCCTGTTACTGTAGAAAAAGTAGTGTGACATTCTCTGACTGGCACTGACAGAATAGAAGGATTCCTCAGGGAGACACAGATAATTGGGTTTATTTGCCTCTGAGGCCTCTGATCTCCCACTGCTTCAGTTTTCATAATCATCTTTTCCCAGAGAAATGTACCAGCCAGTCCATTATGTTGAAACAACCATTGTCCAGACATCAAGAGATAATGGAATACATTTTGTTGAAATAAATACTACAACATACTGTATACCAATTAACAGTTCCATCCTTACATTTGGCTGTAATGAGGACATGAGGACCATTGATTGGTTGTCTGGAAACGTGCACACCAAGCAGTGCTATGACTAAAAATAGAGCTCACCTGAAGAAAACAAAACCGTGCTATGGTAGTTAATCTCCTCTTCCATGTGGTATCAGATTTACCTAATGTGAGCCAACTCACATGTTTTTGTTATTATAGTAAAGTTCTGGTTTGTAATTATTATGGGTCTTGTGTTTGCAGTTTTGTCCATCATTTCTGACAGTTATGATAACATTGTACTCACCAAATTGCTGAGATCAGAAAACACAGTGACTTGCTCCAACAAAGTCTGACAGGCAAGATACACGAGCAGTCAGATGATCAGACAGGTTGGAAAAAGCCAACCGTTTATCCAGATAATCTAGGTGAGCACACCTGAAATGTCACTATTAATCCCTCATTGAACAGGAAACTGCATGCACACAACTACAGTACCCTAGGTCAAAGTTGAAGAGAGTCTGTAAACTGTGATGGATGTTTACAATAGACAGTTTGGGTAATAATTTTACCGTTCACCTTTGTTTTCTCTTCCAGTTAAGTTTGACTAACCTGGAGGTTTGTTTCCAACCTGGCTGATCGTCTTGACTGCTGTTGGACTTGTAATTTGTCTTAGTGATGTCACAGTGTTCCCAGAGAGTAACAGTATAGTGCGGAATTATCCTTTGAGGTAACTATTCACATTCTAAAAGTTAGGAAGCATTTTCCACTTGGCCCTATCAAAGTAAGGTCATCAGAAATGTTGCTGCTTATCGCCCTTTGAACTTCTTAGAGATGTACTGTTGTCATTCTGATTTATTGTCTGTTTTATGTATAACACATACCTTTACTTTTGATCATTTCAACAAGACAAAACCCCCCAGATATATAAAGAGTTAATTAGAAAACATAACCAGAGAATTTTGAAAACTAGAAACAGCAACATTTACTTTGACAAGGCAAAGCACTGAATACTTCCTCATCCTGTAGAAGAAGTGTATTGTTTGGATAGTTCCAATTCAAAGAGTTAAAAACTGGTTTGGTGAATCCAAAGCAATGTGGAGAAAGAGAATAATTACCCTGGTACAGTATCCTGTAGTTTAGTTGAGTATTAATAAGTTTACTGTTTTCCAGAAATTCAATGGCACCGCATCAACCAAAGTCCAGCACCAGCATCTGTACACACCCAGCACTGGTCAGAGTACTGTGTTTTCCAGATTAGCTGTTTATTAAGAGAGTTGTGTCTTTTCCACAGATGGTGAGAAGTTGCTGTCTATTCAGGAGTCCACCAACACCAGTCCACCTGTATCCTCAAGTGTTTGACATCACAACAGTGGGACTACAGAGATGGCACCATTGTGTTCTGCAGTGTGGCTTCAGAATTGTATTGTAAACTCATAGAAGTTGTACTTATGTCACTTTATGTTCAACACTATTAATCTGCATTTTATAGATGTCTGTCCTCATTTGATCTTAATGTTGTCACCAGAATGTTAACATTGATAGCAACACAACGTTCAGTATCAAAAAGTATACTACTACTATAGTTGGGGTCAGAAATGATAGGTGGATGTTCAAGAAATGCTTTTAAGTCAAAAAAGAGACAGATATCCAGTATTTAGGGAATACTCTGCTGCATGCTCTAAATCCTGGCATTCTGTTGACATTTCATTTCTGTCCTGTGGGACTACTCATGATTCACCCAGTTTTGGGATCAAGTGATTGCCTTTGGTGCATTCTGGGTGAGAAGAAATTAACCAAAAAAACCCCAAAAACAAATACACAGCCTGAATTAGCAGAAATTTTAGGCATCACCACCAGGAGGAAATAAGTGCAAACTGATCCAAACCATGGCACTAACAAAAATAAAAGTATGTTTAAAAGAAGACATCGTAGGGGATTGAAAGAAGCAGTGTTTGAGGACAGATGAGTCTTCACATAGTCTCGCTGTGGGTATTCAGCAAAGGCACAGAAGTTCAGACAAACCTTAATGCTAAAAAAAATATTACAGTGCCCCTGAAAGTCAGGATAAAATGACTGTAATGCCACAGGTAGGCAGTTTTTTTTTTTTTCAGACTATTTGTGAAAAGCAATGTAATTCTGAAGTCCATAATGTGAATTTGGAATCATCCAATTGGAGTGCAGTTTTAACCAGTGACTGTAGTGTCGTTCTCTTCTGAAGCTTGAATCTGAATTCTTAGTCACTTAACGCATTACACCTGCAAGTATGTAACCCATCTTAAATTTAAGTGAACTGACACTCATACGACTGATTTTACTCTTTTTCAGAGACCCCCCCTGATCACGATCACATTCACACCTGAACCTCAATGGTGATAATGAGGGCAGGACAAGCACTGCTTTTCACTTTCAGATTTATCCTGGGGATTGAACCTACGATTTTCTGGTCACAAGCTCGCTTCTCTAACCTTTAGGCCACTACTGCCAGGTCCTCTATTCAACTTTGATGTGCACATTCACACAGTTGACCACTAGAAACTCTAACACACTGTTTGGAAATGCTTAATATTTATTTATTACCCACATCAGACCTGTGACATCACATTCCTTTCCAGGGCCGAGTGCGAATACTTTAGTTGAACAGAAGGCTAATGTGCTTTTGCTGGAGTGAAAATCCAAATTTGGTCAAAGGGGAAGAAGCCTGGGCGGAACGAGGAAGTAGCAACCACCACTGCTGACATATAGGTTTAGACACCTGTTAAGCACACACACACTACAAAATATACCTTATTAAAGCCATAAGATCTCCTTTACTCTTTGACCTCAAATTCTGATTCTTCAAAATAAAACATGTATTTTGAGACTGAAGACTAATTGAATGGAATTCAATGGTTTGTTCAATGAGGGATTTTTTTGTCGCAGAACACACATCTAATAGCCATAGAGGAAGTGGCTTCAGCACTCAGCTATGATGCTTGTTCTCAACTATAAATCATAAATCATCAAATCAAATGTTTTTCACTTCTGCTGGTGAATCTGTTTTGTACTTGATATATTTTCACATATGGAACTGAAAAAGGAGGGTGTTTAAAATGTTCTGTGGACGAGGCATTTCCTGAAAACCTTAACACATTCTGTACATGAATTACGTTACATTGAGATTCCTCAAATATTAACTCAAGAACGTGGCACTATCATTGTTGCTTTTTGTAAGTGGTATTCTCTCTCCACAAGTATGTGTTTTTATGGACTTTTACTTCCTTATGATGCTTTAGATTTAAAGGCACAAAAATTAAAGACCAAACTAATTTGGTTTTAGTGCACGATAGCATGTTTTGCACTCAACACTCCTTACCTGTATCACAACCTGTAAGATGTGGAAGCCTGTGGCTGGCTGTTGAAATGAAATAATTAAATCTAACTGAAATGTCATTGGCCATTTGTGTGCACATGATGTATGACAAAGTTAGAATAAAAATGTTAAAATGCCAATTTCATAAAAAATGAAAATAAAACCTTGAGTGACAAGTAATTTTCAGTATACTCCTCTAAGTGTAACACTGCCATAATGACAGAAAATGTGCAACCTAAACGTGAAAATGGAATTTCAAACTGTTTAGAGCTGAAACAATCGATTTGTCAATTGACAGAAAATGTATCTATTATTTTGTCTTATTGTTGACGTTGTTTTTCTAGCAAAAATGCCAAACATTCCCTAGTTCCAGCTTCTCAGTTGTAAGTTTGCTGCTTTCCTTTGTCTTATGTGATAGTAAATTGAATATCTTGGTTTTGAATCGTACAGCAAAAGTAATTTGAAGATGAGGCCTTGGGCTGTAGGAAATTGTGATGGGCATTTTTCTGTATTTTTTGACCTTTTATAGACCATACAATTAATAGAGAAAATAATTGGCAGATGCATTTGAATTATGTTTTGCTTTATATTGTGACTAATAAAATGTAAATGGTGCTTTTCATGGTCAATGTAATAAGAGTTGATTTTGACAGATTTCATAAAAGAGGCCTGTAAGCTTCTTGACATTATGACAAGCTAAAATTGGGTAATAAAAAAAGTCCTGAAAACAGTCCAGAGTGCAGTTTAATTTTGAAGGTTAGGTTTCACATTGTCTGCCAATTTTAAAAAAATACTCCATTTTACATTTCATTGTTATTATGATGTTATGCTAAGGAGTATACTAAGAGTAATTATTTGACAGTGTAGTTTTCATTTTAATTTTGTCAGTATTGACACATTTTCAAACATTAAAATTTGATTTCAAAATTGTAATTCCAATTGTTTCATATGTGCACACAAAAGGAAAATGAAATTTTTATTTGATTACATGATTTAATTTTAATATTGGCAGCTATAGACTTCCATCGTGAATATGTCTAGCTATCTTGGGCTTTTTTATATTGCACCAAATTTGTATTAACATTTTGAGTCCCAAGGAGGTGACACAATATCTACAACTCTTTGTTGCCTTTTATTCATTGTTTGCTTATTTTGAGCTTTTATTGCAGTGATATTAATGCCGATAATCCCTTGTAAATAAAGCTATTTTTATATGAGCAGCAAACACACCTAACAAGTGCAGGATCACTGTAGCTAAAAAAACTCTGTCTTGCTTCCTTTAATAAGGAGGAAGGACCTCACCGATGGTGTAAGTTTAACGTGGATGAAGTTAAGGAAAGAAGTATCTGCTGTGTACCTGTTACTGTACATCTAATTTATAGCCACTTTGAACCCAACACTACACTGAGGTTAAATGCTCCCACTGGCTAAATAAAACTGATGTTCTTTTATTATATTGTCTGCTTGTCTTGTTTTTGATTTCCTATGCATTATTTTGAAATCCTACATAAAATGAAACAAATCCAATTATGGTATGTTGACTATGCTGGGATGACATTTTCAGTAGAACCAATACAGAGACTAGAGGCAGAGCAAAGAAGAGTCCCAACAGGGTGCGGTTTAAAGGACCACATTGATGGTTTTGCATGTTGTAGCCAGCTAAATTTCAAAGATTACGTTAAATAATTTTTGAATGTGTTTTCCTACCTTTCTAGCCACCTTTATTTCAGTATGCTTCGAAAGTCACCTTGCAGACACTCAAAATTTACTTGAGTCATATAAACCATCACACATTGTCATACTGCAGTTCAGAGTATCAGCTGCATTATCATGTAACTGATGGGACTGACAGAAGCAGACATGATGCTAAAGTGATAGATTACGTAAATCGAGCAATTTACAAGTAGTAGCTTGTACTAAATTAAAATGGCAAAATGTCTTCTGCAATCTCAGATTGCTGGAGTACCCTTTTGGTTTTCCTGTTGGTTTCTGTACATTTCACATTAGCATGAAAGTGATATTCAGAAATTGAAAAAATGTCATCTCTGGCAGTTTCACAAATGATTATATGGCAAAACTTGCATGAAATATTGTTTTACACATTAAATTAATAAAATGTTTTTTCAGGCCAATTTAGAGAATCAAACCATGGTCACCTTCTGGGGGCCTCAGGACATGGGTGCCTCTTTTACCCCGTTTCTGCATTGTGTACAGTGTTTCCATGCTGGAATCCTACCTGGCCCCAGGTTTGCTGTGTGGTCATTTAATTAAACACAAGTTAATATAGGAGTATGCACCATGTAAGCACAGTATCAGTATTACCTTAAAATTAGATTTTGACAATGGGACAGTGCCTTAGAGTAATAAAACAGGTCCCACCTAAAAACACATTCATATGACCACTTGGTGGCAGCGGAACAAGCTAAAAAAACATCACTGATTTATTATCACTTTATGAAGACGATATGGACATTGTGTTACATATTCTGCAGACAGAGCACAAACCAATTGCCACACCTTGAACCTGAGGCTTTTAGGGGGGATCTGGGGCCACAGGGTTGTTTGTTTTGCCCATTTGGTAATCCAGCCTTGGTTCAGACTGAAAAGGGAGATCAGATCACCATATCATTTTTAGTATTTATGCTTCACTGCAGATATGAAATGGATTCAAGTCTATCACCCTCTCTCACCCAAATTTTTTTTGGTGAGAAGAATTTCTCTGCTATATCCTTAAAGCCACAGTGTGGACTGTCACACTCCTTTGTAATATATAACACACATCTGTAAACCAGTTTTATCACAGTTCAAAACTTTAATTCAGATTATATCTGCTCTCATTATGTTTAATAGTATATACAGAAAGGTGCATTGCCAGTACAAGAACAATGTACATATGTAACAATGTCAATGTGTATAGATATATAAAGTAGTGGCATAAATGAACTGAGTGTAATATCCACACTGCTGTCACATAACAAACATGGTCTGAAACTGTAGAGGATGATGATGGGGCCTGTATCAGGTGAGTTGTGGTCATAACAGACATGAGAACAAAGCCTGGGCCAGCAGTCATGCACCTTCACCTCTCCTTCCCTGTTCGCCACATCGGCTGTGATCCAGTCTCTTTTTACCTCACATAAATAAAACATGTCAGTCACTCTGCAGAGCACAGCAGGAAAAGCACAACCCATCGTCTTTAAATAGAGTTCATAGAGTCAAACTGTAATTTTTTATTTTTTTTAAACAACCAACGTGCAGCTGAATGTAATGGGAACCTATGGGGGCTTCATCTAAAGAGTTAATCAAATAAGTACATTAACAGAAATGAACTTCTCTTCTTCATCCACACTGGTGTTGCAACTCAACCATCACCCATTCTGACTTCACTCATTACCATCCTATGCAAAGAATCAACACTTTCTTCTGATGCAAAAATGTCATAATTTCTAACATTGTCCAGTGGATACATTGGATTTATCTAAAAATCAATCAAGCAAATGAAAACCAGCAGAGGATTTAGAAGTTGAAAATACCAGCACGCTTCTGTTAATGAGGTTTCATCAAATCCACTGCTGTCACAAAATTAAAAGACAAATACAGATTGATCTGTAATCAATCATTACAGCAAACTGACAATTACAGCTCTGCAAAAACAATCAAAGGTTTAACGTCAAAAGCTAAACTGGCAGCCTTTGACTTTAGGTGACTGATTTTGACAGAACAAGAAGACCGTTTTGTCTAATGTTTTGTTTGAAGCCACAGAAATAGCTCACTACCCCGGCCCCCATTCTTCATATGTAGTTCAACTAATCTAGGTTTACATGATGTTAGCCAGATAATGTAATCTAGCCAATTCTTATCCAGCTAATTCAGTTCTTCCAAAATAGGCGGAGGATAGATTTTTGAATCTTACATAAAGTTATCTCATAACAGCAAACTATTATTTTGAAATAAAAGCAACATTAGAGAAAAGAAGTAGGAGTCAGCACAAGTATTACTGGCTGGCATGATGGTGTGGCTACAGAATGGCTGCGCATATTTGAGCTTTCACACATATTCTACAACATATTCTAACTATAGTAAGAATACTGGATTTTTGAGGCCAATACTGATATCAATATTTGAGTTTAAATTTTTTTATATATGAGCTAATAATGTGTCTGCAGATATAACTATGAAATTACACTTTAACCTCAGACTGCCAAAAATAATAATAAATAATAGGAACTAAAGGCACTCTAAAACAAGAAATGATTTTGTATGACCGATTTGTTAACGGTGTTCAGTAATCTGACTGATTGATCATTTTTAAGATAGTCTCTAATTTAATATAACTGACTGCTTAAGTTTTGTGATTCCATTGTTTTACTAACAGAAGCTTTAAGCAGAATTGATCCCTTTTGCTCATAGTAATAACAACCAAATCTGAAGTTATTTTTTAATGTAATGATTTTATCTTATTGTATTTTTAGCATGCATATGTACATGTTTATTGATATTAACATTGTGTATTAAACTGTGATTATTACACCAACAATAATGTATATGTTTTCTTCTAAACAGTTCTAACAACATTCAGTAAAGGGTTATTTCAGAGACGTTTGGATGTTGAATAGTATACTGTATTGCATATATTACCTGCTTTTGCATGTTCAATTGACCTGCTGTGCTCTGCCTAAAGACTCTCAGTGTTACACAAGCAAATAATTGGAATCAATTAATTGGAAGTGTACCAACTGATGTTGTTCTTCCCAGAAAACCTTCTGAAGATTATTAGGAAATTACGGGCCCAAAATGAGCCATCATTTGGATTTGAAAAATCATTCATGTATGAGGTTAACCTTGAAAAGGCTAGCACATGATCCATTTAACTGTGAATGTGTTTAAACTTTTTTTAACCTTAAGGGTTTGTCGATCGCACATCAGCTCCACATAAAATGAAGGTTTGTTTGGAAGAACTGAAAAACCTGCAGTAAGACATCCGATTTGTTTGTAGAAATTGATCCCATATATAGGTAGTTTACTCTTATTTACTCTCTATTGTCAAAGTTTTGAATTACACAATGATGTTTTTTCCCTCAAAAGGTTTTAGTCATGATCCAGCAAACTGTGAGTAAGCTGCACTTTTGCAGGTTTGGGCTTAAGGTCTTGTTGCTATGACAACAGCTCCAGATAAACTTTAAAACAGGTTTTGAAGAAATCAAGGTTTGTGTTAAATCATCAACAATTAAATCAAGTTAATTAAGTTATCCACATATGAAGAACAGCGCCCAGGGCTGGGTTCTCTAATCTGATTATTTAGGCCTACCAGAGCATACTGATGCTTAAAACGTGTGTAGTTATAATGTAATTACAGTCTTGTGTGTGTTCTATCAGCAATCGTCACAAAGGTTGGCATTAACTTTCAAACTGAACTACAAATGAGAAACAGCAATGCTCACTCAACTAAATATAAAAGTGAGATCTTTGTTGGTCTCCAGTTTTTCAATGCACTCTATTCTAATTCTCACATACTGGTTTGTAATTGCAATGCTACTACACAGACTGCGGTCGACTGCATGTCAATTATTAGCAAATTTAGAATTAAGACCAGCAAATAAATAAAAAACAATGTGCTGTATTATATACAATTAACTCTGCTGCTTGGTCAAAAGGAAAAGACATAGCCAGAGAACATTTTATGGCCTCTCTACGACAATCTCTTCAAAGCTCCACATACATACTGTATGCTGCGTTCCAGAGATGCCTCACAGTCAGAAAGTCCAATATGCTGCTGGGGAAAGTGCAACGTGACTGCATTTCCAGCTGGATTTACAAGCATGGAGTCTGGGCAAAGGTCTGATTGTGGTGACATCATAACTAGTGCTTTTATGTATTAGCTAATTCAGGACAAATCAGACACTTTACATCACTGCTGCTGACCATTTTCCAAAGCATACTGCACTCTGCCAGGTGGTATAAAAATCATGCTTGTGGAGGCTTGATACTTGCTTGGCTTATGTAACCCATAGTTTTTTATTGTTGTAAAAAGTTTAGTTACCATTGGGCAGTAATACAGGTGTAAGTGCAGGCTGATGACTGACAGAAAATTATTTGATAATGGTATGAGTCGTTTAATCAGCAAAATTTGCCAATATATTTATATATTGGCAAATATTTGTAAAGTGAAAATCTTTGGGCTTTTGGACAACAACTCTGACAAAAATAAAAGCAAACATGATATTCACTGTGATGGATTACAAACCTTATTTTCATAGCACAGTGAAATGAATGGAAACCCATGGGTGCCTGGAAAATAGGAAAGCATCTACCAATTCTACCATCCTATGAAATGCTTTGGAAAATGCTTAGCAGTGACGTAATGCATAGTGTGTGTGATTTGTAGTAAAAGTGCTAAAACATGCAAAAAGACTGGTATGGCCATTTCTATTATTTTGTTATCATCACATGTCTCCTTTGTGATAAAGAGTTTAAAAGAAATTTTAACTTGAAATTTGAAAAAATGTGAACTTGTAGTTATCATTCCATGTTACATATGTCAGTTGGCACAATACTGAGCATGCTTTTAGCTGTTGAAAGGAGAGCAGGATTTTCAATTAGGCTAATTCAATAATCCATGTTGCTCTTTGTTTTTCAGAGCAGCAGGGCAGAGGCTGTAATCCTGCTCCAGTAGCTGGGAGCTTCTGACTCATGACTGGAACGCAGCATCAGGTCTGCCTGGACCTCAGTGGTGGAACTAAACTAAAAAAAAAAAGAAAGAGTGCAGTTTTGTAATCCGTCATTGTCGTAGTGAGAAACGACTCAGACCCCACAATCAGCCTGCAGGGCTAATTAGTGGGTGTGTGACACTCCAGAGTTCGGGGGCACTGTGGTCCCCCCTCCCCCTCTCTGTTCATGGCCTCTCCTGCCGTGGCCCAGGATACAGTGAGCACTGCCGCACCCTTCATCATCATCGTCTCCCTCGCTTTCAGAGGACGACTCTCCGAACTGTCGGGGCTTTTCATAAATACAGCAGCCTGGAACACAACATACAGGATTAGGACAGACCCAGGTGATCTACATCTACAGCTGATGCCTTCACTGACTCATTGTAAACTCCCAATTCTCAGTTTGAAAATCAAAAATACAACATGACACCTTGTTCAAACATTTCTGGTCAGAAACAGTAACTAAAAATGGAAAGTGTGGTAAAAATAGCTTTCTAGCTGCTGTGTGATTTGATAAATCAGGTTGTGCAGCAGGAGGATGAAGAGGCAGAGTTGTGTATCAAGGAGGTTATTTACATTTTAATGTGCGTCAAGTCTGTGTATGCAAGCATGGAAGAAGATTAAGGCCATATGAGAAATTAATTATTTGAAGTCTGATAATTCAATTCTGGGGAAAAAGTCAGAATTCTGAGAAAATAATTTTATGTGATTAAACCCCCATTTTTTTTTTTGCTTTTTTTGTTTTCACTCCTTTAATGTACAGGCTTATGGCATTGTCACTACATGTCTTAACTACTTTATGCATGTCATATATTGTTATATGACGGGCGGCTGCGGCTTAGTGGTAGAGCGGGTCGTCGACTAATCGAAAGATCGGCAGTTCGATCCCGGCTTCCCCCAGCCCACATACCGAAGTGTCCTTGGGCAAGACACTGAACCCCAAATTGCTCCCAAGGGCTCTGATGAGCAGTTGGCACCTGCCATCAGTGTATGAATGTGATATGTAGTGTAAAGCGCTTTGAGTGGTCAGAAGACTAGAAAAGCGCTATACAAGTACATACTGAAAGTATTCACAGCGCTTCACTTTTTCCACATTTTATGTTACAGCCTTATTCCAAAATGGATTAAATTCATTATTTTCCTCAAAATTCTACAAACAATACCCCATAATGACAACGTGAAAGAAGTTTGTTTGAAATCTTTGCAAATGTATTAAAAATAAAGACGGAAAGAAAAAAAATGAAAAAAATCACATGTACATAAGTATTCACAGCCTTTGCTCTGGCTGGGCCACTCAGGGACATTCACAGAGTTGTCCCGTAGCCACTCCTTTTTTATATTGGCTGTGTGCTTAGGGTCATTGTCCTGTTGGAAGATGAACCTTCGCCCCAGTCTGAGGTCCAGAGCGCTCTAGAGCAGGTTTTCATCAAGGATGTCTCTGCACATTGCTACATTCATCTTTCCCTCGATCCTGACCAGTCTCCCACTTCCTGCAGCTGAAAAACATCCCCACAGCATGATGCTGCCACTGTAGGGATGATATTGGCCAGGTGATGAACGGTGCCTGGTTTCCTCCAGACATGACGCTTGCCATTCAGGCCAAAGAGTTCAATCATTGTTTCATCAGACCAGAGAATTTTGTTTCTCATGGTCTGAGAGTCCTTCAGGTGCCTTTTGGCAAACTCCAGGCAGGCTGTCATGTGCCTTTTACTGAGGAGTGTCTTCCGTCTGGTCACTCTACCATACAGGCTTGATTGGTGGAGTGCTGCAGAGATGGTTGTTCTTCTGGAAGGTTCTCCTCTCTCCACAGAGAAACGCTGGAGCTCTGTCAGAGTGACCATCGGGTTCTTGGTTCCCTCCCTGACTGAGGCCCTTCTCCCCCGATCGCTCAGTTTGGCCGGCCGGCTCTAGGAAGAGTCCTGGTGGTTTCAAACTTCTTCCATTTACGCATGATGGAGCTGTGCTCACTGGGACCTTCAATGCTGCAGAAATGTTTCTGTACCCTTCCCCAGATCTGTGCCTCGATACAGTCCTGTCTCAGAGGTCTACAGACAGTTCCTTGGACTTCCTGGCTTGGTTTGTGCTCTGACATGCACTGTTAACTGTGGGACCTTATATAGACAGGTGTGTGCCTTTCCAAATCATGTCCAATCAACTGAATTTACCACAGGTGGACTCCAATCATCTCAAGTATGATCAGTGGAAACAGGACGCACCTGAGCTCAGTTTGAGTGTCATGGCAAAGGCTGTGAATACTGATGTACATGTGATGTTTGTGTTTTTAATACATTTGCAAAGATTTCAAACAAACTTCTTTCACGTTGTCATTATGGGGTATTGTTTGTAGAATTTTGAGGAAAATAATGAATTTAATCCATTTTGGAATAAGGCTGTAACATAACAACAAAATGTGGAAAAAGTGAAGCGCTGTGAATACTGTCCGGATGCACTGTACGTAGGGCAGTTTTTATGATTTTACGCAGTTTGAAATGATTTGAGTTGTTTGTCCACAGGGTTGCACACAATAAATATGTGCATATTAATGGTTAGAGCAGTATCGGCGTTCCAGGGATATATGAACCATGCTGTTGGGACATTCTGAACGTTAGTATTGTAAAAAAAAAAAAAAAAAAAAAAAAAAAAGAATGCTGTGGTTCTGTTTCGCTTATTTCTATTTGAGATTTAAAAATTTTTGAACTTCAGTTCCCATCATGCTTTGGGTGATCCAAACCGCAAGTATAATGTTGCCAATGTCATGGAGTCAGTCCTGTGGGCTACATTTGCGCCCTGATTTTTAGCCCATATGATTTTTAGCCCATATTTATTTACATTTTGGATAATCTTGACCATAAAAACTCATGCTGCATTAGCACTCTAACCATGGATGTACAGACAACCATCACTGGATTGATTTGATTGAAAGAGTTTCCCCTCGGGGATCAATAAAGTATTTCTGATTCTGATACTACATTCAACCAACAGTAGCATGCTGATTCCAGAATGTGTCATGCTGCAATGTAAGCAGAAAAAAAAAGGAAAGCAAAAAAATAAATAATTAATAAATAAATAAAAGGTCAGTGTATTCTATATCGTTTCTTGTCATATTCTGATTGGTTGATTTGCAGATGTGGGTTGTGGCAGCAGTCACACAGTGAGATATAGGACCACTGTTTAGGACTGACGATGTAAGACTGTAAACTTTTGTCTGACAGCCCAAACATCACACTATGTATAGGGACCTTTAGAAGTGTGGATAAAAATGTTTGACAACCTATAAAATGACAATATTTTAAACAGCATTTAAAAGCAGAAAAGAAAAGTAACCACTGCATTAACTGCATTTCAGTGTGTTCTGATAAGGAAGATGAACTCACACTTTGAAGACCTTCTTCCCAGGTGCTCATTGTCGACAGTGTCACTGGACCACTCCACCTTCTTCTCAGTCTTCCTCTTCCTCAGCTTGATTGTCAGGCTTCGTCCCTCCTGTAACATGTGAGAGGTCTGCTGTGAGATACTGTGCATCAAATGTAAACTAGGCATAGTGGTTAACTGTGTCATCACACAGCAAGGTCCTGAATCCAAACCCAATAAGAACTGTCTCTAGGACTTTCTATGTCGAGTTTTTATGTTTTCTCCATGTCTGTGTGGGTATGCAAATGTTCCCATTACCTGCTTTCCTAAAAGCAATGCATATCAAGTACTACAAAACGCTCAAGGCTCTGGCTTGCAGTTCATGAAGATGGGTCCAGGGCAAATGCAAATGATGATGCAAAGGTATAACTTAAATTGTTGTTGGGATTTAGAATGGTTAAAGGGGCACCAAACTGTGTAGGTGCAAAAAAATCAGAATTATCAAAGATAATTATAAATAACGTTAATGAATAAAGTCCTCGGAGGCGCCCCCCTTCTTAAAGAAGAGAAATGACAAGGCCAATCAATTGATTGAGTCTCATAAAATACACCAAACTATCAATTTGAAACGCTGATTGATAATTAAATGAATAACTATAACCGAAATTACCACCAATAGCTAGTAGGTTGAAGGATATGGAGTTCAACATAGAAGAGGTTGGCAAATTACTCACTCTTTTGCAACATTAAAGAAACCGGCACAATTATACACAAGCATTTATTAAAAGATAAACAAAGCAAAAAAACAAAACAAGTGTTTGTGTGTGTGTTTCTAAAATGGCTGCTTGGATCCAAGATAGCGTCAAACAAAAGAAATCTAACTCAAAATGGTGGCTGGGCTGAGCAGCGGCCGCATGGCTAGACAAAGAAAGGAAATTCAAAATGGCAACAGCCATGTATGTTAAAGAGTGTGGCTCTGTTAAAGGTCAAATTGAAGTGTACGTGTGAACTGTGTAGGATAAACGGTGCCAGGTTAGAAAGAGGATAGTTAGTTGCATGCAAGACCCTGTGTCTGTGTGAACATCACTTAGCATGTGGCTACCAAATAACCTAACAGTGAAAACGCATTACAACAATAACACTCAATGAACCCAATCAATACATATACCTTCACAAACGTTACACAGTCCTGTGCTTAGCCAAGTACACTGTTAAGCTATGTGAACCTATGTAATGCCCAGTTATAGGTTCAGTGGTTATGTTACCAGTCCGTAAAGGAAGAAAGGTTGCTTTGAACATGCGGCTGTTATTTTCTGGCGGTTCCGTTGGAATGAGCCAGGCAGAGAAGGATGTTGGTTCCGATCGAAGGAAAGTCCTTGCTGTACAGATGGAGGAACCATCGGCGGTGTAGTTGCCATTGGTGCTAACGACTGTTGCAGAAATCTTACATAGGTCCTTGTATTGCTTCTGTAAGAGAGAGTTTTCAGTTCTGCTGTGTGTCTGCTGTTAGCAAGCCACATGCTGAGAGGGAGACAGCCACAGCTGTCTGCTGCAGTGAAGGATTCCAAGAGAAAGAGAAAGAACAATGGCCGCGGACCCCCTTTATTGACCTGGTGACATCCCGGTTCACAGGTCAGACCAATGGGAGCTGAAACCTAGGCCCATAGGAGGAGTTCACACCTCCTAGGATACTGGAAGACTGAGTTCAATGGCTCTCCTTTGTTTACAGAACAGAAGAGCATGCAGTCTCCTAATAGAGCTCAGTTCAAATCCCACAAATTAATGAATTTAAATGGTGGAGTGCCAGTGATCCTAACATTGTAAAACCTAGAATTAGGTTGTAAATGGTAAATTATTTGGAAGCAATATCTGTAGTAAGCGATCAACAACAGGGAACATTCAGGACCACTGTTCCCTTTAACACTAGATCCACCAGGAGTCCTGTATACCTAAAGCTGCCAACGTGTAAAATTTACCTGCTATTAGAATGCATTGATTTTGTGATTATCTGTGCTACACATTGCTCAAACACACTTTGCACAGACATTTAGCACCTTGGCTTTGCATCCCAGCACTTCAGGCACTTACAGAATGTTTTATTGTGTTTGCATTCTGTCTTCACCATACAGGTCATTTGCTCCTGCGCTCTTCTGTGAAGGGCACGTCCATGCACGGTGGCTCTTTTGATACCATCCACTCTGCGCTGTTATAGTCTGAATTTAATTGCAGCATACAATTTTGAAAAAATAATTAACTATTGCAGTAATATTATAGGCCCACATGATGACCTGGTGATGATAATAATAATAATAATAATAATAATAATAATAATAATGATGTAGAATACATGCACGGGTGTGCATCCAAACAATTCCGCATACAAAAATATTTATTGAAAAGAAACAATTCTAATCAATTCCAAAATTCTAAATAGATTTTTACCCAACGAAAAAATCTATAATTACTACTTTTGCTAAACAATAGGCCTACACTGCGGTCGAAAACTACTCTCCGCAGGTCAAAAGCCGCACACCACCTGAAGGGGGGGGGGGCAAAACACACCTGTGTCAGAGGGAAAGACTACTTTAGACTAACTCTATTTCATAAATGTTTATAGGCTACATTTGATAATTTTAGTATAACAGCTTTGCCTGATATTTTTAACAATAGGGGGTGCTACATAACACAAAGACTGGGGGACTTGAATATTGAAACAAAGTTACATACAATCGAAATAACAGCAGCGGGTAAATTTTACCCGTTGGCGGTTCTAGTGTTAAGCAAATAGTTTGGTAACCTACTGTACAAGCTAATTTATCATCTTGAACATGTGCAGCAATATCTTGATCATCTTGTCAATCACTGCTCCATTAAGTGGATATCAGTGGGTTTGAAAAGATTTGTGGCAAATAATATACCACATGGCCCAAAGTATGTAGACACATGAACAAAGTTTACAAACACCTGAACATTCCAGCCACATGTAATATTTGAACATGTGATTCCAACACCATTGGCATTAATGTGCAGCGATAGCAGCCTCCACTCCTCTGGTTTCAGACTTTCCATCCGATTTTGGAACCTGGCTACAGGGATTTGCTCCCATTCAGCCGCAAAAGTATTGGTGACGTCCAACACTGATGTTGGGCAATAAGGCCTGCCATACAGTCGGCCAGAGTTCATCCCAAAGCTGTTGGATGGGGTTGAGGTCGGGGATTTGTGCAGGCCAATCAAGTTCTTCCACACCAAACCGAGAAAAAGATTTCTTTATGGACCTGTGCAAGGGGGCAGTCATGTTCAAACAGGAAAGGGCCAAACAACTGTTGGCACAAAGTTGGAAGAACAGAACTGTCTAAAATTTAATTTCACATTATTGGAACTAAGGTGCAAAGACCAAACCAGAAAAAACAGACCCAGACGAGAAGCACGTGGACGGGGTGTCCACATATTTTTTTACTATATACACTAACATGTATTGTATACATGATTGTTTATACTGTAATTACTGTTTTTTCAGTGCCCTCAATGAAGTGCATATTGCAGGTCTGAATATAGATAGATATATAGATACAAAACATGTGTTGTCAAACACAAGCACTAACATCAAAGAAATAAAGTATGCCCTTTTAAGCATGTGCATGCATAAGTGTGCAAATTGCAGTAAGGTGTGCAAAATGAATAGAATTATGTTACAAAGATGTATTGCACTGTGCCAGAAGTTACGAAAAGGTAACTGTAAGTTCAGTTAGCAAGTCCAGTAAAACCTCAGCAGCCTCCCAGTCCACTGAGAGTCTTCAGCTGAAGAGCTTCTCTTCTCAATCTGCATGTCGTGACGGGGTGGGAGACGTTGTTCAGGATGCTAACCAACTTGTACAGCATCCTCTTCTCCGTCATCGCCTTCAGAGAGTCCAGCTCAACTTCTCCTCCAATCACTGACCAGGCCTTCCAAACTAGCTTGTTAGCTTCTCTTGCACTCACGCTACAGCACACGGCAGCATAAAAGATAGCGCACACAGCATCTTGTTGCAGACGTTGAAGCCTCAGAGCCTCCGCAGGAAGTAGAGCCGGGGCGCTGGCCCTTCTTGAACTGTACACTGTGTTCCCAGCCCACTCTAGCCTGTGATCCAGGCGCATATGTTATGTGCTATTGATGTTCTTATTGCTGCTTTACGTGGTAGTCTGGTTTTCATACCGGTACCAACAGGAAGACCTGAGTTCAATACCTAGTGTGTGCCTAGGTCCAGATCCATGCCTGAACCTGCTCCAGGGAACCGTAACCTGGCGTCCCAATCAGAGGAGTTAACGTTACTGTTAATGCATAACGTCATATTTTGCACATACCAAAATATACAGATGCTGTAATGTCAATAGTAGCGTACTTAGCTAACATCCTAACGAGCACTGCCATTTTAGGAGCTTAACGAAGCTTCATAAGGGAGGCTGAAAGCCGTGTTATAATTTCAGGCAGATAACATGAACGCTGTCTACAAGTAGCACGGCCACATTGGTGCTGAAAACAACTGAACGGGTTCGTATTCTGCTGAAACAGTCAAAACGTCTTCATGACAAGCCCTACATCATTTACCTGCTGGGGCGGCGGCGGTGTGTTAGTCTGAACAGTCTCCGTTATCGTCTCACTTGATGTCCCGGGAACCTCCGCCATACCTGGAGCTGCTTTGCTAACGCTACCGTTAGCTAGCTTTAAGATATAAAAGAACCGGAGTAGGCCGTCAAGTGATAGACAGTGTCTGTAATATAGCGTTATGATAGCTACAATGACTGACCTTGGTTCGTTAAATCACAAACAGTATTACAATTGAAGGTTGTTCACCTGAAGATTAAGAGGTGTTGACCACTTTGGTGAGATGTGGCTAACACAAAGTCAAGTTGCAAAATGAGTTAGCTAGACCAAAAACGGAAGTTTAATGTTTTCACGTTAAAACGATTATCAGCTTTCTGAATCATGATGTCTCACAAACAACAAATAAATACATAAATCACGCCAAACCATTGTTATGTCATAATATTATATATGAAATTATTCAGCATTTAGGACATTAATATCTCATTATTGGTGAACATTGTTTCCATAAATTGTTTTATTTCTAAATGAAGGTAGGATGCTTTGTTTCTTTTTCGGTTCAGCTTGACAGCAGTAGTGTTGTGGCGCTGTTTGCCAACCGCCATAAAACATCAGAAGAAGAAGAAGTGTTGTGGGGAAGAGATTTCCAGACGGACAGCGACTATTTCCTGTTGTCCCTTCTAGCAGTCCGACAACAAACAACATCCTCATGCTGAGATAAAAGAAAAAATATATTATATCAGAGTAATATGAAATGACACAATTGTTCTACGAGTACATATATTATATAATGACGTAGTGTTTACATATTAAGTATCAACATTACAGAAATGTACGTTCGTGGGTTTTCAAAGACGAAGCTAAGTTAAGCTAAGTTAAAAAAGGTCGTGGCTGGCATGCCTGAGCACTCAGTGTATTGATAAACTTACTTCACGTGTAGCTAATTTATTAGCTAGCTTATCTGAATCAACAGCTGACTTTTACACGATATGACTGTGATTCTGTGTGTTTGTTTCTTTCGCAGTGTGTTATTGAGGATGTGGAGGTTAGGTCGTGTCCTGAGGCTGACAGGGAGAGGAGCAGCCCGACTCTGTTCCAGCAACCAACCAAAACCTTCATCCTTCTCTTCATCTAAGTCAAACTCCTCTTCACGGCCCCAAGCTGAGAAACAGAGGCGTAGACGAGAGAGGGAGAACGCCATACTGTCAAGTCAACACAGTGTAAGTAAACAGTTTGAACCTAAGCAAAACATATGGAGTCTAAAATTCTGAATGACATCTACATCCAACGGGTTCATAAGTAAATAATATTATAGTGGTAATAACACTGTGTTTGATAGAGCGATACTGAGACTGTGGAAGATAATCTTCCTCCTGTGATTTTGTAAAGACATTTTAGGTCTAATTGTGTAATGCTGCACCCATTAATGACCTGTCAATGCTGGTGTATCACTAAGGTGAAAAGCCTGGAATACATGATCAATCTTATGGTAATGTTGGGTTAGTACTTTACCCATAAATGTAGTCATGATAAAGGGGTACTCCAGCAATTTAGTATTGCACCTCCATCAAGATTGGGGTCTTACAAGATACAGATAAAAAAAAAACAATGGTCAAAATCTGTGTAGCAAGAGGCCAAGATGGCCTGACTTTTAGTCGCTGGTATGGGTGAAGCACCTAAAACACTGGATCCTACACATTCCATAATACAACTTGATAGCGTCTTTCATTAGACAATTCCTGCTTTGTAACCGGCTTTCTCTGTTAATCCCCACACCTCCAGTTTGTAATGCAGGCTCTCTGATTTGTGGTCTCCAAACCCAAACTGAGATTATCCTAAAGCCATCACTATGACATCATCAAGGTTATTTTCTCAAGGTGTGGTCACATTACGTTCAACAAAACTGCCCCACATTCAGGGATGGGATGTCACCAGTCTGATGTGGGTAATAAATAAATATTGAGCAGAGTGATCACAAACTGTCAGTGAGAGCAATGCTGCATTTTGTTGTCTGGTGGTGTAATGTTACACTATCAATCAATCAAGTTTATTTGTCACATGTAATCATATAAGATACAACATCACAGTGAAATGTAATCCTGCCAGTTCCTTTAATTTGTGCATTTAAAAGAGTTTAAATAGAATAGGAATAGTAATAAATATATGTGTATGATTGGGGTGTTAAACGCTGAACTGTAGTCAATGAACAGCAATCTCACATAGCTCCCTTTCTTGTCCAGGGGAAATAGGGTGGTGTGGAGGATGTGTGCTATGGCGTCTTCCATTGATTGGTTAGGATGGTAGGCAAACTGTAGTGGGTCCAGTGTGCTGGGTAGTGAGGAGCAGATATAATCCTTGACCAGCCGTTCAAAGCACTTCATCACCCTGCTTGTAATCAGTCATAGCTCTTAGACCCTGCTACATGCTTCTGGGATTGACCTCCTGGAATTCTAGTTCCTATTCGTCCCTTAATCCATTTTTGCTTTCTTTACTGCTCTTCTTACATTGTAGGCTGCTGCTTTATAACTATCGATGTTTCCAGACTGCAGCCCTAACTTCTAGGCTGTAGTGCGTGTGTTTATGGCATCCCCGAAGGTTCTGGTAATCCATGGTTTTCTGGTTGTGGAGTGATTTAACTGTGGTTTTGGGTACAGTTACTTATGTTGTTTTACAAATTAAATCCACCACAGACTCAGTGAATCCATTGATGTTATCGGTGATGTCGACGGTGGTGTCCTGGAACGTGCTTCAGACTGCGTAGTTTGTTTACATACTTTGACCTCAGCAAGATGGCCACATGGTTGCTTATCCTGAACACCGGTAGCGATTCTGCGATTCTGTAGCCATTTTTGAATGGCATGTAGCAGTGATCCAAAGTGTTTATTCCCTGTGTGGTGCAGTCAGTATGTTGATGGAAGTCAGGCATAACCTTCTTAGGTTAGCTTGATTGAAGTCTCTAGCAACAATGAGCGCAGCATCAGGTCTTTGCAAATATCTGACAGGGCAGCCTCTGTACTCGCCTGTGGTGGAATATAGACCACTGTGATAATGACTGATGTAAATTCCCTCAGTAGAAAGTGTGGTCTGCAATTGATTGACAATAACTCCAGATCAGGTGGGTAGGAGCGGGATAGCATTTTGATATTCCCACTGCCACTGGTGAGTTGACCATTTCCCTATCCTGATGAGTGACTTGTAGTCATGTATTATCATTATCCAATATATTCACAAAAAGTGCAATTAATATTTGTAAAAATAAACATAAAGAGCATAAATGTGCATAAATTTAGCAGAGCTAATGGACAGGCGCCTTCTAGAACAGAAAACCATGGTGATGAAACACTCAAGAATAATTACTCCATTTCCAAACAAAAATTTGTGACAAATTCAGTCAAAATGGAAGGAACAAGACTGTTAAAGGAACACTTGGGCCATTCCGTGTCAGTTCAGATAGAGGTTTTTGTTTACATTTTAGATTTTGTTCAAACTTTATGTATATGCTATTTGACACCAAAAAATAGTATGTAAACAGTTTTACTGAATTCTGAGAATTGTATAATTTTTTTGCTCCTGGGAATTTTGTAATTTTCGCACCCTAAGAAAACATCTTAGGCGGGAAGCCATTTTTAGGATTTAATATTTGCAGACATATAAATCCTAGCCACGAAATTTGGTAGGGGCACGGACAAAACGGAGATTTTTCATTACTGGCCCTTGAAAATGGGAAAAAATGCAAAATGGATGATTTTTGGGCCTTAGGCAGTCCCCCAAAGTATATACATATGGACGTTCCCATACTTCCAGCTAAAAATACAGTGTTTGATTGATGTTATACCAAATGTACCAAACATAAACAGAATCCAATATATATTTATATATATATATATCTTACTACGATGCCAAGTGGCTCACACTTTCCAGAAAGCTAATGCGCACTGTAACCATGACGATGGAACTCCTTAGTTTTGACTTTACGTCCAAACTAGTTAGGTTATGCCACAAGTAATCCTGGTGCAACCAATAGTAGCTGATTTAGTTACACCCTTTAAACCCTAACTTAGGAGAGAACTTACACATAGCTGGTGCAACCCAGTGCAGAAATCTGTTTTTATGATCTGTTTCTGAGTCTAGCAGCTATCATAGCCAGAGATGGAAAGAGTACTAGAATATTATAGTCAAGTTAAAGTACTGTTACTTAAAATAAATTTTACTCAAGTAGTGTGTAAAATTCAGTTGTAAAGTCAGTTGAAATGTAAACGTTACTGCATTACATTTTGGAAATAACTGGTGATATTTGATGCTACTGTTAAATTGAAGAACACCTTTAGGCTACAATTGCATTAAACGTCAATCCAAAAACACAAGTGGAACAACATCACAGCCACTCAGCCCTGATGTCCAAACCAATAATAAATATAAAAATAAATATAGACAAATTTTGCAGCCTGTGTTTACCACTTATTATCAATTATAAATACACATCAGCCTTCCTCTGTATAACCTCATTAGAATTAACGAGAAAAGAAGTCAAAACTCAGACAATTAAACACAAATGACCAACAATAAATAAAAAGAGCTGTGGATACTGCGGCAGGTGCTAAAAGCAATATTAGGCTACGGAAATGAACTAAGTGCCACTTTAACACCAGAATAAAACATCACCAAAGCAGACAAAACAGAGATGTATGAACAATATAAACTCCACAGTGGCTGCAACAACAAACACACATATTACAGTTTCTACACACGGTGCACACACAACACTTTGTTGCTAGGCAATGCAGTGGTTGTCACCAGAGGATCCACCATGAGCATTTTAGCATTTAGCCAGACCCAGCATTGCACCTGTTGGTCACGCAACATCTTGTTTGTATTTGATTTGGGTCACTTAGCATACTCACCAGGTGGTGCATCAAATCAGTGATTGATATTGGTAGATGCAACCTTTTTTAACTGTGTGCAGAGTGCAGAGTGTCTGCCTTGCCCTCCTGCAGCCACAGACACACCAGCAGCTTCTTCTCTGCTGCAGCCGCTGATTTAACACCTTCCTTTTCTCCTTTGAGGGCGACCTGCACCCACCAAAAGGTAGCGCTCTAGGCGACAAGTAAACGTATTGTCTCAATTCCGGTCTGGATCGGTCTTTGTGTGTTACCAGTAGCGTATTTTTGCTGCTCTAGCTCATTACAGTTAATTTTGTTTGATTCTTTATTGTAGTGACTAACTATCTGCTATACATTTAAACGTACACTAGTTCTGCTCAAGCACTCATAGCTCTCTCCTTCTTTTAACGACTTTCTCGCTAATCCCACAGTTTACATGCAATTCCGTTTTGCTAGCTACATTTCTTTAGCTTAGCAGCTAGCAATGGCTTCTCTCTCGCCCTCTCACTCGGCTGCTCTCTCCTGCTCGGTGTGTCAAATGTTTAACTATTCCTCTGCCTCCTTTAGTGATAATGGTACATGTAATAAATGTAGCTTATTTGTAGCATTGGAGGCAAAGCTTAGTGAATTGGCTACCAGAGGTAGCTCCTGTTAGCTGTTTTAACAAGTTCTCCCCACTCAGCGACACACCCGCTGAGACACCAACTCTGATTATTGGCAGCTCCATTTTGAGAAACGTGAAGTTAGCGACACCAGCAACCATAGTCAAATGTATTCCTGGGGCCAGAGCGGGTGGCGTTGAATCCTATTTAAAAATGCTGGCTAAGGATAAACATAAATACAGTAAGACTGTTATTCATGTCGGCGGTAACGACTCCCAATTACTCCAATCGGAGGTCACTAAAGTTAATGTTGAGTCTGTGTGTCCATATGCAAAGACAATGTCGGACTCCGTAGTTTTCTCTGGGCCCCTGCCAAACCTGACCAGTGATGACATTTTTAGCCGCATGTATTCATTCTGCTGCTAGCTGTCGAGGTGGTGTCCAGCAAACGATGTGGGCTTTGTAGATAATTGGCGGACTTTCTAGGGAAGACTTGGTCTGATTAGGAGAGACGGCATTCATCCCACTTTGGATGGAGCAGCTCTCACATCTAGAAATCTGGCCAAGTTTATTAGTGGACCAAAACCATGACAACCCAGAGTTGAGACCAGGAGGCAGAGTTACAGTCCTACACGCTTCTCTGTGCTTCCAGAGCAGTTACCCACCCAAAACTCCTTACTGATGGTGTCTTTACCCCGACCACTTTAAATTAATAAAATCAAAAGTTAACAGTAGAGGAGTTATACATAAAAACCTAAACAAAACAGAATAGGAGGATTAAATGTGGACTCTTAAACATCCACCCATTGTCATCTAAAGCTGTACTAGTGAACGATTTAATATCAGAGTAATGAATCCACTCCACCCAGTCATATTAATACTCACATTCCTCGAGGCACCGGCCGAGGAGGTGGAGTTGCAGCCATCTTCGAATCAAGCCTATTAATCAACCCTAAACCTAAACTAAATTATTACTCATTCGAAAGCCTTGTTCTTAGTCTTTCATGCTCAACCTGGAAAACACAACAATTCTATTTGTTATAGTGTACCGCACTCCTGGTCCTTATTCTGAATTTGTATCTGAATTATCCGAGTTTAGTCCTTAAAACAGATAAAGTAATTATTGTAGGTGATTTCAATATTCATGTGGACGTTGCAAATGATAGCCTAAGTACTACGTTTATCTCATTATTAGATTCGATTGGCTTTTGTCAATCCTTCATTATCTGACCATTATTTAATAACTTTTGAACTCCTATTACTGGACTACACGCCATTAGGCAAAAACTCCTACTCTTGATGTCTATCTGATAGTGCTGTAGCTAAATTTATGGAAGCAATCCCATCTGCATTTAATTTGGTGCTATGTCCCAAAATAACAGAGGACTCCTATGCTAATTTCATCCCCTCCCAAAGTGACCACCTTGTTGATAGTGCTACAGGATCACTGCGAAGGACACTCGATTCTATCTAAAAAAAAAAAAAAAAAGAAGATATTAAAACAAAGAAGGTCAGCTCCATGGTATAACCCCCAAACCCACAAAGTAAAGCAAACATTGCGAAAACTTGAAAGGAAATGGCGTTCCAACAACCTGGAAGAATCTTGATTAGTCGTAAAACATATAGGAAGGCCCTCTGTAATGCCAGAGCAGCCTGCTACTCATCATTAATAGAGGAAAATAAAAACAACCCCAGGTATCTTTTCAGCACTGTAGCCAGGCTGAGAGAGAATCACAGCTCTATTGAGCCATGTATTCCTATAGCCCTCAGTAGTAATGACTTCATGAGCTTCTTTAATGATAAAATTTTAACTATTAGAGAAAAAATTCATCATGTCGTGCCCTCAACCGCTACTGATTTATCTTCAAACACAGGAACCTTAGAAAGAACTGTAAGACCTGATCTATATTTTGACTTCTTTGCTCCTATCAACCTTCTTCAACTAACTTCAACGATCAGTTCATCTAAGCCATCAAGTCTCTCAAACCCCATTCCAACTAGGCTGCTTAAAGATGTTTTACCATTAGTTAGCACTTCTTTACTGGATATGATCAATCTGTCTTTATTAACAGGCTATGTACCACAGTCCTTTAAAGTAGCTGTAATTAAACCGCTTCTTAAAAAGCCCACTCTTGATCCTGGGGTTTCAGCCAACTATAGACCTATATCTAACCTTCCCTTTCTCTTTAAGATCCTTGAGAAAGCAGTCGCCAATCAGTTGTGTGACTTTCTAAATAACAATAGTTTATTTGAGGATTTTCAGTCAGGGTTTAGAGTGCATCATCGTTTAGAGTGCATCATACCACAAAGACAGCACTGGTGAAAATTACAAATGACCTTTTAATTGCATCAGACAATGGATTTGTTTCTGTACTTGTCTTGTTATATCTTAGTGCTGCGTTTGACACCAATGACCGTCACATCCTGTTACAGAGACTAGAAAATTCGATTGGCATTAAAGGAACCGCACTGAGTGGGTTTAAATCCTATCTATCGGATCATTCTCAGTTTGTACATGTTAATGGTGAGTTCTCCGTGCACACCAAAGTTAGTCACAGAGTTCCAACAAGGTTCTGTGCTTGGACCAATTCTCTTCACCTTATATATGCTTCCTTTAGGCAATATCATTAGGAAACACTCCATAAACTTTCATTGTTATGTGGATGATACCCAATTATATCTATCGATCAAGCCAGATTTAACTACCCAGTTAGCTAAAATTCAAGCATGCCTTAAGGACATCAAAACCTGGATGACCTGCAATTTTCTGATGTTAAACTCTGACAAAACTGCAGTTACTGTACCCAAACACCTCTGAGACACATTATCTAAAGATATAGTTGCTCTAGATGGCATTGCCCTGGCCTCCAGCACCACCGTAAGAAACCTCTGAGTTATCTTTTTTTTTTTTTTTGAACTGTGTATTTATTGAACTTTTTTTAAAAAAAAAAAAACAGTTACATAACTTTTACATATAATATGAATACATGAAACACAAAGAATAAATAAACATTGGGGAGGAAAAAAAAAAAAAAAAAAAAAAAAAAAGGGAAAAGATTCCTGACAGCAGTCTGGTAAATGCACCACATATCGGTAGATTACCTGCATGGTTTAAACATTGATGTATTAATATATGTTAACTATTTCCTTCGAGCAAATATGTTTCAATAAGTGCCCACTTCTGTCGAAAAGAGTCAGATTTTACCTGCAAGTCTGCAGTCATTTTCTCAAATATATATACCTGTTTCAGTCTTTGTGTCCACTCTGTCACAGTAGGTTCACGCACCTTCATCCAATTCACAGTGATTATCTTCCTAGCAACCATTAATAATATATGCAATACAAATAAGTGGGATTTATTAAACTGATCTGAGGGGAAACCATCAAGCAAACAGAAAACTGGGAGCATTGGTATATCTCTTCCCAAAATTTTACTAATTTCCCTTTTAATCCCCTGCCAATACAATAGTACTTTGGGACATTCCCAGTCCCCACCATTCCACATATATGCGATAACATAGTCCCCACCATTCTCACATTTTCCAATCAAATTCTTCCAGCACTTGCGATACATGGCAGTTTCTTTTGATATGAAACTGTCAGATTGGTCCTGCAACAAGTCTCGGTAATATGTTCATTTTCACTGGAACATTGTATTTCCCATCCTCTGAGTTATCTTTCAGCATTTATCCTTTAATCCCACATAAAACAAACATTGCCTTCTTTCACCATGTAAATCAATAAGGCACATCCTGTCCCAAAATGATGCTGAAAATCTAGTCCATGCATTTGTTACTTCTAGACTGGACTATTGCAATTCCTTATTATCAGGCTGCCCGAATAAGTCCCGTAAGACTCTCCAGTTGATCGAGAATGCTGTGGCACGTGTACTGACAAGAACTAGGAAAAGAGATCATATTTCTCCAATATTAGCTTCTCTGCACTGGCTTCCTGTAAAATTCTCCTCACCCAGAAAGCTCTTAATGGTCAGGCACCATCATATCTTAAAGAGCTCATAATACCATATTACGCCACTAGAACACTGCGCTCCAAGAATGCAGGGTTACTTGTGGTTCCTGGAGTCTACAAAAGTAGAATGGGAGCCAGAGCCTTCAGCTATCCAGCTCCTCTCCTGTGGAATCAGGTCTCAGTTTGGGTTCAGGAGGCAGACACCATCTCCACATTTAAGAGTAGGATTAAGACTTTCCTCTTCGATAAAGCTTATAGTTAGGGCTGGCTTGGGTGAGTCCTGAAACCATCCCTTAGTTATGCTGCTATAGGCCTAGAATGCCGGGGGACTTCCCATGATGCACCTCTTTCCTCTCTCCTCCTCTCCCTCTCATCCCATCTGTATGCATTTTTATCCCATTACTGCATGTTACTAACTCGGCATCTCCTCTCTCCCATAGTTATGTGCTTTCTTGTCTCTGTCCTCTCTCCTTTTGTTGCTTTCAGCAGGTATTTCTGCCTCCAGAGCTGCAGAGACTGGATCTGTGGTTGTGGCCCACCTGCTACCCCTGTGTTCCTGCTCGACAACTGCTACTACAGTTGTTGTTATTGGCTTTGTTACTATTATTGTCATTATTAGTCCTATGACTGTCATTCCTATTATTATTATTATTATTACGTTATTAATATTAACACTACCATTACATTATTACTATTTAAAAATTCTAGGTGGAATTTGGATTGTGCTCCCCCTCCCAAAACCTAACATGGCAGCCGCGAATGGCTGCCCACAATTGAGTCTGGTTCTGCTCAAGGTTTCTGCCTGTTAAAAGGAAATTTTTCCTTGCCACTATTGCCAAGAGCTTTCTCATGGTGGGATTGGTTGGGTCTCTGTAAATAACATTATAAAGAGTATGGTTTAGACGTGCTCTATAGGAGAAGTGCATGAGTTAACTTATGTTATGAATTGGCGCTATATAAATATAATTTGAATTGAACTAGTTAGCAACTTACCATGAAGACACCGCTTGACTCTGCACCAACGTCTGATCAGCTGTGATTCGTGCATGTGCTGAGAAAGCAACGGCCGACATTTCCCATCAGTACTGTGCACAAAACTTTTGGGGGGCAGGTGCTCAAGTGACAAAAAGGGCACTCTTCTCATAATAGTCACATACAGTAGCATATCTTTTGTTTAGTTACATATTTATTTATTTCAATACCCATACACTCATGCAGATGTTTAATACTCAACAGATTTCTACAAAATGATCAATTCACACAGAGACAATGGTCTTTAGCATTCACTATTTCTACATTTATCACAAGAATAGGCAACAACAAAGAAAACAATGCCACATTGTGCATGCTTTAGAGGTGTATAAAATAAATAACCATTCAAAATCAACAAATCTTTACACTGAATTGGAAAAAGCTGTTAAATGAATAAATAAAATAAACCAACCAATCTACCCTACAACTACAGTATGTTGCAACTGAACATAGACCTAATATTAGGCTAAATGCGTTCTGTGTACAGAGTTGAAGGGAGCAGGATCATGCTCCTGCTTTATAGGAGCATTCTCCTCTGGGCCATGTCTTGGAAGATTCTTAAGACCTCACTGTGGTTTATTTGGATGTCTTGCTCTATGGCAAGCAGCAGAAGGTCAGAGAGCCGTTCTTCTCCACAGAGTCTTCTCAGTTTGTTCTTGGTAATTTTCAGTTTTGAAAATGATCTCCCTACATAAGCTGTTGACATCTCCTGTTAAGCTCCTCAGTCTTAGTATCTAGAAATATGTAGTACACACTAGTCCTGAAGTATGCCTCCACAGACTCAAACTGATCACTCACTTGAGATGCTGTTGGGTTGTGTTGGAAACCCACTGGCAGTTTCCGTTGCTCTCCCTCTGATGCACCTCCAAATATTTCCTCAAACTTCTCCTGATACCTCATTGTTTGCAATGTGTGAAGCACGGCATCAATTACCTTGTAGACAGTGGAGAGGTCCAAGCTTTCTTCCTGTAGAGAATCTGATGCTAGAGCAGTGACTTGGAACACTGGGGTAGTGATTTCCAGGCAGAGAATAAATATGAAGTTGATCGCATTTCTATACATCTTAGCGTCCCATTGGGCCAGGTTAGGTGAACCTCTTTAACTGATGTCATCAAGGAGCTTCGTAACAGCTGTCAGAATACTCTGACGGGCCTTCAGTGCTCTCTCTGCATGCCCATCGGTATCCGACAGCTTCTTGAGCACCACAACACACTGTCTAGAATACAGAGACTGCTGCCATTACACCAAGGCAGCATGGCGCTTTGGGGAGCCAGTGCAAAAAGCATACAGCTTCTCCACAAGGTTGAAGAATGTCACAAACTGCTTGTTAGACTTTGAGGCTTCCACCAGGATCAGATTCAGACTGTGCGCTTTGCAGTGCATATAGAGGACCTTCTCATTGTGTGCAAGTATTCTGGCTTCAAGACCTTTATACATGTCACTCATGTTGGCTGCTACATCGTTGCCTTGGCAACACATTCTTCAGCTCTAGGCCATTCTTCTGCAGAAGGGAGAGCACAGCTTTTTCCAGTTCCTGGCCTGTACTGTAGTTGTATCAACATTGCACACCTCAATGAATCTCTTATTTATTTGCAGTTGATGAAGATATCACACTACAAATGACACTTGTTCTTGGTTCAAAACATCAGAGGTTTCATCCAATTTTTATTTCACTTTGTATCTCCCTCCTGATGTAAATACCAGTGCTGCAATGATGTCATTTTGGCTTCTGTAAAGCTGCGTTTCCAACACAGGAACTTTCCCCAGGGACTAGGAACCTTTGGACGAACTCAGTGTGTTCCACCACAGGGACCAGGGTCTAAATTATGTTCCGGGGACATTTTTTTAACCCCCAAAAGGTCCCTGCTCGGGGGGTAGTACTTTCAGGAACTTTGAGGGTGGGGCTTGCTGCGTTGAACATTTTCTGATTGGTTGAGTGTTTTTTCACGAGCAGTGTTCCACTTTCTTATGCCAATCCTCCATGCTTTTGTGCTTTTATACTTCAGAGGGGAAAAGCCAACAACTTAAACAATGCATTGAATCAGCAATAGGTGAGTGCTCCACCCAAACATTTCCAGAGAACCAATGTTTTTGGAATAACCGCCCCTTAGCATTTTTGGGACATACCATATCTGGTTGACAGGGGCCTACACTGCAGCACATGTAGCTCTTATTGCACCTGATATGAAATGCTTCAACATGGTTAGGATCTGCAGGATACTACACAGTAGCTATGTTTGCAATTACCTCCTGTCCTTCATTAACACCTGGTTCTTGCTCATACCCTTCCTGTGCTGTAGAGGATCCTGCCTCCATCTCACCCTCGTCTTGATCTAACGTGTGAGAGAACATTGTTTTTGTAGCTGTCTCAGAATATGACTCTGCTCTGAACTCTGACCTTTCTTCTTCATCTGTGATGTGTTCTTCTGTATCAGGTGGCAATACATCTCCCTCATCCTCCTTACTGCTAAATGGCCTGATCCAGGATAGAAGAGTGCTGCTACCCTGGGCTGCTTGCTGTAGCTCCTTTTCTCTCAGTTTTCTTAGCTTGCCCTTTGTTGGCATTATGCTGCACTTAGTAAATGAGCATAATCAATGTTGAGCATGATAATGAACGGTTAATCTCTCAAAAATAAACCAACAGTGCGATATGTTGTTTATTTGGGTAAGACTGCTTCGTGACAGAGTCGATGCATTACAACAGTAAGCTTCACCAGACTGTAACTGTCAGTGGCCCAACTTCAAGTACCCTACCACATAGCTACTTTTTCTGCAGACACATTTTAATGGGCTATTTGTTATTTGGCAATGTTTTAATAAAATTTAAGGTAAATACATGATATAGAGTACTGCAAGTGTTGTAGACGTAATTTATATAAGGTTAGTTCAACTATAATGCTGACAAAATACTAATATTCAGCTAAAGTAGCTTCATGTCTGATTTAGAATCACCAAAAACCACTTTGTGTAGTAAAATAATATAATAATAAATATTTGACAATCAGTTAGCTTGCCTACAACTAGCAGGAGTCACAGGAGTAAGACTCAGTAATTTACTAGACTACCATAAAACTTGACTTAATAGCCCGGGCTTTTATTTCAGAATCAGCTTTATTGCCAAGTAGTTTTACACATACAAGGAATTTGCTGTGGTATTTTGGTGCAAAACAATTAACATAATTTAAGAAATTTAAGAAATATTAAGGAAGTACTGCAGAATCATAAATATAAAATAATAAATTGAATTGAATTAAAGAATATTAAATAAGAAAATAATAAAGAATATATACAATGTGACTGTTACTTAAATTACAGTTTGTGCAGGGATGTGCAATGTGAAAAATATTTACATGGGAATGTGCAAAAGTTTACAGTATGAGTATATTGTACTAAGTTGGGGGTTGGGTGGATATGAGAGTCAGTGTCAGTGGGGGTCCCTGGCCTTGTTGATAAGGCTGGCTGCAGACGGAAAGAAACTGTTTTTGTGGCATGAGGTTTTGGTCCTTAAGGACCGCAGCCTCCTGCTGGAGGGGAGTGTCTGAAACTGTTTTTGTCCAGGATTGGAGGGAGGCCACAATCTTTCCTGCATGCCTCAGGGTCCTGGAGATGTACAGGGAGGGTAGATTGCAGCCAGTCACCTTCTTTGCGGAGCAAATGATATGCTACAGTCTGCCCTTGTCCTTGGCAGTGGCAGCAGCGTACCAGATGGTGATGGAGGAGGTGAGGATGGACTCAAAGGTTGAATTTCTTCAGCTGCTGCAGGAAGAAATAGTGCGCATGCGCCAACGTGCATGCTGCCTGTTGCCTGAGCTCCGTCTCGTCGTCTTACTTTTTCTAACTTTTAGCTTTCCTTTTTCTTCCAAACTTGAGTAACTTGTGTGTAAGTATAATTTCAACTACGCTCTTTATGAAAATGAGAGTAGAAAGTGGTTTAGTACTAAAAGATGAAATGAAACTGTTTAAAGAAGAAACCAATGCTGCTGCTGGACAGTTGAGAGAAAATATTTGGGAGTTTCTTAGGGCTAACATCACCATCTCCACACTGCTGCCATGGACTGATTTCCCCTGGGACCTGATCCACAATATAAACAGAGTGATCATCTCAGAGTTTGCAGCACTAAACAAGGTCCCATCACCCCACTCTGACATATGAGCACCTGTATGACCATGTCTACATGGATTGGGACTATGTCTGGATGTTTGATGTTTGATTAGGACCTGAGACGGACAACAGCCAACAGAGAGCCTCCAGTCCAACACCCCACCACAGGACCATCACAACCCAGCCATGGACAGCAACACACACCACACTGGCCAAGGGAGAGGAGACTGCCATCTGGCACAGCACACCCCAGCAGACCCCAGCCTAGCAGAGCCCAGTCTACCAGAGTCCAGGCAACCAGAGCACCACCCAGCAAAGCCCCACCCAATATAAATCAGGCAGTGGTTCCACACCTCAAGAGTGCATATCAGAATCAGAAAAACTTTATTGATCCCCGAGGGGAAATTCCTTTGTTACAGCTGCTCACTATCATGTCAGTGCACACAGGAATAGAAGTACTAAGCAAAAAATATAATACACTATAATACAGGTAAAATAAATTAAGTACCAAGTGGGTATAAGTATAAAATTAAAATAACTGTAAAGTACAAAGTGGATTACCGGTTGATAAGTATGTACGGTATAATAATACAATGTAATAATATAAGTAATAAGTAGTAGTGCATGTACTGTCAAGTTAAGTGTAGCTTATTATGATTATTATGAGACAGTGGATATTGCACAGCAGTAATAGAAGTATGAATAAATATCAATAAATTAAACTGAAAACAGAGGATATTGCACCTGAGTATTAAACAGAGAATATTGCACAATTATTTCAAGTATTACAGTGATGCTAATGATCCAGTGTCCAGTTTCTCAACTTAAGGTCATATTGACTGACACTTGGAGGGAGGAGTTGAAGAGTTTGATGGCCACAGGCAGGAATGACTTCCTGTGGTGCATTTTGGGGGATTAGTCTTTTGCTGAAGGTACTCCTTTGTTTGACCAGCACGTCATGGAGTAGGTGGGAGACACTGTCCAAGATGGCATGTAGTTTGGCCAGCATCCTCCTCTCTGACACCACCGCCAGAGAGTCCAGCTCCACCCCCACAATGTCACTGGCCTACGTATCAGTTTGTTGAGTCTGTTAGCGTCTGCTACCCTCAACCTGCTCCCCCAGCATGCAACAGCATACAGGATATCACTGGCCACCACAGACTCATAAAACATCCTCAGCGTTGTCCGGGGAGTCATCAGTCATGAGAGGGCCGTTAGCCTGAGATCCAGGTTAGAGGGGGGATGAGCAGGAGCTAGTGTGTTGAATCTGTTAAAGAACAGATTCAGTTTGTTGGCCCTGTCCAAGCTGCCTTCAACTCCTCTGCTGCCAGTCGGTCTGAAGCCAGTGATGCTCTTCATGCCGCTCCAGACCTCTCTCATGTTGTTTTGCTGGAGTTTCTGCTCCAGCTTCCTCCTGTACTTCTCCTTGGCCTCCCTGATCTTCACCTTCAGGTCAGTCTGGATTTCCCTCACCTCCTCCCTATTACCATCAGTAAAGGCCCTCCTCTTGGCATTCAGGATGTCTTTGATGCCCTTTGTTACCCACAGTTTGTTATTTGGATAACAATGGACCATCTTAGTTGGGGCATTGCAGTGTCCTATAGGTGTCCTCTGACCATCTCCTCACTGTCCTTGTGGTCGCAGGCTGCCTTTTAACCAGAGGCACATAGCAGGGTTTGAGGTGAACCAGGTTGTGGTCTGACCTACCCAGGGCGTGAGGGGGGAAGAGCTGTATGCATCCTTAACGTTAGCATACAGCAGGTCCAGTGTCCTCGCCTCTCTAGTAGGACAACTCACATACTGGGTGAAATTAGTCAGTGTTGTTGAAACACTGACATGGTTGAAGTCACCCGAGATTAATATGAGTGCACTCGGTTGTTGAGTCTGGAGTTGTGCTATGGCGGTGTGAATGGCGTTGCACGCAGATGCCAGGTTAGCAGTGGGGGGATGTAAACAGCCACAACATTGGCATGTGAGAATTCACGTGGCAGATAATATGTCCCAGAGCTAACAGTTCAATGTCTGGGGTACAGATACTCTTGATAGTAATGTGACCAGGGTTACACCATCTGTTGTTGACCTGCACAGCAAGCCCGTCGCCTTTCCGCTCCTTAGGTCTGTATATGCTTAATGGTAGGATGAAAGGCGACTCTTTAGGGAGGTTCACATATTGTTCAGCTCTTGGGACTAGTGTAGTTGACTATGCCATCACTGACATGGACCCCTCCCTCATCAGTGCATTCACTGTCAGACCACAGACCCCACTATCAGATCACTGCCAGATAAATGTATATCTAAAAACAACCGTACTTAAGATAGTAACAGAACCTGAGCCCTGTAAATGACATAAAATAAATAATATAAATGGACACCTGATCGTGAAGTTAGATTTAAAAATTGAATCACTTCACCTGAAATAACTGATCTAATTTACACATTCCTCTCTGTACAGTTTCAACCAAACCAATTAAACAATAAATATTTATCATAAATCAGCCACTAAAGTAGGTCTTATACTAAGAACAGCTCTGCATCTGAACAGAGACTGAAAAAGTGGTACAAGGACCGCAAAAATGTGAGAAAAAATTAAGACAGCAGTCCAACCTAAAAAAAAAAAACCCTCAGCCACAAAACACAGACCTGAGACAAAGTTATGTTGAAAGAATACAAACGGATAATAAGACATAAGAAAAAACAATATAGTTATCAAAACTAAGAGAAATTGAGGAGTCCATTGATCAAAATCAGTTCTGGGAGAGATGGAACAACTTAAACCTCAAAAAAGACAACCTGGCCCTACAAATATGGTGAAATTTTGAAAAATCATTTAAAAAGACTATATGAGCAAATTTCACCTAACAATCTCAACCACAAATTCAAGAAAAAATAACAATCCTTGAATCAACAATAAAAATAATCAGAACCCCCTTGAAATAAGACGGTGTAGTCCCTCATTCGTCCAGGAGTGTTGATGATGGCATCAGGACAGAGATGCTGAAACACAGCAGCTTTGAGCTGAGATAGACCCTGCTTCACTTGTTCAATCTGGTTCTTCAGTCATGTTGCTTTCCTGAGATCTGGAGCTGACTTATTTCCCCAATACAGAGTGGAGATAAATTGGACACTAACAACTACTGAGGCAGTAATCTGGGGAAAGTTTTTTGCAGCATTATCAATGGCCGGATGCTGGCCTTCCTTATAGAACACAATGTCCTGAATAAAGGGCAAATTGACTTTTTACCAAATCACCGCACTACTGACCACGTTTACACTCTACACACTCTAATTATACATCACGTACACCAAAAAAACAAGGGTGAAATTTGTGCATGTTTTATTGACTTTAGACTTTTGATTCTATTTGGCAAAAGGAATTATATTATGAAATTCTCCAAATCGGTGTAGAGGGTAAACTTTTTTGAATATATTTAAGTCAATGTATGTTAGTATTAAAGTATTAAATGTGGAGTAGAAATTGGCAACAGAACTACAGATCTCACCACCTAAGAGAGAGGCGTCTTTCAGGGCAACAGCTCTCCAGCTGTCTCCAACTCTATTTAACATCTACATTAATAACCTAGCAGTGTGGTTGGAGCACTCTGGAACCCCTAACCTAACCCTTAACAAAAAGGAAGTTGAATACCTGGTGTATGCTGAAGACCTGGTGCTGCTGTCACCCACACAACAGGGACCACAGCAGCACCTGGACCTCCTAAAGAAGTACTGTCAGAACTGGGCCCTGACAGTCAACTTTAACAAATCCAATTAAATTCAAATAAGGAAACACCCATCTAGATCACACCTTATATTATGAGTACCTGGGGGTCAAAAACAGTGCCTCAGGTACATTTGGTCTGGCAGTGAATGCACTGAAACAAAAAGCATGTAGAGTATTTTAATTAATTTAATTGCAATTAGAAGATTTTTTTTTAAATAGACATACCAATTAAAGTGACACACTGAGATTTCAGGCACTACAAACCCAAGAACAGAACCCCAAAAAGAGTCCCAGAGACTTAGTCCTGAGACTTAGTGATCAAATAACACCCAATACTGTTCAACCTCAGACCAGCACTGCTTTCCAACCACTAATCAGTCTTAACCAAATTATGAAATTAATAAAAGATGCCTGTCTGGAACATTGGATGAATCAAACCAAAACTCAAAACAAACTTAAGTGCTATCTGACACTAAACCATGGATATAAATTGGCAGAGATCCAAAGCAGAAACATATCCAGGCTCAGTGACCACAGTCTCGCCATAGAGAAAGGACAACACAAGAAGTCCTGGCTACCAACAGAGGAAAGAGTCTGTGGTCACTGGACAACAGGTGAGGTAGAGACAGAGATGCACTTCCTGTTAAAATGTGACAAATATAATATAATAATATCAGAGTGGAATACTTTAAGAAATTTGATTTGTTAATCCCAAACTTCACAGAGCTACATTAAAAAGCAACAGATTACTTACTTAGCTGCACAATATGTGACTGCATGTCACAAAGGGACACATCACTGAATCCATCCATCCATCCATCCATTTTCTTCCGCTTATCCGGGGCCGGGTCGCGGGGGCAGCAGTCTAAGCAGGGACTCCCAGACTTCCTTCGCTCCAGACACTTCCTCCAGCTCCTCCGGGGATCCCGAGGCGTTCCCAGGCCAGCCGAGAGACATAGTCCCTCCAGCGTGTCCTGGGTCTTCCCCGGGGCCGCCTCCCGGTGGGACATGCCCAGAACACCTCCCGAGGGAGGCGTCCAGGAGGCATCCGGATCAGATGCCCTAGCCACCTCAGCTGGCTCCTCTCGGCGTGGAGGAGCAGCGGCTCTACTCGAGCTCCCCGTGTGACTGGCTCCTCACCCTATCTCTAAGGGAGCGCCCAGCCACTCGGGCGGAGGAAGCCCATTTCGGCCGCTTGTATCCGCGATCTTGTCCTTTCGGTCACTACCCAGAGCTCATGACCATAGGTGAGGGCAGGGCGTAGATTGACCGTAAATCGAGAGCTTTGTCTTTCGACTCAGCTCCTTCTTCACCACAACGGTCCGATACAGCGCCCGCATCACTGCAGGCGCTGTACCGATCCGCCTGTCAATCTCACGCTCCATCCGTCCCTCACTTGTGAACAAGACCCCGAGATACTTGAACTCCTCCACTTGAGGCAAGGACTCCCCACCTACCTGAAGAGAGCAAACCACCTTTTTCCGGTCAAGAACCATGGCCTCAGATTTGGAAGAGCTGATTCTCATCCCAGCTGCTTCACACTCGGCTGCAAACCGTCCCAGTGCATGCTGCAGGTCCTGGTTTGAAGAAGCCATCAGAACGACATCATCTGCAAACAGCAGAGATGAGATCCTGTGGTTCCCAAACCGGACACCCTCCGCCCCTGACTGCGCCTAGAAATTCTGTCCATATAAATTATGAACAGAACCGGTGACAAAGGGCAGCCCTGGCGGAGTCCAACATGCACCGGGAACAGGTCTGACTTACTGCCGGCAATGCGAACACAGCTCCTGCTCCGGTTATACAGGGACCGGACAGCCCTTAGCAAAGGGCCCCGGACCCCATACTCCCAGAGCACTCCCCACAAAGCGCCCGGGGCACACGGTCGAATGCCTTCTCCAGATCCACAAAGCACATGTGGACTGGTTGGGCAAACTCCCATGAACCCTCGAGCACCCGATGGAGAGTATAGAGCTGGTCCAGTGTTCCACGACCGGGACGAAAACCACTCTGCTCCTCCTGAATCCGAGGTTCGACTATCGGACGAATTCTCCTCTCCAGTACCCTGGAGTAGACCTTACCGGGAGGCTGAGAAGTGTGATCCTCTGTGATTGGAACACACCCTCCGGTCCCCTTCTTATACAGAGGGACCACCACCCGGTCTGCCAGTCCAGAGGCACTGTCCCAGACACGCCACGCGATGTTGCAGAGACGTGTCAGCCAAGACAGTCCCACAACATCCAGAGACTTAAGATACTCAGGACGGATCTCATCCACCCCTGAAGCCTTGCCACCAAGGAGCTTGCCAACAACCTCAGTGACTTGGCCAGGGTGATGGATGAGTCCGCCTCCGGGTCCCCAGCCTCCGCTTCCTCTTCGGAAGGCGTGACAGCGGGATTGAGGAGATCCTCAAAGTATTCCTTCCACCGTCCGACAACATCCCCAGTCGAGGTCAACAGCTCTCCACCCGCACCGTACACGGTGTTGGTGAAGCACTGCTTCCCCTCCTGAGCCGCCGGACGGTTTGCCAGAATTTCTTTGAGGCCGACCGATAGTCCTCCTCCATGGCCTCTCCGAACCTCTCCCAATCCTGAGTTTTTGCCTCTGTGACCGCACGGGCTGCAGCACGCTTAGCCTGCCGGTACCTGTCAGCTGCCTCGGGAGTCCCACGAGCCAACAAGGCCCGATAGGACTCCTTCTTCAGCCTGACGGCATCCCTTACTTCCGGCGTCCACCACCGGGTTCGGGGATTGCCGCCGCGACAGGCACCAGAAACCTTGCGACCACAGCTACGAGCCGCCGCATCGACAATGGAGGTGGAAAACATGGTCCACTCGGACTCAATGTCCCCAGCCTCCCCCGGGATCTGGGAGAAGCTCTCCCGGAGGTGTGAGTTGTAGACCCTGCTGACAGCGGGCTCCGCCAGACGTTCCCAGCAGACCCTCACGATACGCTTGGGCCTGCCAAGTCTGTCCGGCTTCCTCCCCTGCCAGCGGATCCAACTCACCACCAGGTGGTGATCGGTTGACAGCTCCGCCCCTCTCTTCACCCGAGTGTCCAAGACACGCGGCCGGAGGTCAGATGATACGACAACAAAGTCGATCATCGACCTCCGGCCTAGGGTGTCCTGGTGCCACGTGCACTGATGGACACCCTTGTGCTTGAACATGGTGTTAGTTATGGACAAACTGCAACTAGCACAGAAGTCCAACAACTGAACACCACTTGGGTTCAGATCAGGGGCCGTTCCTTCCGATTACCCCTCTCCAGGTGGCACTGTCGCGTTGCCCACGTGGGCGTTGAAGTCCCCAGTAGAACAACGGAGTCCCGGGCGGTGCACTGTCTAGTACCCCTCCCAGGGACCCCAAGAAGGCCTGGTACTCTGCACTGCCGTTCGGCCCATAGGCCGCCACAACAGTGAGAGACCTGTCCCCACCCGAAGGCGGAGGGACGCGACCTCTCGTTCACGGGGTAAACTCCAACACGTGACGGCTGAGCTGTGGGGCTATGAGCAGGCCCACACCAGCCCCGCCGCCTCTCCCGCAGGCAACGCCAGAGAAATGGGCGTCCAGCCCCTCTCGAGGAGACGGGTTCCAGAGCCCAGGCTGTGCGTGGAGGCGAGGCCGACTATATCTAGCCGGTAACGCTCAACCTCCCGCACAAGCTCAGGCTCCTTCCCCAGCAGTGACATTCCATGTCCCTAGAGCCAGTTTCTGTGTCCGGAGATCTGGTGGCGAAGCCCCTGCCTTCGACTGCCGCCCAGACTCTCTGCACCGGCCCCTTACGGATCCACCTGCGGGCGGGTGGTGGGTCCACGGGAGGACGGCCCCACGTCGCTCCTTCGGGCTGTGCCCGGCCGGGCCCGTGGGGAAAGGCCCGGCCACCAGGCGCTCGCCGTCGAGCACCCACCCCAGGCCTGGCTCCAGGGTGGGGCCCGGTAGCGCCAATCCGGGCGGCGTAACTGGCCTTGGTTGACAATTCATAGGGGCTTCTGAACCGCTCTTAGTCTGACCCGTCACCCTGGACCTGTTTGCCATGGGTGACCCTACCCAGGCATAAAGCCCCAGACAACATAGCTCCCAGGGTCATTCGGGTACTCAAACCCCTCCACCACGTTAAGGTGGCGGTTCAACATCACTGAATATGACAAATAATTATCTTGACATAGCTTATCACGCACGCACACACACACACACACACTATGGGTGATGTTGAAATGTAATTGAGAGGTTGGTTTTGACCTCCTTCATCCTCCCCTAAACATCACTTCATCAGTGATGTTTACACACACACACACACACACACACACACACACACACACACGTTGCATTAATACAGTTAGTTTTGATGTTATATACTGTATTTTATCTGTGTTGTGTAATATTACTGTTTTTGTGTATTTTTAATTTTTTTTTGTGTATTTTCTAATAAATTTTTTTATTACTGCTTCGTGTATTGTCCGAATATTTCACCAATTTGTACTTGGATGCTTTGGCAAAATTGATTTTCAAGACTTTCATGCCAATAAAGCCATTGAATTGAGAGAGAGAGAGAGAGAAAGACTTATCAAAATACTGGTAGCCTACCTAGAAAGGATGAAAGCCGAAGTTTACCGTAGTTAATTCAACTCTGATTCATTTTTATGAAAAACTGTTTTGATTCTTCTGATTGGTAGACCCTTACGGACTAAAGGAATATAAATAATTGAGGCATGGACACATATTCAGATGTTGTGACTGTGGCAAAGGAAGTTGAAGAGGGAGGGTCAGGGGCTCTTCTTCTTCTTTGAGGTTTTATGGCAGTTTGCTGTAAATGTCGTAGGGCACTTCCAGAGGACAAAAGGGCAGGTGCTTGAGCACCACCTGGGTTGTATCTGTGCATGTGCCTGTTTCCCATTACGCAGTGCTGGACTGAGTAGTTTAAGTGCTGTTTTATGTTCCAAAATGCAAATGCTACTTTTTGTTAGTGTTTGTAATGTGTCTGTTCGGAATATGGTGGCTTATGTTATCTTGGTAATTGTCATTTTTGTGCTGGTTTATAGTTTAACACATTAGTGAGGTCGCTGTTACATTTCTTGAGCCCAGATGTAGAATGTCATTAAAGAGTTGACATCACTGAGAGCTGCTTCTTGTCTCTTTTTTTTTATCTCATAATGATAAATGCCGGTTCAGTCGGGTTGGATAAAATCAAATCTGTTTAAGCTTGTACACCGGACCGGCAAAACCGAAGACCGACCCAACCCTAGCTTATTATACATAACTGACTATCCATGCATAGCCCTTTATTGAGCAATGAAGACAGAAACTGAATAATGCACAATTAACTTAATATTTAATTAAACACTTAATAATATGGCAAGTGAGGTGGAGATTAATGCTGTACTACAAGTAACAAAGGAAAACGGTGCAAAAGGTGATTATTCTTCAATTGATTATACATGCACTTAATTGCATAAAGGAAGTGCTCAAAAGCCACTTCAGTGTCTCTGGTGGTCTTCCTATCCAGGCTGTATAGTCTACTCCCAATGGTAGCTGGAGCTGGGATGGTGGACAGAATATGTACAGTTGGCCCCCAATAGATATCATCTGATGGAGGCCACTTGAAGGACGTGGCTGGCCCACTTGGGTGCATAAACTGCATCCTCACATGCTGCTCCTCTTCAGGCTTGTCACTGGTGAATCCCAGCCACCACTTGCCCTCATACATGCAGGCAACATATTGCCCCACCTGGATGTCCTGTTGTGGGGCTTGTGGAGACTCTGAGACAAAGAATGTCTGATCACCAGACACCCGACTGATCCTCAGTTTGCTGTGTCCCTGAGGCACGAAGCAGTGGTTGTCACTCGTGCCTGGGATGGTCTTAGCCACATTGAACTGTGGCTCAAGTTCCTTCTTGGTTACCTCCACTGTGTCCTTTGACACAAAGAAGAACTTTACGTTCTTGATGTGGGTGTTGCTGAAGACTTGCCCGAGCGGCCAGGCATTTGACAGGCCCACTAATGCCAGTGCAGATGCTCTTGCCATAACTGGTAGCAAAGAAGTTCTACCTTGTTTGTTAAAAACAAGGTGGAACACGAAATTGACCTCGTGTGACAGCCCAGCCTCTTTCAGCTGCTGGACTCGCTGCTTGTCTTTGTCTATATGTTTTCTGTTGCAGATGTCCAGTAGGTGTGGTCGGGTCATCATTTATTGGGAAGACCTGGGCCCCGTTTTCCCAGTACTATAAGAGCGGGCCCCGTGTTCCCATTACTATAAGAGCGCACCCCATTTGTTCCATGATGGAGAGAGAAAGGGGAAACTCTTCTCCCTACGCTCCACGCTCCCCATATTTAATATTCTGACGATTTTAGTTATTTGTGTTAGCTTCAAATAAATGAATGGTTTCTTTGCGTTAACTCTTTGTGTCACCTCCTGTTATTTTGTCATGGTTTTTGAGCTGGCCATGACAAATTCGGGGCTCATCCAATTTTGATTCCTAGGTGTTTTGTTTGTGTGCATTTAATCAGTTACTCTCTTTGTATTTGAGCACGTCCAGGTGCTGTTGATTGTAGGGGTTTCCCTGGCAGTCTGAGTGGAGGGACCAATCAGTGACGGGGTTGGTTGGTACGTATGTCACCTAGAGTGTGGGTTCTAAGGGAATTCCCTGATTTGTTTGCATTGTCTGGTTTGTGCCTCGTTCTGTGTAATTGAGGCACACACGGCTGCTTGATCAGTGGCCGCACACTTCAAACTATAAGTAAGGCATCCACAGGCCCAGTATAGTCTGCATTGTCACCAGCCAGGTTCGGATCAGTGTCATTTAAGGGAAAATCACCCTGCACTCTAGCACATCCCAGGCCCAGTGTGGTTGGCTTGAACAGATTAATGAGGATGCGCATTTGACTCACAAACTCATGTCCGTTGTTGTGAACCGGGGCAAGTCTTTCATGACCTCTTTCATCTCTGTCATTGTCCGTGGTCTGTAAACCACTATCGTGGTGGGGTCCTCTCCACCTTGTGATACCTCCTCTATCACTGGCATTTGCATCGTCTCATCTCCTTCAAAACTGGCTTGGAGGCGGTGCTGGAGGTGCCACTCCATACTGCTCGTCAGTTATACACCCAGTGCAAGAATCTCTTTTTCCTTTTGCTAACAATACGTATTGTTTTCTAACCAGAGAGGTGATTTGCTGTATTCTTTTCTGCCAATGGTTCAGGATAGCAGTGGTTTCACAGCCCCATCCTCAGGCTTCTGGTTCCCACTTCTTTACTCTGTTTGTCAGAGGAGGTTGGGTTACAGGAACTCTAACTCTGACTGTGCACAGTTTCTCCTTCAGTGCTGAAGCTGGTGTCGATCCACTGTTTGTGATGCCAAGTTTGTGGTGGAATTTCTGCAATAAACATGAAAAACACAATTGTCTTTCAGGTTTTTTATTCAAGCATTTTAAAATGGACTCAAAGCATACAGAGATCAAGGTCTCCACAGCAAAGAGCACCACATACAAGAAAGTTATACACCTTTATACTCTTTGTGTAAAAAGGGGCTGTTACCCCACACCCCAACAACACTTACCTTCAGAGAGGGAGGCACAATGCAAAGACCACATAGAACTTTTTTCTTTCTTTTTTTCAATAGTAGAATACTAATTGTAGTGTTAACACCAATAAACCAGTAATACCAGGAATGACAGCTATAGGAAAAATAATGTCAGCATCAATAACAGAGCCAATAACAACTGTAGTAGCAGTTGTCGAGCAGGAACACGGGGCAGCAGGTGGCCCACTTCTGATTGGTTATATTCATTTCAAACAGTACAAACATCATTAGCTATATTCATTTCATACATCCTATATGATTAATACATACATTTCATTGTAAAGACAGTGATTACAAATTACAATAACGTTATCATCCAACTTCTGAAGTGAGCATGCTCTACAAAATTATGTGTCAAACTGTTTTTTTTGTGCTATATGCAGACCTAGAATATTAGCAAGCTTTAAACACAATGAATAACTGTTAGGAATCACTCAAACATTTCAAACATAATATGCACCTTCAATATATATTGAAACCAGCCTCGGCACAATTCAAAATTACAACAAACCCGTCAAAGGATTAACAAGATTGAAGGATGTTGTTAAATGGAGGGTGAGAAGGGAGAGAGGTGTTGTAGGGTGTTTTAGAAGCTTGAGGGTATGGAGGGGGATCCCTGCAGTGCCTCTGCCAATTGATGGACTCCATTTCTGCTGATGTGGGCTTGTTGTCCCCATATTAAGTGTACCATGGGTGTCCTACCATGACTGTCCCTTGGTCACAACAACAAGGTTATATGAAGCCTAATGTGACCAGAAGTCACTTCTTTTTTCTATCCGTCCCAGTGCATAATTCAGAGACGAGGTGGCAGAGGAGCCGGCAGGAACGATGGAGGGTGCTTCATTTGTGGCAAGATGGACCACTGGGCAAGAGACTGCCTGGACACAAGAAAGAAAAGGGAGGAAGACAATCAGGCCGATTGACTATCTGCGGAGTCTCAGACATTTTTTCTGATAAATGACATGCCCCCCATTTGCAAGTACTTACTGACACTTGATTTTTGCTAGTTTTGTGGTACTACACAATTTGATATAAGCTTTTGTTACATTGTTTGGTGGCCACGATTTGTTCTGACATTGAATTAGGACTTCCAAATCTGTTAGTTCTGTTGTCTGTTTTGTTTTGTCATGCGTTACGACTGTTTCTAACTCTTGTCTCCTCACTGCACAAAATGGGGAAAAATACAAAATCAGTTATGTGTACTGGTGGCAGCAAAAAAATTTCCTCACTTTGTGTTCTATTTAGTTTTCTTGGACAGACTTGGCCTTGGTTGCTTCATACTTTATGTCCACCTGCCATGTGCATTACACATTGGGCAAAACATTTACTTAAGTCATTACAGTTCCCTATTTCTGCCCCTGGAATTGGCATCACTTGAGAAAGTCTCACTATAACATGCTACTCAGGTTTCCTGATTTACTTGTTTAGCTGAGTATTGTAGCCACTGATGTCCTGAGGACCCCACCTCAGGGTCGTCTGAACGTCTTGCAAACCCCCCATGAGGGTCTGGTGCTTGTCTGTCCGTTTGTCTAGCAGCAATTCTCTGGGATCGTATCTCTCCCTGCGGGGCGCTGTCACTGTTCCTTTTCCAAGATCGTCTCACTCCCTGCTCTGGGGCGGCATCACCTTCCCCATCCGGTTCCTCTCAGAATCAGAAATACTTTATTGATCCCCGAGGGGAAACTCTTTTGTTACTGCTGCTCACTATCACATCGATGCAGACTTGAGAATAGAAGGAATAGAAGTACTAAGCAAATCAAAATATAATACACTATGATATAGGTAAGATAAATTAAGTACAAAGTGGATATAAGTATAAAAGCTAAAATAAGTGTAAGTACCAAGTGGATTTAGAGGTTGATAAGTATGTACGGTATAATACAGTGTAATAATACAAGTAATAAGTAATAGTGCAATAATGAGTACTGTCAAGTGTAGATAGTGTAGCTCTCCTGATGCTTTTTCTCTTCCTAAAATGTCTCTGATGACTGTTAGTGATCTTCCTGGTTCTTCAGCTCTGCTGCGGTGATTTAGGTGGTACCCAACAGTCTTACCTTCGACTTTGACGGGGGTAGGGGTAGCTAAATTCACCTTGCGTGATTCTGAACACCTGGGATCATTCCAACCTTTGATGCACACCCAGTCCCCTGGCTTTATTTGTCTCAGGTCCTCAAAGATTGCAGTGTTCTCGGTTGGGTAGCACCTTTCCTGACTCATCTTCTATGGACTGTGAAAACGTCTTTTTTGTTGGCAAGATCAATGGTCTGAGGTCCAATTTTGCCCTGACTGTTTTACCCTCAGCGCCATTCAGCCATTCCATTTTACTGTCCGAATTTGCCCCTATCTTCCTGCATATCCATTTTGACACTGTAGCTCATATGCGTGCATCCCTCCTCCAGTCCCTGTGTTCCCACAAAATTTCTAAAATCTGTCCTTCCTGTATTAGGTCCCAGCCTGCTCGCTATTATCAATAACTCTCTCACATCTGTATCTGTACCTATTTTAAAATTGCCAGTGTCCAGCCACTTCTTAAAAAACACGCTGCTTTTGATACCATCGATCATGCCATTTTACTTGATAGGTTACATCACTGAGTTGGCATTTCTGGTACAGCTCAAAATTGGTTTAATTCTTATTTGACTAATCAATATATTAAGTCCCTCAAGGGTCGGTCCTTGGACCAATATTCTTTTCATTGTACATGCTTCTACTGGGTCATTTTTTCAGCCACTTTCATGACATGTCATATAACTGTTATGCCAATGATACACAGATATATTTCTCTGCCAAACCCAATAACCTGAATCAACTGTCCTTTCTCCATGATTGCTTAGCCGCCACCAAAGATTGGATGTCTTATAATTTCCTCCTCCTAAACCAAAACAGAAGTAATTTTAATTGGACCTGATAACTTTGCCACTGCAGTTGATCAGGTTATTGGACCATTTCATTGTAATATCAAATCTACCGCTAAGAATCTTGGAATCATTTTTGTCCAGTATATGACTTTTGACAATCATGTTACCAAGCTCGTCCAGACCTGTTTTATTCAAGTAAAAATATCGCTAAAATCAGATATATCTTGTCTTCTATGAATCTCGAACTATTAATTAACACTTTCATTTTCTCCCGTCCAGATTACTGTAATTCCCTCTTCCCATGTGCCTCAGTCAAGCTGCTCTAAATCATTTACAGTTGGTGCAAAACACAGCTGCTAGGCTGCTAACTAGAACTAGCTGTCGGTCCCACATTACCACTGTTCTTACATCCCTCCATTGGCTTCCTGTAAAATTCAGAATAAATATGCAATGCAATATTTTGTTGATTATATATAAGGCTCTGCATGACCTTGCCCCCAGTTACATTTCCTTGTTCCTCATTCCACTTCTCGACCACTCAGATCCTCAAATCTCTGCCTTTTTTCCATCCCTTGCTCCAGCCTCAAAACAAAAGGTGATTGTTCCTTTGCTTTTTGGCCCCAACCCTCTGGAATCATCTTCCACAAACTTTCAGATTTGGTGGATCTTTAGATTGCTTTAAGCGGCTTCTAAAAACCCATCTTTATAGGCAAGCCTTTTTATAGATCTCCATCCCTGTCTTTGTTTCAGTTTGGTTTTGTGTTGTGTTTTTGTATTGTAATATGTCTTTATTTACCTATTCATTAATATTTTCCGTGTATGTGTGTACATACATACATACATACACACACACACAACTTTTGTAACTGTGTGTTTTAAAAAGTGCTATACAAATAAAGCTTTACTTACTTACTTACTTTGACCTGTTGAAAGATGACTTTGTGGATTTCCGTTAAGTGTTTACAATAATTTGCCAGTTCTAATTTGAGCTACTCAAGTGTAGGCCCTTTTATAGTGTACTCTAATGTAAGGAATTGGCATAGGTCGACCTGTGAGCATTTCATGTGGTGTTAGATGTGTAATGCGGTTAGTTTGACTTCTCATGTGCATGAGTGCTACAACATCTGGCCATTCAAGCCTTCCTTGACTGTCTCGACAAATCTTGCCTATATTAATTCAACAAAATTTTTATTTATATAGCGCCGATTCATAATAAAAGTGATCTCATTGCACTTTTCCTATAGAGCAAGTCTAGACTGTACTCTTAGTAATATTAATTACAGATACCCAACAAATCCCACCATGAGCAAGCATTTGGCGACAGTGGCAAGAAAAAACTTCCTTTTAACAGGCAGAAACCTTGGACAGAACCAGACTCAATGGTGGGCGGCCATCCGCCGCTGCCGTGTTAGGTTTTGAGAGAGAGGGAGAAAGAGGTTTTGAGAGAGAGAGATGGAGGGGTTTGGGGGAAGGGGATAGGGTTAGGGAGGCACAATGCAAAGACCACGTAGAATTTTTTTATAGTAGAATAGTAATTATAGTGTTAATATTGATAAATTAATAATAATAGGAATGACAGCTATAGGAAGAATAACGTCAGCATCAGTAACAGAGCCAATAACAACAACTGTTGTAGCAGTTGTCGAGCAGGAACAATGGGGCAGCAGGCGGCCCACAACCACAGACTCAGACCCCGCAGCTCCAGAAATACCTGCTGATGACTACTGCTATGGTAGGTTCTTGTCTTGGATGCCTGGAGATGACTGTCAGCATCCCTCTCCCCCATGGCTCCACTGGCCATCCCTATTGTCGAAGGTCTGCCGCAGGTCCTGTCTATGGGTTTCCTTAGCATCTTCCCTGTTTGGGTGGCATGTATGGTGGTCTGCCATAGGGGGCCGACTGTGGTCTGCCTCTTCTTCCTCTTATTTGGCCTGGGCCTTCCCTCGGCACTGACTTCCCATGTTCTTGTAGTTGTTGTGGTCATGGTTTGTAATTGACCCCTTGTCCTACGTTCACTCCCCCTGGTGGTCTGACGTCCACGACTACTTGAATGGGAGAGAACTGAGATGTTAGATTAGCTTGTTGGGGATTACCAATGTTTGGCTGATTGTAGTAGATCATTGGTGCCTGGGGAGCTGCTGCTGGACTGTGGGATGGTTCCCCAATTTGTGGGGCTTGGATTTTTGGAGCTTGAATCTTCCCCTTGCTCTTCTTTTTCTCTGTCAACTCTTGCAGTTGCAGCTGTGCCAGTTTAGTCTATTTCTTTCTCTTGTTCTTCTAGTTGCCTTTTTTCTTTTCTGTGTTGTTCCACATGATGAACAATATGCTCTTCCAACAGTTTCCAGGGCGTCTTCATCAGTCCTACCACAGTGTCTAAGTGTTTCTGCACCTTGTGTGGTATAGCATTTACTATAATCATCTAGAAATTTGCTGTTTTTACATTTGCATCCCATGCATTTCCTGTTTCCTCCCTCCATCTACGTTGGAATGTATACCAGAATTTGGAGGGACACTCATCTTCTTTTAGCTTTTCTCCCTCTAGCTTTGATGCATCCATTTTTTCTGGGAACTTTTTTCTGAGCTCTTTCCACACCAGGTTTCTCCAGGTCCCAAATGCTATATCATCCATCACATTTTCTCTGTTCAATGTAAGTACTCTTGCCTTTGTAAAGATGTCCTCTTTGACATGTTTACCTGCAACATGCATTAGTAGAGCTTTGATGTCTCCAGGTGCTAACTTGAATCCCCCCTGTATTTTCTACTAGGGCAAGTCCTACCATGTCCATGAATGTCCATGACACATACTGGAAACGTCTTTGTCTTGTTAATAGAGTATAAGTACCAGCTGTGTGTTCTTCATATTCATAAGACCGGATTTCCTCTTTGACGTCTTCGGCAGTGTTCACTAAATTGGTCAGGCTTTGGGCCTGGCCTCGAGTTCCCTATTGGCCAGTCCTCATTTTACTTCTTGTGCTCATTGTGTGGGAACCATATTTTAGTACTTTTTTATTCTATACCTGTGTTTCTTGCTGACTCCTCTCAATTCTGTTTCAGGTGCTCTCTAAACTTTATTTGGTTCTCTTCCTTTTCCATTTGTATGTTTTGTAGCATGTCGTTTGTTGACATGATCTTCCCTTCCCTGCAGTACGCTGCAGTGTCTCATGCATCATCTCTTGTGTGTTTTTTATATTTTTTGTCGGTCTCTGCTATCATTTGCAGTGTTTTTTCCATTTCTTTCTTCCTTCTTTTCTCATTTTCTCATTGTCTTTTTCTGGCTTTCTTCTTAGGCTCTATCTTCCTCTATCCGTGCCATATACCATCCTTTCATCATCTTTAGCGTCTTTGGGATCACTACTGTCGTGGTGATGTGTGGGATTTCTCCTTTCTGTGTTTTTCTTTCTTCCTTCTAGTAGTTTGGATTGGTTGTCTATTGCTTGACATTCTGTCTTCCTTGTGTTTTGCCACTGGTTCTGCGCTTTCTTCTGCTTCTCCATGATTTATTGCCGACCTTAAAGCATCCCAACTCTGCTGACCTGTTTCCCGGTGGTATTGCTCTTCACTTTTCTCAAGTTCCAAGCTTGCTTCATTATACTATGATGCCTGTGGTTGTGGTGTATTTATTTGTCTCTGCTTTTAGCTCTCCCCTAAAGTCCATTAATCCCTCTTCCTTCTCTTCTTCTATACCTAATGGGTACTGGCCTGCTCTGAAGAGAGCTACTGTATGCTCTATTACGTCCCTCTCTCTCTCTCTCTCTCTCTCTCTCTCTCTCTCTCTCTCTCTCTCAGCCCAACCGGCAACGGCAGATGACCGCCCACCCTGGGTCTGGTTCTGCTCGAGGTTTCTGCCCCTTAAAAGGAAGTTTTTCCTTGCCACTGTCGCCAAGTGCTTGCTCATGGTGGGAATTATTGGGTCTCTGTAAATAATATTATAATGAGTACGGTCTAGACCTGCTCTATAGGACAAGTGCAATGAGATAACTGATGTCCCCACTGCGATCTGGAGGAGGACACACTGAGGATACAGAGGTGGAATGAAGCGGCGAGGGAAGAGAGAGGGGTGCAGACAAAAGAGACTTGAGAACAAGAGATTTAAGCCATGTCTGCCTTCTCTCGTCATGGGCAACGTGAGATTGCTGGCGAATAAAATGGACGAGCTAACGGCGTTAGCCCGGAGTCAGATGGAGTTCCGTGAGTGTAGTTTGATGTGCTTCTCAGAGACATGGCTACACCGGATATCCCGGATCATAATGTTTCCATCGACGGCTTTCAGACTGTTCGGGCCGATAGGGATCATCAGGGAGTGGTAAGCAGAAAGGTGACGGGCTTGCTGTTCTAGTTAACAGATGGTGTAACCCTGGTCACGTTATTATCAAGCAGAGTATCTGTACCCCGGACATTGAACTGTTAGCTGTGGGACTCCGGCCATATTATCTGCCACGTGAATTCTCACATGCCATTGTTGTGGCTGTTTACATCCCCCCCTCTGCTACCCCGGCATCGGCGTGCAACGCCATTCACACCGCTTTAGCACAACTACAGACTCAACACCCGAGTGCACTCATATTAATCTCGGGTGACTTCAACCATGTCAGTGTTTCAACAACACTGTCTAATTTCACCCAGTATGTGAATTGTCCTACTAGAGAGGAGAGGACACTGGACCTGCTGTATGTTAAGGACGCATACAGCTCTTCCCCCCTCCACCCCTGGGTAGGTCAGTCCACAACCTGGTTCACCTCAAACCCTGCTATGTGCCTCTGGTTAAAAGGCAGCCTGCGACCACAAGGACAGTGAGGAGATGGTCAGAGGACGCCTATGGGACACTGCAGGAATGTTTTGAAGTGACAAACTGGGATGCACTCTGTGACCCTCATGGAGAGGACATTGATGGGCTTACTGAGTGCATTACTGGCTACATTAACTTCTGTGTGGACTGCAATGCCCCAACTAAGATGGTCCATTGTTATCCGAATAACAAACTGTGGGTAACAAAGGGCATCAAGGACATCCTGAATGCCAAGAGGAGGACCTTTACTGATGGTAATAGGGAGGAGGTGAGGGCAATCCAGGCCGACCTGAAGGATAAGATCAGGGAGGCCAAGGAGAAGTACAGGAGGAAGCTGGAGCAGAAACTCCAGCAGAACAACATGAGAGAGGTCTGGAGCGGCATGAAGAGCATCACTGGCTTCAGACTGACAGCAGAGGAGTTGAAGGCAGCTTGGACAGGGACAACGAACTTAATCTGTTCTTTAACAGATTCGTCACACCGGCTCCTGCTCATCCCCCCTGTAACTCAGCTGCTGTCGGCCCTCAAGCTCCTGTGAGTAAATAAATAATAATAATAAAACTTTATTTATAGAGCACTTATCAAAACAAAGTACAAAGTGCTTCACAACAAGAGAAATAAAATATCACAGTGAATGACGAAATATAAAGAAATAAAATATATAAAATACACAAAAGGAATAAAATAAACAGCCAACTCAGGTAAAATCAGGATATGCTTTCAGATAAAAATGCATTTTGAGAAGACACTGACTAAGACAACCTAATTTCTTTGGGCAAGTTGTTCCAGAGCCTTGGGGCCCTGATAGCAAAAGCTCTGTCCCCCTTAGTTTTCATCCTGGACTCAGGAACAGACAGGAGACCCTTGCCCGAAGATCTCAAACTACGTGACACGCTTTGCACCATGTCTGTCCTTACAGGCTACAGTCCAGTGCTCTGGTTGGCATGGAGTCGAACTCACCGGAGCCTTCTCACCACCCCCGCCGACGAGTGACTGTGCATCCACTGGGGCTAGGCAAGGAGTGGAAATGGCCATTGCTTTGGGCTTTGCACCCATGAGGAGCCACGGATCTTCAGGCTTAGGTGAAACGGCTTCATGCTCCGGGGCGCCAGTGATGATGGAGCCGAGCCACGGAAGAGTGGGATCATTGTCCAGTGCTGGAGTGGAGCAGTCAGGGAAGCGAGATGGGATGGTCGCAGTCCGGTTGCCGCAGCCAGAGGAGCTGAGGACTGCAAGGTGTCTTGCCTGGGCTGAGGCGACAGTGGAGAACTCCAGGATGAGCTTTTCTTTTTCTCTGAGCTCGGCTTCCAGACAGGCAATACTTTTCTTCAGCTTTGAGATGGTAAGGTGACAAGATCCTCATTTTAGTCCACGAGAGTGCTTCAGAACTTAAAGTCCACAGTAAAGTCCAGAAAAGTGCTACAAGCTTAAAATCCTTGGTTAAAGCGACCGGTTAGCCTAGCCGCTGGGCTAAAAACAAACCTAGCTAAGCTAGCAGCAGTGGCGGTACTCCGATAAACCACGTTGAGTTGCAGCCAGCTTAAAATCACTTAAGATCCACATGTCCAATGACTGAAAACTTTTAACAAATTAAAACATATAGGAAAAATAATGGCCAGGAAAACAGTGTAGCGTAGAAAACCTGGCTTAAAAACTCAATAAAATGTTAATTTATGATGGTTTAAGACTAAGCTTCTAGCGATGCTTCTGCCGGGTACACAAGAATGCCAACACAAGTACTCTGCTCCCCCCTCCTCCATCTTCCTGGGAGAGTCCTACTCCCCCCTCAACTGGCTATCAGACTAACAGCCCTCTTCACACTAATGACCCCCCCCCCCCCTTCCCCGACTGTAACCTCTGCTGTGTGCCTGACTACTGACCAGGTGAGAGGACAGCTGATGAAACTCCACTCAAACAAGGCTGCAAGCCCCAATGGAGTTAGCCCCGGGGTGCTAAAAGCCTGTGCCCCCAGCTATGTGGAGTCCTTCAACATGTCTTCAACATGAGCCTGAGTCTTCAAAGGGTCCCTGTTCTGTGGAAGACATCTTGCCTCGTTTCTGTGCCGAAGACGCCGCGTCCCAGTGGCTCCAAGGACTCCAGACCGGTGGCACTGACCTCCCACATAATGAAGACCCTGGAGAGACTGGTGCTGGAACAGCTGCGGCCCATGGTCAGACCCCTCCTGGACCCCCTTCAGTTCGCCTACCAGCCCCGGCTGTGAGTTGAGTTTGCCATCATCTTCCTGCTGAACCGCATCCACACCCACCTGGACAAGCCGGCAAGCACGGTGAGGATCATGTTTTTTGACTTCTCCAGTGCTTTCAACACCACCCGGCCAGTCCTGCTGGTTGAGAAGCTGGCAGCGATGCAGGTGGATGCCCCCCTCGTGTCCTGGATTGTGGACTACCTGACTGGCAGACCACAGCATGTGCGCCTGCAGCACTGAGTGTCGGACAGCATGGTCAGCAACACTGGGCCCCTCAGGGGACTGTCCTCTCCCTTCCTCTTCACCATCTACACCACGGACTTCAGCTACCACACAGAGTCCTGCCACCTTCAGAAGTTTTCTGATGACTCTGCTGTGGTGGGATGTATCAGCGGTGGTGATGAGTCTGAGTACAGGGCTGTGGTGTGGAACTTTGTCTCATGGTGTGAGCAGAACCATCTGCAGCTCCATCCAGGGGGTCAGTGTGGACATTGTAGAGGATTACAAGTACCAGGGAGTACACATGGACAATAAACTGGACTGGGCTAAGAACACTCAAGCTCTGTACAGGAAGGGCCAGAGTCGCCTCTATTTTCTGAGGAGGCTGAGGTCCTTCAACATCTGCCGGACAATGCTGAAGATGTTTTATGAGTCTGTGGTGGCCAGTGCTATCCTGTATGCTGTCGCATGCTGGAGCAGCAGGTTGAGGGAGGCGGACATTAACAGACTCAACAAACTGATCCGTAAGGCCAGTGACATTGTGGGGGTGGAGCTGGACTCTCTGGCGGTGGTGTCAGAGAGGAGGATGCTGGCCAAACTACATGCCATCTTGGACAATGTCTCCCAGCCACTCCATGGCATGCTGGTCAAACAAAGGAGTACCTTCAGGTTGTGATTCTCTGTCAGCCTGGCTACAGTGCTGAAAAGAAACCTGGGGTTGTTTTTATTTTCCTCTATTAATGATGAGTAGTAAGCTGCTCTGGCATTACAAAGGGCCTTCCTATATGTTTTCAGACTATCTTGCCAGACTAAACGGGATTCTTCCAGGTTGTTGGAACGCCATTTCCTTTCAAGTTTCCGTGATGTTTGCTTTAATTTGCGGGTTTGGGGGTTATACCATGGAGCTAACCTTCTTTGTTTTATTATCTTCTTTTTTAGAGGAGCGATAGAATAGTGTCATTTGCAGTGAGCTTGCAGCGCTATTATCTAGATGGTCAATTTGGGAGGGGCTGAAATTAATATAGGAGTCCTCTATTATATTGCGACATAACGTTTAATTAAATGCAGATGGGATCGCTTCCTTGAATACAAGAAGCAAACATTATCTATAATTTCTATCCCATGGTCATATTCCACACACAATGTCTGTATAGTCCACCTATCTATTCTGTTCCTCTTCCTCTCACTAGCCGGCAAACAGAACTTACACAATCATGCCACACAAGCTCTATGGTGCGTTCGACGATTTCTCTGGGGTTGAGAAGAATCCGATCTTGGCCACACTTTCCAAGACGCCAATAATGCATACGCTTAATGTCTCCAAACAAATTAATAGGCCCAGCAACAACCACTTCATCCTATTTTACAGTGAGCTCACAATGAATGTACAACACACCACCGCTCCTATCATAATTATTGCTACCATTATTATTATACACTGACAACACATACACCAACAGCCCATCTATTCAGTCTTGATTTCAGCTCAGTAGCAGTACGGCATCTGAAGTCTGCCCTGCTATTTATAACTTTAGATTTCTCCATTTAGGCCCCTTAGCAACTGTCTCCACACAATTTAGCTCTATCCAAACGTGGTTGCAAATGATATTCTACTAGCTGTCGTCCCCTCTTGCTTCCACCACACAATTTAGCACTATCCAAACAATGTTGCAACTATATACACATACCACAGTTGGTCTTTCCAAAACACAATTTTTAGCACTTTTTCCAAACATCTTCTTCCTTTGAGCTATCTAAACAATTTCAAAAATAGCCTTTTTAACTTTTTCTGTACATTTTTAAACAAACTCAGCAGTTTCCAAGCATGGCAATCAGCATACAGCAAACAACATAGCAGTTCACAGCATAGCATGCAAGTTACGAACTGCCCCAGACTATTTTTGCCATGATATCAACCATTATTTAGTGTTCTAGATTCTTTAAAGGAGGAGCTAAATATTACCTGTGACCTGTGCAGGCGCAATTTGAAGCCAGAATCAACAGTATCAGATTTGGTAATAGGTTTTCCTTCCTTTCTTTTTGTGGCCACAGTGGTTCTGGTCAGCTGATGCTCTGCCCAGGCCTCCAAGCTCTGTGTCCCTCCTGCTGCTGGCTCGCCAATTATTGTAGTAGAAAAACTCTTCAGATGGGCCAATAAATCTTCAAGTTCTCTACAACACATAGTTTTTAGAAATGATCAAATTGTTCAGACACTACCTCAAAATGAAGTAAAACACAGTCCGACAGAGCCAGGTGCAATTCATAGATTTACTGTAAATTCCTGGTTTTACATTAACTTGGCCATCTGCCCATCATGACCTCATAGGTTGGCAGTTACCCAGCAACTTTTTCCAAACATATTGGTGAAGCCTGTCTTCAACAAATTAAAACAGTCTTTATTAAAAATTGTGATTAATAAAGCATTATTACAAATAAAACAACTGCTATCAGAAATAATGATTGCTAAGGAGTTTTTTTTCTAAAACCATAGGATATATAAAGGGCCACAGCCTTTCATATTCACTAATTACATGTAGTGCTTATTTTACTATTAACAATTAACAGTCACAGGCATTATCATCAACTAAACCAACAAGCTAACAACCCCTTTTATGTGGCTCACAGTGTGTTGCTCCTTTCCATCCATTACATGATGTTTGTCTTTCCATTACACAAACCATACAATGTTTGTCTTTCCCTTACGTGTAGGTATATTGCCTGTGATAAACCAAATGCTGTGTTCCCACTTTATGTAAGCTAAATCCTAAACTATATAAGCTGACACACATGTTCACTTCTGATTGTTATATACCTTTCAAACAGCACAGACATCATTTGCTATATTCATTTCATACATCCTATGTGTCACAGACACGCCAGGCTCCACTACACCACACACACACCACACTCCCTCACCCGAGTACTAATTCCAGTCACCTGTCACCTATCACACACCTGCACCTAATCATCACTCCACTCCCCTATAAAACACCATCCCTCACCTCAGTCATTGTCCGGTCTCGTTTGGAATAAGGACAGATTTCCATATCCTGCCTCCACAACGCCACGGACTTGTGTCTCTACTCTCCAGTGTGTGTCCACTCAACCCCAGAGTTCCTCTTCAACCAGTTAAATCACACACATATCCTCTTCACATTTCCAAATTACCTTTGTGTGCAATAAACCATATCAGTCTCATCTCTGTGTCTCCAGTCTGCTCTGTCCGTAACACTATATGATTTATACATATATTTCATTGTAAATAAAAATATACTACATGGCTCGATAACGCCACCCTACAAACTTTCAACGAAGCAGCCCTCGTGGTACGTTTAACCTAGATGTACGACATTTGGGGGGTAGCTGTATTATGTTTAGAAATAAAGCCTCTTGGAGCCATACCCTAAACTCTTCAGGAAGTCAGCCATTTAGAATTTTTTGACATTTACAGGCTCCATACTTTAACAAACTCCTCCTAGAGAATGAATTGGATTGTCTTCAGTCCAATCTATAGACCTTTGCAATGCTAAATTGTGAAGCTTTCAAGGTTTCATCAAAAGGTGTTGCCGTGGTGATGCGGTGAATTTTGGTAAATTTTAATGTTGAACTCATAGAGAATTAATCCAGTCGACTTCGAATTGGATTAATTGAATTAATCGGATCAACTTCAAATTTGGGCAGCGCAAACTAAAGACCTTTGCAATGCTAAATTGCAAAGCTTTTCAGGTTTCATCAGACGCCGGTGCCATAGCAATGGGGTAAATTCCGTGTTTCAAAATTAGTAACTGTGCTACCTCAGCTCCACATTGTCAGATCTTTTCCGAATTTCACATTTGATAAGAGTCCCTGCTCTACACTTGATACACGGCAACATCATGTATGATTAGTGCGTGTTCTCCACCGCCACATAGTGGATGCAGGAAGTGATATTTAACTCCTTCGTGTAGTGCCCGTGGTCGTAAAGATTCAGAGCGTTGTCAGCCAGCCTCCGCTGACAAGATTGCGGCTGTTTGTCCCCCCAAGGTGCGCATGGAGGCGAGAGCCCGTTCAACACTGCTTACAGCTTCTTTATTTTTGTTGATTTATCTGTTTATGTCCATGTACTATGATGCTCCATACCTTTCTGTCTGTGTCCTCATGTTTTTTTCCCAAACCTACACATTATTTTATTTAAGAAATCATACTCATCATACTAGCCCCATATTCTGGGTCTGTGGTTAGGAGTGGGTAATATGGATATATTCCTATAACTCAGTATATATGATTTTATATCACTATATTGATATATTTTGTAATCCAATACATTTTATGTAAATGAACTGAGAAACTGTTAATGGATAAAAATAAAAATAACCAGACAATATCTATTGTTTCTTATATCTGTTTTGACTAATGCAGCAAATTTAATACATGTCAAATCAGTACTTCATCACATTGATGCACAAATCATATAAAAAATTTAGATTGACAAAAACATTGATAATATTATGTTCATTGATTTGTAACATTGCCCACACTGTCCTAATACACACAGATATATTAAAGGGGTAGTTACTATGGAATAAATGCTATAGCAAAAACTCTGACCATTGACCTAGCCCTATTTGATATCTGTGTTTCCAGACTCCTGAAGGTAAAGCAGTGAAATGGAGTGAGAAGCAGAAGATAGTGTACACGGCTCAAACACCTCCCGGGACAAAGAAAGGTTTTTGACTTCCTGTCACTGGTGTTGGAATTTTCCAGCACTAGCTTGTCTTCCTATTGTATCTCTCTGCAGACTATGAAAAGTTTGTTTTTTTTTCTTTGCAGACACCAGCTTGCTGTTCCCATCATCGTACAGTCCAGAGTATGTGGAGTCCAGCTGGTATCAGTGGTGGGAGAAAGAGGGATTCTTCAGTCCAGAGCAACATGTGAGGATTTTAGAACAGAACAACACATTAAACTATGACAGCTTCTTAAATAATGCTGTTGTTAACAAACTAAAAGAATGGCATTCAAATAAAGTTATTCAAAAATAACTTTCACTTCACTTACTAATACAGCCTTTCATATAAATATGTAATATGAAATAAAACAAATCAATTGTGTTTAAGTTATAGAATCATTAATGTCTAGCTGAAAGTTCTCTTTCCATTTATTGACTATTAGTGTAGAACAATACAAATAAACATCTTGCACAAGTTACATTTGTCCTATTTGCCCAACCCCAGGCATCCAGCTGACATACGACACCCACGCAACTTAAACCTGCACATATGATACAAATGAAAATGACCAAAAAGATTGTATTTGAAAGTTACAAAAAAACAAAACAAAATCCACAATACATAGAACAAAAGATATAAGGAAGTAGTAGAATCACTCAAAATAAATAGAATGAATAAATAAATAGTAGTAATAAAATGATAATAGTTAGGAGCAGTTACTCAGAGACGACAGTCTCAGGTTTCTCAAAAAAGGATAGAAAAGGGCCCCATAGTTCAACATAGCATAACGTCCCTAACCCAGTGGGAGTGAGAGGGTGGGCAGCATCTCTCCATTTGAATAGTATAGCTCGTGGAGCCAGTAAGTAAATGGTAAATGGACTGTACTTGTATAGTGCCTTTCTAGTCTTCTGACCACTCAAAGCACTTCACACAAATGATTGAAGGCTAGCACACCTTGTTTGGTTTTGGGCAAAATCAGTTCTAGTGGGGGAATGCCAAAGACATCAGTCAGAAGGTTAGGCTCAATGGGGCATTGTAAGATTTCAGAGAAGGCGGTGTAGTCCCTCATTCGTCCAGGAATGTTCCATCGTAGAAAAGGTTTCAATCGTAGTCATCAGGACACTGTTTTTAGAATCAAGACGTTTCGGCTCCCATCCGGAAGTCATTCTCAATTGTGAAAATGGTCTGAGAACTCAGAAATTTAAGCTACTCTGTGTTACTTAAGCCCTGCCCTCAGGAAGGAGTCTTCCTGAGTTTCTACTATTTACCTGCCTAGTTTCACCTGAAACTGACCTTCTTTGTTTCCATGATGGCCCAGTAATCAGTAATCAGGCCTATTGTTTTCTGGCTGCACCTCCCTCATCACTGTTAAGTACCTGATTAGCATATGATTGGCTTGACCATGGTGATAATACACTGTGGTAGATCATTGGCAGGTTGAATCTCAGACCACCATTTCTGTTCAAAGAGGGGTTTTCTTTTTTCACAAAAAATGGCTTCTTTGACTCCTCTTTCAAACCAACTCTTGTGTGGTTTGTAGCTTTTAGATGCAAATGCACGGTGCTCTGCAATCCAGAGTTAGCATGTCGTCTGTGCTGATAAAGTATTTAATATTTCAATGCAGTGAGGAAAACTGCAAAGAACGGTACATAGGTGAGACTAAACAGCCACTTCACAAAAGACTTTATCAGCACAGACGACACGCTAACTCGGGATTGCAGAGCACCATGCATTTGCATCTAAAAGCTACAAACCACACATTTGAAGACAGTGAGGTGAAGATTCTAAGTAGAGAGAAGAGTTGGTTTGAAAGAGGAGTCAAAGAAGCATTTTTGTGAAAAAAGAAAACCCCTTGTCTGACGCAAGTCTCCATAGAGACCCAAGCTGAACAGGTTGATGAAAATGCACTCAGTAGGACAAGCAACAGATGTTTGCAGCCCACTAGTAAAATTGGAAGTTAAAGTGCATCTGGAAAGTATTCACAGTGCTAAACTTTTTCCACATTTTGTTATTTTACAGCCTTATTCCAAAATGGATTAAATTCATTATTTTCCTCAAAATTCTACAAACAATACCCTATAATATACCCAAACGTGAAAGAAGTTTGTTTGAAATCTTTGCAAATGTATTAAAAATAAAAAATGAAAAAAATCACATGTACATAAGTATTCACAGCCTTTGCTCTGGCTGGGCCACTCAAGGACATTCACAGAGTTGTCCCATAGCCACTCCTTTTTTATATTGGCTGTGTGCTTAGGGTCATTGTCCTGTTGGAAGATGAACCTTCGCCCCAGTCTGATGTCCAGAGCGCTCTAGAGCAGGTTTTCATCAAGGATGTCTCTGCACATTGCTACATTCATCTTTCCCTCGATCCTGACTAGTCTCCCACTTCCTGCAGCTGAAAAACATCCCCACAGCATGATGCTGCCACTGTAGGGATGATATTGGCCAGGTGATGAACGGTGCCTGGTTTCCTCCAGACATGACACTTGCCATTCAGGCCAAAGAGTTCAATCATTGTTTCATCAGACCAGAGAATTTTGTTTCTCATGGTCTGAGAGTCCTTCAGGTGCCTTTTGGCAAAATCCAGGCGGGCTGTCATGTGCCTTTTACTGCGGAGGGGCTTCCGTCTTGCCACTCCACCATACAGGCTTGATTGGAGTGCTGCAGAAATGGTTGTTCTTCTGGAAGGTTCTCCTCTCTCCACAGAGAAACGCTGGAGCTCTGTCAGAGTGACCATCGGGTTCTTGGTTCCCTCCCTGACTGAGGCCCTTCTCCCCCGATCGCTCAGTTTGGCCGGGCGGCCGGCTCTAGGAAGAGTCCTGGTGGTTTCAAACTTCTTCTGTTTACGCATGATGGAGCTGTGCTCATTGGGACCTTCAATGCTGCAGAAATGTTTCTGTACCCTTCCCCAGATCTGTGCCTCGATACAGTCCTGTCTTGGATGTCCACAGACAGTTCCTTGGACTTCCTGGCTTGGTTTGTGCTCTGACATGCACTGTTAACTGTGGGACCTTATATAGACAGGTGTGTGCCTTTCCAAATCATGTCCAATCAACTGAATTTATCACAGGTGGACTCCAATCAAGTTGTAGAACCATCTCAAGTATGATCAGTGGAAACAGGATGCACCTGAGCTCAATTTTGAGTGTCATGGCAAAGGCTGTGAATACTGATGTACATGTGATGTTTTTGGTTTTTATTTTTAATAAATTTGCAAAGATTTCAAACTTATTTCATGTTGTCATTATGGGGTATTGTTTGTAGAATCTTGAGGAAAATAATGAATTTAATCCATTTTGGAATAAGGCTGTAACAAAACTAAATGTGGAAAAAGTGAAGCGCTGTGAATACTTTCCGGATGCACTGTATGTAAAGCTATAGGTTTTTGTCGCTGAAGGAAGCTTTTCTGCAATCGAGGATTTTTACCATTACCACAAACCAATACCAAGCTGTCTGCCAGAAATTTGGGAGTAATTTTTGATTCAAATCTGAACTTTTAAAATCAAATACAAGGGGTTATTCAGTCAGTTCAGTTGTTTTTTATCAGATGAGAAGCATCTCTAAAATCCAACAATTTCTGTCTGAAATTGCTCACACATGAGCTGTGTCTATTTGTCATCTGCTTTCAAACTTTAAAATTTCATATTGTCATGTCCATCAGGAGAGGTTATTTCACACTGTGGATCAGACCTTCTCTCTGTGTATCCCTCCACCAAACGTGACTGGTACTCTGCACCTGGGCCATGCTCTGACTGTAGCTGTAGAAGACTCTCTGGTTCGATGGTAACTGCCAACAACATATGCAGCATGTTGTGTGAAGTATCAATTGTTGCTAGTAAAGAATTTGGTTAAATTTTCTGAGAAGGCATATCTGTTGATGGAGCAGTAATATATCAATTTGTAATCCATCAGGAGAAGGATGCAGGGCTACAGGGTACTGTGGGTCCCTGGATGTGACCATGCAGGTATTGCAACACAGGTATGACAACATCCTCTCTTCTTCCTCTTTCATGACAGTTTGGGATTTAAAGGAATTTTCCCAATTGTCACATGCCCATATGTAACTTGAAAGAGTTATTGGTCGCTGTAAATGTTTCTCCTGTTCATACTGTCCCTGAAGAGATTCCCTCCTAACGCAATTCCAGTGCAATTGATGGGGGACAAAATCCACAGCCCCTGTTCATTCTGTTCATCTTCTGTTTGGAAGATAACCAATTGATTTGACTAACTCAGACTGCTGAAGCTTCATATTAGCTGTTATTCAGCTGAACTTAAGAATGCATTTTTACACAGAATGAGAACATGGATTTTGTCCACCACCACTTACATTGGAACTGCGTTAGGAGATCTTTTCACAGCCAGAATGGACAGCAGGAATCATTAGAGCGACCAATAACAATTTTAATGTACATATGGGCATGTGTGTATTGTATTAAGAAAAAATGTGAATCTATCTATTAAAGGCCATTTTTCATTTTGCAACCTGTTGATTTCACCATGACATGTTGGTTCAGCTGATGACAGTTAATCTACTTGATTTGATCACTTTGCTTGCACAGTGTAACCCTCTTCCTCTACGAACAGTGAAGATCAATGTTGCCAACTCTTTTCAAAGGAGAGTTTTGGTTCAATAAGTCACTAGAAGTCAGATGATGCACCAATCTGAATATCAGTTTTAAACCTGCAGTGGAGACACAACCTTTGATTTGAATATTGTTTGTTTACATCCTTTATGTGTAGGATTTTTAGAGTCTGGTGACTCCCAGTGGTAGTAGAGAGGACATTGTAACAGACATCTGGTTGCAGTCAGAAAGACAGCATCTTAATATAAAAGACATCTCTCAAAGCCATACAAATGAAAAGCTCTGTTCATAGAGTGACCTTCTAAACAACCTGGAATGTGTTAAAAGAAGTATATTAGGTGTTTGATTATTAGGTTGTAAATTAAATAAATTTTCATCTGCATTTACATTTTCTGAACAATGCTCTAGAGTGTGGCCTCATCTCATTTAGTAATTTTTGTGTGTGTTAGACAGTGGTGGAGAGGAAACTGCTGAGGGAAGAAGGGAAGCGCAGACAGGACTTCACCAGGCAAGAGTTTCTACAGGAGGTGTGGAAATGGAAGAACGAGTGAGTCTTCACATTCACATCATCACTTTTCATCTGCTGTTTGGTCTACATGATGTTTGCTTCATTGAGTTGAGCGATTTGTCCCTGTATGTCACAGGAAAGGAGAAGAGATCTACCACCAGCTGAGGAGGCTCGGAGCTTCTCTGGACTGGAGAAGAGCATGTTTCACTATGGATCCAGTAAGACTCCAGTCACATATGTTACTCACTTAATATACCCCCCCCTTTCACTATTCTGATACCAGTTATTAGTCTGTGCTTTCATTTAGTATGACAATAATAATATGCTGCATTATATTACTTTAACTTTTTTTAAAGAAGTATAATTCCCTGCTTTTATTTAGAATGACCTAGAATCCTACAGCCTTATTTCCCTAAAAATGCAAACTCAGTTTAGCAGGTTGCTTTTTAATCCATTCGCTCAGTTTAGCAATCTGTGTGTATCCACATCAATATTGTTTTCTACCATATATCATATGTGAATGTCAAGAGTCAGACATTTTCAAATCCTATAATTTATATTATAAGTGAATTATTTATAATAAATTATATTTATATTAATAAACCACTATCTGCTATTGTCGACATAAATACTGTGGCCAGGGTACATATAATGTAAGCTTTCCTTTAGCATGCTCCAGTATATTGGAGTATAAAATTGGTTATAGGGAGTGATGAGTAGGCTTTTATAGTAATGTGAAACAAATGTACAAAGTGGCACCTCTGAACTATTTGTACTGGCTTGAGTTTTTTTAAATTTTATTTCAGGGTTTCAGCAGGGCTGTGACCGAGGCCTTTGTCAGGCTGTGTGACTCTGGTCTTATCTATCGCTCAGAGCGTTTGGTCAACTGGAGCTGTGCTCTGGAGTCTGCCATCTCTGACATAGAGGTAAAACAGCTTCACATGGCTATACAGTAAATACCACAGGTGGACAAACTAATGGATACAGCATATAGGGGATGTAAACTTTGAAAAAGTGGCACCAGCTGTCATACTTGGAAGAGTTGTATTAATTTGATTAATAGCTAACTTAAATATTAGTTTCCAATTCTAGATTGTCCATTAAACATAGGGTTTAAAATCACCATTTTAATTTTCACAGTTGTTTGAAACAGAAGCAGATTTTAATGTCAATATCAAAACGAATCTCTACAAATGAATCTAAATTAATTACAGTTTTAAAATATAGAGGGCCAACACAGGCTGTAATGAGATTAATTTAATGTCATATTATATTGGACTAAATATTGTATTTAAAGGTTATATTGACAAAATTTTTATGTAGACAAATATTTTTTAAAGAAACAAAAAAAAAACATCCACAGAGCTTTTAGAAAGGCGCGGAATAAAACTATCACTTTTCCTAATTAAAAAATTTTGATGGGTCCAAAATTATTGTTTTGTTTATCTCTGTGTGACATTTGGTTACTCCTTCTAACAAGGTTTGTGACCCAATGGTATAACGATGTTGGTATCATGTGGTATAGTTACCAGTTAGTGTGGAGAAAACTGACACTGACGTTAGCACATATTAGCTATCTTAGCTTAATCGTCCGAACAACAATAACCCATAAAATTTCAGTTCTGCATATTTAAACAAAATAAACAACAACTATCGGCAGCCATAATCCTTAAAACCTTAACTAATGTGTTGTCAACGGTTAGATTGTCAAAATTAGAAAAATAACAGCTTCAGTCTCTGAGGAGCTATGTTAGCATTAGTGACGGTTGCGTCCAGTTACCTTACGTTATAGTTCCCTCAAGCAATGTAACGTTATAACAAAGATGCATATCAAAGGGGATTTAGAAGTGGACCAGGGTCCGACATGACCGTTGGCCCAGGGCCAGTACAATTTTATGAAGGGCAAGTTGACTGACCAGTCACTGGTCCGTCCAGGCAAGTGGCGGACTGGTCCGTTTATCAAAATACGGTTGCTCTACTTTATGAATGGAGTGGTCGTGGGATCCCACTATATTACCAATGTGGCATGTCAAAGGTAAATTAAAGTTCAGAAAAACTGTAAATCTGCTCATTATGCTGTTAAGACCCAAAACTTGAAGGTTAATTCAGCTTGTTATTGAGGGTGTCATCTCATATAGCAATCTAACGTTATGAGACACTTAGCTGAAGTACTTGTGGCTAGCTAGCCATGTAGCCAGCTGCGTTGAGCTCAACAGCAACGGTACTCACATTAATATAAAAATCTGAAAATACTTGATGATCATATAGCTGCCCTTTCTCCCTGTAGCCACACAGCTACAATGGCTACAGGGAGAAAGGGCAGCTATATGATCATCAAGTATTTTCAGATTTTAAATGTATTTAAAATGTAAATATTTACCTAATGTCTTATACGATAACGTTACATGAAATACCACAGCACAAAGTAACCTAAATCTATAGCTAATGTATAGCTATATGTTGCAAAATGAATTCATTACTCTATCACATAGGAGATAGTCTCACTCCACTTGACCATGAAATACAGTGGTGTGAAAAAGTGTTTGCCCCCTTCCTAATTTCTTATTTTTTTGCATGTTTGTCACACTTAAATGTTTCAGATCATCAAACAAATTTAAATATTAGTCAAAGATAACACAAGTAAACACAAAATGCAGTTTTTAAATGAAGGTTGTTATTATTAAGGGAAAACAAAATCCAAACCTACATGGCCCTGTGTGAAATAGTGATTGCCCGCCCGTTAAAACATAACTGTGGTTTATCACAGCTGAGTTAAATTTCTTTAGCCACACCCAGGTCTGATTACTGCCACACCTGTTCTCAATCAAGAAATCACTTAAATAGGACCTGCCTGACAAAATGAAGTAGACCAAAAGATCTTCAAAAGCTAGACATCATGCCGAGATCCAAAGAAATTCAGGAACAAATGAGAAAGAAAGTAATTGAGATCTATCAGTCTGAAAAAGGTTATAAAGCCATTTCTAAAGCTTTGGGACTCCAGCGAACCACAGTGAGAGCCATTATCCACAAAAGGCAAAAACATGGAACAGTGGTGAACCTTCCCAGGAGTGGCCGGCCGACCAAAATTACCCCAAGAGCACAGCAACGACTCACCCAGGAGGTCACAAAAGACCCCACAACAACATCCGAAGAACTGCAGGCCTCACTTGCCTCAGTTAAGGTCAGTGTTCAGGACTCCACCATAAGAAAGAGACTAGGCAAAAATGTCCTGCATGGCAGAGTTCCAAGATGAAAACCACTGCTGAGCAAAATAACATTAAGGCTCGTCTCATTTTTGCCAGAAAACATCTTGATGAAAATACTCTGTGGACTGACGAGACAAAAGTTTAACTTTTTGGAAGGTGTGTGTCCCATTATATCTGCCGTAAAAGTAACACCGCATTTCAGAAAAAGAACATCATACCAACAGTAAAATACTCAAGCTGAAGCGAACTTGGGTTCTGCAGCAGGACAATGATCCAAAACACACCAGCAAGTCCACCTCTGAATGGCTAAAGAAGAACAAAATGAAGACTTTGGAGTGGCCTAGTCAAAGTCCTGACCTGAATCCTATTGAGATGCTGTGGCATGACCTTAAAAAGGCAGTTCATGCTCAAAATAAGCTTCAATAAGCTACACTTAACTCGACAGTACATGCACCACTACTTATTACTTATATTATTACATTGTATTATTATACTGGATTATCATCATCAACCGGTAAACCCACTTGGTACTTCACACTTATTTTATCTTATACTTATACCCACCTGGTACTTAATTTATTTTCTGACCTGCTTTTATAGTGTTTTTATAGTGTGTTGTATTATATTTTTTGCTAGTACTTTCCTGTGTGCACTGACATAAAGGCGAGCTGCTGTAACAAAGAGTTTCCCTTCGGGATCAATAAAGTATTTCTGATTCTGATTCTGAAAGCCCTCCAATGTGGCTGAATTACAACAATTCTGCAAAGATAAGTGGGCCAAAATTCCTCCACAGCGCTGTAAAAGTTATCGCAAATGCTTGATTGCAGTTGTTGCTGCTAAGGGTGGCCCAACCAGTTATTAGGTTTAGGGGGCAATCACTTTTTCACACAGGGCCATGTAGGTTTGGGTTTTGTTTTCCCTTAATAATAACAACCTTCATTTAAAAACTGCATTTTGTGTTTACTTGTGTTATCTTTGACTAATTTGTTTGATGATCTGAAACATTTAAGTGTGACAAACATGCAAAAAAATAAGAAATCAGGAAGGGGGCAAACACTTTTTCACATCATTGTATGATGTTCACACACTGACACAGCCCTTAGCATTTACCTAATTTTGTCCACTTATTTTTTGTCCACTAATGATCCTCATTAATTTTGTTCTCTATTCCTTTGCTGTAATAACAAAAACTTTACACTTGTAGAGAATCGTATATGTATGTCAACTTTAAAGTTGTGGATTTGTCGTCAGGTTGACTCAAAGGAGCTGTCTGGGCAGACCATGTTGTTTGTTCCTGGTTATGAAAATAAGGTGGAGTTTGGGACAATGCTTACCTTTGCGTACCCTATAGAAGGCCATGGTGAGTATTTGTGACCGTCTAGAAACATTATACATATTATTCTTGGGCTTGTTCTCTTTTATGTTTTATTATGATTTCCCTTTTTCCCTTTTCCCTGTATTTTAGATGGAGAGGTAGCAGTGTCCACCACCCGTCCTGAGACTATGCTGGGAGATGTGGCTGTAGCTGTTCACCCTGATGATCCTCGATATCAGGCTAGTGCCAATTTTTGATGGAAGTTTTAATGAGGGTGAGGCAGTCTTGGAATGTCCCTGAATTTAGACAGTTGTACACCTAGTTAGGGAATTTGAATATTGATAAATCAGGCAATATCACGGAATTGTTTAAGTGAACTTCACAGGAATATGGCAAAAATATATTTTCCAGTTTGTTTTACATATTTATTGCATCAGGCTTTTCTGCCAAAATGAACCCAACTGTTTACATTAAGCAGAAAAAAACAAGAGCTTCATAGAAGCATGCTAAAACATGTGTGTTGTTTGGTTTTGCTTTAGAAACATGAAAAGTAGTGTGACTTAAAACTAGAGAAACGATGATATATAGAAGTTAATGTTTTCACCACTAGCTAATCTGGAAAACACAGTACTCTGACCAGTGGTGGGTGTGTAAACTGCACTCTGATCAAAATAGGTCAAATATGGACCCATCAATACTCAACTAAACTACAGGATACTGTACCAGGGTAATTATTCTCTTTCTCCACATTGCTTTGGATTCACCAAACCAGTTTTTAACTCTTTGAATTGGAACTATCCAAACAATACACTTCTTCTACAGGATGAGAAAGTATTCAGTGCTTTGCCTTGTCAAAGTAAATGTTGCTGTTTCTAGTTTTCAAAATTCCTTGGTTATGTGTTCTAATTAACTCTTTATATATCTGGGGTTTTTTGTCTTGTTGAAATGATCAAAAGTAAAGGTATGTGTTATACATAAAACAGACAATAAATCAGAATGACAACAGTACATCTCTAAGAAGTTCAAAGGGCGATAAGCAGCAACATTTCTGATGACCTTACTTTGATAGGGCCAAGTGGAAAATGCTTCCTAACTTTTAGAATGTGAATAGTTACCTCAAAGGATAATTCCTATACTATACTGTTACTCTCTGGGAACACTGTGACATCACTAAGACAAATTACAAGTCCAACAGCAGTCAAGACGATAAGCCAGATTGGAAACAAACCTCCAGGTTAGTCAAACTTAACTGGAAGAGAAAACAAAGGTGAACGGTAAAATTATTACCCAAACTGTCTATTGTAAACATCCATCACAGTTTACAGACTCTCTTCCTGCTTCATCTTTGACCTACTGTACTTACCTTAGTTGTGCGCACACAATTTTCCTATTCAATGAGGGATTCTTAGCAACATTTCAGGTGTGTTTCTCTTTTAGTTGAATCTTTAACAATGTGTTTGATTTTAAGAGCTCATCATGTGTTTCTTTTATGTAAAATCTTAACCGGAAAAGTCAGATAAATGTAGTGGAGTAAAATGGACAATATTTGCTTTTGAACTGCAGTGGCATAGAAGTATAAAGTAGCATTAAATGGAAACACTGAATGAATATAAGTACAAGAACCTCAAAATTGTATTTCCGTACAGTTCTTGGGTAAATGTACTTAGTTTCACCACCACTGATCAAAGTATATGTAATTTTATATCGCAATAATTATGATGGTGATGGCGGCTCATGCAGATGCGGACGCCAGTAGCTCCTTCAAACTTCGCTACATTTTTAAGACTCAGGCTAACACAGCAATGGGAAATCAGAGACTGTTGCGCCCACATCTTTACAGAGACCTGGCTCCACCACAACATCCCGGATTAAGCTATTGCACTCCATGGGCGGACAATGTTCCACGCCATCTTGGGCTGGGTATGGAAAAAATGTATGATACCAGTACCAATACCAGTATCCTTAAAGTGATACTGATACGAATAAAGTACTTCATTCGATAACCATCATGTGAATGGAAGCATTCAGTTGGGTAAAATGCCACCACTCTTCCCAATACAATGTTGCCAGATGAGCTTAATGCCGTATTCAGACCAAATCAGGCATTGCGGTGATTAGCCACAGGGTTGTGTGGTGGTGTGTTGGGGGTGGGTGTATTTATTTGTGCTTTAGAATGTAACCACTGTGAAACAATCAGAAAATAATGTTTTATTTCTCTGATATACCGGCTTTCTCGTTAACAGCGCTCACTCTCCTCATTCACTCTCTAGGTCGCTCAACCACCGCTGTCTCTCTGTCTTTCTCTCTCAAACAAATGAACACAAACCAAAGGAAGCTTCTTGGTATCGCTATTTTTCAGCATAGACTGCAAGCCAGACACAGACGTCGTGTACGGGTGTATGAAATAAACCAAGCAAGTATCATAGTTTGAACTCCACCTGGATAGCGCCTGGTTTCAGTGATATTTCAGGCTGACTGTGGAGCAGTTTGACTGGTCTGAGAATGATTGCGTTTCTCCAAAAGTTGATTCTATTTCAACTTTTACGCCGCAGGTCGCTAGGTTTACCACTCAAATGAATGGGAGGACTGGTGTTGCCGCAGCATCTGATTTTGATGAATCAGCTCTAACACCTTTTTTGCTTGGATTGGTGGTCACACCTCCACTCTAGTGCTGAACACTGGAGCCCCCCTGGGCTGTGTGCTCAGCCCCCTCCTGTTCACAATTGCAATTCCCGATATGGAGAGAACTCTGCTGTGAAGTTTGCAACACCACCATCATCTGTTGAATTTCAAAAATGATGAGAATTCATATCGCGAGGAAATTAACAATCTTGCAGGGTGGTGCACAGAAAACAACCTACTGCTCAACGTCAGCAAAACCATGATCGTTGTTTTAATAAAAAGGAGGCAAAGACACACACCCCTGTCTACATCAGTGGAGCTGAGGTGGAGCAGGTGAACAGTTTTAGGTTCCTGGGAATCCAAAGGATACTAACAGACAGTACCCACTCAGCCACAGTCTGTTCACCCTGCAAGACATACAGAAGTATCCGCCGTCGTAACACGAGACTACAGAGCAGCTTCTTCCCTCAGGTTGTGAGACTCCTCAACTCATCCTCTGCACTCCACCATATGTAAATGACATGGAACTTTACACTGACATTATACATACGATACAGTTGTGGTCAAAAGTTTACATACACTTGTAAAGAACATGTATGTCATGACAGGTTGAGTTCCCAATAATTACTACAACTCAATTTTTTGTGATGGAATCACTGGAGCACATACTTCTTTGTCACAAAAAACTGTCATGAAATTTGCTTAATTTATGACTTTATTATAGGTCTTCTGAAAATGTGACCAAAACTACTGGGTCAAAAATATACATACAGCAACTTCAACGATCGATTGTGGTGATGTAGAAAGTTGTATCAATCAAATTTGCTTTGTGACATGACCTCTTTAACTTCTCATGAGTGCTTCTGATTGTCTACAGCTGGTGACTGGTGTCTGAGTCCATTTAAATAGGGCTCGTTGGATACACTCATTAGACTCAACCATAAACGCTATGATGGGCAAGTCTAAGGAGCTCAGCATGGATCTGAAGAAGCAGATCATTGACTTGAACAAGTCAGGAAAGTCACTTGGAGCCATCTCAAAGCAGTTACAGGTCCCAAGATCCACTGTGCAAACAATTGTTTATAAGTATATAGTGCATGGCACAGTTGTGTCACTGCCACGATCAGGAAGAACTGCTGCTGAGAGAAAATTGGTCAGGATGGTCAGGAGTCGACCAAGAACCACCAAAAAGTAGGTCTGCGATGAATTAGAAGCTGCTGGAACACAGGTGTCAGTGTCCACAGTTAAGCGTGTTTTACATTGCCATGGGCTGAGAGGCTGCTGTGCAAGAAGGAAGCCCTTGGTCCAGAAGCGGCACCTTAAGGCTCAACTGAAGTTTGCTGCTGATCACATGGACAAAGAAAAGGCCTTCTTGAGGAAAGTTCTGTGGTCAGATGAAACAAAAACCGAGTTATTTGGCCACAATGACCAGACATATGTTTGGAGGAGAATTAAGCAATATAAATTGTATAGACGTTGATACATTTCTATTGTCTCATGGTATATATCATTATATCTCCCAACCCTGCAAGATCCAAATGCAGACCAGATCTGAATAGTGGAAACAAATGATAAATGAATACAACATGACATTTGTTAAGATAGCTGTGCTCATATCTTTCTACTTTGTCCACTTTGTTCCAGGCTGTTCATGGAAAGCAGTGCAGACACCCCTTCACCAACAGACTCCTGCCCATCATCACTGATTCAATGGTGGACATGGAGCTAGGAACTGGTGAAAACAACACTACTTTCTGAACCCCACTCTGACACAGTCTCATCAAAAACTGAACATCAAGCCTCACAGCTTGTTTATTGCAGAGAAAATGTGTGGATTTTTAAGCTGTTCCTGTTATTTTGTGCACTCCCGGACATGCTGAGTCAATATTATCTTAGCTTGTGTTGATCAGTTCCCTGTGTTTGTGTTATGTAGGTGCTGTGAAAGTGACTCCTTCCCATGACCACACTGACTTCCTGCTGTCACAGAGACACTCACTGCCTCACCTCACTGTGATTGGAGGAGATGGGACCATGACGCCCCCCTGTGGACAGTGGCTGGAGGTGCATGAACACCATTATCATTATATGTAAACTTTGTATTACTACATGAAGTGTTGGAAGAGATATGATTCATCTGTATATGTCATCTGTCTCATGTTGCAATTGACAAAATACTGGGCCTTGTAAAACACTGTTGGAACTGTGGTCAGTGATAGAAAAAGCAGGTTGGATGTAATTTCATCCCAGCTATTGTAATCATTTTGTGTCACTTTGTCTCTTTTAAGGGAGTGAAACGTTTTGATGCCAGACAGCTTGTTGTGGATGCCTTGGTTGAGAAGAAGCTGTTCAGAGGAAAGAAGAGTCACGCCATGACTTTACCCATCTGCAGGTAGATGAACACACAGAGATTCTGACTTTCTGTTTGTGCATTTATGTCTGCTCCTGTTGATACAAAGGTTTTTTTCAACAGTTATTTTTTTATCTTATAGCACAAACAAGCTTCTTCACAAACGGCAGCACAGGGTCATTTTTAAAAAATGAACTTCAATACACAGAAAAATATGAACAATAACTGTACACCACACAGCCCCCAGTCTGTAAGTTTGCAGCATTTTTTCTTATAAGTAACATCTAGAAACGACTGATAACACCGCAAAGGTGTGTATTCTCCTGTTTGTGGGCTAATGCAGGTGTGTAATGAATATTCCACCCGCTTTGTTCAACTCTGACTGCTGCAGTACCACATGTAACAGACAACTGCGCTTTGATGACTTTTTTACCCTGGGTTTCGCCTCTCAGGATACATACAGGTTGACCTACCTTGTTGGTTAAAGGTTGTTGGGGCTGTATGAAGCCTGAAAGGAATACCTGCAGACACAGGTACTACCACCTTTAATATGTATTTTTAGTTAAAGTTAATATTATCCAAATAGACACTTGAATAGAACATAAATCAAGGATAAGGCAGTAAAGCACAGAGCTCCTTGAGATTCAAATACAACATTCCCAACATCATCTCTTTCAAAGAAATTACATGATTTTAAGTAGGGTTAGTGCATTAACAATACATAAACAGTTTACATAGAATTTAAATTTTCATTTTTTTAATTATACTACCATTAATATGGAAAACACAATAAACAATATCATCAGAATCATGTGTTTGGTCGTGTGCATGTGCGTGTGTATCTGTCCTCAGCTAATCGCATACTACTGGACCCATCAGCCTTTTTTTGTGCACATTTATGACTGTCTTTGTTATGACAACTTGACATTGGGCTGAGTCAGCTAATAGGACGGCTGGCTGCACGGCCAATCGAGCTAACTGGCTAACGGCAGCTAACAGTTGCAGTTATAATAATAATAATGGATTACTTACATTTATATAATGTTAGTGCTTTATCTTGATACCCAAAGTGCTTCACAGTGAAGGAGGTAAGCTCACCTCAACCACCTCGAATTTGGTTGTTAGCTAACGTTACTTTAGCAACAAGTAAAGTTATCTGTTCATCAGGAAACTCTGTAAATTTCCTTGGTACTGTACTCTGTTGTGAAGCTGGCCTTATAACATTTAATGACATCTTGAGAAATCCAAATGGTTCCACTTTACTTGAGGTCAAAGGAATTATTCATGACAAAATTATAATGGTCTCATGACAGCCAATGTCAAAATCAACCACCTATGACAATATAATGTAATGTTAACACATAAAGCTAAATAGTTTCTTTAAGGTTGATAATTAGGCCTGCTATGTCATGTGTCACAATAAGCTTCTTCTTGCTTTCTTTCATCTTCCTGAAACAAGACAATAGAGGCTGCACTGTAATGTTTTTTATATATTTGTGGTTTCTCTCATCCCCATGTCTTTGTTCCCTCCTTCCTCCCTGTCTCAGCCGCTCAGGAGATGTCATTGAACCTCTTCTAAAGAAGCAGTGGTTTGTCTGCTGTGATGAAATGGCTAAAAAAGCTATACAGGTGAGTTGGTGGCTGTGAGATGTTGATATTTAGGTCAACCTTTATGTATTAAAGGTTTGTAGTTGCATCACATGTTTTCAACTCACCATGTCAGGCTCCATCATGTAAACATAGTGAACAATAAAGGAGTAGTACCATAAACAAGTACCATAAACCTTAAATTAAACGCCAAGGAAATGGCGTTTGAAAGTTTGTAGTCCCTTCATGCTATACACATAGAACATAACAGATTTTTAAATTCATATTAAAATAGGGCAACATATAAAATAAAATAAAATGAAATAAAACAATATACAGTTATTTATATAGTTACATATATACATAGCCTACATATATACACCCAGGAAATTATTCTGCAGCACATTTTTTGAATTTGCATCTGGAATGTAAACAGCAGATAGAGATGATTCCCAATGCTTGGCCAGATCTGAGTCCCATTTCGTCCCGACCGGACATTAGGCAGGAGCAGCCTTAAGTCAAAGCTGGGCCAGCATGGCTCCTATCCCAGCTGCCTTTCCTCTCCTCCTGGGCGATCACGGCAGCCGCCATGGTGTCTGTCTGGTCCGGTTGATTTGGCTCAAGGTCCGCTGCTCTTTAATCCAAACCCCAGCTTCCTTTTCCGATGACAACAATGATGTATTACTGTCATAGGTAATATGTGTTTCAGCAATAAAGCCGAAAAATAAAATAACAGATGAAAAGCAAGAATGTAGTTTGAAGGAGCTACAGGCTGCAGCATCTACATGCACAGCCGCTGCCATAGTCAAAATCTTCTGATCCAGTCCATTTGAACAATTTTGCCATAGCCCATTAAATCAAATCCAATCAGACATAATTCAGTGATGTTTCAGCAATAAAGCCGGGGGGGAAAAACAGATTAAAACAAAAATGTAGCGAAGTTTGAAGGAGCTACCGGCTGCTGTATCTTCACGCGCAGCTGTTGCCATAGCATAGACGCCGGGTCTGGTTTTTATAGAAGTTCTTTGGATGTATAAAATCTTTGCCCGCTTGAACTAGTTCAAAGCAGCTTAGATCACGCGTACAAATATAAATGTTTAAACTTTTGTCCATATGGATATGCAACATTTCGTTTGATCAGCTGGATTGTCCACAATTCAATCGTTTCTGTTTATTTTACGGAGGCCATGAGAACCAAAGTATAATTCATTCAGATTTACCAACATGGTAAAAAAGAGAGATGAAAAAAAAGGGGTGACTCCCTGCCTTTGAAGTGGTCATAAAGTCCGAATATGTGTCCATTCTTCTGTTTTTATTCCTTTAGTCCGTAAGGATCCACCATTCAAAAGAATCGAAACGTTTTTTCATAAAAATTAATGAAATAACTATGGTAACCTTTGTCTTTCATCCTTTCTAAGGTAGGCTACTGATATTTTGATAAGGGTCTCTCTCTCTCTCTCTCTCTCTCTCTCTCTCTCTCTCTCTGTACATGAGGTTGGCCTAGATGCACTGTCTCTCGGAGCTAGATCAAATTAATGATTTGTAATTGATATGTTATTCGATAGCCTAATTTTTATACAAGTAATATTCATACCGATTTAAATAAACAATTTGATCTTTCCCATCTTTGCTGTGCAAGAGTTTTGTACGAAAGGAAGTCCCATATAGACGCCTGTCACAAATATAGGCAGGTTGACTTCTGTGATTGAAGCAAATAAAAGCTCTGGCTATTAATTGAAGTTTTATGAGAATGTCATCTCATCCTTGAACTCCTTTAAAACATTTATTAAACACTCAAATGTGACTATTTCTTTCCCTGTCAGGCTGTGGAGGACGGACAGCTGGAAATCATCCCTCATTTCTACACCAAGACATGGAAGAACTGGCTGTCCAACATCAGGTAAACTGTCCTGACCTTTCACTTGTACAAAATTCTTGTATTTGAACAGTTGTGTGAGGAGGAACAATGGTGGTGTGTGTCGTTGTTACTGTTTTGACATGTGTGTGAAATGACACCACTCTGATGATGAATGAGCTCTTGTTTCAACATATGGGTTGCCAACAATGTACCTCTGTTTGCTTCACAGCGATTGGTGCATTTCTAGACAGCTTTGGTGGGGTCATCAGATCCCTGCTTACCAAGTGGAGCTTCCTAATTCTACTGACAAACAAGAGGTTGTGTCTGTGGATATTTGTGTGTTTTAAGAATAATACTACTGTGAAATGTTATGTTGTCCCTGTGTAGGTTTTGCCCTTTCATCCATTGCAACCCTGAATGGATGACTAGAAATGGATGAGTGGTTGGATTAATGGGTTAACTAGCTGATTTACTCACCCACATTGTATACCAATGTCAGTCTGTCCCAGAGTGTGGTTTCACTCTGTGTGTGTGTGTGTGTGTGTGTGTGTGTTTCATGTTCTTATATCCCGGTGGGGACTAACCTGAATGCACACTAACCCATGGGGTCTTATGTCATTATGCCAATGACTGTCCCCCACGGGGATAGTCAAAAACAAACGTGTGTGTGTGTGTTGTTTGTGGTAGGAGCAGTGGGTTTGGGGACAGAGCGAGGACGAGGCCCGACAGAGAGCTGCTGTCAAATATGGAGTGAAGCCAGAAGCCATCACTTTGACTCAGGGTGACTCACCTCTGCCTTACCCCTTAACTTGCTGCTGTATCAGCTGATGAAAACCTTACTCTACATTATCCATCACATTCACAAAGGGGAAAGCTCATTTATCCACTGATATCCACCGTGTTTTTTTTTACATTTTTACAACAGTGTTAGCTATTCCTGCTAACACTGTTCAAATTCAAATTTGATTACTAATTTACAGTATGTAAGCATGATGTATGGCAAAATTTTTTATTGAACTTTTACAATAAAATTTTCATAGTCAGGTTTGAAAATGCATAATTACTGGCAAAATGAAAATGTCAATTAAAAACTCCATTGACAAATCCTCTTAAGTGTACTCCTAAACGTAAACGTAACACTGCCGCAGTGACAATAAAATAAAATTTTAAATGGCCTTTTAATTTTCAAATAGACAAACACTTTGTAAACTAAACTTCTGTCTTGATTTTATCCCTATCTAATGAAATATAAGTGGCCTTTTTCATGGTCATTTTCATTATGGTCACTTTCATAATGGTTGACTTTGACAGATTTGACAAAATTGAGCTAGAATGAAGCAACTATGAGTGTGACATTTGTTCATTTAAAATGAATAATTTTTTTTAAACATAAAAGGGCATATTGTCCATCCATCCATCCATCTTCTTCCGCTTATCCGGGCCGGGTCACGGGGCAGCAGTCTAAGCAGGGACTCCCAGACTTCCTTCGCCCCAGACACTTCCTCCAGCTCCTCCGGGGATCCCGAGGCGTTCCCAGGCCAGCCGAGAGACATAGTCCCTCCAGCGTGTCCTGGGTCTTCCCGGGGCCGCCTCGGTGGGACATGCCCAGAACACCTCCCGAGGAGGCGTCCAGGAGGCATCCGGATCAGATGCCCTAGCCACCTCAGCTGGCTCCTCTCGACGTGGAGGAGCAGCGGCTCTACTCGAGCTCCCCGTGTGACTGAGCTCCTCACCCTATCTCTAAGGGCGCCCAGCCACTCGGCGGAGGAAGCCCATTTCGGCCGCTTGTATCCGCGATCTTGTCCTTTCGGTCACTACCCAAAGCTCATGACCATAGGTGAGGGCAGGAGCGTGGATTGACCGGTAAATCGAGAGCTTTGTCTTTCGACTCAGCTCCTTCTTTACCACAACGGTCCGATACAGCGCCCGCATCACTGCAGGCGCTGCACCGATCCGCCTGTCAATCTCACGCTCCATCCGTCCCTCACTCGTGAACAAGACCCCAAGATACTTAAACTCCTCCACTTGGGGCAAGGACTCCCCACCCACGCGAAGAGAGCAAACCACCTTTTTCCGGTCAAGAACCATGGCCTCAGATTTGGAAGAGCTGATTCTCATCCCAGCTGCTTCACACTCGGCTGCAAACCGTCCCAGTGCATGCTGCAGGTCCCGGTTTGAAGAAGCCATCAGAACGACATCATCTGCAAACAGCAGAGATGAGATCCTGTGGTTCCCAAACGGACACCCTCCGGCCCCTGACTGCGCCTAGAAATTCTGTCCATATAAATTATGAACAGAACCGGTGACAAAGGGCAGCCCTGGCGGAGTCCAACATGTACCGGGAACAGGTCTGACTTACTGCCGGCAATGCGAACACAGCTCCTGCTCCGGTTATACAGGGACCGGACAGCCCTTAGCAAAGGGCCCCGGACCCCATACTCCCAGAGCACTCCCCACAAAGCCCGGGCACACGGTCGAATGCCTTCTCCAGATCCACAAAGCACATGTGGACTGGTTGGGCAAACTCCCATGAACCCTCGAGCACCCGATGGAGAGTATAGAGCTGGTCCAGTGTTCCACGACCGGGACGAAAACCACTCTGCTCCTCCTGAATCCGAGGTTCGACTATCGGACAATTCTCCTCTCCAGTACCCTGGAATAGACCTTACCGGGAGGCTGAGAAGTGTGATCCCTCTGTGATTGGAACACACCCTCCGGTCCCCCTTCTTATACAGAGGACCACCACCCCGGTCTGCCAGTCCAGAGGCACTGTCCCAGACCGCCACGCGATGTTGCAGAGACGTGTCAGCCAAGACAGTCCCACAACATCCAGAGACTTAAGATACTCAGGACGGATCTCATCCACCCCGAAGCCTTGCCACCAAGGAGCTTGCCAACAACCTCAGTGACTTCGGCCAGGGTGATGGATGAGTCCGCCTCCGGTCCCCAGCCTCCGCTTCCTCTTCGGAAGAGGCGTGACAGCGGGATTGAGGAGATCCTCAAAGTATTCCTTCCACCGTCCGACAACATCCCCAGTCGAGGTCAACAGCTCTCCACCCGCACCGCACAAGGTGTTGGTGAAGCACTGCTTCCCCCTCCTGAGCCGTCGGACGGTTTGCCAGAATTTCTTTGAGGCCGACCGATAGTCCTCCTCCATGGCCTCTCCGAACCTCTCCCAGTCCTGAGTTTTTGCCTCTGTGACCGCACGGGCTGCAGCACGCTTAGCCTGCGGTACCTGTCAGCTGCCTCGGGAGTCCCACGAGCCAACAAGGCCCGATAGGACTCCTTCTTCAGCCTGACGGCATCCCTTACTTCCGGCGCCCACCACCGTGTTCGGGGATTGCCGCCGCGACAGGCACCAGAAACCTTGCGACCACAGCTACGAGCCGCCGCATCGACAATGGAGGTGGAAAACATGGTCCACTCGGACTCAATGTCCCCAACCTCCCGGGATCTGGGAGAAGCTCTCCCGGAGGTGTGAGTTGTAGACCCTGCTGACAGAGGGCTCCGCCAGACGTTCCCAGCAGACCCTCACGACACGCTTGGGCTTGCCAAGTCTGTCCGGCTTCCTCCCCGCCAGCGGATCCAACTCACCACCAGGTGGTGATCGGTTGACAGCTCCGCCCCTCTCTTCACCCGAGTGTCCAAGACACGCGGCGGAGAGGTCAGATGATCACGACAACAAAGTCGATCATCGACCTCCCGCCTAGGGTGTCCTGGTGCCACATGCACTGATGGACACCCTTGTGCTTGAACATGGTGTTAGTTATGGACAAACTGTAACTAGCACAGAAGTCCAACAACTGAACACCGCTCGGGTTCAGATCAGGGGGCCGTTCCTTCCGATTACCCCTCTCCAGGTGTCACTGTCGTTGCCCACGTGGGCGTTGAAGTCCCCAGTAGAACAACGGAGTCCCGGGTGGTGCACTGTCTAGTACCCCTCCCAGGGACTCCAAGAAGGCCTGGTACTCTGCACTGCTGTTCGGCCCGTAGGCCGCCACAACAGTGAGAGACCTGTCCCCACCCGGAGGCGGAGGGACGCGACCCTCTCGCTCACTGGGGTAAACTCCAACACGTGACGGCTGAGCTGTGGGGCTATGAGCAGGCCCACACCAGCCCGCCGCCTCTCCCGCCCGGCAACGCCAGAGAAATGGAGCGTCCAGCCCCTCTCGAGGAGACGGGTTCCAGAGCCCAGGCTGTGCGTGGAGGCGAGGCCGACTATATCTAGCCGGTAACGCTCAACCTCCCGCACAAGCTCAGGCTCCTTCCCCCCAGCGAAGTGACATTCCATGTCCCTAGAGCCAGTTTCTGTGTCCGGAGATCTGGTCGCCGGCCCCTGCCTTCGACTGCCGCCCAGATCTCTCTGCACCGGCCCCTTCACGGATCCTCCCTGCGGGTGGTGGGTCCACGGGAGGACGGCCCCACGCCGCTCCTTCGGGCTGTGCCCGGCCGGGCCCCGTGGGGGAAAGGCCCGCCACCAGGCGCCGCCGTCGGGCACCCACCCGGGCCTGGCTCCAGGGTGGGCCCCGGTAGCGCCAATCCGGGCGACGTAACTGGCCTTGATTTTAAGTAATCCATAAGGGGCTTCTGAACCGCTCTTGGTCTGACCCGTCACCCTGGACCTGTTTGCCATGGGTGACCCTACCAGGGGCATACAGCCCCAGGCAACATAGCTCCCAGGGTCATTCGGGTACTCAAACCCCTCCACCACGTTAAGGTGGCGGTTCAAGGAGGAGGGCATATTGTATTTAAGATTTTTAATTTTGTCATACATCATATGTACGTAAATGGACAATTTAATTTAAATTATAATTAAGATAGAATTCAATATAATATTACATAGTACATAGTTTGGCTATGCCCTCTTCAGTGTGCAGCTTTGCACACAAACCCTTTTTTTGTACTTTTTGAATCTGACTGCTGGTAAAGCGCACCCCAGCTCTCAGCTTTTTCACTTTGATTTTTCCCCTTCTACTTCCATTAAAACATTGGCAGCCACAGACTTCCATACACTGAAAGGTTTTCAACTGTCAGATGTCCCGCTCAGTACATATGTTTTTCAGAATAACCAAATATAATCAAATAACCAAATTTAAAAATTGTTGTTTATGTTATGTATTTATCTTAAAATGAATAGCAGCTGATATATTGTTATCAGAATTTTTTAATTCTCCAATGTCAATATCAGTATCAGTAATCTGTACTTCTATTGCTGCTCCTGCTACTATTACATCTGCTGTGTTTCTACTTATGGTAATAGTACAGAAAATTAGGTAATAAGTGGTTTTAGAATCGATGGAGGCAAAACCTACTTAGGTTAAAAAACAAACAACTTGTTAAAAGCCTGCCACATTAATAGTTTTGTCATTGTAGTGCTGCTCTGGTGTAATTGGCATTTATGTAAATATACGCATGTATTTCTTTATTGCTTACGTCTGCATACTCCCTGTGTCAGACACTGATGTCCTGGATACGTGGTTCTCCTCGGGGCTGTTTCCCTTCGCCATGCTAGGCTGGCCTGAGCAGGTACTGCACTTCCTCCAGCAGAACATAGTCCTCAATAAACATACCTGTCCCTTTGTATTATAACCTCACCCTCATTTCCTACAGACCACTGACCTTCAGCGCTTCTACCCCAATTCCATTCTGGAGACAGGCAGTGACCTTATCTTTTCTGGGTGGCAAGGATGGTGATGCTGGGCACAGAGCTTACCGGAAAGCTGCCCTTTAAACAAGTACTCAGATAATGAGAAACATTAACAAAATGTATTTATGCAAACACTAATGATGAATCACAGTGTCAGCCCATCCTGTTGTTTTTCCCTTTCCTGTTCCCATAATGCCTCTCAGGTTCTACTTCACTCTCTGGTGAGAGATAAACATGGCAGGAAAATGAGTAAATCTCTGGGAAATGTCATTGACCCATTAGATGTTATACATGGAGTCTCTCTGGAGGTAGGTAGCATGTGGGCTTGGTCTAGGAGGAGGGTTAGGGTTACTGATAATGACATGCTGATATCTATCACACTGAAAGTGGTGTCAGAAATATTATAATCTGAGCACACTCCAGCAACCAAGTTAAGTATTAAAGTGGAAAGTTATGTCCATCAATATACAGTACAACTTTAAGCTATCAAAGTCAATAAAGATGCTATATGTAGGGGGGGGGTATTCCCATTTTTGAATGAGAAAAAAAACATTGTAATTTCAGCAGTGAAAGCTTTATTTATGCTAGTGCAAGAAAAACCCCACCTGTTCTGTGCTGTAAAGCAATTTTGGTCCGGTGATATTCTATATTTCTCTTATTGTCAACAATCCTGAAAAAAAAAATCCTGAAAATTTCAAAGAGGGTCATTCAAAATTCAGATATTTTTCAAAGTGAAATATTTAATTTTGTTTTTTAGCATATATTTAAATTTCAATATTAAATATTTGGTAGTGGTTAAATTTCACAATTAAGTATTCAGTTGCTTTTAAATGTTAAATTATTAAGGCTATTTCCATAAGGCCATAAAGAAGCTCTATGCATATAGACAATCAAATTATTTAATTTTAAAATGTATTTGCATAAAGTTGCAACATCACCATTCTGACGGTGACACTACCAGTCAGACAGCTGCTTGATAAACAACACAAGATCCACAAACTTTAAACAACATCCCATATTAGCTTTCTAGCTAATGTCTACTTATCTAATTTACAAGTAAAGACACACACATGTGTTATTGCACCTTAGCTTGTTGAATGAGAGACCAAACAAACAGCCACCAGGTAAAAGTGCATTGCTAATGTCAGTTTGCAGGCTAGATAGCTAATTAGCTGCAGCATTACATGGTCTTTCTGTGCCCCTGCCAGCTCAGCTTGCTTGGGCTCAGCTGCCAATCAAACATGTAACAATATAAAAACCTTTTTTCTTCCTATTAATACTAGAAAACTAGCAACAATACATTTAAGAATAACTTTGATTGAACTATGCTTTTTGACTGCAAGAATGGATGACCGTGACTTTAGCTAGACAGGTGGAAGATTCATGTTGTAGGGAATTACAATGGTTAAAGGACCACCAAACTGTGTAGGTGCAATCAATTACATTTTGGCAATCAGTATTATTATAATTTATTATTATATTATAAGTTAATAATAAATAATAACTTTAATGAATAAACTTCCTCGGGGGAACCACTCTTAATGAAGAGAAAAATGATTAACTGATTGAGTCTCATAAAATATACGAAACTATTAATTTGGAAGTGATTAATAATTAAATTAATAACTGTAAGTAAAATTACCATTAATAGCTAGTAGGTTAAGGATTTGGAGTTCAACATAGAAGAGGTTGGCAGAATTAACTCTTGTGTATCATTGAAGAAACCAGCATTATTATACACGAGCATTTATTAAGAATATAATAAACGCAAAAATACCCAATATGAAATCTAACTAAAATGCACTAAGCCACTTAGCCACAGGTAGGGTAGGGAAGTCAGAAAGTATTGAGAGATGGACTAACACATTGTTGGTTTGGGTCTGTTCATGGGATTTGTTGACAATAAGAAAAGCATTAAATAACTCCAGTGTTATTCTGGAGATTTTACTTATAGCATCTTAAAAACATCAGTTATATGCCTGAATCACTTTTTCTTCCTATTATTCTATTATGCTACAGCACAGTGTAGCTCTGTGCTACTACAACAAAGCAACAGCCAGCAAAAAGCTGCTTTTGTGATACACTGTAGGCTATTTTGGTTTTATTTTGTATAAAAGCACTGGATTGTCACACAAAATACATTTATTACTAACATAATAAGAAGTAGGAGTTGATGAAAAGTGAAGGCATCCTATATTCTCTGGGATGTGAGAAGAATAATACTGAGAACTGATGTTGTGATGTGACAGTCCAGCTGATAGTAGTAAGTAGGAAATAGTCTACTGAGACAGCCATCTTTTCTAATTCCCTCAAAAGACATTTTGTCTTTCTCCCTTGTTTTTCTTTTACCTCCTAGAGACTTCAAGAGAAAGTTAAGGAGGGGAACCTTGACCCCAGGGAGCGTCTGGTTGCCATGGAAGCACAGGTCAGCTCCCCTCTCTCCTATCTGTTTCTTTGTGGCTGACTGACCACACTCATTATTTCCACTCTTATCTGTCTGCTCCATCTGCTTCCCCACAGAGGAGAGACTTCCCCAAGGGGATCCCTCAGTGTGGGACTGATGCTCTGAGATTCGCCCTTTGCTCTCACAAGATGCAGGGTGAGTGACTCATCTTTGCTCACTTTATCTGACGAGGAAGAACATTTGTCAGCTGTGGTGGAGCTGTGTGACTGTGAAACACACAGCAAGAAAAGAAGATGCGGAGCAACTTTAACTAGATTGAGAGAGATAGATGAGTTGTGAGGGACTGCAGTTAAAAACTGACAGGACTACAGATTGATCTTCACAGATCTTTTGTCACTCACAGGTTGCCTGTTGCAGTTTGGCAGGTGATCTGCTCTGTGTCTCCTTAAAAGTACAAAGAAATGCAGCTGCACTGCGCTGCAAGAATGCAACATGTTTTCATTCTTCCATGAAATGCTCTGGTTAGTCCACTTTCCTATGCTTGTGTCTGGAAGGATTTACCCCCATGGAATAATGAATGTGTTCAGCAAATTTGATGTAATAATAAATACCATACTGGAAGTTCAGTTGAAGGAACAGATAAATGCATTTAAAGGCTTATCAGAAGCCAAAACACTGCTTAACGGTTTATAAAACTCAGAGGCATGATTTTAAAACTCTGAAAAAGTTATCACAGTGGCAACTATTTTATCTTTCATTGCGACGATCATGAGTCAAACAGTAGAAATACATCATTCACATTACAAAGTAATAATTTTAGTAATCCACCAGGAATGTGCGCTTGCACATATGTGGATAGATGGATGATTCTCTCTAAATCTCTCTCTGTCTCTCTCTCTCAATGAGATAACTTCTGTTATGAATTGGCGCCATATAAATAAAATAGAATTGAAAAACTGAAAAATTTAATGATGTGTTGCGTTGCTGAACGATAATGTCTGTTTTTGCTGGAGTCCTCTGCATTGGCACCCCTGCTGCGCCGACAGGCTGGCTCCATTCAATCAAATGAAAGGGCTGCGTTTTTTCGCATAGGGCTAACGTCGGTCTGAAACTAAATTTGATGTGCCACTAGCAGAGCAAACCATCTATTTACCTTCACACTGTGTGTTTTTTTTCTGTCTCTTTATCAGGAGAAGACATCAATCTGTCCATCTCTCAGGTCCTGAGCTGCAGACACTTCTGTAATAAAATGTGGCAGACGCTGAGGTTCACACTGGGAGTGCTAGGTGACAACACAACACCAGTGGGAACACTGGAAGAGGTACAGCAAAGAAAGCGCCCATTGGACTGTATTTTTTACAGACATTATGTATTATTATGTCTATTTCTATTCTATTAGTACTTCTTCTCCTGTGTGACGTGATAGTGAGCAGCTGTAACAAAGAGTTTCCCCTCGGGGATCAATAAAGTATTTCTGATTCTGATTTCAATTCTTATTGTTTTATGTATGTAGTTGTACTGTTGTACTGATTAAACAAACGAGATACGACATGTTAATTAAGCAAGCTTTAGAGGTATTGGTAGAGGTATTTTTTAACCTTGGACAGAGCCAGGCTACCTGTTCTTTATACTAAGCTAGGTTAACTACGTTGTACTTCGTACTTAACACACAGACATGAGATCTGACCATCTCACACTCACGCCAATTACAGTATTTCCCAAAATGTTGAAGTATTCCTTTAAGAATCATAATAGAGAATGTAGCACCCAATTGCACCCATTAGCGTAGAGCCACATACAGGTATAGCACATACTGTAGCAACTCAGGCAGCAGAAATAGAGGTTACCCTTTTTGGAATTATAGCAATACCTCCTTGAATTCCATATTGTATGCTCCCATAATTCATCACAGTCGCAGAACAGTAATTGATTGAAATTACATGACTTTAATTGGTCTGCTCGTGTTTTGAGTTATGTAATAATCAAACTGAACTGGTAAAAGAAGAATCAGTGTATCAAACAGACATTCTGGTCCCAACCAAGGATGTTGACGTTGAAATTCGACCGCGAATCAGACAAATCTACAGCGACACAATGAAGGAAGCCCAGTTGAAGCTCCACTTTGAGGTTTAGGTTCATAAGAAATGATTTTGTATATAGGAATCTGTAATGTAGGTTTAAGCTACAGTTTTTCCCTTTTCCAATTTTCAGACGACTCCTCTGAGCAGCATGGACCGGTGGATCTGCTCCAGACTCTACAGCACATTAGTACAGTGTGAGCAGGCCTTTGAAGCCTATGAGCTGCATACAGTCACATCAGCCCTGTACTCCTTCTGGGTCCACAGTCTGTGTGATGTCTACATGGTGAGGAGCATAACTTTCAAATAATGCTACCAAGTCTGTAGCATTATTTGATGTCATCAAAAAAAGGACAGATTAGAAATGAGATCATTACTTGTTTCCTGTGTATTAGCAGTAATCAACTTGTTGTAGTAATCTATTTACTGCTCAGTCTAAAAAGGAAGGGTGTTACATTTATCTGATTTATTCATGGCAAAAGGGAGGCTCTGTCGCAAGGTATCAAAGATTGATGTTAACAGATTAACCTAAATAAAGTGTGTGAGTTGAGGTGACAGTTGACAGTGGAAATGTAACCAGTGTTTGTCATTTGTTTGTGTATGTGTGTCCTGTAGGAGTATGTGAAGCCTGTGCTGGTCCAACAGGATGCGGGGGCAGTGGTCCAGACTAACACAGAGCACAGTGGCAGAGCGAGGCAGGTGGCCCGCAGTGTCCTCTATCACTGTGTGTCCACATCTCTGGCCCTGCTCTCCCCCTTCATGCCCTTCATTACTGAGGAGCTGTGGCAGAGACTCCAGCCATTCAGACCTGGAGCTGCTGCCCAGACCAGCCTGTGTTTACAGCGGTACCCCCACTCCTCTCAGCTGGTAGGACTACAACCATTAAACCTCCTCACAACCACCACAAGGGTTTTCCTTTACCAGATTTATACAATGGAAATATTTACACTGGGGTTCAACCATGTTTAAAAAACAACATAAAACAGATGCAATTTTTAGCCTATAAAAAGGGTCAGACCACACAATATACAAAAGAAGAACATATTTTCTCACTTACCTCTAGTGGAATCTAGCCATGCAGATGGTTTTGGTTTTATTTGTTCAGGTTTTCAGATAACTGCTGCCCCCCCAATAAAATGGAGGTATATGGAATTGAATTTGTTTTTCTTAAAACATTGAAAAACTACATCAGAGAATCAATATCAGTGTGACTTACCAGAAACAGTGTCCCTGTAACTCTGGATCATCCACAGACCCAGTGTTAGTTTTCGCACCAGATTTTGATTGGTTCTTTTGATTACAGTATATTAGTTTTAGTCACTTTTCAAAGACTACTCCACCTTTTTAGCAGATATATTGTCTTTTATATTCCACACATTCTTCTTCCTTGTCAAAACCTGGTGCCTACACTACCCACAATGCAACTCGACCACCAACAGTTCAGTCTGAGATTTGGGTGTGTGTTATGCTAGTAGTGGCTTCAAGCTTCTAGCCACTAGTCTCAAGCAGAGATACAAAGGTCTGGTAAGATTACTTCTTTCTAACTCCACACCCCCAGATTTTTTTTCATTTTCATTTTAAATCCAGTTGTCATTCCTAAAATCTCCCTGTTTGACACTCTCTGTGGTTCTTGCTCACTGATCTTTATTGTAGCTGCCTGTGTTGTCCTCTGCAGAGCAGCTGATCATTTAGGAGTTGTATTCACTCACCTGTTCACTACAATACTGTTCACTGTCTGTGTTTAGCTTGAGGTGAGCAGCTAATATGTTCGATAACAATAATGTAATAATATTCCTTTAGCGGACATTTTGAGGAAGATTTAGATGGTTGCCAACATTAATCCTGCACTCATTCCGATCGATATATAGCCTAAAAACACCTGAAAGTCATGTACCGTTAACATAATAATGCTACTTTAACCTTAACTTACCTTATTATAAATGTCGACGTGCTGGCCTGCTTGTTTTTGTGGTTTGTCCCAGCTATCTGGTTGCCACTTCTTGTCACATTTTCAGAGGGATGTTACTTTTTTCTTTCCACAAGTAGATAACATTTTGCAACATTACCGGCATAGATTGTTCTGCTCCTCCTACGTATCACTAGCCTGGCATCGGATTTACAGGTTGATAAGTATGTACGGTATAATACAATGTAATATTATGAGTAATAAGTAATAGTGCAATAATGAGTAATGTCAAGTTAAGTGTAGCAGATTAACCAGATTATTAGACGGTGGATATTGCACAGCAGTAATAGAAGTATGAATAAATATCAGTAAATAGGGAATATTAAACAGAGAGTATATTGCATAGGAGTATTAAACAGAGAATATTGCACAATATTTCAAGTATTGCAGTGATGTTAGAGGGAGGAGTTAAAGAGTTTGATGGCCACAGGCAGGAATGACTTCCTGTGGTGCATTTTGGGGGGATGAATCTTTCGCTGACCGAGACGGAGTAACGGCAACAGGCAGCATGCACGTTGGCGCATGCACATTTGTATCCTAATACATCCCAATGTAGCCTAATACTCTATTGAAAATTGATAAGCCCTTTAGAAATAATGAAAATGCATGTATGTCTTTTGTACAGTATTACAGTTTTACAACACTTCATTATAAACGCCTATAGCAAGCTCCTGTCTTTTGTACTTTATGGGGGAGTCGTTAGCGCGCTGCATAGGTACGTAGTGAGGGCAGAAGAACAACATTACTGAAATACAAGATGCTGCTTGAAACGGCTATAATCCATATTTTTAGGGAAAAAATGTATCAAATGACAATGTGAAAACAATGTGACATGGTAAATGGACTGCATTTATATAGCGCCTTTCTAGTCTTCCGATCACTCACAAAGCCCTTTACACTAAATATCAACATTCATCCATTCACACACATTCGAACCACCATTCTTCCGATTAGTGAACAACTCTACCTCTAACCCATAGACGCTGTGTCACTCATAGTTTGAAATATGGAATGCACCCACTAATATGTGTGTAAAATATGATAGAAAATCATCTGCGCAAAATATATGCTTTTCCTACACGTCCCCTCCGCGTGTTTCAACCATTGACTATATAAAGAGTCAACGGTCTCAACAGCTCAGGGGCATTGACTGTACATAAAGATGGACGACATGACAGCTCCTGAAAAGTGAAGCCAAAACATCTCAATTGCCCCCTGGTGGCTGGTTGCAGTATAGATCATAAACCCCGCCCCCTCCATGTTAATTGATGGGACATGAGCCAACTAAAAAAATCAAAGTCCATGTCAAATTTTTCACAAAGGTGGTTTCTGTCATTTTGGGTAGTTCTTATCACTCTGATGTATGTTCAAGTGTTAATTTTTCTGATAAGTTTGGTTCAAATAAGTTATTTGATGCTATAAAAAAGGGGGTTTCATGTCATGATTGACAGTTGAGGCTGGCTCGCAATTGACTCGGCCAGGTGTATGGGCGTCGCTACAGCACTTGATTGATTGCTTGACTGATTTTATTTATGGATTATCGGACGCAGGAAAAAGAAAGAAAATCCAAAGGATAACATGTCATAGTGAAAAAACTTATTTCCAACATGGTCCCAAGATGTTAGAAGACAAACAAACACCAAACATTCAGCATAAAAACTAATGACACAATCCTGAAGTCCAAAAGCACATCACCACAATTTAAGAAAGAACAAATAACACCCACATCAAAAAAACAAGAACAGCTAAGTAACAATGTCATTGCAAATTTCATTATAAATTTGTCACCCTGTTCCATGAAAAAGTCCTAACCTGAATTCTATAAGCCCCTCTCATATTTAAGAACTTAATGTGTAACGGAAGGGTGTTGGGGGCGGCTGTGGCTTAGTGGTAGAGTGGGTCGTCCACCAATCGGCGGTTTGATCCCGGCTTCCCTCAGTCCACATGTCGAAGTGTCCTTGGGCAAGACACTGAACCCCAAATTGCTCCCGAGGGTTGTGCCTTCGGTGTGCTATACAAGTACAGTCCATTTACCATTCCACAACATGGCACCAGTGTAAAAAAAGGAACTTCTTCTACTACAAGAAATACAAGCACTTCTGGAAAGGCTAAGCACCAATCAAATTTTTCAGTTTTATTGATTTATATAGTGCCAACAGAACTTATCTCATTGCACTTTTCCTATAGAGCAGGTCTAGACCATACTCTTTATAATATTATTTACAGAGACCCAATAAATCCCACCATGAGCAAGCTCTTGGCAATAGTGGCAAGGAAAAACTTGCGTTTAACAGGCAGAAACCTCAGGCAGAACCAGACTCAATGGTGGGCAGCCATCCGCTGCTGCCATGTTAGGTTTTGCGGGGCGGCACAATGCAAATTCCACCTAGAATTTTAAAATAGCAATAATGTAATGGTAGTGATAATATTAATAATAAAGTAATAATAATAGGAATGATAGTCATAGGAATAATAATGACAATAATAGTAACAAAGCCAATAACAACAACTGTATTAGCAGTTGTCGAGCAGGAACACGGGGCAGCAGGTGGGCCACAACCAAAGATCCAGTCTCTGCAGCTCCGGAGGTAGAAATACCTGCTGAAAGCGACAGAAGGAGAGAGGAGAGAGACGAGAAAGCACAAAACTATGGGAGAGAGAAGATGTTGAGTTAGTAACACATAGTAATGGGATAAAAATGCACACAGATGGAGAGGGAGAGGAGGAGAGAGGAAAGAGGTGCATCATAGGATGTCTCCCGGCAGTCTAGGCCTATAGCAGCATAACTAAGGGATGGTTCAGGGCTCACCCAAGCCTAACTGTAAGCTTTATCAAAGAGGAAAGTCTTAAGCCTATTCTTAAATGTGGAGATGGTGTCTGCCTCCTGAACCCAAACTGGGACCTGATTCCACAGGAGAGGAGCTTGATAACTGAAGGCTCTGGCTCCCACATACTCCCAAATGGACAATGAATAACTAGGTATCAAGCAGATGAAGTGGTAATTCTGCGGAATAAAGAAACACTCAAGGCAACCACTTGTCTTTCTGTAGGTTTACTTCAAATGTCTGCAGGCGGACTCAGACTACAAAGTGAAAGGAGCATCAGTTATTCATCCAGTCTTCAGGGTCAGGCACGGGGAGACGAGTGTCCCTGAAGTCTGGACCCAACAGTCAAGAGCATGTTTTGTAGTTCCATATCATCATTATCAATGAACTGTTCTCATCACGCAGTCCAAAACAATCATACACAGATCAAGTACTGACGTCAAACAGTTATGTATAGCATCTGTATATCCCACAAGATAATCGTGCCTGGTATACAAAAGAGTCATATATATGTTATACAAGAGAGTCATTTATGTGTATGTTATAACAGAGAGTCACGTGTATGTTATACAGTCATGCAGTATGTTTATTCTTGCCATTACAATTCCTCCCTTTTTAGCAGGAAATCATAAAAAATGCTAATCAAATAATGAAGAACAAACGTTAAAGGTAGGAAAGGAAAAATCAAACAAGTGGGGAAAACCTCAAGTGTCAGAGGGGAAAAAAACCCCACATGTACTTATCATTAGCTTGTCAAGCAAACTTCAATTCAATAGCCTATCATTAGCAGTCGTTATGTCATTATAACTGGACGCAGTAGAAATTAACACAAAAAATTTAATGAGAGACTAAATCAAAGAACTAAGTCATAAGGAATAAGTGTGCATGAATCAACAGGAATGTAATCATTAGGTAAATAGCTCTAGCAGTAATTATGATTTCATGAGAATTTTATTCTAAATTCGCATCATACAATTTTATTCTCCTCAAATCATATCATTGTCAAACGGAGGAATCCATTCAATAGAGCTGGATGTTATATTGACATACTGACCCATAGATGATTTAATTGTGGTACAAATCATAGATCTGAAACAGGGAATTACACAGCAGGTCAAGAGGAAGAAGAGCACAATTAGGAGCATGGTTGCCAACATTTTCATCAAGATGCTCTTCCATCCTCCCATAGTCACCCATGACCACATGTCCAATCCTCCCACACTCTGGGACTCTTGGCTTTTCTCCTCGTGCACTAGATCGTTCAGGTGGGAAACAACATGAGTCATATTGTCTTTGATATCTGGAACATAGGTGCAACAATCAGTCCCAATAATATAACAAACTCCTCCTTTGACTAGCCAGCATCAAGTCCAAAGCCATCCTGTTCTACAGGGCCACGTTTTTGATCCCCTGCATGGTAGGAGTGAGGGTGGAAAACCCCACCTTTACCAGGGCTGTCAAGTTCTACAGCCAGGTGATCTATCTTGTGTGCATTATTCACAATCCCCCACCAGGGGAGGATGCCACTGTTTCCTTTCTCCCCAGGTGATACTCTTGTAGTGGATCGCTGTGCTCTGTGTGGTAAGTAATAGTGAGCATAGTGGGTGTGGAAATGAGTGATGGTGGGCAGAATGATCACAGATGTTATCAGCTTAGCAGGATAACAGGTGCCACACCACCCCGGTCTGGGAGACTGATAAACATGTTGTCCACATACCCACACATGCTCTCTTAGGGATCCAAATCCATCCTCTGTAGGCATCAGGATGATGGGATTGTCGCTTCTTGGGCGGTGGTCAGAATAGTTGCATAACATGTGTTGTCCAGCTGACCTGGGACGGTGGTCCAGGGCAACCCTGTCTCATCACAACACTTAGCAAGTTTGTTTTTCAGAAAACTGTTCTCCCTCTCCACAGCTCCTGCATTGGCTGGGTGATAAGCACAATGATGTTTTAGATCAATACCAAGATACTCTCCTATACTCTTCAATGCTGCACTTATGAAAGGTGTACCATTATCACTGGAGATCTTACTTGGAATACCTCAGCATGGAATGATATCTCCTATAAGAGGCTTTGCTAGTGCTTCTGAATCCTGTTTGACTGTTGGGATGGCTTCTACCCATTTAGAGAACTTGTCAGCAATGCCCAAACAATATTTCTTTCCCTCACTGGGTGTCAGCTCAATGAAATCCATCTGCAGATGTTCAAATCTGTAAAAATGTATCTGCTGTCTTTGAAAATGTTCACAGTTTGGTCATTAGCACATTTACATGCTTCTGTCAACGCAACTAACTCAATGCTGCCTGTGCTGAGTAGTTTGATGGGAGTGGTTTAGCCAAAATAGTTTTATGCAATGTTGTTACTGCAACCCCTGCAAGATTTTACCAGTTGCTGGATCTCGTGATGCTGAACCGTCAACAAACAGCTCCAGATCTGGATTGATCAATGGAGTTTCCTGCAGATCTGGTCTGGGGGAGAAAGCCTCTGTTATCACTGCCACACAGTCGTGAGGTTCACCGTCTTCCGCTGTAGGGAGGAGAGTTGCTGGGTTAAGCACTGTACATCTCTTATCAGTGATATTAGGCTTTTCAAGCAAAATGGTGTAGTATCTTAACCACCTGGCTGTTAAGAGATGTGATGTTTTCTGTTCAAGCAATATAATTGAAACCGCATGTGGAACCAGCAGTGTTAGATCAGCATAAGCCACAATGTCACATGAGGCTATAACAGCTTTCTCTGCAGCAGCCACAGCTCTCAAACTATTTGGCAGCCCAGCTGCTACAGAGTCAAGCTTGCCGGAAAAATAGCCCACTGGTCTCAGTCTCCCCCCATGTTCTTGTAGTAACACAGAAGTCATGAACCCACCCCGCTCGTCAACAGTCTGTGTGAAAGGTCTGTTACTGTCAGGTAGACCAAGAGTTGGGGGTGTCTGTTGGGTTTTGAACAGATCATGAGGTCACCTACATATTGTAGGAGTGCACTTCCATCTGTCAAGTTTAACGTTATCAGATTGTTCTTTAACACATCGTTAAAGATTCCAGGACTCTACGAATACCATTGGACGAGCCTGGTGAATGTAAAACTCTTTCCTTCAAAAGAGAATGCAAACCAATAGTGGCTGTCAGGATCCACTGGGATGCTTAAAAAAACATTAGCCAGGTCAACAACTGAAAACCACCTACTCCCAGGTGGCCCTTGTGAGAGTATTGTGTCGGGGTTGGGAACATTGGGTGCTTGTGCATGTACTGCTGCATTTACTGCCTGCAAGTCTTGCACGAACCTCCACTGTTGTGGCTCTCTGGCATCCCGGAGTTTCCGTACGTGGAAAATAAGTGTCCGAACTAGAGATTTTGCACATGGAATTATCACTCCTGCTTTCAAAAGAGAATCAAACACCGGTTTAATACCTTCAACAGCTTCCTTCTTCAAAGGATATTAGTTCTGACACGGCATGTATGAAGATTTTGGTGTGATTACTACAGGCTCAGCATCTTTGATTAATCCTACTTGTTCCTGATTTAACTCAGGAATTTCGTCGAGACGTTTTTCAGAAAAATGTTTTTGTCATGACCTATTTCATCATCTGATGTTACCAAACTGGCCATTAAAAATTCTTAACCCAGTTGCTATAGCTGAAAATCTTTTCCAGAATACCTGAAGTCGGTTGTGAAAATCCACACCTGAGTCTGATGTCTTTACCCAACCAGCAGCTTCCTCACAACGTCTGGACCAAGGGTCCAAGCATTCCCATGTATCCTGCTTTGCTTTGAACAGGGGGACATGAGGATATGAGTTAGGGACTTGAAATAAAGCTTTACAAAGTGGATCATTGAAAGCTACTGAGACAGTGCATTTTTTGTCATTCCAGTACAACCAGGTCAGCTTTAATGTGTTTCTCTCTTTGTCTTGCCTGAACCATGTGTCATCGAAATGCAACCCCAAGATGTACATGTGATGTGCAGTGTAACTCTTGTGGCGACTTGATGTCTATTCATGCATAGTTATCTGGAAAGAGAGCTTTGACCTCGGTAATCAGAGTGTTGTTTATAGATCCAGCAGCTGTGTGAGGCAGCTTCCATTGATAAGTTTACATTAGCTCCCTGCTACTGTGTTTCACATAATGTGATGCAGTGTCAGAAATTCTGGCTACAACGATGCCTTCGGGAGTGGAAATCAGGATAATTCCTAATCTTATCATATCTCTTCCGATAATATTGATTGGGCATCATTTAGATAACAAAAATTAATGTTTAAAGTGTTTCTCACTGTATGACATTGGTGTGGTGTATCTTTCCACCAGGGGCGTTCCTGAAACTCCTTCTGTCTTCACACATCTGCCGCTCATTTTTGGAAGAACTGCAAACTCTGCCTCTCTGATAACAGAATCAGTCCCACCAGAATCCACAAGAAAAACAAATCTTTTCCAGCAACATCCATCCTCGTCCTCTCACCCTTCCTCCACGTCCTCGTCGACCTTGACCTTGGCCTCTGTTCTGATTCTTGTACGGCCTCAGCTGCGCCATCTGTAATCTGTCCACCAACTGCGTACTTTTCCTCTTTTTCTTATCTTTGAGGATTTTTTCTGCATGGATAGCATGTCTCTCTATGGTCTCCAGGTTACCATACTCCGAGGTCACACAGTCGCGTTTCACCATGTCCGTGATCTCAGGGTGGATGCCATTGATGAAACGGTCACGTAGATGTACTTCCCAGGCGTTGATTGTATTATTACCCCCCATAGCTTCAGACTTTTTTAGTCTTCTGTGTGTATTATGGATCTCTGAGCCTGGCCAAATACTCTGCTACAGTCTTGCCATTGTGTTGTTTGCAGGCTGTTATCTTTCCCAAATCCATTCTCAGGGGATAGAGAGTCTTTATTTTGTCACAGAGGTTAGTGATGGCCTGTTTATACGGTGTGTTATCAGCATGGTCTGAAAATCAGTTGTGAAGTCCCATCTCCTGCTGCCACCTCCACCATCGGTGCAATCACTTTTAAGGATGTGCAGGAGTTTGATCTGGCCCAAAATTCTTTGTTGCTTCGTGTGTGATGAGGGCTGGAAGGGCGATTGGGGGTAATTGGGCCACGCCAATGCGATTGGCCTCTTTGTAGGTTAGAGATGCAGGAATAAAGGACTCTGTTGATCCTTGTTGATCCTTACTCAAACTTTGACTGGTAGTGTACATTTGTTCATGTTCAGCCCCAGTGTGGTGTTTTTGTGTATGTGCATAGTTAACATTTTAAAACAAATCTCGGCAACACTTTACTTGCATAGTCCGCCTACAGATTATATGTAGAGTATTTGTAACATTTCAACTGTTTCGCTGTTATGTGACAATTCATGAACATACCAACCAAGATGTTTTTTGTACCTAAACCTAACCTTTATTTGTCAAACAGCTGAATTGTTGAATCTAATAACTAATAACCTGTTGAAATGTTAAAACTACTCTATAAACTATCTGTAGGTGGACTATCCAAGTGATGTGTAACCTAAATCTCAAATAATTCCATGTGTGAGAGGTCAATTGATATTTACAAGACTTTTTTTTTTTTTTTTACTACTGTTTGTTTATTATTTTGGGTATTTCCTTCTTTTAACTGTTTTGTATTGGTTATAAAGGACCCACAATTTATTTTGAGTGTAATTCAATTTAATTCACTTAACAGGTGAATTTGAAATTAATTTCTATGCAGGTAATGTTTGTATTCCAAGATGTACAGATCTAACATGTTTTCCAGGATCCAGTGTTTATAATTGAGTATTTTATGCAGTATTAATGTTTGTGGATGTGTTGTTCAGCTTCAGCCACCAGGTTGTGCCTTTTAAATAAGGTGAGAGTTTTGAAGCAGAAGTTTGCTGGAGATCATTATCTCTACACCTCAGAGCACTTGACTCCCATGCTTATGTTCATTCAAGTGTCTGAATAGCAAGAACTTAACACCACTAATTGCACTTCATGTTTACTTATCCTCATCTTTCCCTCCCTGTTGGTTTCCCCAACAAAACAAGGTCCATAGGGGCATCTCAAGAAATAAACATTTTCTATTACATGTTTTATATTATACTGAATTCTCTGCCATCTCATACAGGTTGATGCTTATATTATGGGTTGAAGCTGCCAATAATAGCTATCTCGCATTTCAATCTAACCAGTATTTCAGGAAGCAAATCATTAAGAGAAAAAATCTGTGTGAAGTTTGCATGTTTTGTCTGTATGGGTTTCCTTCAGCTGCTCTGGTTTCTTCGCACAGATCAAACACATGCAGGTTAGGTGAATTGGAGACTTTTAATTGCCTGTAGCTGTGAATGTTAGTGTGACTGTGTTTGTCTGTCACTGTGTGTGTTACTCCTGTGGTACAGGTGCCACTCGTGCAATGCATGCTGAGGTAGGCTGCATTCCATCATCAACATGAATAGGAAAAGCAGGTATAGAAATAACTGTTTAGTTGAAGACATGAAGACTGAGTTGCTCCTCCTTCCAGGGAAGGCATCTCCCGTCCATGACCTCTACATTACAATGTTAAAGTGTGGCCAGGGGGACAGACTGGAGTGTGTTTGCCAATCAGGCCACCCTGGACTCCCACACTGACATTGATTCCTATGCATCCTCCGTTCTGGACTATATAAACGCTAACATCAACAGTGTCACCAGCCTCAAACGGATTGCGTTCCCAAATCAGAAGCCATGGATAAACAGAGAGGTCCGCCTACTGCTGAAGACATGTGACACCGCTTTCAGATCAGGTGACGCGCAGGCTACAGTTCATCCAGGGCTAACCTGAAGAGGGGCATCAGGAGGGCCAAGCACAGCCACAAGCTAAGGATTGAGGAGCGCTTCAAAAACAACTCTGACCTTTGATGCATGTGGCAAGGCATCCAGGCCATCACGGATTACAAACCCACCAACACCACCCCACCAACCAGCGACGTCTCCTTCCCCGATGAGCTTAACAGCTTTTATGCCCACTTTAACAGGGACAACCAGGAGGCGGCCATCAAGGCTTTGCTCCCTGCAGAACACCAGCCCCTCACACTCTCCCCCACCAATGTGTGTTCTCCACTGAGCAGGATTGATGCACGTAAGGCTGCTGGCCCTGATGGCATCCCCAGAGGCGTGTTCAGGGCCTGTGCTGGGCAGCTCACTGAGGTCTTGAATGATATCTTCAACCTGTCACTGCCCCAGGCAGCTGTCCCCACAAGCTTTAAAACCACCTCCATCGTGCCGGTGCCTAAACACTCCACTGCAGCAAGCCTTAATGACTTCAGCAAGCCTTAATGATTTCTGCCGTGTTGCACTTACCCGCACCATCATGAAATGCTTTGAGAGGCTGGTCAGTATGGAGTATGGTGGATGCCATCTCGATGGTGCTACACTCTGCCCTCTCCCACCAGAATAACAGTAACACCTACAGATGGGTGACAAATTAAAGGAAAAACCAACATGAAGTGTCTTAGTATGGAGTCAGGCCACCACAAGCCTGATCTGGTGACTGTAAAGGCCGTAACATTTTATTCACATAATTTTCATACACACCAAACGATTCATTGAGCCCTGGTGCACAGAAGCATCTGCATTTCATATGTTTCTCCACTCTTTTATTCAGGTTTTTCCTTTAATTTGTCCCCCATCTGTATGTGAGAATGCTGTTCATCGACTTCAGTTCAGCATTCAACACCATCATCCCCTCCAAACTGATCACTAAATTCAGCAAACCTTGGGCATCAACACCTCCCTCTGTAACTGTATACTGGACTTCCTAACCAATAGACCCCAGTTTGTTATGTTAGACAACCACACCTCCTCAACCCTTACCCTAAAGACCAGCGTCTTCTACTCTTCGCCTATGACTACATGCCTGTACATGGTTCTAATACCATTATCAAGTCTGCAGACAACACAATGGTGATTGGCCTCATCAGCAACAACAATGAGTCTACCTAACAACCTGGCCCTCAACACCAAGAAGACCAAAGAGATCATTGTGGACTTCAGAAAGACCAATGGCAGCACACACACCCCCATCCGTATCAATGGCACAGAGGTTGAGCGTGTCTCAGCTTTAAGTTCCTGGGTGTCCACTGAGGACCTCTCTTGAACCCTCAACACTTCAATCCTGGTCAAGAAGGCTCACCTGCCTCTCTTCTTCTTGAGGAGACTCAAGAAAGTCCATCTGTCTCCTCGGATTCTGGTGAACTTCTACCGCTGCACCTTCGAGAACATCATTACCAGCTTCATCTCAGTATGGTATGGCAACTGCTCTATCTCGGACTGGAAAGCACTGCAGAGGGTGGTGAAACCGGTTCTCCACACCCTACCACTGAGGTTGTTCAGCGCAAGCAGTGTCTGCGGAGGGTGCGCACATTTGCACCTTCAAAAGTAGAATTTTGTGCCTGAAGTGACCAAAATGCAGCTTTAGACAAAACATGTCACAAGCAATATTGAGAAAATCAGTGTGCTACGTTTTTTATGGCCAGTTTCCCAATTCAGACAGACCAACCAGTAGGGGTCGCTGGAGCTGTACAGGGACATTATCCTCACTGGCTTCCCACCAGTAAACACTACCAGTTAACATAGTGACAAAGTGGTATTCTGTTTTTGTTTTTATTTTATTTTGGCAAACGTTGGTCGAAATGTAAATGTAAAATAGTATACACGTACAGTAGCTATAAAAAGAAAAATATTGCAGCTGTCATTTTCATTGCGTGCTGGTGGGGCAAGTGTTAAAAGTGCAGCAGCTGCTACTTTCTATGTCTGTAGTAGGGTGGACAGCTTGTGGAGAATCAGCAGCCCACTAAACATAAATTATTACCAACTGTACAATGCCAGCAACTGCCCCAGATCTCCAGGGGGCCCCAAAAACCCCAAGTTCACTGTGTAGCAAATGGTTTATATACAGTATATAATACAGGAAAATGCACCACTAAAGCACAAATGACATGATAAGAGCCTTAAGTTGTGCTCAGATAGGATTTCACTCCCCATTCATTTCAGGAACATGCGACACGTATTCTCCTGAGATTGTGAATTGACCTAATCTTGTTTATCTTGCACTTCAGTCTGATTGAACTTTGACAAGTGAGATCACAAGCCTGTCCAGCCAGTTTAAGAAAAGGGGTGGGACTGACCTCTCATTCAGAAAATATTGACTGTTTAACTGCACAGCAAAATAATTCAAGCTGCAGAGAAGGAGCACTGCTGCTTGAACAGGTTTGCCAGATGCAAAAAGGATACTGTAGCGTAATCGTGCTACTGTGAGTTCCTCTTGGCCCTGAGACACCACGCTGAGACCAGGGTTTCAGTGTATACATGTTCTTTATTTCTTTCTTTTCTGTCCACACGCTCTTTCTCTGCATCCATCCTCTCTCCGACCGCCTCTCCTTCTCTCTTCCCCCTTGTGTCCAGCATGCTACTGTATTTAAGGAGAGAATAATTAGTTAACCGGGTTCAGCTGTGCCAATTATCTCTCCTTGATGCTGCTCACCTGAGCAACTCCCCCACCTCTCCCTCTGCAGCTTACAGCTACCCATATCCACCTCCACAGATACATTTATTACATATCCAAAAGGTGACATGAGATTTCACATTTTTTTGTCAGTGTGTGGGTATTTTTTCTGTGGAACTGTCTACTGTACCTTGGCTACACACAATACTATTTCTTGAGAGCCCTGGGGCCCCCTAACAAGTTAATGCAGCCATGCTAAAGCCTAAGTCTGTCAAGTTGTAGCTGGATTAAGTATATTTAGTACTGGACATTTAGAATGTACAACACATACCTGGGTTAGAAATGATATACTGGTCTGCTTTACAGGCAAAACAGACGGTGAACTTGAAGTTATTACTCTGCTAGTTTGTAAACATGATCTTGCTCGTTTTTACTGTGTTCTGTTATTTTTGGCTGGATTTTCAACTTTCCATGTGTTTTAGCTGACGTGTTCTTTTTGTAACCTCTCCATCCTGTCAGATACACTGGCATTTCCCTGAAGAGGAAAGAGATTTTTTGCTGGTCCAGGAAGTGATCCGAGTGGCCCGCTCACTACGAGCCCAGTGTGGCATGACCAAAGAAAAACCTGCCAGTAAGTCATTTAACAATTGAAAACAACCATTTCAAAAATAACACTTCACGGATGAATGCTCAAAGACTGCTTGATATAAATCCAAAAAACAAAATAAATGAGCCTTATTGGTAAATTAATAAATGCATGGATTATTTAACGTGGTGAAGGAGGTTTATTTCCATGGTGCTTGTATGTTGTGTTTTTCAGTGTGGGCAGTGTGTTCACCAAGCCAGGCTGAAGTCCTCCTTCACTTTGGGTCAGCTGTTTGGACTTTAAGCCGGCTCTCCACCCTCCATATCTACAGTCCTCATAGAGCAGACAACCCCTTCTCTGTCCACTCCACTCCTCCACCTAAAGGAAGCCTCATCGGTGTGGTAGACCACACATGTCAGCTACATCTTCATGTTCAGGTATGTATCAACTTCCTTCTGCTTCAGCCCTTAAGCACTTCTCATAAGCACAATTATATGGAAGTTCACAGCTACCAATATTACAGTCAGGTCTGCAAATTCAAGTGGGATTTGCAGGGCTGATAGTAATATCAGGCTCCCCAACTAATCAATTAGTGGATAACAAAAGAAAGTCACCTACAATTTTAATAATCAGTAAATCTTTTCAGATATTTATCCAGCAAAAAAGTCTACGTCTATGTGAGGATTTGCTGCTTTTCTTTTATATATATATATATATATATATATATATATATATCTTTGTGTTTTGGACTGACTGACAAAACTAAATGACAAGTTATTTGAGGACGTAAACTCTGAGAAATTATAGAGGGCATTTTTCACTATTATCTGACATTTTATAGACTAAACGATTAATCAAAAAATAATTGACAGATGAACCTACAATGCAAAAACAAGATAGTTGCAGTTATCTGTCTTTTGACCTGAACCAAGATTTCAAGTGCTTATTGTCTCTGCTTAGCCAGCCTCATTCATAAGACTTTTTCTTCCTTGACCACTTTTCTCCTTCTCTCTGCAGTAAAACTCCACTGACCATATTGTGTAGCATTGTGTTGTTTACCAACACCCACTGCATACAGCGGACGCACCATAAAGACAGTACTAGTCAAGCCAGAGTAGCCGTCATGTGTCGATCCTTGTTGTGAATTTGATAAAATTGGTGCTTTTCTGGAGAGTTAACGTGCTGGTTTGACATCAGCAAGCCGCTGGTGTGTGCAATTTTACATAGAAAACAACAGGTCCGGGTGTCTTTACGTGTATCACACACTATAATGCCTTGATAAGCAAATCACTCCTGTTCCATAGGTAAGGGCAAACTTCACCTAATGACGCACTGACGTGACAGTGAGCTGCTGTAGCAAAAGAGTTTCCCCTCGGGGATCAATAAAGTATTTCTGATTCTGACAGCTATCAGTAGGTCACCACTCCTGCTGGGCCAGACAAAGCTAAAGTTAGCTCACTTTGCACAAGGTACCGTTACTGTAGTTCAGTTAAACAGAAACATTTCAAGTTACAGTAACTGAAAACAACTTGTATTAAAAACATATGGTCAAGCAGTGTCCTGCATAAAGTGTGTGCCTGTGATTTGCCCAGGCAAAGCGCAAATAGCCCACCTTCCACCACCACAAATAAAAAACTCTTTTGGATCTACACAAATCATGAGGGTGCCATATTTCTCATTCAAACCGAAACATTTTGCAGGAAGGCGATACATATGCAGATAATTATTTGATCAAATTGAAAATGTATTTGTGTGTGCATGATGTATGACACAAGTAAAATTAAAATTATAAATTAAATGTATCCATACTGCCAAAGTTAAGATGAAAACTCTACTGACAAATCATTTTCATTGTACTCCAAAATATAACCCTACCATTATTATTAGAAACTAAATGGGAAATTGACTACATTGACTCTGCAATGAGCTACCTAAACTTCAAAATCAAAATAGAATGGAATGTAGACTGGAATAGAATGTAGCCTTATCATCTACAACCACATTTCACTATTTTAAGTTTTCATGGTGGTGATGAGGATGTTGATCGTGTCTAACATACAGTATTATATAATTTCCTCTCTCAGAGTGGAATGAACATTGACAAGCAGATCCTGCAGCTCTCTCAGCGCAGAGACAAGCTTGTTCCAAAGCTGGAGGAAATCCTCTGCAGAGTCCAATCTCCAGACTACCTGACCAAGGTTCCTGCTCATGTCAGGCAGCAGATGGACAGTAAGGTGAGCAGTGGGCAGTAAGGTGCAGGGGAGCTGCTATAGGTTATTTAGGATTGTTTATCATTGGTCTGAACACACGAAAAAGTTAATATTTTGTATTAGATTTTTGTTCACAATGCTACGAACTTCAAGAAAACCGAGAGTTTAGTAAACTGTCTAACCTGCCACAACCTGCCTTGATCCAAACTGATTTTTCTTGTCTGTACTATGCCACTTAAGTAGTACATTTTTAGACACACTAGCAGCATGGCTCTATGGATGGCAGCGTTGTTCTGTCAGTCCACCACTTTGGTTCAGACTGAAATATCTCAATAACTATTTGATCGATTGCCATGAGATTTCGTACATACATTCATGTTTCCCAGAGGATGAATCGCAATGACTTTACTCACTTATTCAGTGAAATATCTCAATTTCTACTGGATGGATTGGCACAAAATGTTGTACATTCATGGTTCAGAGGATGTCTCCTAATGACGTTGGTGATCCCCTGACTTTTCCTCTAATGCTACCATGATATTCACATTTGTGCTTTTGAGTGAACTAGTTCAACCACTTTTGGATGGATTGCCATGCAATTTGGTACAGACATTAATTTTCCCCCAGGGTTAATTGTAATCACATTGGTGATTTTTCAACTAGTGCCACCATCAGGTCAAAATTTTAATTTGTTCACTACTTTGGTTTATGACCAAAGTATTGATAAAATGGTAACATGCTAAACTACGATGGTGGACAGAGTAAACATTATACCTGCTGCACATCAGTTAGTGTTGTTATTGTGAGCATGTTAGCATGCTGAAGTTAGAATTTAGCTCAAAACCCCACTGTCCCTAAGTACAGAGTGTAGCTGTAGACTCTTAGTCCTGTTATACTTGTTACTTGCGACTGTGGCAAGACATGTCGAAGTGTCCTTGGCAAGACACCCAAATTGCTCCCGTGTGTGTATAATTAGTTAGTTAATTAGTTATAAGCAGTTCAGTCATCATTGTGTGAATGTGCGTGATGTAGTTGATGTAGTAGTGTGTGATATGTAGTTGAAGTGCCTTGAGTAGTCAGAAAGACTAGAAAGGCGCTATATAAGTACAGTCCATTTACCGTTTACTTGTAGGAGATACTACAATGAGAAAGTCAAGAGAGAAATAGTTGACATCTTGATGAAGCTGTGGAGGGAATGGATATGATTAAAGAATGAATTGTTGGTTCATCTAACCAACAGGTGGTTTGTTTCAGTAAGTTTTTTAACAAACAACTAAAGTAGCTTTTGTGGCCCAAAGTAATTGTCTGTCTTTGCCACGTACATTAAAAGATCTTAAAGTGTTAAATTTGGCATTTTCTGAAAGCTACAGTACCTTCACTACTGAAAGTTGGAAGTTGTCATTGATTGTTATTTAAAAACATTATACATGGCAATGCCACTACATTATGGAACTCCAGAGAGGTTGATATTAAATAAAGACATTTTAAAACAATAACTATATCATTAAATATAGTAAAATATATAAATAAACAAATACATTTTGTGATAACCTACTCATTATTGTGAAATGTTATTTTAACTTAAGTTTTATTGGACATTTTTATTTCTTCATAGCAATTTTATTTTAAAATGTCCTTTTTCAAAAGTCCATAAAATGACTTCCAATAAATGTCTGTTACAGTACTATGAAATTAAGAATTATGAAATAACATTTGGCCATAACTTTTTAATTCTTAAATGAATAGTTTATTTTTAATATTTTAACTTATTTAATTTAATTTAATTTATTTATTCATTCATTCCTTTGTTTTACTGTATTTATTATTATAAATATTTGGTAACACTTTATATTAGGGTACACATATTCATCATTCACCACCACCAACTAGTTTTGCTTATTAGCATATTAGTAGTATGTTGGCTCTTTATTAGTCATTATAAAGCACTTATTAATGCCATATTCTGCATGACCACATTCTACAACTACTAGGACCGTGTTGATGGCCTAGTGTAGATTATCTTGAGTAACCAGGTCATGATTTCTGGAAAGAGAAGTTACTGTTGAGTTTTAATTTTTTTTTGTTTTATTTGCCGCTTTGAGCACCACAAGCTGAGTGCCATATAGTTCCATTATATTCAAAAAATGCAGACCTCTCTATGGCCGATATCTCCAAAACTCGGCAACTCACGCCAAAACTATCTAGATAGAAAAATAGCACTACAGGTAAGAGGAAAAATATGTATTTTTGATTTTGATTTTGGGGTGAACTGTCCCTTTAACACTTAACAAAACTATAAGTGTTAATAGTGTCCAAATAAGTCTAAATTAAAGTGGTCATATTATGCTATTTTTCTTTCCTTTACTGTATTATGTCTTTTTGTGTATGTAATAGGTTTGCAAAGTGAAAAAGCCCAAAGTCCACCCCACAGGGAGTTACCCTCGCCCACAGAAAACACTGCTCCTGAACTGCTTGAAAACAGCTCGATTGTAGTCCAGCCTTTACTTCCGTAATGTATGCGTAATGCGTCATAATGCACGAATAATGCAGTTTCCAGTATTTAAGTACACCGAAATATGAAATTAAACTGTTAGATACCCTCCAGGCAGTCAGTGGGTATGAAGTTATTACTGTGATGTAGAGACAATGCAGAGTCAAAACGTTAACTATGAAAGATAAATTAGTTACAAATTAATAACTTATCACTCTGAAGCCAGAAGAGCTGCTCAGTTTTGCAAGACGGTGTATGTCAGTCATTTTCATTTTTGGCAGCTCTACCAAGCACCGAGTGTAAAAAAGAGCCATAGCAACCTAACGTTAGCTAAGCTGTGAAAATCAGGCTAACGCTGGTGCTACACTGATTAGCTAACGTCGCTAAAGGTTATCTAACACACTGAGGTGATTATCAAAATGATAAAAAAACACTATATACACAAACGAACAGTAAATACTATTAACAATATGTACAAAGCTAACTGTGAAAAGTGAAGTAACTAACTTAAAGATTAAAAAGCACTGTAAGGTGATCACTAAGGTTGGAGGCGAAGGTAGCATCAGTGTAGAGTTAACAGGAAGTAAACAGACATCACGTGCAGTTCGTAAAATGGATATACATCACACTACAATGTGCAAGTAGAGAATAATGGATTTACTAAGTGTGAAGAGGAGGCAACGTTAGAACAGGGAACCTGTGGGGGTTAATAAGTGTCAAACTACTAGTGAATTAGTTATGAGCAAGACCTCACTTTAGAATGGGGAACATATTCTGAGTTAGAAAGACTTCATTTAATTGGACACTATTAACACTTGTAGTTTTGTTACATATAATAGACCATATTTATTAAGTGTTATTAAGGGAGTATGAGTACTCTTGTGGTACTACCACCTTATAAGGCCCATACTGAGCAAAGCATATTAAGATCATAATTCATGTACAATTCCTTACTTAATATCAATAAGCAGTAATTAGGAGGGTATTGAGGGAAAACTCTTAGTTAATGGCCAAGTAGTTGTAGAATCATGCATGGGTCATGCAGAATAAGGCATTAATAAGTGCTTTATAATGATTAATAAAGTGCCAACATGCTACTAATATGCATGCTAATAAGTAACTAGTTAATGGTTAATATGTGTACCTTCATATAAAGTGTTACCAAATATTTATATTATAATTCTAATTATTATCATATAATTATTTATTTATTTAATAGTATCCATTAGTACTGTACTACATGGTTGTCTAATTGTATGCTATTTAAGATAATCCTTTATTGATCCCCCAGAGGGGAAATTCGGGTGTTACAACAGCACAAAGACAAAACAAAACAATTAGACAACCATGTGTGAAAATGTTCATGTGATTTATATATGTGTTCCTTCCTCCTTCTGTCTGTTCAGATGTCAGCCTTGCAGCAGGAACTGAGGACCATTGAGGACCAGCTGATGGTCCTGCAAGGGACTCAAACAACAGAATAACTACAGCCAAAGGGCATTACAGTAACTGTGTGGACTGCTGGATATCAGAACTGATGAAGTTGATGAATTATGTATAATGTTGTCTGAGTTGGAGATCTATACACTGCTTGAATGAAGGAGATGTTGCATAATATCATGATAGTGTTGTTTATATAATGCATACTGTATGATACTGCAGTACTCCACAGTATAATTAACAACTCACCTGCAGATGGAGTTGTGGCAGGATTCAATTAAATTTTATTTATATAGCGCCAATTCATAACAGAAGTTATCTCACTGCACTTTTCCTATAGAGCAGGTCTAGACGGTACTCTTTATAATATTATTTAGCAGGAACACGGGGGCAGCAGGTGGCCCACAACCACAGATCCAGTCTCTGCAGCTCTGGAGGCAGAAATACCTGCTGAAAGCGACAGAAGAGAGAGAGGAGAGAAACGAGAAAGCACAGAACTACGGGAGAGAGAAGATGTCGAGTTAGTAACATGCAGTAATGGGATAAAAATGCATACAGGTGGAGAGGGAGGAGAGAGGAAAGAGGTGCATCATTGGATGTCTCCCGGCAGTCTAGTCTAGGCCAGGATGCAGGTATCCATGGAAAGGGACATAAATGTGTTAATGCAAGTATTTGTGTCCTGTCGTGGCCTTTAAGGGTTGTGATCACAAAATGGCTTTTCTGTTAACAATTCTTCATATTGTTTATTGTTTTTAAAACGAATGTGTCTTTTCCTTAACTTGATTAAAGGGGTTTCCTTGTTGGGGATGCCAAAATTTTGATACCTGAAGGAATCAGGGTCCAACATATCATGTTGAATTTGCTGTAAATACAAGCCTAGTTATGTGGAACATTTCATATCCATCTGGTGAGGTTTATAAGTAATGTTTTATTGTGACTTGACTGGCAACACAGGCAGCAAACATGGCACCAAATCCACCAATGTTGGTAGTCTAAGATACTAGAAAAAAACATGCCAGTCATATTCAGATGAAAAGATAGAGAGAGAATTTGATTAATCCCAAAGGGATATTGCAGTTTTATAGCAGCCAAGTCACATTAGTCACAAAACAAATGAACTCAACAACGATATATTGAACATAGACTGTACAATAATAGTGCCCAGTAATTCAGTAATATTACATATACATTATTGGTGCAAGTCAAGTAGATAATGTTTAACACCGTACAACCAGGTGCTGGATTGCCCTTGTGTATTAAAATAGAATCAACTGTTAAACATTTAATGTATTTATACTAACGGTTATGTAATTATGTAGATACATAATATTGTTATTAGAATGCAATTTACTCACAAAGGTGGTTCTAATGAAAGATGCTATTGTTGCATAATGGGAAGTGTAGGATCCAGTGTTTTTGGAGCTTGACACATTCAAGGGGATAAATGTCAAGATATCTCGACCTCTGCTTCTTCAATTTTGACCTTTTAGTCTAACAAGTCCTCCAACTTATTCAAGTGCAATACTTCACTGGAGTGACCCTTTTACCTATAGAGAAAACAGATTTTGGATGCAAGTATTACATATTGTTGATAAGGGAATTAATAAATGAATATGTTATTAGTGTACAATGTGACAGATTTATGTTAGCAGGTTCATAGAAAGAAAAGTTCGGCATAAGTATTCGGCTGGGGTCAACTCGGTCCTAAACGAGTCAATAATCCGGAAGTGTAGTTTTGTGTTGTATGCCGTTATCATACAGACATCAGAACAGGCAGGCTGTGGTAGACCCCGCTGGAGTATGAGAAACTGAACCAGGGCAGAGGAAAGGACTTTTGCTGCAAAGTGTCACTGTGGATACACAAGCCAGTGGCAGTGTAACGTTTGTAGCGGAGCAGACACTGTAGGCTGCTAACATTAGCAGCTACTGGTAGTGGATAAAAGAGCAGGGGGAGGGGGGGTGGGGAATAATGGGACTAATGGGAACCAGAGGTGGAGGTGCAGGCAACACTGGATCCGCTGTGTACCAACACAGAGATGTGCTGTTAATGTGACAACGAAGGAAATACAAGGGTGGCTCGACTAGCAAATATCAGCTAGCTAGCCAACTAGCCGGTCAGTGCTGCAGCTTGATGTGAGTCTGCTTTCCTTTAAAGATGCAAGCCACACCGACTCGTTCAGAACGGGAATGAGAGGTGAGTGAGACTGGCTTCAGCTGCTACAACCATGTCTTAGGTCAGGACGGCTATGAATGAAAAAAACCTTCACTGCTGCTCGGCGTTAGCCAGCTAGCTAACAGCACGTCAGCGGCTATTAAGACATTCTTAATACATGCGTTCTGATACTCAGAAATCATTATAGAGATGACAAAACACTGGCTATGCCCCTGCTGCATTTAACATCCATTGTGCCCGTGTTTTTACTTAGCTAGCCGATAGTTTGGTGTCAGCTAGCTTAATAGGTTGTGTGTGAAGCGTAACTGCTGGGTTTCATCTCAACCCATTAGACAGCTGCACCGCTGGTGACCTGCTGTTTGCAGTGTGGACATTTCCATCAGTTTAAAGTATAAAATTGTAAATATTTATTGTTAGCAAATTAAGAGGCGTCGCCTGCCAGTCCTCATTGCTTTTCCAGAGTGTAGTCATGTGAACCATTAGCTGGATGGTACACTGTGAAGCCTCAGTTGGTTCCTGCTGCAGGTTCTACTGTGGTCCTACCAGTCAGCACCACGTTGTCTGACGGAGGGAGGAGGGGTTAAAGAAGAACAGAGTTTCAGCTGGTACAGTTTGTGAGAAGAGCAACAGTTCCCTTCCTCTGCTCATCTCCCCCCCCCCGGTTCACAATCAGCTTTTGTCTGGAAAGCTCAACTTAGTACAGAAGTCAAAGGAAGACATGACAGATCTGTAGGCAGCTCCGAGTTCAGCTACGGTTAGTTTTACACTTTATATTCCTTAGCTCTGGAGTTCACTTCTTGACTTTACATACTCTGACTGTGTCTGCCTCTTTTCTTTTCCCTCATTTTTACTTTTCTACTTTAATTGATTGTTGCTCAACGTTACTGTGTGTCTGCATGTAGTTTGTGGTGGTGCTTAACTGTATTACCTCTCACTGAGAGGTGTTTCTTTTATTTAGACTACCCTCATATTACAAAAACTGAACATTAGAACCTTCATGATCTATTGCAGGGCTGTTGTATTAGACTGCATTAGTTTTAGCAAGGTGTACCTAATAAACTGGCAACTGAGTGTATATTATGCAGAAACATACTCAATACTTATGTGAAGAATGCCTCTTACATTCCTCAGTCAGATTTATTTCACAAGATTTTTTTGTTTGAAGTAGAGCTGAAATGGTTTGTCAATTAATCAGTTATTGACAGATAAATTAACAGAAAATGAATCAGCAACTATTTTATGGAGCCAGGACAGTGACTGATTTTTATCTTCATATCACATTATTTTCAGTTTCAACTTTCTGTCACTGTTTTGGCGTAGAGGGGAGGGGCAAGGAGAGCGTCATTTACATATAATCTTCATATTAAGGAGAGAACGTCACTCTTTCCGAACTAGTCGTCCTCCGAAGCCTCTGGCATCACCGCAAACCTACGGCAATGGCTTACATGAGTTCACTGGGAACTCTCAAACAGCAAGTAAGTCTGTTTCTCTCTGCTGTTGTTTTCTCACATAGAACCGAGCTGGTTAAGTTAACTTTTAACTGATGTTATGCTGGTCTGGCAGATGTCCGCTGGAACAAGCGCTAACGTTAGCTAATAGTGACAGCTAGATAACTTTAGGCTCTATGTGAACAAACAGTGGCAGAGAGAAACAGACTTAACTGCGGTTTGGGAGTTCCAGGTGAACTCGTGAAACCCATCGCTGTATGCGTGCGCTCATGTCAGAGGATTACTGCAGTCAAACCAGCTGCTATTTGGGTTTTGATGCGAGTCTATTAATGCAGTTACAGTACCTGTGCTTGGAGCGGCCAAAAAGGACAAAGAGAGAGTGTTATTTCAGCAATTATTTCTCACATTTTATATTGTTTTTTTCTCATATAAGTAGTCCATCCATCCATTTTCTACCGCTTGGTCCCGTTAGGGGTCGCGGGTGACTGGAGCCTATCCCAGTGACTTTGGGCCTTAGGCAGGGTACACCCTGGACAGTGGCCAACTCGTCGCAGGGCTAACACAGACAAGGACAGACAACCATTCACTCTCACATTCATTCAATACGGGCAATTTAGAGTTATCAATTAACCTACACATGCATGTCTTTGGACGGTGGGAGGAAGCCGGAGAACCCAGAGAGAACTCACGGTAACACGGGGAGGACATGCAGACTCCACCCAGAGAGATTGTGTGATGTTGGTCTGGTCCGGGAATCGATCCCACGAACCCACGATCTCCTTATTGGGAGGCAGGAGCTTTAGCCGCTCTGCCACCGTGCACCCATATAAGTAGTCAATAATAATAATGACCGTGGGTGTGGTTGCCATGAACAAATAAAGGCCGGTCCCCAATACAGGCCAGGGGGAAAAAACAAGGTGTATAAACTCAGGGGCCTGTCATATAATGTGCATGCCAACTAAGCATAATGTACATTTCAAGTGGTGAAAGAAGTATTCAGGTCCTTTACTTAAGTAAAAGTACTAATCCCACGCTGTAAAAAATACTCTGTTACAAGTATGCATTGAAAATGTTACTTAAGTAAAAGTATGTAAGTATAATCAGGAAAATGTACTTTAAGTATTAAAACTAACAGTAGGCCTACTCAGTGCAGTACAAAGACCCCTTTGACTGTTATACTATTATACTGTATATTATATCATTAGATTATTATTACTCATGCATTAGGGGCGGCTGTGGCTTGGAGGTAGAGCGGGTCGTCCACCAATCGGAAGCTCGGCGGTTCGACCCTGGCTTTCCAGCCCACATGTCAAAGTGTGTTTAGGCAAGATACGGAACCTCAAATTGCTCTTTTGTGTGTGACTGAATTAGTTTCTTTGTACTGATGAGCAGTTGGCACCTGCCATCAGTGTGTGAATAGGGTGAACGTGATATGTAGAGTGTGAAGCACTTTGAGAGGTCAGAAGACTAGAAATGCGCTATAAAAGTACAGACCATTTACTATTTAAAAGCAGAATTTTACTGTTGTTGAGGTGGAGCAAACTGTTTTGTATAGGACTGCAACTAATGATTGTTTTCATTATGTTTTCATATTTATGTTATCAATCTGCTGATTATTTTCTCGATTAATCAATTGATTGTTTGGTTTGTTTGTTTTTTAAATAAATTAAAATCATTAAAATAATTAAAAGGAAAAGCAGCAAATCCTGTCATTTGAGAAGCTGGAACCATGAAATGTTTTTGCATGAAAAATGTAAACGATTATCAAAATAGTTGCCAATTCATTTTATGTCTGTTGGGTAGTTTGTAACAAATCATATTTTCTAAGCTCTTTCATATGTTTTGTGCAAAAATTGTAATTTTTAAGTAACTAGTAACTAAAGCTGTCAGATAAATATAGTCAAGTAGAAGGTGGCATGAAAAAAAATACTGAAGTAAAGTACAAGTACCTCAAATTTGTACTTAAGTACAGTACTTGAGTAAATGTACTTAGTTACATTCCACCACTGCATTTCCATCACTTTAATTTAATAAATTCAACAAAATATTCATGCTATTGTCAACACTTTGTTAATCTAAGTGTTATTGTCCTATTTCAGTCTCTGTGAATATACACTCAGTTGTTAGTTTATTAGGTACACCTGCTAAAACTAATGCAGTCTAATACAACAGTCCTGGAATAAATCATGAAGGTTCTAATGTTTAGTTTTTGTAATATGAGGGTAGGCTTAATAACAGAATAAAATAAATAAATAACAGATGAAAACAAAAAAGTAGGGAAGTTTGAAGGAGCTACCAGCCGCTGCATCTACATGCAATATACAACTGTTGCGATAGCAGTTTACATTTCAAAGATGAACCAAGAAAAAGTTTGCAAATTCATGGTATTTGTTAAAACTACACCTGCGATGATTAGTCGATCGACAAAATTAATCAGCAACAACTTTAATAATCGATTAATTGTTAGTCATTTATCTAGCAAAAATTTCTCTTGTTCCAGCTTCTGAAATACGAGTATTTGCTGTTTTTCTCAGTTTTATATAATTGTAAACTGAATATCTTTGGCTTTTGAACTGTCGATAGGACAAAACAAAGAAATTGAAGAAGTAACTTTGGGCTCTGAGAACTTGTGATTGACATATTCCCAATTTTCTGACGTTTTATAGACACAATCAATTGAAAAAATGTTCAGTAGCTTAATCGATAATGCAATCTATTTGGATGTGTCCACAATCTGCACAAACTCCCTAATTGCAACCATTTATCACTCTTCAAACATGAGGCTGCTCCATAAGCTATTCTCAAACATCTGATGTGTGTCAGTGTGTTGGACAAATGTGGAATACGGGTGGGTGAGGGGGTTGTAAGGTGGTAGTAATATGGAGATAAACAGGTCTGACCTGTTAATAGCTTGCAGAGCTGAGTTTGTCCTAACCTAGAGCAGTGAAGCACAGCCAGAGATTACTAATCAGAGCGCTTGTTCCTTGTAGTCAAACATCCATCCTTACGAGATTATTGCGGGCCTATATTTATCAGCACTAATTGGTTTAGGCTTTTCTAATGCTGTGGAACTGCTGTGGAGGAGTCAGTGTGACCTTCCTCATCCTCCACTCACTCACTTCTTTCATCCCTCCATCAGTTTACAACAGTTCACATACACACTGTTGACATTCAGTAGAAGTTTTATTTGAGTGGAAATCTCTGTGTAAGCATTTCAACATTTGCTTTGGAGCCTGTTTGTTCATGGGAAGTTGGACTTTGACATACAGCAAATTGACAGGCACTAAATAGAGAGCTAATTTAAAGGGTCAGTTCAGCCAAATTACAAAAAAGTTTTCTCACTTTCCTCTAGTAGTATCTAGTCCTTCAGGTAGCTCAGATTGTGAGATATTGGACTCTGAGATTTCTGCCTCTTCCCTAATACAATGATTCAGCTTTGAATGTTTAAGTATGTGTTTATTGCAGTCTTAGTATCTCAACAACAACCAGTCCAATCAGCTTGTACACTAGGTACCAGGAACAAATCCAATATCATCAATATGCGCAGATGATACTAAATGTAAACATGAGTATGTGGATAGAATGCTCACTAAGAGATTTGTGATGAAGCCAGAGTTAGTGTAAACTGTAGAATCTGTAGGATCTTACAGTCACTCTATGTCAAATCATATAGAGGTTTTAGTTTACATTTTAGATTTAGTTCAAACCTTATGTATATGCTGTTTGAGACCAAAAAATAAGTACAATTATTTGGCCTAATTTTGAGAATTGCTTAGTTTTTTGCTACTAGAAATGTTGTAATTTTCGCCCCCTAAAAAATGTCTTAGGCTTGATTATCTTCAGACATATAAATCCTAGAGCCATGACATTTGGTAGGGGCACAGACAAAATGGTGTACAACAGATCCAGATGGCACAAGGCACAAGCAGATGTCATATTTTTCATTACTGGCCCTTTGAAAATGGTTTTGGGGCCTCAGGCAGTCCCCCAAAGTGTGGACATTTCCATACTTCCGGCTAAAAATACTGTATTTGATTGATGTTATACCAAATTTCAGAGGCTCAAACATAAACAGAATCTGATATATGGCAAGTCTATGACAGGCCAAGATTGCAATTTGTTGCCTTTTTGAGATGCCAAAATGGCAATGTGGACACATTCCTTGTACCATGAAAATTTGTGTGAAAAGGGGTCTAAATGTGGGAATTTTGTGTGTAAAATTACACAAAGTTCCTTCCATGTTGTCATGTTTAAATTTAACAAGATATGAGGCTTTACATAACAGATTACCCATGCATAGACCTGTATTAAGCAATGAAGACAGATGGTGTGGTCCCCCATTCGTCCAGGAGTGTCCAGATGACTAAGACTGAAACCTTTTCTACAATGAAGACAGAAACTGAAAGGATAACTTATAATAAACTTAATGTTTAATTAAACACATCAAAGCCCGTCAGCAGTCCGAGCTGACGAAAGCAGACTTTATCTGCCTCTTTGACCTTATCAACAGCAGTGGAAAGCACGCTTTTATTTCGGGTCCAATTCCTACACTGGGTCGTGGAATTGGCCATTTTAGCAGGATCCTCAGCCTTCATACCTGGCACCAGTCTGTCTGCAGTACCCATGACATTGGTATTATTCACAATTTTAACTTATTCTGGGATCGTTCTTCCTTGTTTGCAGGAGACGGTCTTCACCCAAACAAGTCAGGTAGTCGCATGCTGGCGGCTAACCTGCAGTTCACTGTGCTGCCCTCCTCACGTAGTTGACTATTTACATCACCTGTTTCCCCTTGCTCTTCTTCTTCCTCTTCTCTGCCCACCAAAAACAGCCACGCACCATCTGCTGTCACTAACTGCCCCTTGTGGACTGATCATAGTGCTGCTATTTGGAGCCCGGATTCCTCTAGTGCTACTTTTAAAATCCCTGTGGTAATTTTGGATAGGTCCTTAATGCAAAACAGACACAGCCGACACAGCAATAATAATAACTTAATATCCGGGCCAGAACCCTACCTCCACTCTCAACCTCAAATCTGAGCCAGCACAGACTTTTTAAGATGGCTCTTCTCAATGTAAGATCCCTCTCTAACAAAATGTTTTTTTTTAATGATTTTATCTTTTCTACTCATTTAGATTTTATGTTCTTAACAGAATCCTGGTTACGTCCTGGTGATCGTAGTCAGCTGGCTGAATTGTACCCTCCAGATTGTGACTGCTTAAGCCGCCCTAGGGACTGTGGTCGTGGTGGTGACCTAGTCTTTAGTCCGGGCCTGAAAACTCCATCTGTGGAAATCAGGGACATGTTTGTATCTGATCACCTATGCATTGTTTTTAACTGTGAATTACAGGCTGCTAGTACTGTCTTATCCCGCTCTGCATACACACGTGCCCTTAATGAGCATAGTGCCTCAAAATTCTGTACACTGTTCAATTCTCCTGGCAATGTGTTTCCTGACTCCTCCAACTCCAACAATTTGGTTGATTCTTTTAACTACCTGTGTTCTTCAACCTTACATCTCATAGCTCCTCTGAAAAATAGACCAAACTCAAAGACTAGAAAACAGCCAGCCAGCCAGCCAGTCCTAAAAAAAACCTGGGCTTGATCCCACCCTCCTGGACAACTGTCGTCCAATCTCCAAACTGGCTTTTATTTCCAAGGTTCTCGAAAAACTTGTATCTAAGCAGCTTCTTGCTGCTGTGGAAAACAATAATACCTTTTGAAAAGTTCCAGTCTGGTTTCCACCACAGCACTGAGACAGCCCTTCTCAAACTCACTAATGACCTTTTAATGAATGACGACGCAGGCATGTGCTCAATTCTTGTGCTGCTGGACTTAAGTGCTGCCTTTTGACACAATTGTTAACTACCATTTTTATCAATTTCTTTTAGAAAAATTTCCTCTCAATTCATTTCTTTTATGAATAGCAATAACATCTTTCAGAATTTCAGTCCAGCTTCCGATTGCCGATTCTAGACACTGTTCATTTTTAATCCTCCTTGATCTTAGCTTGGCCTTTGATACAGTTGACCACTAAATTTTAATCAGTTGTCTAGAAGAATGAGTTGGCATTAGGGATTCAGTGATAGAATGGTTCCGCTCCTACCTCACTGATAGAAGCTTCTCAATATTAATTGCCGAAACTTTTTCTTCCATGGCCCCCCTATCCTGTGGGTCACTTCTGGGTACCTTATTGTTCTCAATTTACATGCTTCCCCTGGGTCATATTATCTGCAGCCATAACGTAAATTTTCACTGCTATGCAGACAATACTCCTCTCTGTGTCCCCCTCAGACCCAGTGAATCAGACAACTTGGCAAATATTTTATCCTGCCTCTCGGACATTAAGTGCTGGATGTCACAAAACGTCTTCAAACTAAATGATTCCAAGTTTGACATCCTGTTGCTTGCCCCAGCCAATATCATCCCTGTTATCTAGTCAAATCTTGGTGGCCTAACATCTAATGTGAAGCCCTCTGCCCGTAACCTAGGTGTGTCTTTTGATTCTATCTTATCTTTTGAGAGCCAAATTACAAAAGTTGTGCAATTCTGCTTTCTTTAGCTAAGGACTAAGTAATTTCTATCTCGAGCAGACCTCATTCATGCTTTTATTTCATCACGCTTATATTATTGCAATGCCCTTTACTCTTGTCTTAGTCAGAAAGCCATCTCTCGCCTGAGAAATGCAGCGGCTAGGCTTTCAATCAACTCCAAAAGACGACCACATTACTTCCCATCTCCACTGGTTGCCTGTAGGATTTAGAATTAACTTTAAGATTTTATTGCTGACTTTTTAAGCTCTGTAGGGGTTGGGCCCCAACTATATTTCAAACATACTTGTCCCCTATGAGCCTCGTCACAAAAGATGACCAGGCTTTTGCAGTAAGGGCCCCTTGTTTTTGGAACTCCTTACCAGAGGATCTCAAGCTAGCAACCTCAGTGTCCTCCTTAAATCTCATCTCAAAACCTATTTTAACACTTCTTTCTATTTTATTTTATCTTACAGCACTTTGTCTTTTCCACTAGTTTTGCTTTTACCAGGTCTTTATTCCCCTGTTGATATATAAATGTACTGAGTAACCCTGCTTTCTTTTACTGTTTATCATATACCCTGTTTGTAAAGCAGTTTGTAACTCTGTTTTGAAAGGTGCTATATAAATAAAGTTATTATTACTTTGAGAAATATAAATATCTACAAGAGCCCTTTTTATTTAGTAAAAGTAGCCAATGTTCTCAAATGTTAAATGTTGTACAAACACAAGCAGCTGCACAGGAAGTTTACCTGAATAAAATACAGTCTAAAATTGGCAAAATTTTGATTTACATTAGAGACTAACTGATCACAGAATAAGTAAACAAAATTACAACTCTGACCACACATGCAGTGCCAGCTTTTGATACTGGACAGTTTTGATACTTGGTGCTACAGACAGTGGGGCACATTTTGGTTGTTTCCAAAAAAGTATTGTGGTTCAATACCCAACCCTGCTCATGTTATGTTGCCCTTTGCATCAAGGGAAAGCAATTCTCTAATTTTATGGCCAGACCAATGTACAGTAGGACTGCAAATGAGAATTATTTTCATTATCAGTTACTCTTTAAGCTATTTTTGTTTTGTTTGTAATTTATTAATCATTTAGACTTTAAAATTTCAGGGGGAAAAATTGTGAAAAACAACCATCACAATTTCCCAGATGACCCAGGTGACATTTTCTAATTGCTTGTTTTGTCCAACCAATTATCTAAAGCTGAGAAAAGCAGGGACCAGCAAATGTTCAGTTGAATGTCATGATTATACATGAGTATTATTGAGTAATGACTTTTTTCTGACTGACTGGTTTGAACCCTGGAAGGGCCTCAACAACAATCAACTATTCTATTCATGTAGAAAAAAATACATTTGTAATTGTGTTTGGAACAAACATATCTTGTTTAATAGAGTACAAATACAGACCTATAGTTTAATTTATAGAAAATAATTTACAATTTAAAGTGCAATATTGATCAGAAAAATTGTAATAATATAATATTGTTTTCAAATAATTTGGCCCTACTTTTTAGTGTCTAGTCTTCTATTGATTGGTTTGCACATCCTACACAAACATGTTATACATAATTCACACTTGTACAGAAATGTACAGTGCATGTCTGAAATGGACTTTTGTTTCTGCTTCATTATTTAAAGTTCAAATGAGCTGACTTGTTTTCCTGCTCTGTTTTCAGGATAATGGCTGAAGGATAACATCCAAGGAGTTGCATTCCCTCAACCCAGAGTGACCCCACTTTCCCTTTTTTTAACTTTCATCTGCACTTTTGCAACCTCCCCTTGTTGAACTTCTGAGAGTCCTGTCTCAGCCCAGTGCCCATTTCTATGGGATTTCATGGAATGCATGTATTCCACAGTAGGATCATGTAAATTTATTTTAAACTGGACAATCCTCCTGACACTCTCCTGACCAAAATACAGTATGACTCTCAAATTTGAAAGTCCCTGCCTGTCCTGATTCTCACTCTGGTTCCATCACTTGTTCTCTACCTGCAGCCTCTTCCACTAACCCATCCCTTTTTCTAGTGTCATTGGGCCATGGTTCGCAAAAAAGGTTCTCTTATACTATGCTGTGCTTTCCTGTTTGTTGCCTGGAATGCTTTGCTTCTACTTTATCTTTGGGGTCGCCCTCCCATTGGCCGCCTCGGAGAAGGTGGTGGAGCTGAACCAGGAGGAAAGGAGGAGTGGGGCATGGCCAGAGGGAAAGGAGGCCGGGTCAATCTGGCAGGAGAAGTGATCCGGCTGGCAGAGGAGGTCGAAATTCAGCTCGAGACCCAGAAAAAGCTACTGAAGCAGATTGAAAGTCACAGAGCAGTGTGGGCTCGGCAGAAAGATGTTGGGAAAAGAGAAACAGATGATACAAAAGAAGTCAAAGAAGAGGTTGTCCACCAGCCACCAAAGCCTCCACTTCGTCTGAAAGACAGTGTGGATGACAGGGACCAAACTGAAGTAAAACATACACAGAAGCCTGTTCATACAATAACTTCAGGCTCCAAGTTAGAACAACACCAGGCCATTGAAATACAGGAAGAAATTGTTAAGAACAATAAATTGCCGACTTACGTTGCCAGCCCAGAAGTCGTCATTCCCATTTTAGTTATTGCTTGTGACAGAGTGACGGTAAAACGGAGCCTCGACAGACTGATACAGTACCGCCCTTCTCCAAAACTATATCCAATCATCGTCAGCCAGGACTGTGGTCACATCGAGACAGCCCGTGTGATTGGCTCATATGGAGATCAAGTGACGCACATAAGCCAACCGGACCTGTCAGACATCAGAGTGCGGCCAGAGCACAGGAAGTTCCAGGGCTACTACAAAATCGCCCGACATTACCACTGGGCACTCAACCAAGTGTTCAACACATTCTCCCAGTCTACTGTGGTCATAGTGGAGGATGACCTGGAGGTGAGTGCTGTCAGACTTCTGCCTTATTCACATTGCCTCGCAGTACAGAAGACATTATCATCTGTGATAGCTCGCTTTTTTGTCGCATTCTGCCTTTATTGGATAGTTTGACAGTAGACTTAGGAGAGGTCTGTATAGTGTGTCCATCGGTTGTTACAGACAGTGGTTGTAACAGGCATTGGTAAACAATGCAATGCTATGCGATATCGGCAGTGGAGTTTCACTGCCAGCCATCCTCAAGTGTAGCAGAGAGAAGTTGAGAAAGAGTCATATGGCTAAGCAGCGACAACAAGCACTTGAAATCTTGGTACATATCAAAAGACAGACTTTTTCCATTCCGCTTTAGTTTGCAGGCCTGAATGTAATGCAGCTTAGATGTCAGTATGCATATGAAATTGATTCACAAATATAGTGTTGATAGACACTACTGTCCCACAATGTAATGTACAAAGAAAAATGTAGAAGCTGCTCATAGCTGGAAAAAAATAAGCCAAATTGCTGACAGTGGTGAGACAGATACAGAACATCATTATCTTCTCTTAAGTTTCTACATAAAAAATTGGCAGTAGCTTGTTAAAGCCACGTTTTGATAGATTTCTGTTGGTGCACATATTTTATCATTTTCCAGAGGGTGTTGATTTCTTGAGGGTATTGAGTTCAAAAGTAAACAGGCCAAGGACTGGAATGGACACTACTGGCTGCAGGAGAGGATCACTCACCTCATCACATCCTGGGCATCAGGCCTTTTATGTTTAAATCTTGGGCAGAGAGAGCTGCTGACAAAGTGACACGGATGTCCACACCTCCCATTCATGTTAACTTTAAGAGATTGTTCAGATGGTACGTGACTCCCTGGTGGCGATATTGACGCATGGAAAGTAGCTCAGTCTAAACGAGCCAATTAACAAAGCATTTTAAACCACTGCCCTAAACTCAAAACATTTTAACAATCCACAACAGAATGGCTCATCAGTGTTTCTCTGAGGCTCCAGTCTCCTCTCAGATCTCTCTGTTTCATGGAAATATTATGCCATCTGAATAATAGATAGTCTGGCTGTACCGTGGCTAACTATATAGCATAGGCTTGAAATTTGCTTTAAAGGAAAAGTTCAGCATTCTTAGAAATGCACTTACTTTCTTTCAGTGAGAGCGATGTTCACATGGATATCTCATGTCTGTTATGTACAGAGCTAGAGTCAGGACGTGGTTAGCCTAGCTTAGCATAAAGACTGGAAGCAGGGGGAAAAAGCTAGCCTGGCTCTGTCCAAAGTTCAAAAATACACCCACCAACACATCTAAAGCTAACATGTTCTATCTTGTTTGTTTAATCGGTACACAAACAGAAATGTAAAAACAACAATTTGTTGTTTTAGGGGGAGTTATGTGCTTAACTATTTGATGTACAACAGTATATGCATCTGTCCAGTCAGTATTTCTGTGCAGTGTCTCCGGCTATAGTGCAAATTGCCCGATACAGTCAGTGAGAACAGGTTTTGGTTTTGGTTCTGTACAAGCACAATGGTACCAAACCTGGCAACAACACTGTAATAACAAGACTCTGTAAAGCTGCAGTCACTGCACCTGACTGTTGTTCGTCAAGAAATAGTTCCAGCATGTAACTCAACCACAAATTGTCATACATTTCTGTTTCTGTACAGATTAAACACTCTAAAAACATGTTAATCGTTGAGCTTTCTAGGTGTTTGTATGTGTATTTTTGTACTTTCAACAGAGCTAGTCTTTATACTAATCTAACATCCTACTCTACTTAACACACAGACATCAGATCACGGACAGATTGATACCCATTTTCTCACCTAATTATCTGACAGAAAGCACATAACAGTATTTTGAATAGTTGAACTATTCTTTTAATTTAGTCAGACACCAATCTCGGAACCCATTGGCTATTGTCTGACGACGATTTAGCCTTTGGGGGCAACAAACAGTGTTTCGGGGCTTCCGGTATAGCCAGCGGATATCCAGATAACAGATATCCAAGCCAAGACTTCCTCTTCAGTGCGGTGGCCATTGTTTACAGTCTGACGACAATTTGAATGCAGATACATTTTAAAAAAGCTAATCTCTAGGGTTCCGAGATTGATAAAAAGCTAAATTGTCGTCAGACAATAGTTGATGGGTTCCGAGATTACATTTCAGCCAATGCATTCCACACAGACCTGCATGCAACCAAAGCCCACTCAAACTTGATTGATCAATACTACATGGACTACAAATGGAAACCAGAATGCTTCTGTTATCAAAATCTTGTCCCTTGCCTACAGATTCTGCATTCATATGCAGATATCTGTTTATAGAGATTAGTCAGACAGTAACTCACTTAGACTGGTCTAGACAAATCTCTACAAAACCAGCTCTTGGCTTCAATTCCCCCTCAAGTAGCCTTAAAGTTAGTAAATAAGTTAATATGTATTCATTCTGTTTGTTCCATTCCATTCTTCATTGCAGCTGTATGATGTTTTACATTGAGTGAAAGATTCAAACGAGATCCCATGTTTTTTGGCCATTTCACATGCATTCAATTTGTGCACATTTCCACAGAGTAAAGCCATATTTGGTTACTTTGGGATCTCCAGCAGAATTGATATGGGATTTGAGAGCATGACTTACTGATTTCAGTTCCAATTGTGTAATGCTTTCCCTCAAAACCCTGCCCTCGCATTCAAACAGCCCCTGCTTGCACATTTGCTCTGTTTCTGCTCAAACTGTGTGCTTGCACTCAGATACAGTGGTGTGAAAAAGTGTTTGCCCCCTTCCTGATTTCTTATTTTTTTGCATGTTTGTCACACTTAAATGTTTCAGATCATCAAACAAATTTAAATATTAGTCAAAGATAACACAAGTAAACACAAAATGCAGTTTTTAAATGAAGGTTGTTATTATTAAGGGAAAACATCGTAGAAAAGGTTTCAATTGTAGTCATCTGGAAGTCATCCGGAAGTCATTCTCAATTGAGAAACGGAGCCGAAACGTCTTGATTCTGAAAACAGTGTCCAGATGACTACGATTGAAACCTTTTCTATGATGGAACATTCCTGGACGAATGAGGGACTACACCGTTTTATTAAGGGAAAACAAAATCCAAACCTACATGGCCCTGTGTGAAATAGTGATTGCCCCCTAAACCTAAAAATGAAGACTTTGGAGTGGCCTAGTCAAAGTCCTGACCTGAATCCTATTGAGATGCTAAGGCATGACCTTAAAAAGGCAGTTCATGCTCGAAAACCCTCCAATGTGGCTGAATTACAACAATTCTGCAAAGATGAGTGGGCCAAAATTCCTCCACAGCGCTGTAAAAGACTCATTGCAAGTTATTGCAAATGCTTGATTGCAGTTGTTGCTGCTAAGGGTGGCCCAACCAGTTATTAGGTTTAGGGGGCAATCACTTTTTTACACAGGGCCATGTAGGTTTGAATTTAGTTTTCCCTTAATAATGACAACCTTTATTTAAAAACTGCATTTTGTGTTTACTTGTATTATCTCTGACTAATATTTAAATTTGTTTGATGATCTGAAACATTTAAGTGTGACAAACATGCAAAAAAAAAAAAAAAGAAATCAGGAAGGTGGCAAACACTTTTTCACACCACTGTAGCTGAATGTTTTTGAAAATATTGTGTTTTGTTCAGTTTAACAATTGGGCCAAAAAGAGGCATGCCAACTTACCTTCATGAGTATGACTGTGCTCTCACGGTTTCCAGGTGTCCGACTTCTCTTTAGAATTAGCAGATCTTGCACCCAGCCACTGCAAAGCTTCGAGGGATTTTTGTCCGGGTGGGGGTCCCTTTTCTTTCTCTTTTCTCTTCTCCATCAGATTTGATCGATTTAACCAACTTTTTAGCCAAACAAAACAAAAGGTAAGCAGGTTAACCACCGTAGCAGGCACGGGTAACAACATAGCGTGTTCCTCACAAGATGGTGCCGCCATCCCAAAATTCACACAGCATGACGTACCTTCACAGATTGACCTATAGAGTATTTAGCTATTATAGTAAAAAAAATATGGGCACTGGTATATGTAATAACTGTCCTTTTATTCCAAAAGTTGTAAAGAAAGCAAGGGAAGTATAAATAATATAGACGTGGAGGGCGGGAGTGGATGAACCCAGTTAAAGAGTAACCACCCGCAATGAGGCAGGGATCATTTCATTGGTGAACACTACACCTGGCATTCTATTGGTTGGGGGATTTTGACAAGGCACAAAAAAACACAAAAAATCTGAGAGCAAAAAATCTGAGAGCAGAGGAGAAATCTGAGAGCAGACGTTTCGCGAGCGCACAGGAAGGCTCAAGGTGGAGGAAGGAAATCTGTGCAAGCAACAACATATCTGAGTGCAAGCACACAGTTTGAGCAGAAGCAGAGCAAATGTGCAAGCAGGGGCTGTTTGAATGCGAGGGCAGGGTTTTGAGGGAAGGCATTACACAATCGGAACTGAAATTAATAAGTCATGTTCTCAAATTAAAAGAACACACTCTTGAATAAAGATAGGAAACTACTCCCATAAATTGAAACAAAGTAGAAGTCTGAGGGTTTAAACAGTGCCTGTAGACACAGCATGAGTTTGTAATTTTGCTCCCATTGGTAGGTCTGGCAGGTTTGAAGATGGTAAAAGTGTAATTACATGTGGCTTACATTCAAATGTGGGTTAATGATGACTGGAGCTGGTCCCACTGATTCATCACTGAAGACAGTTTCCTTAAAATGTGCAACAGCAGTTCATTCAGACTTTGTGATAACTTTGCACTCTACCCAGTGTCCATCTTAGTGTGTTGTCACAAAGCCCAGACTGGTTTCCAGTCAGAGCATGTATATCATATTTAAGTATGTATGGCTATGTGTGTGTTTTGGATCACAGCAGAAACAATAACTTATACTTGCGAGAGAGAACAAAGAATATTAGATATTCTGAATGGACAGCATGTTGAGATTAGCACTTTATTTTTTATTTAGATCAGTTTTTTTTTGGGAATTTTTGCCTTTTTATTGGACAGTTTGGCAGTGAAGAGGCAGACAGGAAACAGGAGGAGAGAGAGAGGGGGTATGACATGCAACAAAGGTCACTGGCCAGATCAAACTGGCGACGTTGCAGTTATGTGGCATGTACTATAACCACCCGGCTACCAAAGCACGTCAAGAGATTAGCGCATTTAAACTGATGATTGTATTATGTGCTGGCACTGAACAGAGAAGTTGTCAATGAATTGGTAATTTCTACCATTTCAGATTGTCTGATTTGTTAGCAGTTCCACTGAAGAGACATTTTCCCTCTAAACTTCTCACATGGTTTCATTTCAATAACTGTTCGAAGCCCAGAGAGGTAAAATGATCTAAGTCAAACAAATACATATACATTTGTGTAGCAGAACTTTTCTTCAATCCTGCCCCATTAATCATCTCAGGACACCTCAGAATTATCTTGTGACCTTTTTGGGGGGCCTGACCCCTAGGTTGGGAACCGCTGGACTAAACTAAAGTTGCTCAATTGAGCAGCTACAACAGTAAAATGCTGCTTACACAAATGCACATTGATACATCCATATTAACAATCTGTCATATATAAAAATGTATTAGTCACAGGAACATTTTTCTGGAGAGTGAGTAATTTTACTTTTGATACTTTCAGTACATTTAGCTGATAATACTGCTGTTAATTAGGATTTTAAATGTAGGACTTTTTGCATTATTGTATTGGCAAAAATAAACCCCCAAACTGCTGAAAACCACCGTATAAGGGTATTTAGTAGTGTTGTTGATGGATTCAGGTCCAAATCTTTACATTTTAGTGCAAAGTATTTGAATTCTACGAATTGTGTTATAAATATTCACAGTGACTGCCCTCTACAGGTCTACAGGTTGAAACCCGACTATTGCAATTGAATTTTCCGTCCCCTCCTATTTGAAAAGTCACATGTCACACGTTTGGGCCTGTGTGCAGTATGCAGGCCCATCCAGCGCAACACACCAGGCTCACGAAACTCAGATCAAACTGTCAAACTAGGCAGCGCTGATCAAATATGAATTCTGTTACTGCATTTCCTATTTCCTGCCTCAAATTCTTTCAGAAACAGATTTTAGTGTACTGTTTAGCTGTAATTTGAGAAAGTTTGTGACCAGGCTGCCATTCTTTTCCTGCTTGAAAAAGGACCAAGCACCGCCCCGTCGCTCAGCGCTACGTAATGTCACTCGCTTCGTTGCTCTGATTGGTTGTAGGTCTATCCAATTGCACCCCCTCTCAGCGCTGCCCACGTTAATACTTTTTTCAAGTTTTAGAGCCATTTTTTGAATTTCCTGTGTAGAGGCACTTCAGCCAAAACTTTGGGGTTTAGTTACTCGTTAAGTAAAGGATCAGAGTTCTTTTTCCACCACTGACAGGTTGTAAAGTCTTTTGAGGCAGATTTGGGATTCAGGGCTATATAAATGAAACTGACTTGACTTATATTCTAAACAAAATCCCAAAGCTACTAATAGAAAGTAAGAACAGTTCAAATCAGCATTCTGAATAAAACTTTGGAACAGTACTTGTCGTAGTCCTAATAAAAACTGAGTAAGCGGATGGATGCTGCTGTTATCCAAAAGTAATTTTTCAATGCTTTGAGCAACAAAACCCCCATTAATTTTAAAGAATAATTCCAGTTTATCACAACTGGGGTTTTGTTTTTGTTGTTTTGTCTATCATTTCTATCAGTAACTAGAAGGGCACTCAGAGAGCACAGCATTCCGTTAAGGCCAATAGTCCATGATAAGCGCAACCACTATATATTTCTGGACATATTTCCAAAATATGGTTGTATCTACCTGAAGCCTCATCATCTCAGCTGTGCATTTATTATGTACTTTGCGCAGGTCGGAAAATCTGGAATTCCGGATTAATCCGGAAAAACCACATACCTGATTGCTTATTTCTTACATACCTGGTGCATTTGTTTCTACAGTGATGTTTAAGGTGGCTGTTTTGCTGTATGTTTAGTTGCACCATTCACTTTAATTACGACAGGTTTGCGCATGCGCAACAAATTCAGCTCATTTCGCCATAGGTCAGTTGTAATACCGGTCTATCTTGCAATATTAACGAGAGTGAAAAATGATTAGTGTATCTGCCCCGTGATTCGGATCTGCTCCAAAATGTAATGGGTTCTTCCTTGGCCCATGCTACACCCTTCCACCAAGTTTCATGAAAATCAGGCCAGTTGTTTTTCCGTAATCCTGCTGACCGAAAACATAACCTCCTTGGTGGAGGTAATAATAGCATTATACTCACCAAGTTAATAGCTGGGAACATTATGACATCACTAAAAAGAAATCGTATGATTCAAGAAACAGTCAAGAGTAAACAATAAAATTATTACCCAAACTGTCTTTTGTAAACATCCATAACAGTTTGCAGACCAACGTCCTGCTTCAACTTTAACCTACTGTACTTAATGTTGTTGTGCACGTTGCTGTGTTCCCAGATCTCCGCTATTGACTCGGTGAGTACATTATTGTGGACATAACTATGAAAATAAGACCCATATTGTAATAAAGTGGAATTATAGGCCTATAGGTTCTGTGGTAAGCAGAGACTTAGACTAATTAAAGGTTTTAAAATGATCAGCCCAAACTGACAAGAGTTGAAGTTGTTGCTTTTGTCTTCATTGCTGTTGAATTGACTTTCAATGATTCTTTTGATCTGTTTGGACTGTATCTCTGAAACAGTACCATCTCACTACTGTGCATCTCCCTCCTGTTATTTAGGTGGCACCGGACTTCTTTGAGTATTTCCGAGCCCTGTACCCGATCTTGCGCTCTGACCCCACCCTGTGGTGTGTTTCTGCCTGGAATGATAATGGCAGAGACGCCTTGGTAGATCCATCCAAAGCCGAGCTCCTCTACAGAACAGACTTCTTTCCCGGTCTGGGCTGGATGCTGCTGAAGGAGATGTGGGACGAACTGGAACTCAAGTGGCCCTCGGCCTTCTGGGACGACTGGATGCGTCAACCAGAGCAGCGCAAGGACCGCTCCTGCATCCGGCCGGAAATCTCCAGGACTATCACCTTTGGCAGGAAAGGCGTTAGTTTAGGTCAATTCTTTGACCAGTACCTTCGCTATATTAAGCTGAACACTGAATTTGTGCCTTTTACCAAACAGGATTTGTCTTATTTGCGAAAAGAGAAGTATGATGAAAAGTTTATCAAAGAGATATACAGTGCCCCACTGGTGAAGATTGAGGACCTGCAACAAGGGGGCAGCTTAAAAAGCCCTGGCCCATACAGGGTGCAGTACTCCAGCCGGGACAGTTTTAAAGTCTTTGCTCGAAATCTGGGAGTGATGGACGACTTGAAATCTGGAGTTCCTCGTACAGGTTACAGGGGCATAGTCAGTTTCCTGTACCGGGGTCGAAGGGTGTTCTTGGCTCCGCCAGAGGGCTGGACGCATTATGACATCAGCTGGAGCTGAGAGACTGACCCAGACTGTACAATGTGAGTGGTGTTGAAGAGGGGAGAGAGCCTTACTCAGAGGGACACCCTCTCAGACCAAAGAATATCAGCAGATGCAGTGGTTCGTGAAGGAATTAAAGCAGCACAGATGGGGCTGCACATCAGTGGAGCTGGGAGATCAAGTGCTGACCCAGGCCTGTTTGTTAGGGTGCTCATTCAGGATCAGCTGTTCACCGGCCACACAGACTTCACAAAGAGTTAAAACTTTTAGGAAAGGCAAATTCCACCCTGTTTCAAAACAGCTATTGGCAATGTGCCTTGCTTTCCAGGCCCATTTTGTTTGGTGTATTTTTTATTCCTGTGAATAACTGGCCAAATGTAGACATAACATCACATTCAGATGTTTGCAGCAGCTGTAAAGGGAGTTTGGTAGCAGAAAATAATTTGAATTGTTAACAGGAAGAGGATGCTTCAGTGTCAGTGAAAATACACTGGAGGCCAAACACAAGCAGTGCTCATCTCTAGAGCTCTAGTTTTTTCACACGTTGGAGAAAAAACTGTTATGTATAAAATCTTGGGTCACATTTAGCAAAGTTTTTGAAAAAAAATGTTGAAAACGATCCGACTCTTCAGATGTTAATGTTTAAGTCTATAAAACTAATCAGAAGCAGAGTTGTGTGCAAAGGAAAATGAAAAGCTTCTACAATGTTTTAGGTGGTAAACAAAGGCCATATCCAGTACTGAACAAAGTTATTATATGAAGTCATAGTCCTGGGAAGAATGTTGAAAATATTCAACCAGATCCTAATAAACCTATAAGGTGGGGATAAATGATGCCAAGCAGATGCACAATAACCAGAAACATGATTTGGTCAGACCAAGAATGGTCTCATCTATTGAAGTCAGTACCAACCATGTAGGATTTCTTCTTTACTCACTGACTGATACTCCACAACAAAATACCCCTCAGAATGTTTTGTACAGGACAAGTAGCAGTATAATAGTGTGGGTGGAGTTTTTCTTGATTTATCAGTATTGCTGTCCTTAGATCAGTTTATGAACATGGCCTTGAAAGTGCACAACACTAAATCAAAGCAGAGAGATGAGCTCAGTGTTAAGACCTGTATGCTTCAAATGAAGTAGGTCAGCCCACATTTAAAACGTGTAAGTGTTAATACCTGTTCCGAATGGCCACACTCGAAGATGGGCGAAAAAACGTCCATCTTTGTAGTCTCGACACAAAGGCTGTAATGGTGTTGCACTCAGTTGTTCACGTGAGAAGTGACAGAAGTAGTTGCGTGAAGAATGAAAAAAGAGAGCCGGAGAGAGAAGCTCAAACCCCACTCACTGTCACACTTCCAAACACAGTCACTGCGTCAAGTGGGTGTGATTGATGGCCAGTGGCGTGTCCAGACTTTTTTTGACTGGAGTGACACACACACACACATTGGAATAGCATTAATTTACAATTTCTGTCTCTACTATACATACAGGGCAAGTTGTAAGTACATGACATCCAAATCATGGTTTGGTCAGCTTAGGTTTTTGAAAAACCACTGATTGATTTTATTTGTTTCTGCAACAAGAAGGCTGAGGAGAAATGATTATCACTGTACTGTAATTAGCTTTGGGAGATTATCCACAAGATTGATTGATTGATTGATTCCCACTCTGTATGGTGATGTGTAAAACCACTGCCTGATGTGTTTATAACTTTAATACATTATAAATAAAATCAACTATTTTAATATTGTCGATATGCTGAAGGACTCACTCTTTAATTGGCAGCAGTACATTGTAATCTGCAATGCTGAACAGTGGCTCGTGTCATGTTCGTCTATTGTGAACAATGGGTCATCAAGGCATCTTGCTTGATAAATGGTGAATTTGTAGGTGACTAATGAGGCTTACTTTAGCACAAAAATCACTCCTGCAATGTTGGCATCCTTGAAGATGTGACCTGTTTGAGAAAACCTTGATCAAAGTGAAGAACTGCACAGATTCAACCCCACACTCTCGTCCTGATCTATACAGTGGCAGGACAAAGTCAAGACAGCAGGAGATGATCCAAGGTGCCGGTATGCAGTTCTACCACCTCTGGAGTCCCAACTCCAGATTTTCTGTTGTGATTTACTCTGACCTAACCATGATGCACTGCTGCTAACTGAGCCATAGCTGTGAGATTGGGTCATGGGCTCGAAGGCGTCCAAACGCTGGTGGGCCGTAAATGCCACATGTCTATGGGCCAAACCACACGTGCCTCTGCTGCCTCGCAGTGATTTGTTCAGCAATTTAAAGTTAACAAAATGGCAATTTAGTCTGATTATCAGGCTAACAAGTGACTTCAGATTTATTAATAAAATTACTGCAAGGAAGTTGCATTTTTAAAAAGTTACTTAACTCTCCTGAAAATCTTGTTTTTGCTGTCCTCCATTGGTTTAACTTCTCACCTTTCCGCAGTGATGTATACATGTACCCCAGGACACTGTGACATCACTTCAGGGTGTGGTTACAGGTGCATCAGATCACACTTATGACCACACGCAACCATATCCATCTGTGATGGTGGCTGTGGTCAGAGGTGAAACAGGCTTGAAAGTTTGAGCCAGAGAGGGCAGTAAACACATCAGCCTGGTGTTAAGTCACTCTTTAAAAGTCAGCAGACAGCCTCACCTTTTATCCACGATTTCTTCCATCTATCAAGTCCAAACTGCTTCATCAAATTACTTCTCAGATGGTTTGGTGTTGTGATTATTTGCTCAGCATGGCTTGCTACTTTCTGGAAACCAGACATTTTATGAACACAAGGCACGGCCTGCTGCAAACTGAATTTTGAATTCAAACAGCACTAGGAGGCACTACGTTGCATAGGGCTAGCTGGTGGAGATACTACAGTATGTACTGACAGCAAAAGGTTCACAGTTGGCAGTGAAAGGTTAGCCAAGAGTTGACAAGCATCACCTAAGCAGTGACACGTCAAAGAGATCTTAAAAAGAAATACAGATGTGGTTGTGTGTCATCCAAGTGAGTTGTGATCAGCACTTATCTCTCTGCTTCCTCTCTTCCTGTTTCACAAACATGTTAAAAAGTACCTCGTTTGGCCCCCACAAATGGTGGGGAATCATCCACGTGCAAGACTAAATTATATTGGTAAGACTAATATTCAAGTAATGTTTTACAGTTTAAAACCAAGCGTGGCTCACTGGTCCAACGAGCGTACCGTGCCATAAAGAAGAAAACATTCCAGGTTTGAATCCAGCACAGCAGCATTTTATATCTCCCAAGCTTTACAACACTTCTACAGGATAAGACTGGTGGTATTCTATATACACTGCCCTTCAGCTGGAAATAGTAGAGCACCGAATGTGTATTAATCCAACGCTGAAAATAGTCCCCAACAAATGCACTATTTCCTCCTGTTTGAGTGGCATTTGATAAAAGCTAGTGTCCAGGAAATTACTGAACCTTTTTTAAAAATGAAACTATATATTTGTGAGGTGTTTTTAAAGATTTACATCTTCTGTAGAAACCAACGGGTTTTAACTGAGAGCCACAGACAGGGTAGAGATGTCAGAAAGTATTGTGAGACAACACATTGTTGCTTTTGGTATTTTTGTGGGATTTGAAAAATATTGAATATGCAGGTGAAGAATGAGAGGGACTTGACCAGGCAAAAACCAGATTTATTAATCCACATAGCAGTGAACAATGTTTAGTCATGTCTGCTTCTCAACTGTCAGTCCTAGAGCTACACAACCTCTGGTAAAAAGTCTTAGCACATCTAGAAAACCAGCTATCCTTCATAAAACAACACAATATGAAAATGAAATATCCATTAACAAATACTGATATAAATTGAAATAAAACAAACATTATTAAACAAAGTCTGTCCTGATTTCTTCCTGCAGAGGGAGCTGTACCACTACTGTTCTGCTTTCATTCTTTCAAAAGCAACTGTCACAAGGTTAGGAAAATATCTGCTGTCTGACATGCCAGGATTTATATAAAGACAGTCTGCATCTACCATCAGAGTGAAACTGCAAATACAAAGTGACTGTGAGCCCCGGGGTGGCATCTGGCTCGTCTATCGTGCTGGTTCAACTGCAGGGACACACACATGGGAAAGGTTACTGAAGGGGAACTTTGAATAAACTTCAAATAAATCCAAAGAGTGAATGAGAACTTATGTAAGAGGAGATGTCGATCTTGTCTGGCAGCTCGCTGGACGTTGTTAAGTGTGCAGGTGATGCTTTCATCAGACACAAATGTGATAGCCAGGCCCTTTGTGCCAAACCTGCCTGCCCAGGCAACCTACAACAACACACACCTTATTTACACCTACTGCTACCAGTACAGCTGACCTCATTATTCAGTCTGTATAAGGACATATGATATGATATATTACATTTAGTTTATTTGTATTGTTTGCTGTGAGGAGACTCATTGGTCAATTCTGTGTTTCTGGGTAGATTTTTCTCAACAAATTCCATATGCAGAGCCAAACCCATAATGAATGTATCCTACTAACAAATATTGTGTCTATCCAATTAAAAACATCAATGAGCCACCTCTTCCTTCTCTCTCTCCCTTGTGTACATGTTGTCCTTGTATCTCTCTCCCTCTGTGAGTGTTTGTTTCTTTCTCCTACCTGTGTGAATGCTGTGCTTGAGTTTCGCCTCTTGTGTGTTTGTGTAGTCTGTCCTCTTCCTGATCTCCATAGTGGAGAGGAGGTCATGTGACTCAGGTCTGTTTGGCGACACCTGAAGTGCTGATGTTGATGTGTGATGTTACAATATATTCATAACTTTGTACATCCTGATTGTCCATACTGTGATTTTATTATGTTGGTCTATTCTGTACACACAACATCTATTGCATGTTTGTCTGTCCAGGGAGAGGGATCCCTCCTCTGTTGCTCTTCCATTTTTTCGTGGATCTAAGGACAGAGGCTGTCGTATGCTGTACAGATTGTAAAGCCCCTTGACAAAAATTTGTGATTTGTGATATTGGGATATATAAATAAAATTTGACTTGCCCGTTAAAACAGTCAAAAATTTTAGTCAAGACGAAGTATAAGAATTTTAGTCACGCTACTTCCAGGTTAGAATTCCTCTGACTGACTTTAGGTTTTATGGTAAGATCGAGTCCTTATGAACACTTTTTAAAATAAGTTTATAACTTTTTTTATTGATTAGTGTGTAAAACACACTTGTCCAGGTGTCCAAAAAAGAGGTACTATCTGTTTCACAAGGACTTGCAACTTGTTGCAAGAAATATTAATTCAAATATTAATATTAAATTTTTTTAGTAACTTTTATAGTCCCCACCAAATGCACTATTTCCTCCTGTTTGAGTAATGTTTGATAAAAAATTACTGAGCCTTTTTAAAAAATGAAATGATATATTTGTGAGATGTTTTTAAGATGTATGTCTTTGGTAGGAACCAATGGATTGAGAGCCACAGGTAGGGTAGGGAAGTCAGAAAGTATTGAGAGATGGACTAACACGTTGTTGGTTTGGGTCTGTTCATGGGATTTGCTGAAAATGCAGGATAAGCCTTGTTCTTTATGAACTGAGCTGCGTGCAGAGGATTACTCAGGTTCATACTGCTCCAGACACTTCCTCCAGTGAGGTTATTCCCAGGGGATGGGACACTCCAGCGTGTTTCTCTGGTGTTTCTCTGGTGTATTTGGTATTACTTGAAAATGACCCTGTGCAGTTTTAAAACACATTTCCAAATCCAGATTAGATAGTCAGGTACACACTGCATTTAAAAACTAGGTATAAATGAACAGTGCAGCTGTGTGTGTGTGTGTGTGTGTGTGTGTGTGTTTGTGTATGTATGTGACAGCCTTACCCAGTGTAGGTAGGTGTCGGAGTCTTCTGGCATGTCATAATTAAAGGCGATGTTGACTCTCTCGATGCCCATCCCTTTTCCAAACAGGTTTGTAGCCACCAAGATTCTCCTCTGGAAGTCCTTGAACCGCTGGTAGTGAGACAAACTACGACACAATGAACAGGGGCAATAAGTGAGGGTCAGTATTCCATTATATCCCACTGACTGCTGCATTACTACTCAACAATGAAGGCCCACACAAGACACAAGCATGGGTTATAAGACTGAGGCAGCAAAGATGTATACGCATGGCCGCACCATTGAGGTCATTGAGGTCCGGACCTCTGTATTTATGTATCTGTATATAATAAAATTTGCCTAAAAATAACTTTACTGTGGTGCAGGAAAGATATTGTTTAAAGCCAACATTACCGACTTGCTCAGGCACTGCCCACTGTGCCCAGGATAGGATTAGCATTATGTCCCTGTGCTGTTACACACAAACAAAAACTGACCTGATCCAATTTAAACAATGTAATTACCACAGAGATATATATGTTTTTTGGCAATTACAGTGGAACCTATAGGCTCAATTTAACAACACAAACAGGTAGCATAGTTATGGTATAATAATATAGTATTATTGTATAAATATATTATTGTATAACACACAATTTGCTTACGTTTATGTGCAATTTGAGACACTTCGATAATTCAAATCCTAACACAAAGATGAAATAAAGAAGGTGAATATAATTTGACTAAATTATTTTTAACACACTTTGGCAGGAGAGACAGGTGAGGAGTCACAGAGAGAGGGAGAGGCAGTGAATATAGAGGGAGAGAGAATAAGAGAGTAGAGTAGATGATGTCTGTAGTGTGAATTTCCCTTTACTTGAACACTTTAATTAAAGATTGTCAACATTAATTTTCAGATGTTTCGTGATCATTTTAGCCTCTTCTGTATTTCCAGATCGTAGTGTGGATCATTCATTGTAACATTTTTTTAGAGGGGGATGTCCCCAAACCCCCCTAGCGAGCTCACCCTGCATACTGCCATGTGTATAGGTAGCACAGAATAGTTTAATCCAGAACAAAAAACAAAACAGAAAAGCGTCTGGAGGATACTGTATGTTCTGCAATCAATGTGAACTGTTTGGAAGCCATATTTAAATGCTCAACCATTCAACATTTAATCTGTTTAGAAATGGACAAGAATAGTGGCATGTCTTCCTTACTGGTTTGCTACAACTAGCACCAAAAAAATTCTTCACTCAAGGTCCACTTACTAACTTTTTCCAAAGCTTTCAACTCCGTATATTCTTTTAGCTTGGTTTCAGACCTCTGAATTGCTGCCAACATCTCTGATTTAATTACTGATTCAAATATTTCATTATACTGTTGGCACTGACAGCTGTTTTCACCAGTTGGAGAAACAACTGACCAATCAGAGCTTCATCAGAGCTAGCAACAGAAAAATGGCCACAAGAATGTATAAGATTACAGCTGTACTATTAAACCATCGTATTTCTTCAATTGTTGTGAAAAACAAACAGTTCCTAGCAACGGCTATCACAGCTTCTGTGTCATTTGAAAATGACAAAATACAAATATGTCATTTGCTATTGATTGGTAAGGGCAAAGGCAAACAAAAGAAAAGGGAAAATCAGCTGACATAAACCTGAATAATGAGGTGAAAAACAATGTCAATGCATGCATTCACACACTGAAGGAACAGCCCTCGGGAGCAATTTGGGGTTCAGTGTCTTGCCCAAGGACACTTTGACATGTGGACCAGGGGGAAGCCGGGATCGAACCACCAACGTTGCGATTGGTGGATGACCCGTGCTACCACTAAGCCACAGTCGCCCTCAACTGTCAACTTCACAAAGATCACCACGTGAACAACACAGCTATACACTCACTCAGCTACGGTTGGCGTCTCTATACTCAATTTGTGCATACATCTTAAGAATTAAGGCCTCAGTATGCTTCAAATTAATTGCTTGTTGGATCATCTAACAGCATCTGAAACTTCCTTTCTGATGGCAGAATCGTGGCACTGCATCCAACAATTTTTGTAACTTTCCAAAGAAACAATTTGACATTCACACCCACTTTAGGCACCGATTGGTGTGTGTAGAGGTGATACAGTAGGCTGGTTTTGAACGTCACTCATTCATGGTGCCTTTGACAAGAGTGTAATTCATCACATTAACATTACATTACATTTAATTGGCAATCCCTTATGGAACTTGAATTCACTTGGGACAACAAAGTGCATTCAAGCTCTGTAGGAAAAAGAGCTAAATATCATACAAAATTGGAAGTGCATCTCCCTCAAACAAACAACCAAAAGCGTGTTCAGAGTGCTTAAGTACAACTGCTTAGTTTTGTTTTGTTTTTAAAATGGAAGGCTAGCATGGAGTGACTAGCTGTAGTCTGAAATGGTTTGTTTACAACCTGCGATGAAAGATGGGCAGTGACTCTGCTGTCATGACTTCAGTGAGGAGTTCATTCAACCACTGTGTGGCCAGAAAGAGCCTTACTACTCCATTTTGGACTAACTGCAATGCTCTGGATGCAGGAGCTCCAGTAAGGAGGGGCTTTCAGTAGTCCTGGCTGGAGATGACAACCAACTGACAACCAACTGAATAAGCACATAGGTCACCTCCTGAAAGCACATAGGTCACCTCCACAGTGAGGGCCGAAGCTTCCTTCTTCCTGATGCTGTACAGGAGCAAGCTAGAGGAGTGGACTGCTGAGTTAATTGTCCAGGGTCACAGCCAGGTTCCTCACTGTCAGAGTTGGCACCACCACAGTATTGTCAATAGTGATAGACAAGTCTTGGGACAGGCACCCTTTCCCCTGAGGGACCACAAGCTCAGTCTTGTCCAGGTTCAGCTTTAGGTATTGCCTTGACATCCAAATATCTGCCAGGCAAGCAGTGATGTGTGTCTCCACTTGGGAGGAATGAAGGGAACAGCTGGGTGTCATCTGCATAGCAGTGCTAGGAGAAGCCTAGCACTACATCAAGACTGACTACATAAACACTCAAAAGACAGTGGGGAGAGATCAGGATGCAGTCAAAAGGAGGCCTAAATAAAATGGAACACGCTTTGCAATCTATTCGTCAAGACTAAAAAGAGGGGGCTCAACGGGAAGCAGAGTGGAGCAGCTGGACTGGAATAGGTATAAAACAGGTATAAATGCTTTTGCTTTTAGACACATTGTGTGACCTACTTCATTTGAAGCATAAGCCTTCAAGGGTTTATAAGTCTGTCTTATATTAATATGCTTGTAATAAATGAACACACACATAGCACACATCACAGCATTCTCCACCCGATGCTGAGTTCCCATCAATAGAGGACACAACAGAGACATGATGAAGACTTTTCTGGGGGGTTTCTGTCCCACCAGGCTGATATAGAGCACAGTACCTAATTGACCTCTAGTGCGTCCAGGAGGTCAAAGAATTTTCTGTTTTTCTCATTGTCCTTCAGCTTGATGTAGTACTGCTGCAGCCCATGCAGATTCAGCTTGGTCTCGTCGTCCACAAAGATTTCCATAGGCTGGAGCAGACAGGAGTTGTAAAGGGTGTGTTGTAAAGATTGAAGGAAGAACATGGGTGTGGAAATAAGGCAATGTGGAAGTGTAGTTTATTAAAGCAGGTCAGACAGAATGTGGCAGTGTAAGGGGAGAGTCACGACAAACCGCCGAAGTGCTATTGAGAAGATTAAAATGACAATTCAGCAAATTGATTCTATTCCAGACAAAATCAGATATCCTGATCTCTGTGATCACTTTGGTTGCTCTAAGATTCCATCAGTTCAGGTTAACAGCATGCATCAATGCAGACTCATCAATCAATGCACTAATCCCTATCTGCCTCTTGTTACATCTAATGTAAGAACAAGGCAACTCATCACATCAATACAACAGATAAATCTAAAGCTGCCATCTTCTAACAATATACAAGTCTGGCATTTAAGGGAACCAATATTACAGAGCTTTAACTGTTCCTGGGTTAAAACTGCTTGTTTTATTCAACTAACAGTCCAAAACCCCAAAATATTTATTTAATATAATCTGGTCTATAAAATGTCAGAAAATAGTAAAAACTGGCAATTACAACTTCTCACTCTGGAGAAGCTTGGTCCAAAACCAAAATATTTATTTGATCACATATGATCGTAGATGCTCTGGAACCAGAATTTTGATTTCACTGAATTCGTTTTCACTTAACACCGGGCCACACCGCCTACCTGAGCAGTGCGTGTGCGTTGCAGAACCTCCTGCTTTTCATTACAGCACCCATGTTAACAGGTTAGAGCAGCCACACAGTCCGTGTGAGCAGCACGGCTCACGTCATCTAGAGATTCGGCGTGCCGCCTATTTGTTCTCAGCAAAAATTGACAGTGAAAATGATCTGTTGATAGTCATATTATTGATAGGCTATTCTACAGATAAATAAATTGAAACTTTAGTGAAAGGTGCAATATTTCCGGTGTGATGTCTATCTGTTATTATTAGTTATTTTATACAAATGAGCACATGCTTCTTAACCTTTTTCTGTCTAAACTAAATATAAATGAAATTTATAATGAAATGAAACATTCTATTATTGATGGCCATTATTAAAGGCAAACTCAGTGTAGAAAGATAGGGCTGCCAGTAGCAGCGCTGCAGCAGCGACGCTGTCTGTGTGGACAGCACACGTGTGTGAGCTGCAGCAGTTCATTGAGATAGCTGTCATGCACAGAGGTAGGTGGTGTAGCCCACATGGTATGAGTAATGTCTAACTGGACCAGCAAGCAGGTATACAGGGGTCCAAGCACTCAACGCAACACAAAACTGACACAAATTTGACATATTATCACCATAGAAAGTATGTATGTACATCAAGCAGACACCAAGCGACATTAGCATTCATTTGGAATTGTGTTTGTGTCCACCTGATGAATGTACGTCCACTATCAGACTCCTTTTAACACTGGGTTGGGCTCCACCAGCTCCTGAGAAAAGTATCTGGCTCTTTAGCTGCTAAATGCTCCACTGTGTTCAGTAATTGTTCTTTTCAGTTTTATCAGATTTCTACTTCAGCATTAGCCTTCTCCATTCTTCCAGATGGATTGCCAGCTATCACATCTAGAACCTACCAGTAAGCTAAGCCTTTATGATGCCTCTCATTGTATCATTTTTGCACTCCCTTCTATTGGCTGGGATTGGCTGGTTTCTGACTACCCAAACAAGCAGTCCTAAAAAGGCTGGTAAAAACTTTCAGACACAGTAGCCAGTGAATCAAAACATTGACCTTTTCCAACCTATTCACGCATTATACTGTAGCTTGCTACTGTCATTCCTTTTTTCTTTACATCACATCTCTCTTAACTGCAAAGTTCCATTGTGTCCACGCCAACACAAGCCGCATGTTTGTCATCAGCTGGAAACTATATGATGCCTGGATTACAGCTTTCCTTCTGTAAGATAGCTGGTTTGGCCATGAGGCGTTTCAGGGTGGGGGCAGTTAACACTGTTTAAGTAATCATGCTGCTATCAAAGTGTGTTCTCCACTTTGGAGAACTAAGTGACTGTAGAAGCCCTATGAACAGGCTGTGATCCAGCTTCTGTCAGTCATCCTACACGATAATAACGATGAGTTATTTGTCTTTATATTTTCTTAATTTGCTTTTCTGTCCTGCGATGGATTAGTGTGTTCCAAATTAAAGCTCAGAGAAGAGTATCTATCTAGTATCTCAGAATCCAGCAGTAAGGGGCTGAGGGCTCAGCGCTCCTGTTTATTCTGTCGCTTCCTGTATGTGCTAGATTTTAAAGAAAGCACTTCTTTCAACATTTTATGATGACATGTCCAAACATTTCTATACTTTTAGTAAGCAATGCCAGGGAGACATTTTTTGTATCTGTTTATGTCGCTCAGTGGAGACAATTTTCCAGCAGTGGGGGGCTGACAGATCAACATAAAGAGCAGCAGGTCTTGATATCATGAGGAATTTAGTCTCCTGGGCCCATATTTATCAAGCTGCAATGTTGGTCTTAAGTGAAAGATACAATTAAAAATTCTTCACTTTTACTCCTACTCCCCAACTTAATAAAAGCTATTCATCATATTTCTTTAGACTTAAAAGTAGGTAAATAAGACTCTTCATGCTGAACTGCAATAAAAGTTGGATAAGAGGAGCCTGTTAGGGTCCTAGACAAGGCTGGATCATCAAACAGGGAAAGCGGAAAACTGCCCGGAGGCTCCAGACCCTCAGGGGCCCTAAGGGCTCCAGGTTTACTGTATTAATTAATTAGTTTGTGATAATTTAATTAAATTCCAAATTTTGGACAAAAATGGCCTGCATGGCAGAGTTCCAAGACAAAAACCACTGCTGAGCAAAAAGAACATTAAGGCTTGTCTCATTTTTGCCAGAAAACATCTTGATGATTCCCAAGACTTTTGGGAAAATACTCTGTGGACTGATGAGACAAAAGTTGAACTTTTGGAAGGTGTGTGTCCCATTACATCTGCCGTAAAAGTAACACCGCATTTCAGAAAAAGAACATCATACCAACAGTAAAATATGGTGGTGGTAGTGTGATGGTCTGGGGCTGCTTTGCTGTCCCAAAGACCAGCATCTTCCGTGCTGTCCATAAGGTGGCACAGAAGATACTGGACAAGAGGAAGCACAGCATCCAATTCCCCAAGCCCCATGAGCTGGATGCGGTTGGACAAGGCTTTCCTGCACTAGCACAGCATGATGCCTTTAAAATCTGTGTAGGATCAAGGCACCTGCAGGTCCTGCATACATAGACTATCTTAACAGGAAGCTGTTTCATTCCATCCAGCTCCAGGCAGTCTGTGACAGTAGTGGCAAGTTTTTAGATACTTTCACAGGCTACCTGGGATCAGTTGACGACACAAGAGTGCTCAGAAACAGCCCCCTGCTCAAAGATCTTTTGTACCCTCCTGCAGGTTACTTCCTTGTAGAGGATGGTGGGTACCCCTGCATGGAGCAGCCAGACTGCATCCTAACACCGTATAGAGCCCAGCGGTGCTATAATTTTCATCATGCCAAGGCCCGCTGTATCATAGAGCGGGCCTTGGCATGATGAAAACAAGGATTTCTTATTCTTATAATCACACAATAAGAAAAGTCTGTCTGACATATTTGAAAAAAAAAAAAAAATGTAATAATTGTATGTCCATTGTAAACAAACAAAAAACACAAACCATTTTCTCAAAGAGTTCAATTATTTTTTCATTTTGAGCATGAAGACGTGAATATCTGGCCTCTTCCCTTTCCCCTTCTTGGAGTATAGCCTGCAGGATTGGATCCGTTCGACCACGCTTTGCCAGGCGGGCTAGACGGTTCCCTTACTGGAGGCAGCCAGGCTCCTCACACAGGATTTCAGGGGGGCCTGGCAGACAGCTGGCTATGTTAGGCTGGTCATCCCCTGTGCATGAGGCAAATAGCACTGGAGGAGTTAGGTCTTGAGCCAATTGGCTCATGCATCAGGGGAAACCACTGCCAGCTGCCTGCTGTGGCCTCTATCCCTCAGTCCCTGTTCCTGTGTGTGTGTGTGAGCATTTGTTTTCTAAATGCTGTCACTTATTGTTACTGAAATGGAACACATGTAGATATAATGTACCCAGGACCTTGTATTTCTTTTTAATGTTCTCCCATTTTTTGGCAGCCTGTGCCCTGAGCAGCTTCCCCTCCGAACCCATCATCTGCACTATTTTCTTGTTGGCAAAGAAACACAGAACAAGATGACAACATAGGCTTACAACATGTGAAATGTTTGCAAACTTGTATGCTACAAATGCAATTAAGTTTAATAACAAACAACACATGCAACATGTCTTTATTTGGAATCAATTAGAAAAATGACTATGTATGTAATACAAAGTGATTCAATGTAAAATAAAACTAAACTCACTCCCAGGCCAGTTTAGAGGCATTTCTCTTTCTAGTGAAGAGGGCCTCATTGGAGCTTCGGAGCCTAATAAGGAGCTCCGTCTCTTCTTCTTAAATAACATATTAACATAAACAATCACTATTGCGTGACCTAACATTACTATGTAAAATGGTGTGCAAAACAGCACAATTCAGTAACATTGGTAGTTCTAAATGCAAATAATAGAAAATTGTTACATTATAGTAAAGTAATTGCATAAAGCAATTAATGAACAAACATTGAAAATTGACATGATTACTCTGATTATATGGATATTATTACTTACACTTGTAGATCGTTTGCTCAGACATTTTTTTTGTTTGTTCCAATCACAAACATCTGTTTTAAATAATATAATCAATCAGCAACTTGCTGACGTCATAGCAGACGAGAAGCTACAATACACGGTGGTTGATCTGCAGTGCTGAGTAACCATCATGTTCAGAATCAGATTCAGAAATACTTTATTGATCCCCGAGGGGAAACTCTTTGTTACAGCAGCTCACTATCACGTCAGTGCACACAGGGATAGAAGTACTAAGCAAATCACTATAATACAGGTCAGATAAATTAAGTACAAAGTGCATATACAGGTTGATGTTAAGTATGTACGGTATAATACAATGTAATAATATAAGTAATAGTGCAATAATGAGTAATGTCAAGTTAAGTGTAACTTATTAAGATGATTATGAGATGGTGGATATTGCACAGAAGTAATAGAAGTGTGAATAAATATCAATAAATTAAAATGAAAACAGAGTATATTGCACCGGAGTATTAAACATCAGAATATTGCACAATTATTTCAAGTATTGCAGTAATGTTAATGATCAATGTCCAGTATATATATATATATGTGTATATATATATATATATAATATATATATATACACACACATACATATATATATATACATATATATATATATACACATATATATATATATACACATATATATATATATATATACACATATATATATATTCGCGTGCCGCCTATTTGTTCTCAGCAAAAATTGACAGTGAAAATGATCTGTTGATAGTCATATTATTGATAGGCTATTCTACAGATAAATAAATTGAAACTTTAGTGAAAGGTGCAATATTTCCGGTGTGATGTCTATCTGTTATTATTAGTTATTTTATACAAATGAGCACATGCTTCTTAACCTTTTTCTGTCTAAACTAAATATAAATGAAATTTATAATGAAATGAAACATTCTATTATTGATGGCCATTATTAAAGGCAAACTCAGTGTAGAAAGATAGGGCTGCCAGTAGCAGCGCTGCAGCAGTTCATTGAGATAGCTGTCCTGCACAGAGGTAGGTGGTGTAGCCCACATGGTATGAGTAATGTCTAACTGGACCAGCAAGCGGTATACAGGGGTCCAAGCACTCAACGCAACACAAAACTGACACAAATTTGACATATTATCACCATAGAAAGTATGTATGTACATCAAGCAGACACAGAGCGACATTAGCTTTCATTTGGAATTGTGTTTGTGTCCACCTGATGAATGTACGTCCACTATCAGACTCCTTTTAGCACTGGGTTGGGCTCCACCAGCTCCTGAGAAAAGTATCTGGCTCTTTAGCTGCTAAATGCTCCACTATGTTCAGTAATTGTTCTTTTCAGTTTTATCAGATTTCTACTTCAGCATTAGCCTTCTCCATTCTTCCAGATGGATTGCCAGCTATCACATCTAGAACCTACCAGTAAGCTAAGCCTTTATGATGCCTCTCATTGTATCATTTTTGCACTCCCTTCTATTGGCTGGGATTGGCTGGTTTCTGACTACCCAAACAAGCAGTCCTAAAAAGGCTGGTAAAAACTTTCAGACACAGTGGCCAGTGAATCAAAACATTGACCTTTTCCAACCTATTCACGCATTATACTGTAGCTTGCTACTGTCATTCCTTTTTTCTTTACATCACATCTCTCTTAACTTAACTGCAAAGTTCCATTGTGTCCACGCCAACACAAGCCGCATGTTTGTCATCAGCTGGAAACTATATGATGCCTGGATTACAGCTTTCCTTCTGTAAGATAGCTGGTTTGGCCATGAGGCGTTTCAGGGTGGGGGCAGTTAACACTGTTTAAGTAATCATGCTGCTATCAAAGTGTGTTCTCCACTTTGGAGAACTAAGTGACTGTAGAAGCCCTATGAACAGGCTGTGATCCAGCTTCTGTCAGTCGTCCTACACGATGATAACGATGAGTTATTTGTCTTTATATTTTCTTAATTTGCTTTTCTGTCCTGCGATGGATTAGTGTGTTCCAAATTAAAGCTCAGAGAAGAGTATCTATCTAGTATCTCAGAATCCAGCAGTAAGGGGCTGAGGGCTCAGCGCTCCTGTTTATTCTGTAAGCTTCCTGTATGTGCTAGATTTTAAAGAAAGCACTTCTTTCAACATTTTATGATGACATGTCCAAACATTTCTATACTTTTAGTAAGCAATGCCAGGGAGACATTTTTTGTATCTGTTTATGTCGCTCAGTGGAGACAATTTTCCAGCAGTGGGGGGCTGACAGATCAACATAAAGAGCAGCAGGTCTTGATATCATGAGGAATTTAGTCTCCTGGGCCCATATTTATCAAGCTGCAATGTTGGTCTTAAGTGAAAGATACAATTAAAAATTCTTCTCTTTTACTCCTACTCCCCAACTTAATAAAAGCTATTTATCATATTTCTTTAGACTTAAAAGTAGGTAAATAAGACTCTTCATGCTGAACTGCAATAAAAGTTGGATAAGAGGAGCCTGTTAGGGTCCTAGACAAGGCTGGATCATCAAACAGGGAAAGCGGAAAACTGCCCGGAGGCTCCAGACCCTCAGGGGCCCTAAGGGCTCCAGGTTTACCGTATTAATTAATTAGTTTGTGATAATTTAATTAAATTCCAAATTTTGGACAAAAATGGCCTGCATGGCAGAGTTCCAAGACAAAAACCACTGCTGAGCAAAAAGAACATTAAGGCTCGTCTCATTTTTGCCAGAAAACATCTTGATGACTTTTGGGAAAATACTCTGTGGACTGACGAGACAAAAGTTGAACTTTTTGGAAGGTGTGTGTCCCATTACATCTGGTGTAAAAGTAACACCGCATTTCAGAAAAAGAGCATCATACCAACAGTAAAATATGGTGGTGGTAGTGTGATGGTCTGGGGCTGTTTTGCTGTCCCAAAGACCAGCATCTTCCGTGCTGTCCATAAGGTGGCACAGAAGATACTGGACAAGAGGAAGCACAGCATCCAATTCCCCAAGCCCCATGAGCTGGATGCGGTTGGACAAGGCTTTCCTGCACTAGCACAGCATGATGCCTTTAAAATCTGTGTAGGATCAAGGCACCTGCAGGTCCTGCATACATAGACTATCTTAACAGGAAGCTGTTTCATTCCATCCAGCTCCAGGCAGTCTGTGACAGTAGTGGCAAGTTTTTAGATACTTTCACAGGCTACCTGGGATCAGTTGACGACACAAGAGTGCTCAGAAACAGCCCCCTGCTCAAAGATCTTTTGTACCCTCCTGCAGGTTACTTCCTTGTAGAGGATGGTGGGTACCCCTGCATGGAGCAGCCAGACTGCATCCTAACACCGTATAGAGCCCAGCGGTGCTATAATTTTCATCATGCCAAGGCCCGCTGTATCATAGAGCGGGCCTTGGCATGATGAAAACAAGGATTTCTTATTCTTATAATCACACAATAAGAAAAGTCTGTCTGACATATTTGAAAAAAAAAATGTAATAAATGTATGTCCATTGTAAACAAACAAAAAACACAAACCATTTTCTCAAAGAGTTCAATTATTTTTTCATTTTGAGCATGAAGACGTGAATATCTGGCCTCTTCCCTTTCCCCTTCTTGGAGTATAGCCTGCAGGATTGGATCCGTTCGACCACGCTTTGCCAGGCGGGCTAGACGGTTCCCTTACTGGAGGCAGCCAGGCTCCTCACACAGGATTTCAGGGGCCTGGCAGACAGCTGGCTATGTTAGGCTGGTCATCCCCTGTGCATGAGGCAAATAGCACTGGAGGAGTTAGGTCTTGAGCCAATTGGCTCATGCATCAGAAACCACTGCCAGCTGCCTGCTGTGGCCTCTATCCCTCAGTCCCTGTTCCTGTGTGTGTGTGTGAGCATTTGTTTTCTAAATGCTGTCACTTATTGTTACTGAAATGGAACACATGTAGATATAATGTACCCAGGACCTTGTATTTCTTTTTAATGTTCTCCCATTTTTGGCAGCTTGTGCCCTGAGCAGCTTCCTCCGAACCCATCATCTGCACTATTTTCTTGTTGGCAAAGAAACACAGAACAAGATGACAACATAGGCTTACAACATGTGAAATGTTTGCAAACTTGTATGCTACAAATGCAATTAAGTTTAATAACAAACAACACATGCAACATGTCTTTATTTGGAATCAATTAGAAAAATGACTATGTATGTAATACAAAGTGATTCAATGTAAAATAAAACTAAACTCACTCCCAGGCCAGTTTAGAGGCATTTCTCTTTCTAGTGAAGAGGGCCTCATTGGAGCTTCGGAGCCTAATAAGGAGCTCCGTCTCTTCTTCTTAAATAACATATTAACATAAACAATCACTATTGCGTGACCTAACATTACTATGTAAAATGGTGTGCAAAACAGCACAATTCAGTAACATTGGTAGTTCTAAATGCAAATAATAGAAAATTGTTACATTATAGTAAAGTAATTGCATAAAGCAATTAATGAACAAACATTGAAAATTGACATGATTACTCTGATTATATGGATATTATTACTTACACTTGTAGATCGTTTGCTCAGACATTTTTTTGTTTGTTCCAATCACAAACATCTGTTTTAAATAATATAATCAATCAGCAACTTGCTGACGTCATAGCAGACGAAGCTACAATACACGGTGGTTGATCTGCAGTGCTGAGTAACCATCATGTTCAGAATCAGATTCAGAAATACTTTATTGATCCCGAGGAAACTCTTTGTTACAGCAGCTCGCTGTCACGTCAGTGCACACAGGGATAGAAGTACTAAGCAAATCACTACACTATAATACAGGTCAGATAAATTAAGTACAAAGTGCATATACAGGTTGATGTTAAGTATGTACGGTATAATACAATGTAATAATATAAGTAATAGTGCAATAATGAGTAATGTCAAGTTAAGTGTAACTTATTAAGATGATTATGAGATGGTGGCTATTGCACAGAAGTAATAGAAGTGTGAATAAATATCAATAAATTAAAATGAAAACAGAGTATATTGCACCGGAGTATTAAACATCAGAATATTGCACAATTATTTCAAGTATTGCAGTAATGTTAATGATCAATGTCCAGTATATATATATGTATGTGTGTGTATATATATATATAAAAAAAAAACAACTTTGTCCTTCACCCTCCGCGGGTGGTCTCATCCTTCGAGCTCGGGTCCTCTACCAGAGGCCTGGGAGCTTGAGGGTTCTGCGCAGTATCTTCGCTGTTCCCAGTACTGCACTCTTCTGGATCGAGATGTCTGGTGTTCTTCCAGGGATCTGCTGTAGCCACTCCTCCAGTTTGGGGTCACTGCCCCGAGTGCTCCGATGACCACGGGCACCACTGTTGCCTTCACCTTCCAGGCCTTCTCCAGCTCTTCTCTGAGCCCTTGGTACTTCTCTAATTTCTCATGTTCCTTTTTCCTGATGTTGCCATCACTTGGTATCGCCACATCAACCACAACGGCTTTCCTCTGCTGTTTGTCAACCACCACGATGTCAGGCTGGTTCGCCATTACCATTCTGTCAGTCTGGATCTGGAAGTCCCACAGGATCTTGGCTCGGTCATTCTCTACCACCTTTGGAGGTGTTTCCCACTTTGACCTCGGGGTTTCCAGTCCATACTCCGTGCAGATGTTCCTGTACACTATGCCAGCCACTTATATATATATACATATATATATATATACATATATATATATATATATATACATATATATATATATATATATGTATATATATACATATATATACACATATACATATATATATACACATATACATATATATATACACATATACATATATATATATACACATATATATATATATACATATATATATATACATATACATATACATATATACACATATACATATATATACATATACATATATATATACATATACATATATACATATACATATATATATACATATACACATATATATATACATATACATATACATATATATATACATATACATATATATATATACATATATATACATATATATACATATACATACATATATACATATATATATACATATACATACATATATATATACATATACATATATATATACATATACATATATATATATATACATATACATATATACATATATATATATAATATACATGTATACATATACATATATAATATACATATATATATATATATATATACATATACATATATATATACATATACATATATATATATACATATATATACATATATAATATATATATATATACACATATATATATATATATATACATATATATGTATATATATATATATATATATATATATACATATATATACATATACATATATATATATATATATATATATATATATATATATATATATATATATATATATATACATACTGTTACGGACAGATCAACCGGAGACACGGTGAGGTTACTGAGAACGTTTTATTTCACACACAAGAGATATGAATGGATAGTGATAAAGATACCGTCCCTGATACAGATGGCAGAAGGATTCTGGAGATGAGTGGATATACACGGGACCGGGAACAGGAGTTCAAGGTGGAGGTGGGTCTGCATCAAGGGAAAAAAATCTAGCTGTTATCAATGACATCAACTCCTGGATGCACATCTGCAATAACATCTTCTCACTGTCCCATAACTCCAAACTACAACTTATTCAATACAAAATTTTACACAGACTTAACCACACCCAATATAAATTACACAAAATGGGACTCACAGATGACAACACCTGTACACACTGCACATTAAACACCACAGATTACCTCTATGCCACCTGGCTCTGCCCACCCATTCAAACATTCTGGACAAACATCACACATAAAACAATCCTCAACCATAGGTCGCAGCATTCCACTCTCCCCATCTGTATCTCTGCCAGGAGATCGTTTATCTGTTGAACCGCCACTGAAATATGAACAACCCATACTAGTTGCCTTAACAGTCACTAAAAAGACAATACTCTTAAACTGGAAATAACCTTTCAACATCCCAGTGGCACCTTCTGTTATCTGAATTTAGGCCTAGACTGCCGGAAGACTTCCCATGATGCACCTCTTTCCTCTCCTTCTCCATCTATACGCATTTTTATCCCGTTACTGCATGTTACTAACGCAACATCTTCTCTCTCCCGTAGTTCTGTGCTTTCTCGTTTCTCTCCTCTCTCCTTCTGTCGCTTTCAGCAGGTATTTCTGCCTCCTGAGCTGCAGAGACTGGATCTGTGGTTGTGGGCCACCTGCTGCCCCCGTGTTCCTGCTCGACAACTGCTACTACAGTTGTTGTTATTGGCTCTGTTACTAATACTGACATTATTTTTCCTATAGCTGTCATTCCTATTATTATTAATTTATTAATATTAACACTACAATTACATTTATACTATTTTTAAAAATATTCTAGGTAGTATTTGCATTGTGCCTCCCCCCAAAACCTCTCTCTCTCTCTCTCTCTCAAAACCTAACATGGCCACTCACCATTGAGTCTGGTTCTGTCCAAGGTTTCTGTAAATTGTTGAAGCACCTTTGGCAGCCATTACAATTAGTCTGGCCAGGCAGCCAGCTCCTGGGGTGCATCCCAAGTCTCTTCTTTGTCACTTCATCACTCCTCACTCGAACCGGAAGTCGTTCTGGTCCGCCATCTTGAAGGCCGTCCCAAGTCTCTTATTTGTGCTCCGAGGAGTGAGGATCGAGAAGCAGGGACCTCTGAGGAGCGATGAGCGGGGATACACGAGCGCAGACTTCACGGAAGTCTTTTACTGGCCAACACGCCCCCTTCTGGGATATCAGTTATTGATTGGACGCTGCAGCTGATCGGACTGCTCTGATACATCACAACATCAGTGGTGTTCATACGGGAGTGAAGACAGATAACAGATTAAACTCAAGTGTATCACTGTTTTATGTTTGATGTGTTTTCTGATTCACCATCTAGTTAAAAATCTGTGCTAATTGTAGGTCTGAACAACAAAAGGACAAAATACATGCTTCATTTATCTGAAAGATTTTTCATTTCAATGATCTGTTATTTCCCCCATTAACTTTTATTATTGTACACAACTAAAGTCAGCGAGAGTAGGAGGGTCTATCTGTAAGCAAGAAACACTTTTTACATCATGTATTGTCATTTCCATTCAGTCACATGTGAGGCTGATCATTCCTGAGCGTCAGGTTTGATATGAGACCTGTCCTAATTGCATGCGATGCGAGCGAATGTCAGCGACAAAACCTGTTTGATTGCATAGTTTAGTGTCCTACCTGGCCGCGAGCAACGCATCTTCACTACAAAAGCCTAAATAAGGTGGCAGCTGGCTGGAGAGAGATCATCAGGGAGCTCAAGGCAAATGACCATCTCTAATGACAACCTACTTGTCATTTCTAGTAAAGAAACATCAAAATATCACAATATAAAATGCGTTTTCTGTTAAAAAGTATGTAAATAGCAAGTAGACTACTTACCCATGCTTTACTTGAGTCTCCAGTCTGATCTCGAGCGCACAGCTGATGTAGGTAGGCCTACATGGTTTGTTTACATGACAACAGACGTGCAGCGATTGTTGGACGCTCGCATCCAGTTAGGAGACGTTGTTACATCATTTAAATTTTCCATGAAACATTTAGCCATGTGCCTTTTATTAGCATGAGCACAGCACACGTGTGCAGACACAAACTCCATCAAGTCTCTACAGCTGCTAAAGCCGACTGACAGCTGATCCAGCTGTGATCAGCTGCTGCCGTCATCAGAAACAGACGTCGCTTCACTTGACGCTTCAGAAGAAAGGACGTCTCATTTCTCTAAAAACACATTTCCTCGTTTCCTCGCACAGTTTGCTGGACAAAGACGCAAGGAAAAGACACAAGTGAGGGAAACATGGATGCAATTAAGAGACTTGGGATGCACCCCTGGTTGTTCCAAACTTCCCTAACCCTAACCCATGCCCAACTTATTTAATTTACCACAGTTGGACTCTAATCAAGGTGTAGAAACATCTCAGAGAAATGGGAGCCATCCAAACTAAATTTGTCATAGCAAACAGTGTGAATACTTCAGTTTTTTCTTTATAATAAAATTGTAAACATTTCTAAAATCCTGTTTTCCCTTTGTCATTATTGGGTATTGAGTGTACATTGATGAGGGGAAATTTTTTTAAATGATTTTAGCATAAGGCTGCAACATAACAAAATGTGAAAAAGGGTGAAGGGGTCTGAATACTTTCTGAATGCACTGTATACCTGCCTACTTCTCTTTTCAGTTTATTGGAATTCTAAAATCCTCAAATATTTTCTTGTGTTTCACTAGCTACTCACCCTCAAAAGGATACTCAAACCCACAGTCCACTATGGATCTGAGCAGTTCAGGTTTTAGCAGGAAGTCTCTGAATCCAGAGGAGTGAATGGACACATAGGAGCCCTTCATTCTCTCCTTCCTTATCGACCTGTCACCTGCATCTCCAACATCCCGACCCCCGCAGCCTCCACTGCATCCTCCTCATAGTGCAACAGCTCTTTGTCCACGTCATTCTCAGTCACCCTGACACAGGTGCAAAGCACACGTGCTGTGTGAAACCCCTCAGAAGTATAAAGGGCTTTTTAAGGTTGTTTTCATGACCGGACTTCTGTATTAAAAAATATTACATTTTAAAGGGAGTTCTACTTTTCTTTGGACACTACAGACCGCCTCTCCACCTCTGTAATTTCTCCACAGGAGAGCTAACTTCACAGTGCAATTTTCACATTTTATAACAATTTTATAGACTAAACAGACTAATTGATAATGAAAATCATTCTTAGCTGCAGCTTTAATTCACTGTCATACAAAAGCTGTTTCTTTATCAAAAAGTACAGAATTGATTTGGTAACTTATTTTCCAAAAAAATGCATGAAGTGTCCCTATATATTTATGAATGTGGACACCATGAATTTGAGTATGTTCGTTTTTTCACGGCCAGGCAACTGAAGTGGCTCTTCAGCTAACAGTTGGCACTTCATTTTTTTTGAATGACAATCCAATTCAACTAATTTTAACAAATTTTCAATCTTGATCCGTGGCTTCCAACCTGGGGGTTAGAAACCCCAGGGGGAGTCACAAGATGATTTCCTGCTCTATAAAATGATACTCAGTTTTAATGCATGTATCTGTGCTCTTCTCTTGTAAAATACTGGATAGTTTTACCTCTTCTAGCCTCTAAAAAATGATCAAATTAAACAATCTGAGAAGGTTAAAATCACACTCTCACTGGCTTCAAGTGCTCACAACTCAAATGAGGAGTCATGAGTTGACTTGGTGTTGTTTCATAGGGTCACACAAGTCAAAAAGGTTAGGAGACACTGGTCTTGATGGTTTCAGATTATCAAGAGACAAACCCAAGATACAAAGACATGAGTAAAGAGGTAGAGGTAGAGATCCGTATTATTGTTACCCAGATGTTTTGCATCTCCTGGCACTTAAATAATGCGTAGTTATTGGTAGTGTCTGAATGATTATTGTTAGATCGGTGCAAGAGGGTGGGAGTGATATATTATGTGCACGATCCATTTATACGGCAGAAATTCCAATCTAGCAATAATTGTCTGACATTAGGCATCAGTTGTTGCACCAAGCTAGTCTTTTGTTTGTTGAGGATTCCACAGCGCTCAAGATGATGCAAGGCAGCTCGTCTGAGACTAGACAGAGGTGGTTTGTGCAGTGAGGGTTGTGTCACAGGCAGATTTATTTCAAATGCAAATTGTGCTGCCGAACAACTGACTGTGACAGCAATCACCTTCATCAGATGTATTCAAAACCCTGTGGAACGGCCTCCTACATACAGAGAGTTGTCAGATTTCAATATCATGGATTTCATGTATGCTACGCTTTTATTTTGAAGGAATAGTCCGGAAGTCTTATTTTCTTATAATCGTCGTCGTCGAAGATAAGTTAAGATGAGTTAAGTTAGCTATCAAGACACATGCAATGTGGTTCAAGCACATATAGGGGTAGAGGGAAATGAACTGGCAGACAAGTATGCAAAAGATGCAACTAAGAAAGTAGAAGTAAATATGACAGTAAGTTATAGTAAAGCTGAAGTTAAAAGCATAATTAAGGTAGAAATGAAAAAGAAATGGCAGGAAATTTGGAAGAGGGAAACGAAAGGTAGACGTTACTATAGTATCCAAAAGAAAGTGGGAGAAATGAGGGAAACCAGTAGATCAAAAAAAGAAGAAGACATTATATCAAGGATGAGGTTTGGGCATACTGGTCTTAATAGTACACTGAAGATAACTGGTAAACATGGCACTGGTATGTGTGAGTACTGTAACATAAAGGAAACTGTAGAACATGTAATTATCAGTTGTCCTAGGTACGAGCAGGATAGACAGAGACTAAAAAACAAACTGGCAAGAGATCGCAGTAAGTTCGGACTAAAGAAGTTACTCCAATTGAACTCAGGGCATGTGGGGTACAGGGCAATATTTAGGTTTTTGGAAAAGACAGGACTTAAAAGAAGACTATAGGATAGGAAAAGACCATTCTGATCCACACTCCATTTCAGAAGGTGGCGGTAATGCACCAAAAGCTGTTTGCCAACCGCCATAAAACATCAGAAGAAGAAGAAAGACATGCAATGTGGTTTTGTGGCTATATACCAAACGGAGAGAAATGCTAGAGTATTGTTGATTTGGCATTTTGATATTTATATACATTTAATTGTAGATAACAAACCATATTAACCTAGCTAACTATCAAAAGGAATTCGGTATGGTGAACATCCCCGACCCCTACCTGTCAGAGAAACTAGTGTGTGATATTTGGTTGGCTTATGTGAATAAAGGGACGTTAATGGACTATGTAGTTACTGTAAAGTTACTCACGTTAACCTGTCAAAAGCTAGCCGCAGTTAGCTCGACGGCTAACAAGCAAGTCATCAACTCGCTTGCTAAACCAGTTCACGGATCAAATTCGAACATTAAAAAACTCACACATATAATGCTGCATGTACTGTTGGTTTAAAATGACGTTTGGCAATAGACATACTCATTACGAGAGAAAAAAAATGAAGCACAACGTCTGGTCAAAGTAAAAGCGCTAATGTTAGCGTACCCAAATGACGTCTCAGCATGCGACGGTGAGGAGTTGAAAGACCCCGCAGTGTGTGGTGTTACCATGCAGATGCCAAACTTACAGTAACATTAGATACAGAAACGTATCGTTTGTTTCGCGTATTATTTGTAGGTAGTAACATTATTTTACACATCGAACAGGTAAGTAACTAAAATCTGGTATGAAAACTAATGTCCGTTTGATGTAGCTAAAGTTGAATATAACGTTAGATAACTGTTGCAGATTTGGTCCATTTATTCTCACGTGCAAAAGTGACGTGCCCCCTTACATCCCTATGCTGTTTTGTGCTGTTTTGTGCTTTAAATTCGTATGGACACGCTATGTTAATATTTTCATTTTATTTGGAAGGTTAGTCCTAGAATCTGACTTTGAAAAGCACAGTCCGTGAATGTAAGCAAAAGTGTAGCCCCACCATACAATACTGTAGCAAGCACAATACTGTAAACCTTTACAACAAGGACTAACACTAGAAAACTATTTAATTTATTACAAAGTCTCAAGTATGTCTAATATGACAGTTATGCTTACGTGCATTGTAAAAAAACAACAGCTGGTGTATACTGTGTTTAACAGGGACTGTGGAATTTAGGATTTCTACTAGTCTGTCTTCCCCTGAAGTACAGTACCAAGGCTCCTTTTCTTCAAACAGAGATGTCGTGTTTTGGTGGTGATCCCAACTTTTGCCCAGAGTGTGGGAACATTCTTCCTCTTCCAGGAATACAGGACACAGTCCGCTGCCCCCGCTGCTCCTTCTGCATCCCTGTAGCAGGTACCAACTCTCTGTCATGTCCTGCACGCTCTCTAAACTCCCAATCCCAGTCCATGAGTGTGACTGTGAGGAACACAGAGACAGACATTAAAGGAAAGACTTAGTTACATTCCATTCTAATCATGTTTTGTGCATGTACTCCTTGCACAAAACCTAACACGGCAGCGGCAGATGGCCGCCCACCATTGAGTCTGGTTCTGTCCAAGTTTTCTGCCTCTTAAAGGAAGTTTTTCCTTGCCACTGTTGACAAATGCTTGCTCATGGTGGGATTTGTTGGATCTTATTAATTAATATTATAGATAAGAGTTCGGTCTGGACCTGCTCTATAGGAAAAGCGCAATGAGATAACTTCTGTTATGAATTGGCGCTATATAAATAAATAAATTGAAAGGGTGTACATTAGCACAGAAACCTCCACAGTACACTGAGATTCTGTCCGACTAATTTTGGAATATACCTAAAAGGGAACATGTTCTTCTTCACCTTTGAAATGTCACAAACAACACTGTTGATCTGCCTCTTAAAGGCCTTCTGTAGAATTTTTAATTACATTTCTTTTGAATCATAAGAGCAGAGAAGCTGGCATTTAGAGGGTCGGTTCAATAAATTACAAAAAAAAAAATTTTTTACTTTCTTTTAGTGGTATCTAACCATTCCAATAGTTTTGGTTTGATTTGTCCAAGTTTTGGGATTTCTGCCTCCACCCCAATACAATGGAGGTGAATGGAATTTAGTTTGTGGTGCTATAAGCACTGAAAATGTAACTTCATAAAATTCAACAGTAACGTGCCTATCCAGAAACAATGTCCCTTTTACACTAAATAATCCACACACCTCACTGTGAACAGTTTTCATTGGGGAAAATCATCCATATGCAAATTGTTTATCATAAATTAGATAAGGCACAGATTTCCACCGATTATCCCTTACATAGATGTATTTTATCGTCCAGAGTTCTCGGGCCAGGAGATCCGCTCTACAGTCATCTTCAACCCTGTGGAGCAGTCGTCGGTGGCTGTAGAGGACGAGGAGGACTCTGAACTGAAGGGACCTGTGGTAAGAACAGTCTGTCTGCTGCTCACTGGCCGCTGTGTGTGATAGTAACAACTGCACACTGTATTAATGAGGTCACCTGCTCCCTCTAGATTGACAGACGCTGCTCTCGTTGCAATAAAGAGGGGATGGTTTACCACACCAGGCAGATGAGATCTGCAGATGAAGGACAGACTGTCTTCTTCACCTGTGTACACTGCAGGTAATCAATATGAACACAATGTAGGTTGAGGAACTTCATTTGAACATTTTGTGCTGCTGTGTGATCATTTTGATTTTGGTGTTACAGATATCAAGAGAAGGAGGACTCCTGAGAGGAAATCCAACTCGCCTTCTCCATTCCTCTCCATGCATTTGCTCTCATGTCTGCCAGTGTTGCTTTCAGATAGTTGGATGCTTTCTCAACACATGGATTGTAAATATAAGTTTGAAGGAGCAAAGACTCACTGCAGAGCATCTCAGTGACTGATCCTGAAGTATTAGTATTCACACTTTGAATAAAGTTTGACAAAATAGTTGTAACTCAGTGTCCACTCACTAGCTCTTTCCCAGAGCTTTCAGTTGCGTCTCGCAGTCTTCATGAGTGCATGGAGTCCACTCAGTTTTCATGGAAATAGTGTAGCCCACTTGTCAATATTCACTCTCTTTTAGCTGTGTTTTGGTCTCCTCCAACTCCTGAGAAAAATCTCTGGCTCTTTAGCTGCTAAATACCCCACTCTGTTTGCTAGCTAGTCGCTGACTGTGTCTGTCTGCTGTTTGCTGCTGGACAGGAAGTGCACAGTGGCTTTACAGAGTTTTTTTCACTGCTTCCAGCTGCTGCTGGAAACGTAGCTGACTTTGCGATCCAGTAAACCAAAACAATAATAATATTTATAATATTAGATGTGGAGTATGTTAAATAAATAAACATAAAAATAATTTTTAGTGTCAACTTCATCCATACTCCTGAACAAAGAATATAAGCTATACTCATTCACATAGCATAGAAAAGGTTTCAGTCGTAGTCATCTGGACACTGTTTTCAGAATCAGGACGTTTCGGCTCCCATCCGGAAGTCATTCTCAATTGTGAAGAAATGGGACGGGAATGACTTCCCGTCCCATTTCTATGTCTGAAACCTTTTCTATGATAGAACACTCCTGGACGAATGAGGGACTACACCGTCTCATTCACATAGCAACATTCGAAAACTAGAAGTATTTCCTGAAGAAAACGTGTGTGATTGCTGTGCGTATTGATGCTGATTTTTGAATGACTTTATTATCGTACGAAAACTCATTGGCCTTGATATATTGGCTGAATTAAAGATGCAGTGGGAGTAAATGGGGGCTTTAAGACATCCCAAAGATGCTTCCTTTTTCACACAGTAAAGACTGGATCACCTTTGTAGAAGAACCAACAAATCAGTTTGGAACAAATCAGGAAAACTCACTTACTGAAATTGAGCACTTTTGATTACAACTGGGGAAAGCAATGCAGTGAAATGACTCACAGTCTGTTTCTGAGTATTCACAGCTAAATTTTCACGGCATTTAATGGCCAAATGGTTTGAGCATTACAATTCTGACAGTTAGCCAAAAAACAGCATGCAGTAATGGGATAAAATGCATACAGATGGAGAGGGAGAGAGGAAAGAGGTGCATCATGGGAAGTCTCCCAGCAGTCTAGGCCTATAGCAGCATAACTAAGGGATGGTTCAGGACTCACCCAAGCCAGCCCTAACTATAAGCTTTATCAAAGAGGAAAGTCTTCAGCCTACTCTTAAATGTGGAGATGGTGTCTGCCTCCCGAACCCAAACTGGGATCTGATTCCACAGGAGAGGAGCTTGATAACTGAAGGCTCTGGCTCCCATTCTACTTTTGGAGACTCTAGGAACCACAAGTAACCCTGCATTCTGGGAGGGCAGTGTTCTAGTCGGATAATAAGGTATTATGAGCTCTTTAAGATATGGTGGTGCCTGATCATTAAGAGCTTTGTAGGTGAGGAGGATTTTAAATTCTATTCTAGATTTTACAGGGAGCCAGTGCAGAGAAGCTAATATTGGAGAGATATGATCTCTTTTCCTAGTTCTTGTCAGCACACGTGCCGCAGCATTCTGGATCAACTGGAGAGTCTTAAGGGACTTATTCGGGCAGCCGGATAATAAGGACTTGCAGTAGTCCAACCTAGAAGTAACAAATACATGCACCAATTTTAAACATAGCTCTATCCAAAGTTCAAAAATACACATGCCAACACCTCTAAAGCTGATATTTATATATGTTGTACTAATTTGTTTAATTTCTTCATAAACAGAACCAGACTGTGTGGAGACCAAAACCTGTGCTCACTGACTGTATATGGCAACCTAGCTGAGACACTGCACAGAATTGCTCAGTGGATTTATAAACTGTAGCTTGTCAAAAAATAGTTCCAGCACAAAACTTTGTAAAACAAGAAATTGTAATTTGTACATAACTGTTTGTGTACAAATTAAACAAATAAGATACAACATGTTTACTGCCTCTATATAAACGAAGGTTGGTGTAGAGATGTCACAGTTTTAAGGGAATCATGCAGTCATCACTTAAAGACTATTTTCATTGACTGTAAATTGTTTTATTCACTGCGGGAGTTCTCGTTTGTTCTGGTCGGTGTTTCATCCCACCTCAGGCCTGTGTTAAGCCCCTTTCACACCTAACACCCACTAACATCAGTAGGAAAGGGTTGCCATTCCCTGTTTCTGCCTCTTGGGGATATGAACTGCCAAAATACACACAGCACAGTCGTCCAGAGGTGCTCTGTTCTTCGGCCCTGTCTCCTGGTCGACCTGCTCCTTACATCTGTCTTGGACAGGCTGTCGGTCTGAGGTCCACACCTCTGCTTCTGTCCAGGCCGCAGGCGCCTGAGGTTTCCTGCTCAGCCTCTGCCCTGTCCCCAGGTAATCTGCCTGAAATCACCAGCTCTATTCTTCAGTTCCCCGGCCACTTGCCCCTGATTAAGATTGATTCCACTTCACATAGCAATGTTTGTGAACATTCGTTGTTAACTGTTTGCTCTTTCAGCACAGACTTCAGGATCTTCTGTACGGATCTTATCTGTCATTCCCACACTCCTGCAAAGTGAGATCCTGCAGGTGGACTGAACACCCACTGTATTCCCTTTTGCATGAGTGCATCTTGGATCTTCGACTGGTTTCACTGTTAAATGGCTTTGCGCAGCTCAGCGCCAACAAAGTTTTACAAAAATTACATTATCTGAACGCATAATGGATACTTGTCCACTTCTGCACATAAAGTGACAGAATGCATTCAGGCAGGAGTCAGTGTCTAGTGTGTGTGCAACTTCTATGTGCACTGCACTGTTTGTGAGCCAGGTAAACAGCACGCCATATCCGTATTGTACTAAACTGTGCAAAATTGTTCAACCCAGCAATGAGTCAGCAAAGTTGACTGTCTATTGAAGAATATGAGAAGGCTCAACCTACAGTTTATGGAAGAGATGTGGACTGAGCTGATATCAGATTTTTGGGAGTCTGATTTGATTTTGGGCTTACAGGGACCATTAACAAATGATTGCTGTAAAATGGCTTTTGAGTGGCATGAATTAGAAGAGGTCAGGTAGGAAGTCAGAGCAGCTTTGAAAGCTGTAAGAACTGTTAAGATCAGTTGTGGATTTTGGGCGTAAGGCCTGTGTGTCAGCTTGAAAAACCCAATTCTCTTCAGCCTCGACTCGGCTTTAAGGATTTGCTGTGGGTTTTTTTAAAAGTATATGTGGGCTTTAGAAGTAGAGATGTTGGAAATGTCAAGAAAAGTTATCCATCAACAGTTGACTATGATGTGTTAGGCCAGTTCAATAGGAAATAAATGAAATGCTGTTGAACTGTACTGCATTATACAGAAAGATGTTATTTATCCTACCATCACTGATATAAATGGAGTGGACAAAATATTAGAAACGCCGCAATTATAACACAGTACAGTTCACTTCTTTATTCAGAGGTCATAAATCCCAGTCCATACTCTCCAATCTCTGTTCAGCAGGAGGTGGAACTGCCCTTCAAGTTCGCCATTGAAAATAGCTTAAGAAGAACAAGACAAACAGGAACGCTCATATATTAAGGTCACATTACCTGGAAACATGGCTGGGAAAGACTGCTCCTGGTAAAGATGAATTATGTAAGAGGCGGAAAGAGGCGATAATTATTCCAATAGGGAAACTTGGAAAAGATGCCAGCAGGTCTGGCAACTACAGACCAATTGCCTTGACATCACACTTCTGTAAATTAATGGAACGTATGATAAATGAGAGGTTAATGTACTACTTGGAAAATAGAGGTATGGTGGCTACATATCAAAGTGGATTCAGGAAAGGAATACTGGAAGGAATACTGTGGATCCAGTGTTGTGTCTAGAATATTAAATAAGGAAAGCTCAAGTAAATAAAGAGACAATAGTTGAAGTGTTTTTTGATGTTGAAAGCCTATGACATGGAAAGAGGGGCTTCTAATCAAACTACATTTAATGGGAATCGGAGGGAAAATGTTAAATCGGGTTATAACCTTTCTAGATGGAAGAACTATTCAGGTGAAGACAGGACAGAGTTATCAAGCCAACAGTGGTGGTTGGTGGAACATTTTCTAGGTAGGGCTGTGCCATCAATTTCAGCAAACATTCAAATATGATTTTATGCAAAAAAAAGTTAATGTCAAAAAGGAATTACTACTTTGCAGTTAAATATGTAACTATTATTTTATTCCATAATAAAATAAAGCAGTAAGTAACACCTTGACAAACACATCAGGACATCTTATTTTGGTCACCCACATAGGTGAATTCAGTATAATATAAAATATATATATATATATATAAATAATAGAAATGTTTTAAAATGTCATCTGTGCACATCGCACAAAAACACACACTGGGGCTGAACATGAACAAATGTACACTGCCAGTCAGAGTTTGACTACATCTGCTTGATACTTGGTTATTCATTGTCAATTTGAAGCCTGTAGTAATGTTGTCGGTGGCTGGTAATGAACTTGAAAAACCGTTATTGGATGTTGCTGTTGGCTTCAATGTAGCTTAGCACAAGCACCAGCTGGCAGTGGGTGGAAATGTCAGTTGTCTCGTCTGCTTGAATGGTGATAAAATCAGTGCTCTTTACTTCCTCCAGAATGTAATACTTTAGCACTGGCAGCATGTAGTCCAGCTGCTCCTTTTGTACCGTCTTTGACTGCCTTTAAAACGGTAAGTTACTGTAGCTGTCAAGGTGCTCCCCCAGCATTAGGGAGGCAACAAAATCCACCAATCCTGTGAAAATGCCAGGGTTATCCGAGGAGTCTGTCTCGTCATGCCCTCGCAAGGCTGACTCAAAAGCCCCACAAAACTTAACACAATCAATTCTTTTGGATAAAATGTGCCTGTTTTTATCCACCTCCTCACTGTGTCTCCTCACTGTGATCCTGTGGGCGTCGTCCAGCTGTGTAGTGATGTTCACTCTGCCAAATATGGCTAGCTTGACAGAATTATCCATGTGTGCCCTGGTGTTCTCATGTTTCCCTACTTTCTCAGACAGAAAAGTCATTAACATGACTGCATCCAGCTAGCCAGGCCTAGTGGACTAGCTACGAGAGAAGCCTTGCATACACTGCTTCCCTTTCTAGCTAGCCTGCTGTTTAACTGCGAGGTCAGGTTGATCTGGGTGATGAAATAATCGCCCTTTTCGGATTAGAGTTAAGGAATCTGATTTGTTTAATTTATTATTATTAGTAATAATGTTTTTTTTGTGGCTCAAGGGCTCAGGGAGGGTGGTGCCCTAGCACCCTCTATTGGCCAGCCGCCACTGCAAGCCAATATGTTGTAGAAAACGGACGCTTCAGGGGAGTGTAGTAAGTCCAACTTTATTTTCCATTATGATAAATTATATATTTGTAAATATTCCAATGGATATGGGCAGATCACTGTTCGCATATGACAGGGCTTTGTGGAAAAGAGGCAGAAAAGTTGAACACATAGTTAAGAAAATGCAGAACTGAATTAATCAAGTTGAAAAGTGGGGAACAAAATGGGGATTTAAAAAATTTTCAGTGGAAAAAACAAAAGCTATGATCTTCACAAGAAAGAAACTCAGGAAATGTAATTTGAAATTGTATGGAAATAACTTGAGTTGAGAGTTTGATTTTTGGGAGTGTATTTTGATCTGAGATTAACATGGAGAGAGCATACAGTGGTGTGAAAAAGTGTTTGCCCCCTGTTCCTGATTTCTTATTTTTTTGCATGTTTGTCACACTTAAATGTTTCAGATCATCAAACTAATTTAAATATTAGTCAAAGATAACACAAGTAAACACAAAATGCAGTTTTTAAATGAAGGTTGTTGTTATTATTAAGGGAAAACAAAATCCAAACCTACATGGCCCTGTGTGAAAAAGTGATTGCCCCCTAAGCCTAATAACTGGTTGGGCCACCCTTAGCAGCAACAACTGCAATCAAGCGTTTGCGATAACTTGCAATGAGTCTTTTACAGTGCTGTGGAGGAATTTTGGCACACTCATCTTTGCAGAATTGTTGTAATTCAGCCACATTGGAGGGTTTTTCAGCATGAACTGCCTTTTTAAGGTCATGCAACAGCATCTCAGTAGGATTCAGGTCAGGACTTTGACTAGGCCACTCCAAAGTCTTCATTTTGTTCATCTTCAGCCATTCAGAGGTGGACTTGCTGGTGTGTTTTGGATCATTGTCCTGCTGCAGAACCCAAGTTCGCTTCAGCTTGAGGTCACGAACAGGTGGCCCGACATTCTCCTTCAGGAGTTTTTGGTAGACAGCAGAATTCATGGTTCCATTTATCACAGCAAGTCTTCCAGGTCCTGAAGCAGCAAAACAGCCCCAGACCATCACACTACACCACCATATTTTACTGTTGGTATGATGTTCTTTTTCTGAAATGCTGTGTTACTTTTACGACAGACTGCAGTTCTTTGGATGTTGTTGTGGGGTCTTTTGTGACCTCTTGGATGAGTCGTTGCTGAGCTCTTGGGGTAATTTTGGTCAGCCGGCCACTCCTGGGAAGGTTCACTGCTGTTCCATGTTTTCGCCATTTGTGGATAATGGCTCTCACTGTGGTTCGCTGGAGTCCCAAAGCTTAACAAATGGCTTTATAACCTTTTCCAGACTGATAGATCGCAATTACTTTCTTTCTCATTTGTTCCTGAATTTCTTTGGATCTTGGCATGACGCCTAGCTTTTGAAGATCTTTTGGTCTACTTCACTTTGTCAGGCAGGTCCTGTTTAAGTGATTTCTTGATTGAGAACAGGTGTGCCTGCAGTTAGAACTTCCCCAGTGTGTGCTCTCCAAGTTGAAGCAGGTGAAATGTCATTGGGGTTACATTGGAAACAGCCCCTTAGGTTGACCAATTACTGGGTCAACCTAAGGGGCCATGGAGATAGCCATCCCACAAAAAGGGTGCTGCAGGCATGTTGGGAGAAGGCGAGAACTCATAAAGAGCGTTTTGGCTGGACAGGAGAGCAAATGGCAAAAGATATGGAGTATATGATAAAGAGTTTTGTGCAACCATGGTGTGGCCTATTAGACCTGTCCGGGAATTAGAAAATCTATGTGTAGATCTGGAATTACTTAAGATTAAGCACAGTAATAAGACTGCCAATTTAACCAGTGAATACTATAGTTATAGGGACCGTAAATATAAAGACAGTGTTCACAGATGGATCAAAGGATTCTCAAACAAATGCAACAGGGTCTGCAGTTGCTGTACCTAGTTACCAGGTGGGATTTAGCAGGAGAACATCTGATTGTTTCAATGTGAACACTGCTGAATTGTTTGCCATGTTGATGGTATTACAATGGACTGAACAGATTAGTTGTAGCAATATTTTAATATCTAGTGATTCTGTGTCGGCCCTTGCAAGTATTAAGACAGGTACAGCCAGAAGTCATCAGGATCTGCTTTATCAAATCTTGTTTAACTCAAGAATAGTTAGGCAAGGGAAAAACATTGTCTTCATGTGGGTCCCCGCACATTCAGGTGTCCTGGGGAAATGAGAGAGCAGACAAATTGGCAAAAGAAGCAGTAAAAAAAGGAAATGTTGAAATTGGTATTAAATGATCAAAATCAGAGGGAAAGGCACAGTGTGCAGAATGATAAATCAGTGGCAGCAGCACTGGGATAATGCAATAAGGGGGAGACATTGACACTCAATCCAAAACAGAGTAAATGTGTTAAGAAGTAGGGGAACAAAACGGAAAGAGCAATTAATAATAAGCTGGCAGAGAACTGGGCACTGCAGCCTGTACACTTTCCATCTCAGGAAAACATCCAACAGGTCTTTGCGACCTATGCCATGAGGCTGAGGCAGTAGAGCATGTCCTCATATCATGCAGGAAATTTGCACAACAAAGACAAGAAATGATGACGCAACCACGAAAAATAGAGCGGGTAGAGTACAGCGTAAAAATTCTATTAAAGTGTGGAGACATTGTTCCAGGGAGAAAATGGTTATTTCGTTTTTTTAGGGATGACTGGACTGGAAAGACGACTTTAAAATGAATGGACACTAAGTCAGAATAAAACCTGAACGTGGCAGTAATGCAACATCGTGGATGCAACTGCCGTAAAACCTCGAAGAAGAAGAAGAAGAAGGGGGAAAAAAAAACATGGCCGCTTAGCGAAAGAGAACTGTCGAATGACAACAATGCAGTTATTTTGTACTATAAAATAATTTTACAGCCAGGAATTCGTCGATATTTTATATCCATCTTCACGGTAAATAACGCCTTTGATACTACTAATAAGCTAATTTCAAGACCTTTGTCCTCTGTAGTTGCTTTGTTGTGAATGTAACGCATATCATTTCGGAATAAGTTGTTGCCATACTGCCACACAAAAGTTATACGTTAAATATCCGTATACCGAATTAAATGGTGGATCCAAAGACTTAACACTCTTCTGTCAGTTGTTACTAGATCATGTTCGTTAAGGGTCGACCAAAACAATAAATTGCTACATTTTTTAAGGGAATTTGGTGCGCCGTTCTGCTCTCGTGGGTATGAACAACGTAATCAGAGGACCGAATTTTACTGTTTACAGTGACGGTGCATTTAATGACTTTCCTCTGTATTTTGGTAGATAATGAAGCTGCGTGTCCAGCTTCAGTGTAAGAATTTGCATGAATACCTGAGAGAGCTGAGTCCTGAGATTTTGGACAGACTTTACAACCATCCAGCAACATGTCTGGCCGTCTACAGGTGTGATGGCTATAACACATAGTGTACTGATGGTTATGATGTTAATATGGACATATGACTCCTGAGGATTGTTGTGTGTAATTGTATATTGTGTGTGAGCCTCTACAGGGAGCTCCCCTCTCTGGCCAAGAATTATGTGATGCGTATGCTGTTCCTGGATCAGCCTCTCCCCCAGGCAGCAGTGGCATTGTGGGTGAAAAAAGACAGTCAGAAGTGAGTCACTAACCTTGTCATGTCTTCTTTACACTTCTAGCAGTATTGTAAGTGGGAAGAACCATTTTGATTGCACTCCTGTACCACTGTGTAACATTTCCCCCACTGACCTGTTACTGGGGAGTTGTATTTACGATTGTTCTTTTTCATTTACATCCACATTAGTTCTCCAGAAATCTCTAATTAATGTATCCTGTGTCAGCTGTTGTTGCCAACCAGACAGACAGTCTCCTGAATGCTTTGGGCAGCAGAAGCTGTCATTCACTCAGTTAGAAGTCCCGAATTAGGGATGCACCGATCAGCTTTTCCTCCCTGATAGACATTCTGCTACCTCAACTCAGGGTATCTTCTGATGCAGAGTACTGATCCGATATCAGTGCTCTTTTCCCCAAATTTAAAATCTGTATGCCTCACTGTGTGGAACTCATTGGAATCATTTTATGAAAGGATATATGAAGCCAGCATGAATGAATGTAACTGATAGTGGAAAAATAGATTTTTATAATGTCACTGACAAAGAAACTGTATTTAATGTGGATCAGTTAAGTTTTCTGGTTCAATCCAAAGGTATTCAGTGTAGGGATGCATCGATCTGATACACCAGATCTGCATAGACACTCGCCTTATTAAGCGGATCAGGTATCGGCCATAACCTGAACAATCCACATTAAATACAGTTTCTTTGTCATTGGGTAATCCAGTGGATTAAATTCCTGACAAATCAAGGTACTTTTTCACATTAATGCAAAAATCCTGCATTATAACAATCATTATGCAAATTCTTTATGTAAATCTCATTATTGTCATAAAGTCGTAGGCCCTGTTCTTCAAATGTGGTTTAACTAATCCAGGCTAACATGATGTTATCACATTAGAATGATCATGTTAATTCTCATCCAGCTAATTTGTTTCTTGAATATAGTTAAAGGATTCATTTGTTAATATTTGATGGCGTAATCTGAAATAACAGTGCACTGTTATTTTGATAGGTGTTCCTGCTTTGTTACTGATGCTACACAGTGTTTCTTCTATTTCCACACTCGGATTGTTGTTATACAGTTATTCATTATGAGTGAATGCCTTTAAGACTGTGTATGACTGGGCAGGTTCTACTCAGTGTAAGTGCACAGAGTTGTTGTTGCTGTGTTGATTATAAACTTAGTGCCACTATTAAACCTTCTGTTTGTCATTAGATAGTTTTTTCTCTGCTTGAGTTCTACATGCCAGAGACACATAGCTTGCCACAATATCTTAATCTTCTTAACCCTAAATATTTTAACTATGAAATGAAACCCTGACAAAATCTCTCATGATGCAGATTTATGAGTTGCCAGTTTTCAGAAATGTAGTCAATCTGATTTAAATAATTAACCTATTATTTATAACTATTATTAAATGCCATTTTTTCTTTTTGCTTATAGTATCCAAGATTAATTTAGGACTGGTTCTAAGTTTACCTATTTTATTTGTTGTATATTTTATCCTGTATAGGTATTTAACTCTTAAGTGTGAAAATTAATTTTTGATAATTACACCAACAGATATGAATGGTTTCTCAGTAACCTAAATGTTGCTATGACAACCTTTTTAATAAATTGCAAGACAGCTTTAGGGGAGTTTTTGGAGAGGTGCTGATTGAACTTTATGGTCATATTTGAGGTTGTAGTTTGCGGTGCGGTTGAATTATAACAAATACTGAACAACGACTGTGGCTTAGAGGTAGAGCGGGTCGTCCACCAACTGGAAGGTCGGCGGTCAGCCCGCATGTCGAAGTGTCCTTGGGCAAGACACTGAACCTCAAATTTCTCCCGAGGGCTGTTCCTTCAGTGTGTGAATGATTAGTATCCAGCTGATGAGCAGTTCTGCCATCGGTGTATGAATGTGTGTGAATGTGATATGTAGTTGAAGCGCTTTGAGAAGTCAGAAAGACTAGAAAGGCGCTATATAAGTACAGTCCATTTACCATTTTACCATTTACCTAAAATAAAGTGGCAAGTGAGTGTATGAAGAGCAAGGTCCTGTTCATTGATTTGCAACATTGCCTCAATGGCATAAAACAACCAGAGATATTGGAGGTGTGGATACAGTACCTAGCTATAAATAGTATAGCAAAATCTATACCATTTACTTTATTGGCTAATGTGTGCACTGACAAATTTCTACCGTCTCAGGGTATATATCATCATATACTGTATATCACCCAAACTTTAGTGAACACAGTTATCTTAAAGCCTAGCTTGAATTGACTAGATAACATGAGCTGGAAGTTGTGGTTGCAGAATGGCTTGTTGCTGGATCATGTTTTAAGTCAGGCTTTTCCTAGAATTCTTTGTGCATCGTCCCCTTGTGTGTGTTTGGCTGGACTGAATCCTTCATATTGTTGGATATTGTTGGTCATATAGTCTTGTAACTGCATGACTCACTGGTGATGTTACTGTGTCTGCCTTGTAAATCTGTTGGTGATGACTCTGTCAGCTATTATGATGGGATCTATCTGTGTGGGATAGTATCACCACCAGAATTGTATTCTTGTAGGATGAAAACCCCTCTTAAACATCATTAAGGTAAAAGCAACTGTGGCTAGAACAGTAAATAATCCCTTCAGGGTTAGCAGCTCTTTTGGACTACACATTTCACAGTTATAACCAGTTCAGTTCATTGTTCATTTTTTTTGTCTTTGGTGTCTACCTGCAGGGATCATGATGAATGTGTCTCAGTGTTGGCAGGACTCCGCCTTTGGCACAGTCAGCAGCTGCAGGGTGGTCTGCAGGGATACATTTTAAATCCAGTGTTCAAAGACAACCTGAGGATAGCTCTGCTCGGCGGGTAGGTCTGCTCCTTGTGAACACACCGTTTGATCACAGGGCTGCAGCACTCTTCTCTCTCGCTCTGTTTTTATAAACTGTTCATTCCACAATGAAAATTCAGGTATTGGGCACACAACTTTTCAATGTTTGTACAAAATCAAACACACCTGCTACATGCTTGGTTTCACTTCCTTCCACTTCCTTCTCAGCCTTGGCCAGCCAGGACGTGGTTGGTTAGAGTTATAGACAAGTATCCAAAATGTTCATAAAATCCCACTCCTAAAGTAAAAACCAGTCTAATGAACTCCAAATTTGATTTCTAATATTGTATTTTTAAGCCAACTAGACAAATTTGAGATGGAACTGCAGCACTGTAGCTGCAGTTATCACCTGTTGTTTTAAGACTTAAAAGACTGCACTGCTGTGTCCACACACAGGGGCAGAGCATGGGCAGATGAGGGCAGCACTCTGGGTCCTGACCGCCACGCACGGGACATTGAGAGTCTTGACCGCTACGCTATAGAGCGCTGGGAGGTCATCCTGCATTTCATGGTGGGTTCACCCTGTGCTGCCGTCAGTCAGGACCTGGCTCAGCTGCTGGTTCAAGCAGGCCTCATGAAAAGGTACACAGTAGTAATTGTATAGAGCACGCTATCGACACTATGAATTTCCAGATTAAAGGGACAGTTCACCTCAAAATCAAAAATACATCTTGTCCCTCCTACCTGTCGTACTGTTTATGCATCCAGATAGTTTTGGCGTGAGTTGCTGAGTTTTGGAGATATCGGCCGTAGAGATGTCTGCATTTTTTTTTTTTTTAATATAATAGAACTAGATGGCACTCGACTTGTGGTGTTCAAAGCAGCAAAAAAATACATTTGAAAAACTAAACAGCAAAATCTCATTACAGAAATCATGACTCGGTTACTGAAGATAATCCACAGATTTGTTGTGAGCAGTTTCATGTTGGAACTCTTTTCTTTCTACCAATAGTTCCTACATGAAACTGCTCACAACAAGGTCTGTGGTCTAAGTTACTGTAGCTGTCACATGCCGGTCGAGCACACCGGCAAGAGAATGAGGCGATGCGGGGTCACAGCACTGGGTGTATGAAGAGAACTTAGGTTACAGCAGCACACAAGCCCCTCAGCAGGCTTCCGGGAAGTTGGCCAATCAGATGAAAGTGGGCTTTTAGGGAGGGACAGAAGCTAAAGAGACAGGAGCTAAAACGGCTTGCTTCAGACAGAGGATGAACTGAGGGGCTGCATAAAGGGCCAGTATACTATAATAAGGATTTTTTTGAACTGTGAATCATGCAAAGCTAATCTAGTGGAATCCCAAATAAAAATATAGAGCTGGAAATTAGCAAAATAGGTCCCCCTTTAACTTACATCTGTAATGGCAAAATCCACCCAAAGACCAGACTATATATCCACTTTCTCTTTAATTTATGTAGAATAATGGGAAATCCAGACATAGAAATTGTCTCAAGTCTCAGAACTGTAGCTATAGGTTGAATTATTGTTATGTTAGTGACACAGAAATGCATGAAGACCACAGGTTTTGTTCTGCACCTCATGTTGTCCTGTCATCTTCTCTGTTTGTCAGTGAGGCAGGAGAGGCGCCCTACATCACCTCAGCTGGTTTCCAGTTCCTCCTACTGGACACAGCCTCTCAGCTGTGGTACTTTACTCTGCAGTACCTCAAAACTGCTCAGGTACCTGTGTATCATCTGCTACTTTGACATGATTAGGTTTAAATAAGTTGGACCAGTGGTTTATATACCATTAAGGCTCTAGAGTCTCTATAGCCTGTCATTACTATGATTAACACATTCTCAAGCAGAGGGGCTCTAATCAGTGACATGATCTGCTGCAGAGATTGGCTGGAATGAAAACCTGCAGGCTGTTGGGTCACTGTGATCCATTTCTAGAATTTCTGCTTCCTGCCAGACTCTGGTTAATAGCCTGTGTAAGCCTGATCAGTGCCTTATTTGTGGAAAAGAATGTCTATTGCCGGGAGTGGAATGAATATAAAATAAAGGAGGGCAAAGTGGGCCTAACTGACCACGAACTGCCATGAAACAGCAGCATGGAGAAACTAATTCTGACTGAGAAACATTTATACAGCAGCAGGTAAATTCATCTCAGTACTTTTTGTTCTGTTAGCTCTGAATAATCAATAATTTCCTAGTAGAAAATTAAACAGGCCTAATACAGGAACTTTATTTCCAGCTGATCCAATCACACTTGATTCTCTTCTGATGAGACCCATTTATCATTCGGTCATACTCCACTTCCATCAAAGGGAGGACATGAACAGAAGGAAAAATCCAAAGAGCTCTGAGATTCATACAATGAAAGCAATGAGTGTACAGTGGAATACACACCAGTGTATTATTTTTATTATTATTATTGTTGTTGTTATCATGAATATAATTATTCATTTTTAGATCTTAAAGGCCAAAACATACTGCTGCTGAACGGCGCGCATCAAAACAGCCACCCCTATTATTTTCTATGTACAACCCCCACACCGGTGATGGCTGGACACACTGCGGCGTGAGCCTTCACACTACTGTCCTGTTTCCAGCGTTGCCGGCCTTTAAAAAACCCTTTTATTCAGAGAAAAAGCTGTTTTGTACTTCAAATACAATGTTAGCCCAACTACAGACATTATTTGCCAGTTTGGTTTTCACTGCAGTTTTAACTATTCCACTTGTGCCTGTATCTACAAGGCACAAATTCAATAAATAAATAAACTCCACTGGCTCCCTGCTTGTAGGCTACATCCCGGCTCCCGTGGCAGCTCGACTTCCTGTCCTCACCTCTTGCTGTCGCTGTCTCTCGTGTGTGTAGATCATTGACTGTATATAATGTATACATGTACAGTCTATGTTGTAGATCAATGGATGAGCACAGACAGTTGTTGAAGTTTTCCACTTAAATGTTCAGAGACTGTGTTACAGAAGTATTTATTCACCAATCATTTTTGTTGTCAGTTGCCTAGCAACCAGAGCCAAAACTTCCATTGAGGGGATTATATCCTATTTTTGGGGGTAATTTAGGGGCTCTTACCAACCTGAAGGGGAGGTTTACATTCTGCAATTTAAACTAACCATTTAAATCCTTGACATATTGACATATCAGATAGCAATTGTTAGCCATGTTGGAGAGTGGATCTTCTGATGTAGATCACTCACATATTTTTTGTAAATGTTCAATTCAATTTTATTTATATAGCGCCAATTCATAACAGAAGTTATCTCATTGCACTTTTCCTATAGAGCAGGTCTAGACCGAACTCTTTATAATATCAATTACAGAGACCTAACAAATCCCACCATGAGCAAGCACTTGGTGACAGTGGCAAGGAAAAACTTCCTTTAACAGGCAGAAACCTTGGACAGAACCAGACTCAATGGTGGGCGGCCATCCACCATATCTAGAGTAGGAGTTTTTGCCTAATGGTGTGTAGTCCAGTAATAGGAGTTAAATAATGGTCAGGAATCTTATCTTACTGAAACAGCCAGGTTTCAGTAAGATAAAATAAGTCAGTATGATACTCTGATATTAAATCGTTCGTTAAATCGAGATCTGATGTTTAAGAGTCCACATTTAATTCTCCTATTTTGTTGTGCTATTCCAGCGTTTTTGTTTACGTTTTTATGTATAACTCCTCTTTTTGATTTTATTAATTTAAGTGGTCGGGGTGCAGACACCATCACTAAGGAGTTTTGGGTGGGTAACTGCTCTGGAAGCACAGAGAAGCGTGTAGGACTGCAACTCTTCCTCCTCGTCTCAACTCTGGGTTGTCATGGTTTTGGTCCACCAATAAAAGTCAGATTTCTAGATATGAGAGCTGCTCCATCCAAAGTGGGATGAATGGCGTCTCTCCTAATCAGACCAGGTCTTCCCAAAAAGTCCGCCTCTACAAAGCCCACATCGTTTGCTGGACACCACCTCGACAGCCAGCAGCGGAATGACATGCAGCTAAACATGTCATCACTGGTCAGGTTTGGCAGGGAGAAAACTATGGAGTCCGACAGTGTCTTTGCATGTGTACACACTGACTTAACATTAACTTTAGTGACCTCTGATTGGCGTAATCGGGAGTCGTTACTGCCGACGTTGCTGTATTTACATTTGTCCTTAGCCAGCAGTTTTAAATAGGATTCAACGTCGCCCGCTCTGGCCTCAGGAATACATTTGACTATGTTCACTGGTGTCGCTAAAGTCACGTTCAATGTCAGAAAATAATTGTGTTTTGAGAAATGATATTACAGCAAATATTATTAATGGCAAGTAAAAAAGCTCTTATGAGAAATTTGTGAAAAGTAGCCGCCCCGACACAGTATCAATTCTGATCTTAATGGAAAAACTGACACTTATCATAAAGGAATATTCCACCGATTTAGCATTGCACTCCTTTAACGCTATTGGATTCATAGTGGACAGTTAAAAAGGATCAAAATCGATGCAACAGAACCAGAGATATTGCCTTTTTTATACCATGCATTCTTATTCCTTGTCAAACCTGGTGCCTACATTACCCACAATGCAATTTGACCACCGACATTTGGGTGTGTAATGCTATTAGCGGCTAATGTAGCCTGGAACCTGCAGCAGAGATGAGGAGCGGGCTACAGATGTCTGGTAAGCTCACTTCTTTCTAACTCCACACCCCCAGATTTTTTTCATTTTAAAACTTTTTTTCAAACTTAGTTTTCAGCCCCAACCGACACTGACTCAAGTGACATCACTTGAGGACATTGATCAGATTTCACACAGTGCCCTCTGGAGACACAAAATATTTTTAAAACTTTTTCACATATGCAGTAGTACTCACCAAGACATGTAAACTCAGTTTTATGTGTAAGTTCCCCTTTAAGACTATAAGAAACACAATTGGAATAAAAATGGGAGAAATGGACATCATTCAAGACTCAAAACACCAACATAGGGCATGGAAGTACATCTGAACCCAGCAACAGGACTGCATGAATGACTCAATAGAAAGAATATTTTCAAATTGACTACTTTTATTAACTCTGGTTTTAAGTTGCTCTCAATGACAGAACAATTTACAGGAAGATAGAAATAGACATACAGCTAAAAACAAGGACAACAAAGCTGAGCAGATTAGTAAAAACTAAACATAGAACTATTATGTACATACAATGACCAACAACATACAATGTCTATATACAAGTGTTCTGTAGATTGCAAACAAATACAAATAGTTCAAAGGAATTAATATTGAATGGGTAAAGTACTAGATTACTTTATAAACATCAAGTGGGTGTACAGTATACAGCGTGTAGGATTTCTAGATGGATGATACGTACACGTTAAAGCACAGTGTGTATTTTAAACTGTAAATATATAATTTGTAGGTAATTTCCCCATCAGAATTGTATTTCTGGCAGTGTGGAGTTTTGAAACAGCATGTAGACCTTCAATTAAAAAAGAGACATTTTTATTTTTAGTTTCTGGACTTGGACTCAAGATTTCTGTATCACCCTGCTAGCCACAGTTCTTATGAGATTTAGCAAGCATATTGTGTTAAGAAGTTTAATTTGAAGACAATATTAGTACAATATTTTTAACAAAAAGAGAAAGACGATGTTAATATCAAAGGCAACAAAACAGTATGTGTTAAATAAGGAGAAAGTGTTTTTAGCAGAATGGGGAGAATTATTAGCGACCAACATTTATTTGTTCAGGCCGGCTATTATTCGAATACCTGCTTTTAATTGAGAATATCTACTTATATATATTTAATACTTTGTGTCTTGCAGTCCAGAGGGATGGACCTGGTGGAGATCTTGTCATTCTTATTCCAACTCAGTTTTTCTACTCTTGGCAGAGTGAGTGCACAGCAGTTTGCTTCTGTTTGATTCCCATAGCACAATGTGTGTGTGTGTGTGTGTGTGGTGGAAAGCAAGATAACAATGTCAGAAGTCTGAGGTTTTAAAAATTCATGCTTAGTTTGAGTTTCTTTGTTGTTAATGATCATGTGTTGCCTGTGTGCCTCAGGATTACTCAGTGGAGGGCATGAGCGAGTCATTACTCACCTTCCTGCAGCACCTGCGGGAGTTTGGACTGGTCTTCCAGAGGAAGGTGAGGCGCTGAGAAGGAGAGGGGAAAAACTGTCAGCATCACTTCCTTATCTCTTTCAGATGAGAAGAAACTGTAATGGTCCTCATGGGGAAGCTGGGTTTGTATAATTATATGTAAGCAACATTCAGCTCTAGAACATGTTAAAAAATAAAAGTATGAAAGATTATTTGGGTACAAAATAGCAATAACAGCTTGCACATCAAAGTAGCAGCAGACATGGCAGACATGACTGAGCTATACCAAGTATATAAACAGTAATAATACTATAAAACATGTACATACGTTTTTAAAGGGGTACTCCAGCGATATAGTATCATATTTCCATAAAGTGGGAGACTTGCAAGAGACTTTTTTTTTTTATTGAAGCAACTGTTCACTAGTACAGCTTTAGATGACAATGATCTGATGTTTAAGAGTCCACATTTAATTCTCCTATTTTGTTTACTAAGGAGTTTTGGGTGGGTAGCTGCTCTGGAAGCGCAGAGAAGCTTGTAGGACTGCAACTCTGCCTCCTGGTCTCAACTCAGTTAAGAGGAGCCCATGAGGAAAAAGGACGCTCCTGAACACTGTTTTCAGTTATTTTGAATATTTACAATTGCTCATTTCCTCTTCAGTGCAGTTATTTGCAATCACCACTAGGTGGTACTAAAGAACATACAAAAAAACCAATAACACTGATTCCAATACATTGATAATTCTGATAGCCAAATTTAATTGATTACATCTACATAATTTGGCACCCCTTTAAACCATTTAATTCCTAACACATTATACAACTGTAGTATTGACATGATGATCTTTGGTGGAGTGCCCCTATAATGCACTGTACACACTGCCAAGTTCATAGTCCCATCAGGATCTCTGTGAGGTATTTTTTGTGTGATTATTGCTGCTGTTGGATTACTTTATACAGGAAAGTGTAGTGATAAGTAAAAGTACTAAAAGCATTCTTACCATTTGACCATTTTTAGGGATTCAGTGGGAATTAGGTGAATTAGGCACTACTAGGTCAGAAAAGCCATCTAATTTATATCTTTTAAGCCACAAAACAAAATTTTTTACATTAAGTAATTTGCAGCAACCATCATGTGACTGATTTTAGTTAAAAGTATATATAGTTCTAATATGTTAGTTTTCTGTAATTCTTTTGTCATCAGAGGAAGTCGAGGCGGTACTACCCCACCAGACTGGCCATTACTCTGGCTGCAGGAGTCACTACCAGCTCCTCGTCCTCGTCCTCTAACTTGGCTTCCACTCCTGGTGCTGGAGATGCAGGCTTCATTGTGGTAGAAACCAATTATCGTATCTACGCCTACACAAGTATGTCTGAACACTGGAAGCTTTTTGTGCTGCATGTTCATACTAATAAATATATTTGACACAATGTTCAGGTCTCTTCATATGAGACCATTGTTGAGAAGGCTGGTAGACTCTTATATATTGGAATTTGACAACATCAGCTGGCTGTGTTGTTTCCTGTCTTTTCTGATGCATTCCAAATAACTTGATACAAGTGAACTGTGAACTGCACCACAGTTAAATCATTAAAACCAATGACTACCACACAAGACTATCCAGCTATATAGTCATTAACAAAACTTCAAGGAAGAGTTCAACAGTTTTGGAAAGTTGCTTATTCATCTTCTTCCTGAGAGTGCGATGTTCAGATGGGTATCAATCTCATGTCTGTGTGTTAAGTACAGAGCAGGAGTCAGAACGTGGTTAGCCTAGTTTAGCAGAAAGACTGGATGCAGGGGGAAACGGCTAGCCTGGCTCTGCCCAAAGTATATACCTTCCAACACCTCTAAAGCTTACCAGCTATTTAGCCAGTGTTTCTCAATGTGTTTAAAAATGCTTGACATTGCTGCTTTAAAAAGGATGCACAACTTAGCATTAGCTTACAGTACCTGTACTGACTTGTTTGCATTTGTGTACCCATCCCAGACTCAGAACTTCAGATTGCTCTGGTGGCTCTCTTCAGTGAAATGCTTTATCGCTTCCCCAATGTAGTGGTGGCTCAGGTTACAAGGGAGTCAGTGCAACAGGCCATCGCCAACGGCATCACAGCACAACAGGTAATCAAGTACTGCACACCAATGTTGTAGTCAAGACCGCCTAAACTGAGACCAAGTCATGACCAAGACCAGAGTGTATTGAGACAGAGACAAGACCAAGACTTTGAGGGGTTGAGACCAAGGCAGGGCGAGACCGAGTCAAGACCCTCAATATGCTGTATGTTAACTAAATTAGGTAGCTTGCGCACCTAGCTAGGTGGCAAATAGCTGGCAAGCAACTGAAACTAGTGCCCTGAAACATACAGTATATACATAGCTAGCTAATATGTATAGCTAATATTAGCTAAATCTCTTTGGGTGAGGGATGAAGAGATTTCTTAAGAGTTTTGGTACAGAGGCAGATTGCTAATGTTGGCTGGCTAGCTTTGCTAGCATCACTTATATTTAGCTTACCTTTCTTTATGCTTCCTTTCTAAGTGCGGATAAAAGTTTGACGTGGTCCCAGCCATTTCAGTAAGCGTTGCATTGCAGAATTTACAGACAGCTGTTAACCGTAACAAAAAGTTAAGTTATTGGTTGCATTTGAAGCAGGAAGTTTTACATCCAATCACAGTGATGATGTTAACAAATAAATCAGACAATGCACAGGCAATTAAGTGATATCCCCGCAGTTGTGGTCTTGTCCAGTCTTGAAATAAGAGTCCTCTTTTTCGGAGACCGGTTTCAAGACCGATTGAGTACTACAACACTACTGTACTACTACAGGGGAAGTTTAGAGTATTTAAGGGGGGAAATCCTGACCAGTGGAATTGTACCATAAATCCATTGTAAATACCCTTTATACTTTTCTCATTAAAACGACAAAAATACGAGATATAGTAATAGAGAAATGTATGTGCTGTCATAATAGTAACCAGTTGCCCCCCAACATTTTCTCATAACTTACTGTTGAGGTGTGTATTAACAAAATCAGGGAGTGTATCTTAAAAGTTATAGAAAACCTGGTCTAGAATTCAATTTAAAAAATCTGTGGTTTATTTGAAGGGGTGTGCATAAGTCCCAGAGAGCAAAATCAGATTGAAACAACATTTAAATGTCGTCAGGCAGAAGTATTGAATCTATGTTGATGCCTGACATTGAAACCAAATTGAAAGCACTCGTTATGATTGATGTTGAATAAACGTTGGATTTTCAACCGTAACACTGAATCAATATTGATTCAACCGTCACCTAAAAGTCAGTCTGCAGCTACATTTTAGTTGATTTATATATTGAAACAATGTTACTGAATCAACACTGATTCACCCATTATCTAAAAGGTTTCATAGGTTCAAGTTTATTTGATTTTGATATGTTGAAACAATGTTGCACTAATTAACTACAAGAAACCAGACCATTTCATGACATTTTCTTTATTTATACATTTGTACAACATATTGTTCTTAACATGTAAATGAAGTTTATGAAAACTTTTGCTTTAATAAAAAAGAAGAAAATTTGCTAACTCAAACATTTCCCCCCCAAAAATCTATGAAAGTAGGATCAATTTAAATGTACATAATATTTACTATATTAAAAGATTAAATGTGCTTGAATATTTATGAAACTTACAGATCAAATATATAAAGTGAAATATAATAAGTCTTTTAAACAGTGAGTGAAATACTTATAGTTAGCCAGTATTAAGAACTGAGAGAACACTGTTCAATGTTTTGATGGTCAACACACAGGTTTTCATTCACATTACTGCATATATTGCTAAAATTAAAGTGTGAATTATGTTCTTCTTGCTAACAAACCAGATTAAACAAAACCAAATGTAATTATCTTATCATTTATTTTAATTGGGCTAAAATGGGCATTAATTAATTCATTAATCCATATTATCCATAGTTTATTGTGGTACAAACTCACATACCATGCAGTCTTTATTTACTGTCTCCTTGAAGGGCCTCTTTGCTGCCTTGCATTCCCACCTGAAAATCATTGTAGACCGTTTGTCGTGGTGGATGTTTTCTGTAGATCACCTTGTGGTCCAACCTTGACAGAATGGAGAGAGAGAGTGGTTGGTTGGAGTAGCTAAGGGGGTGGACAGAAAGTAACATCTGTCCAATATGTAATGCACTTAGATTGGAATGAATTTTAATGTACAGTACATGCTTGTGGACAAAATAACAATTTACAGTGTAATACAGTCCCATTAAAAAAATACCAACAACCATGGCCTCAGAAGTGACCATACAGCTAATTTTGACACAGTAACTCTGACAGACTAATGCTAAGCATCTCCTGTGTGCAGCCAGTACTTAGTAGTAAAGTAGTAAGTGACTGAGTATGCAGCCAAAGACTTTGCATTGCTGGCAAACAAGGACATTTCAAGCAGCTCTCCATAATACAATGTTGTGAAAAATTAATTTCGTTTTTTTCTTTACTGAGCAAACTAGCCTATTGTTTGCTAGCTCCCCACCAGATCACCATTAAATATTACAACTATTACAATCAATGGACCAGTTTGCCAAGACAATAATGCAGCTATGAGTTGACATAGCATTTTCCTTAGAAGATTAAAACATACCTCCTTCTCCACAGACTGGTGAGAAATTATGAAAAGGTTGGGCAGTTGGAACAGTTGAATATAGCATTTTTTCTAGGGGAGGGCTTGGATCTCCCTTCTCTTTGCCATTTCCCTCCAAAAACGACAGTAAGATGTTCTCCTCATTACATATAAATTTAGTTTTCTTTGTCATCTAAAACCAAACAAGTTGAAGAAGTAAAGTGAAGTAAGTGCTTTATTTAAAACAAAAGTGTCCCACACCCCCCTAAAATGGTTGTTCACCAGTTGTTTAATTTAAAATATTTCAGCAGGAAAGTTGGCTGTAGGCACATTGAGACAATATTGAATAACTGTTAGTATTTCAGTGTTGAAAACAAAACTCAAATACATTGTTGATTCAATGACATTTTTACTACGACTGCTGTAGAAATGTTGATTTAAAATAGATTTTTCAACCTCAACGATATAACAACCTTTCTGACCATAACTCAGTGTTGAATGAACAACTTTTGCTATCTGGGGTCTTTATAGTACTGAATGTCCGTCCCCCCGCCATGCAGCTAGTGTCACCCAGCGTCTAGCTCATTGATGTATAATAAGAACTGGATACGGCCAGTGTTGCCAACTTTTTTCCAATGAAAGTAGCGAGCACTACCTCCAAAAGTCACTAAAAGTCTCCAGATGACGCATTCATTTGCATACAGCTCAGTGCATTGAGGGAGAGATCACCTTAATTTAAGACATATAAAAAGTAGATAGAGACATCTTTGGCTAAATAATCACAAACTCACTACAGGGACATTGTGTATTTGAAGTAAAAAAAGTAAAAAAAATACATTAAAAAATCTACAAAGGGAGGGAAGAGGGAGAAGATCAAACAAACAATTTAAATATTTCCACCATGTAGTAACATCTTAATCTGGAGAGAAAGAGTTAGAGAGAAGCACAAATGATATATTTACATATTTACAAGCTATAACATATTAATCCAGAGATCCGGAGAGAAAGAGTGAAGATGCCTTCCCACACGCCACACACTGACTACCTGCGCACAGCGCAAGAGGAGAGGAAGGGAGAAACTGTTTGCAGAAGAGCAGCATCATGCATGGGAATGAATTACAATGTAATATATCTAAATATATTTCTCGCCTTTACCCTGATGGTCTGAATAAGTCACTAAATTTGTCGCTTTTTAGAAATAAAGTCGCTAAAAGGGTCTGAAAAGTCGCTAAATCTAGTGACAAAGTCTCCAAGTTGGCAACACTGGATACGGCGCCTTGCTTCCAATTTTTACCAGTGGCCACTCATGGTATTGCAACAAAAAATTTACCATAGGCCACCATTATAAAAGAGACATCCATGGAGGTTTTATATTTGTATACCTTGAGAAAAAAAATCTGTGATGTCAAAACAATCAGAATCCGAAATACTTTATTGATCCCCGAGGGAAGACTCTTTTTCTACAGCAGCTCACTATCACGTCAATGCACACAGGAATAGTAGTACTAAGCAAAAAAAATATAATACACTATAATACAGGTCAGGAAATAAATTAAGTACCAAGTGGGTATAAGTATAAAATAAAATAAGTGTGAAGTACAAGTGGGTATACCGGTTGATGATAATAATATGGTATAAAGTAGTAGTGCAATCAATATGGTGTAGTCCCTCATTCGTCCAGGAGTGTTCCATCATAGAAAGGTTTCAGTCGTAGTCATCTGGACACTGTTTTCAGAATCAAGACGTTTCTGCTCCCATCCGGAAGTCATTCTCAATTGTGAAAATGGTCTGAGAACTCTGAAATTTAAGCTACTCTGTGTTGCTTAGGCCCTAGGGAGGAGTCTTCCTGAGTGTCTGCTGTTTACCCTGCCTAGTTTCACCTGAAACCGACCATCTTTTGTTTCCATGATGGTCCAGTAATCAGGCCTATTGTTTTCTGGCTGCACCTCCCTCATCACTGTAAAGAGGAGTCAAAGAAGCCATTTTTGTGAAAAAAGAAAACTTTTCTTTAAACAGAAATGGTGGTCTGAGATTCAACTACCGTTGACCACCAACTGTTTACCACAGTATATTAACACCATGGTCAAGCCAATTTTATGCTAATCAGGTACTTAACAGTGATGAGGGAGGTGCAGCAAACGCTACTGCACATATTCAGTGGGCTGCATACCCCGGAAGTAAACCTGGAAGCTAGAAAACCTTTTTGGCGTATGCACCAGGCGAGCAATTCTCATTGGAATGAATAGGTACCATCTTTGGGTCCGGTATCTAGTTCTATTAATACATCCATGGTCTAGCTTCTAGAACACCGGACCGGGACCGAAGACAACCTCCGAGACGGATGGTGGCCAGTTTGACAGGGAATACAGTACTGAGGTGGTGGTTTGGCTCCTTCGTGGCTGAGTCAGGGTTTGGCTAACCTGCTAACAATTACAGTAGCAGCCCGTGGCTAATGGAGTTCAGCTATATAACGTTTGGATGATTGCTGCTTCACAGTGAAAAGGGGGCTTAACCACAGCCAATGTGGTTACGTTTAACGTTACAACAAGTAAAGCTATCTGTTCATCAGGAAACTCCATAAATCACCTGTACTGTAATCTGTCGTCAAACTGGCCTTATAACATTTAATGACATCTTTATGACAAGTCCAAATGGTTCCACTTTACTTGAGGTGAAGGAAATTATTCGTGATGCAATTATAATGGTTTCATGACAGCCAATGTCAAAACCAACCACATATGACAGTATAATGTAATGTTAACACATAAAGCTAAATAGTTTCTTTAAGGTTGATAATTAGGCCTGCTATGGGATGTTTATGACTGGTTATGTTTTCTTGGTTAATGTCAAGTTGTCAAAGACATCTCAAACAATGTCAACTTTTGCCTTAAAAGTGACATAAGTGAGAGAATGACACTTAATGACAACAGTCATAAACCTTCATGTTCAAGACAGGTGTCATGTCATGGTTATGACGGTGTCATGTCGGTCTTATGCACACCCCTTCAAATAAAGTTATCAAATCTGTATATATGTATGAATATTATGTACTCTGTAAAGCATACCATTTCACCTTAATGTATGATTGCGCTAGAGAAGCTTAAATGAACTGACCCATAATGAAAATAGTGAAAAATGGCCTCATCAAATGCAGCCAGACGACTAATATATTTATTTACTGAAGTGTGAATAAAAGGCCAAAGAATATGAATGCCTGTAAAAAATGTGACCAGTAAGAACTGATACCTGTTTTATGTTAAATTCAATTAATCGATTTAACACCAACAACCAAATGAATGCCATAACAAGGCCTGTATTTTGCACTGTAAGATCACTACTTCTGCTTTAGTTGTGACGCATTAATTTAGCAATGCCACCAGGCTGTTTATACACTTCTGCTAAAAGCTACAGCTACAACAGTACAGTGAGATGAACTAGTAGTCCAGTTAATTTAATGGATACATTGGGTTCACAATTTTTCAAGTCTGTCTTAAAACAGTAGTCAGGTGAAATTCCCTCCATGTGTTACTATCCCTCCACTGCAGCTAAGAAAGAAAGTCTTCACATAAACTTTGGAATATATTTGTGGGTGGAACTATGGCTTTTATCCCATCATCACTTCCATTGGAAGCATGTTAGGAAGGTATCTTTTAATGACTAGTATGAACAGAAACAATGATTACTGTAAGCAAAAATGTTTTCAATGTACATATGGCATGTGAGTATTGTTTTAAGACAGACTTGAAAAAATGCGAACCAATCCTTTTTAACTGCAATAAATGTACTATAACTGTCAATTAGGAAAAAGTCACCTGATAAAAAAACAACGATGGGACCATCCTGTTGTGCACTAAATCTTGGTAGACAAGTCGTTTTGTACTGAGTTCTGGCTAAAATGCATTGTGCATACAAATCTTCCTTTTCATGTCATTTTTGCCTACATCATACAGCACTACAGAGGACAAGTCCCCATTCTCTCAAAACAAACAAGATAATTAATCAAAGGGAATGCCTAGGGCTGAGCAGAATTCCATATTTGAAAAAAGAATTTCCCCTGTGAGGAAAATAAAAGTGAAAAGACTCATTTATTTGCAACGATTTAGGTCTGCAGACCTTCATCTGGTATATGCTACAGAATTCCTAATTATAGTGATGAGAATCAAGTAAATCAGTAAATACACAAGATGTATACTATTTCAAGTAAATCAAAAACATGTCTCAGTTAATCAGCTGTTTCTTACTTATATTTTGAATGTACACTTTACAGTGAGCTTTTTTTAAAGGGACAGTTCAGCCCAAAAACAAAAATACACATTGTCCCTCCTACCTGTAGTGCTATTTATCCATCTAGATTGTTTTGGTGTGAGTTGCCGAGTTTTGGAGATATCAGCTGTAGAAATGTCTGCCTCTCTAGATAATCCACAGACCTTGTTGTGAGCAGTTTCATGTAGGAACTATTGGTAGAAAGAAAAGAGTTCCAACATGAAACTGCTCACAACAAATCTGTGGATTATCTTCAAGTATTTCAGTCATGATTTCTGTAATGAGATTTTGCTGTTTAGTTTTTCAAATGTTTTTTTTTTTGCTGCTTTGAACACCACAAGTCGAGTGCCATCTAGTTCTATTATATTAAAAAAAATGCAGACATCTCTACGGCCGATATCTCCAAAACTCAGCAACTCACGCCAAAACTATCTGGATGGATAAACAGTACGACAGGTAGGAGGGACAAGATGTATTTTTGATTTTGGGCTGAACTGTCCCTTTAAGATTTAACCAAAAATGTTAGAGAATACCTCAGCACTCCAAAGTTTTTTAAACTGTTGGTGCCAATGTTAGGCTGGCTGGCTGTCTGGTCCCCAAATGGAAAATTTGTTTCCACAGAGTGCATTATGTGTGCCACCAGAACATAGATACATTTACATAAACATAAATACATCACAGTATACATAGTATGTTATTGGAATTAGCGAGCTATGGAATTAAGAACTGCTATGGCAGAGGGGACAAAACTTTGGCTAAAACATGCCCTTTTCCATCTCAGTGTCCTTTGTAGGTAGGAGGTACCAGGAAAATGTGTTAAACAGAAATTGTTAATCTTAATATCTGGATCATATCATGGAATTTTTTATCACCTAACAGTATGTGTAGATCAGATTTTCCTTGAAAACATTGTCTAATCCACCTGTTTGTGTAAAGTCTTTTTTTTTTTTTACCCTTCAGATTATCCACTTTCTAAGGACCAGAGCTCACCCTGTCATGCTCAAACAGGTACATCAAACCCACCAGTTCTTCAAACGTTTAATTCTAATAATAATGACTGGTTGGCCTTTAACGGGTCTGCACAGTGTCTTCATTCTCCATCTCTGTGCTTCAGACCCCAGTCCTGCCTCCAACCATAACAGATCAGATCAGACTGTGGGAGCTAGAGAGAGATCGGCTGCAGTTCACAGAGGGTGAGCATGCTTATTTTTCATTGAGTGTGTGCAAGCCCGGAGAATAGATGTTTGTCTTGAATTCATTGATGTTTATGGATGACAGGCCTTTATTTCTAATCTCCCCTGTTTTATAAGTATATTATGTCATATTTTATTAACACGTCTCCCTGTTTTCTTATCTGCTCCTGTTCTAATTTGCTGTTAATGCAAACTCAACACTTCCTCCACGTTTTCCTGTTGTCTTGATAAATTCAGTATAATGTACATTTCCACAGCACTAATTCCATCAGGACAACAGTCATGTCATACTCACCACTCTTCTGAAAACACTTCCTCTTTTTAACTCAAATACTGTTTTTATTTACCAATTAATTGCAGTCATTTCTACTTTTTTGATCACGTTTTAGATAAATCTAGTGACACTGTAGTGCTATTTATCCATCTAGATAGTTTTGGTGTGAGTTGCCGAGTTTTGATATTGATCATTGTTATCGGCCGTAGAAATGTCTGCCTATTTGGAATATAATGGAACTATATGGCACTCGGCTTGTGGTGCTCAAAGCGCCAAAAAACAGATACGTCTCATTACAGAAATCATGACCCGATTACTCAAGATAATCCACAGACCTTGGTGTGAGCAGTATCATGTAGGAACTATCGGTAGAAAGAAAATAGTTACTTACTTTCATACATTGTAGTCTATATTGTATATTCACTATATAATTGCAGTTGGTCCTACTTTGCTGTGTTTTTTGGGTTGATGTTAAGTTACCATTAGTGAAAGTCAACATTTCCTGCACAGATGTTTCACATTAAAAGCCGTCCAGCAGCTTAAAGGGCAAAATCCCTCCATTTCCTGGTAGGCTTTTAATGTGAAACATCTGCAGGATGTGTTAAGTTTTATTGGCAGTAGCTTAAAAGTGATTAAAACAAACGCATTTAGAAGTGACTGGAGATAATTGGTGAATGAAAACAGTATTTGTGTTAAAAAGAGAAAGTGAGAGCAGCAGAGTGGTGAGTATGTTGTTGTATTGATGCGATTAGCACTGTGGAAATGTACATTTATACTGAATTTACCTTGTGAGCCACTATACACACAGGTATTTCCATCCCCCTCACTATTTTTTACCTAGTCTTTATTAGTGAATGGACTTTATGTTTGTGTTTGTGTTCTCAACCATTGTGAGTACTGGCTTTATTTGAGAATGTACTGTATTTTCAGCTTCAGTAACATTATAAAAAACATGTTGTAACAAATGTATATGTTTTAGGAACAGTGTTGAGGAATTTAGAATCAGTTAACTGAAAGGAAGTGTATCTGTGTGTGGTGGCTTCTGAGCTCTCTGTAGAGCTGCTGTGAACTGATTGATTTCTCAGGCCATCTTCGTTTGTCCAGCCTGAAGGTTATGACAGATGTTGGCCTGACTCTGCTGATAGGGCTGAGCTGTAACTCTTGCTGTCTGAGCTGTTGTACACTGTAATAGAGAGGATTAGTATTGATGTTGTGCTGCCCTTGAACCTCATTTCTCACTTGTCTGTGTTGTTGTTGCCCATGTCTCCTACAGGAGTGCTCTATAACCAGTTCCTCTCCCAGGCTGACTTTGAGGTGCTGCGAGACAGAGCTCAGGTTGAATTTTGTTTCCTATCTCCATGACTGAATAAAATAATATTTTATAATCAATTTAGATTTATAAATAATTTACATTGTTTTCTGTCTTTGTACATCTTGCTGTCACTGATCACTGCTGTGTTAGGCCCTGTTAATGCTACAATTGCACATTTTATTCATGGATTTCTAAGGACCACAGCAGCAATTTTCTATGTTTTACAAATTTACAGTACTAAAATTACACATACACTAAATGGCCAAAAGTATATGGACACTTGTGTTCACATTTTTGTGTGCTTTTGATACTGGGTTAGACCCCTTAGTTCCAATGAAGGGAAGTCTTACAGGAAAACTACGGTTCATTACAACTTGGGTCTTATTTTTGTAGCTCTGATCAGTTATATCATTGTAGTCACCAGTAAGTAATTGCTGTGTCATGGATCATGGCAACATCTCTAACAATAGGTCTGACCGAGCAAAAAACAGTCATACAATCAGAAAGGTTTTAAACAAACCCCCCTCCACCTCTTTGACCTTTCCAACTCACTGCTGCTCAATCACCATTTAATGACATAATCATCGACTCCTTGCAATTAAACAAATGTTAAACATTTGTACGTCCTTAATGAATCCCCTGTTAGTGTGGTACTGATACTGTCAGTTACTCCAGTAGCTTGCTGCTGTTTAATGAAGTTGTTGTGATGCAGGGTCTGGGCTGTCTGGTGTGGCAGGATGTGGCTCACAGGGTGATGGTGGTGACACCGCAGGGACACAGTGAGGTCAAGAGGTTCTGGAAACGACAGAAGTCTCACACGTAACTGGAAGAAGAGAAACAAGGTGCAGTGATATCACACCTGAAGACAGTTATTCCTATAACGTCAGGATTTTCTTGCTGCCACAGTTGTTCATTGCTGTCAGTGCTGTAAGAAAGTGGAGATGAGATAATTATTTTGTATGTTTCATAAAATGTTGAATTCTGTGTATTTTGGATTAAATGGTGATAAGAAAATGTCTGCTCATTCTTCTTTTTTGAGTAGTAATTTAATTAGCAGATAAGCCAATGATGAAATACTGTCTTATATACTCATAAAGCAATGTCTAAATATGGATTTGGGTTATAATATTCTGCCCATGTTAGATAAAGGTACCCTGTAGCATATAAAACTACAGAAAAATGGTTTTCACAAGTGGGTCCCCGTTTTGTTAGTACCGTTGAGGAGGATGCATGTGCAGGCATGCGAGCATGTGGATGACGGAATACACATTCCTGCGCTGGTTTCACACTATTTTGCCGATTGATAGTTGGCGGCAATAACGCTACAAAAGAAACTTAAAAATGCACCAAGAAAGTCAGTGAAGAAGACTGATGGCTAGTAAACATGGATGTAAACAATGCAGGATTTAAAAAATCTGTGCAAATGTCTTATGGGAAAGGAAATGCAATTAGTAGTTTATGTAACTTTTTATGGAAAAACCCAATGAGAAATTATTATTCAAAGCAGAGTCGAATGTCTTAAAACATGTCTGGAGCAGATCTTTAACATACAGGAAGCCTACCCTTAGTTGTGTTTTGTATGTTATATTTGTGGTAAAAAAAAACTGTACAAAGTTTGTTTAATTAAAAAAAAAAAAGAACTTGCATTCATAATATTATAAAGAGTACAGTCTAGACCGGCTCTGTAGGAAAAGCGCGATATCTTCTGTTATGAATTGGCGCTATATAAATAAAACCGAATTGAATTGATTTGAATAATCCATGGAAATGAGTGAGGTCTTAAGTCTGGTCTTAAAAGTCCAGTGTGTAGGATTTAGTGGCATCTAGCAGTGAAATTGCAGTTTGCAACCATTTGAATACCGCTCGCCTCACCCTCCCCTTCCAAGAGTGTAGGAGAAACTACGGTGGCCGTGAAACATGCAAAACACGAACGGGTTAGTGTTTGGTTTGTCTGTTCTGGGCTACTGTAGAAACATGGCGGCGCAACATGGCGTCCTCGATGGAAGAGGACCCGCTCCCTCTGTAGATAGCTGGGCCGTATACCCAGAGACCCGTGAGGCGGCGGCGGGGGCAGCTTCAGCAAGGGAGAGCCCGGTGGAGTGTCTGTGTGCCAATGTTGCCTAACTGAGCAGACAGTCGTGACGATTTTCGCTAGCTTTCTCGTGAAGTAACAAGCACCTTGACTAATGTTGCGAATGTACGCTCCCTCGCTGCTACGTCTAAAGAAACTTTTACTTATTGTCATTACCCAGTGATTGTGTTGCCTGTATGGATGCCGTGGGCTTGAACAAACAGTCACAATTTATTTTCTCCCTTCATCAGTTTCCAAAATTAACTTTTTGACTCGGCCAAGGGAACTGGTAGATGAAAAAATCCACCCAAGCATATTTTTTACCAGCCAAAATTATAAATTGCCTTTTTGTGTCACACATTCATTTCATTGAGATAATAAGGTGAATCATACCTGCCAACACCCCTGTTTTTCCCGGGTTCTCCCGTATTTCAAGGCCATCTCCCAGCGCCGTTTTGTTGTTTCTCCCGGGAAACTCTCGTAATTTGCATGACCCTCAGATTTCTGAATAATCGTCATCCAAGTTTTGGATGTTTCTCTGACGTCACCCAAGTTGCCAGATAGTCTATGAAACACAATCCACACACTACAGACAATTTCAACCTATCTGTCACCACAACCTGGCAACCCACACCTTGATCCAACAGCTACTCTGCGCGGCAGGCGCCACTGTTTAGATGCGCATAAAAACACATGCTAGTGTGTCTCTGAGTGTGTGTGTGTGTGTGTGTGTGTGTGTGTGTGTGTGTCAAACACAGACAGCAAAGGACAGCAGTAGTGATGTGTCAGTCGCGAACGCTCTTTTAAGTGAACGATGGGAGCCGGCTCCTGTCTGAGAGCCACCCATTCGTTAGTAGGGTGTTATTTTTGTTATGCAACTATGATAGTTATTCTTGACACATCCCACTTTTTTAACCATTAATATGTAACTTAGGCAGTGACCAGCGGAAGTGGTACTAAATGAAGAGCCGTCTCTCAGGAAAGGAATGGAGCCATAAGAGCCGGCTCTCTTCAAAGAGCCGTGAGTCCCATCACTAGACTGCAGACTGTCAGTGAGCAATGTGACTCCAAAGAAGTTGAGCATGCAGTACAGACTTTGGAGGAAAGAGAACAGGTGTATTTTACTAGAAAAATGTATATTCACATATTCTTGAAAGTGATCCTGATTACACATTAACATTTTCACGGCTTGGAAGCATTTGTAAATGTTCATTAGACTGCCTACCATCATCTGTTCCCTGAAATGACCTAACCGAAATGCGAGGTGGTCCTGAGTATCAGTTCAATGAGAGGGCGCAGGGGAAATGGATTCAACACACGTTCACTTCTGCATGTCTTCTCCTTTAATAGGTTCATACCTGTTTATGTATAATTATTTGTTATAAAAGTTTTTTTAAATAGTCAGATTTTTGGATATCCATCCTGTATGAAAATGTAATACTTAATCTGCATTTCTTATATCTTACCCTGACAAATAACCCCATATTATAATAAAAAATGAATACTGAAACTATTAAAAAACAAACATTTTAAACAATCCCTAAAGCTGAGCTGGTAAAAGGTCATGAAGTTTCCTATAAAAGCTGGCAGGCCAAGCTCAACTATTGGTTGACTATTTTAAACACTTTGTCTTTTTAAACAGTATTTTTGCTCAGTTTTCTATTGCTGTCCTGACTATTTTAAGTTAAAACACTTTGTCTTCGGTTGCCTACAAACCTCCAGAGCTGGCTGACAGCTTCTCGGTACCTGACGAACCTCCAACGGGTAGCTTCTTTTTAAACTTTTAGCACCACCAGCAGCAGCAGCTCCAAGAAATGCAGTAAGCCTTTTAATTATATATACATACATCATATATAATTTAACTCAGCAAATGTAACACCAGATGTCTCACACACACACACACACACACACACACACACACAGAATGGTGGAAAAAGTATTCAAATAATTATTCATATCATTACTGCTGCAGATGTGGAAGGATGTAGGCCTATCTATCCAAATAATGTGTTTACTAAGTGTTTTTTACCTAATTGTTAAATCTTTGCCTAAATCTTTAAACTGCTGTTTCAATATTGTGACCATCACACTCTCTCTCTCTCTCTTTCTCTCTCTCTCGCGCACGCACACACACACACACACACTATGGCTAATCTCTCTGTTTCACTGTTTCTTTCCGATCTGATAGGCCGTGGCAATGTAAAACGTGTTGTCGAAGGGCACAGATCCACCTCGGTTTAATTAGTGATGCATTCTCGATTACAGGCACCAATTCAAAACGTACTCAAACGCTAGTATTCATTGGCTAGAGTGGGTGTCCTACACCAAAGGCGTCTTCTTTCAACATGTATTAAATGCGGAGGAAAAAAAGTTGGGGCGGTACTTTGTAGACGGCTACACTGAGATCGAAGGGGTGAAACACGCTTGTCCATCTTGTTTTCAACCTCATGATGCCTGACGGGTACCGCCTTTGAAGAGTTGCATGCGACTTGTGAGGAGAAATTAGACATTACAGTCTGTCCACAGCGTCAAAGTGATTGTTATGAAAGGGCATACATGGACAAAGATGAAAAAATCCCGTTAGGGGTTGAAGGTTTTCTCAATCAGACGGTAGCCTCTGCTCCCAGCAGCGGGGAAACGATGAGGCGCTGTATTACATGAACCAGGGTTGAACGCCTATGAAAAAATAAAATAATACAATGCTCTGCTGCAAAGATACCTCGCTCTGATCAAACATGGGGAGCAGGAGGAACGTCATATTACTCTGACTCTACCTAAAGACGAGCAAGAAGAGAAAGAAGAAGGAAAAAAGCTAGTCACGCTGGATGAAATGGCGAACGAGGTACTACAAAACCTTCTGGTGCGCTACCGTAAAAATGCAGAGTACATTAGGAAGAAATTAACCAACAGCCAGGGTGGGTGGACCCCCAAGGGTGAATCTGTGTATAAGGGAGAGATTGTGAAAGGTTCGCACCTGATTGACTTGTTTAAAAATCTTTCCGTCTCTTATAAAAGAAAAAATCCCTACCGCCCAAGGGTTGGATGAGTTTTTAAATACTCTTAAATACGTCTTGACAGAGAGGCTCCTAGTATCAGTGTTGGGTCGCACATAAGGAGGTATACCAGCGAGTCATTCGGGTCCAAATATCTGTCTCCGTCTCCGGGAAGAAAGAATTCAATGGGGCCTCCGTCTGTAATGGCAGACAAAGGTAGGACTTCGGTGTAGAGCTTTTCATCGATAGACAATTGTGTCATGGGAACCGAAAATAAGTCCAGCTCCGCCACGCTGAATTCGGCTGATCTGTGATGTAAAAGAGCCATCTTTTTTTTCTTTTTTTCCTAAGATATATCTCCGGGCCTCCTGAGAGCGTTCTTTCCTCTGGGCTCGCTTCTACCGACTCATTTTCTTTTTACAGTGCGTCAACATTTTTTAGATCCCCCTGACACACGCTGCCTCAGCGGCCTCTTTCTTGCTCTTCTAGCCAGAACCATCATACTGCTGGATCCTTCTTGAGACCCCTGGTGCCGTTGACTAAACTAAGCTGTAATTTGATCCGTTTGATGAATGTTTTCAATGTGTTTCAATAGGCAGGGTTAAAATACCTGCATTGGCTGTCATTTTTTTTACTTTTATGATACTATATGCTGTTACTGTGTCCGTCTAGAAAACCCTGTAAAACTTCTATGTACCTACAGGTGTTTTTAGCCGTAAAATACCTCCACATTTGAGTTTTCAGTGTACGATTAAATCTTTCAACCACAGACGCTTTTAGGTCACTGGCTGTTGCAAAATTATGAATACCTCGTTTCTTCATCAAAGCCTTAAAGGTCTTGTTAAAGAATTCTTTGCCCACATCCGTTTGTAACTTTTCAGGCGTCCGGCTGTCTTTTAAAATAGACTCAAAGGCCTTGGATACCTCAACGCCTGTTTTTTTCTTTAGGGGTCTCGCATAAGCTTTTTTTGAAAATACGTCAATAACCGTTAATAAATAATTAAACGCATCATTGTGTCCGGCCAAAGCCTGCATATCGCAAAGATCTGCCTGCAACTGATTTAGAGGTTATGTTACAAAAACTCTTTCTGACCAAATGTACCCTGGCAGGTTAAAAATCGGGTCGGATAAAAAAAATCTTTGACTTGTTCGACGTTGACTTTTCCCCGTTTCATCCTCCCCGGCTCTGCGCCGTCGATCCACTCCTCCAATATATCTATATAAAACTATATATCTATTTTCACTACACACAAGTTTTCATCATCTTCTCACTGAACTTAAGGGTAACTTCAACACAGCGGTTCCTATGGTACGGTAAATATAATGCAATCTTCTCAATTCAGAGACAAGTTTTTTTGTACATAATAACTCAACATCTACAAACAGCGTACAGAGTAAACAGATGGTACACTTTCACAGTGGAATCTTCACTCATCTCTTTTATGATTTTATAAAAGGTATCAGACACTGAGGTTTTGTTTATCATGAGCAACGTTTTATGTACAATTTTATCTGAGGGTTCCTCTCCTACGGACACCTGACGACGTGAACGGTAGAACCACCTGCCCGAGGCTGAGCTTCTCGTCTCCCAAACATTCTGGATACAATTTTTTTGAGGTTACACATGGGCTGGGGCGGAAACTTCTTTTTCACCCGTACAATTGCATCTGTTTTTCTTTTGTCGCTGGTTCCTTTCCCACGGTTGTTTGTTGCTGCTGCTGTTCTGCTGTTTGTTGTACGATGCTACCTCTGAGATTGTTTGAAGCCAACAGATTTTACACCGCCCAGTCTGTTGATATCAGCGTTGCTTTGACACTCAGGGGTCCATAAGGTTCCCCTTCCTCCAACTGGTAAAAACAGTTTGTTCGTGCTATAGCGAACACATACCCCCAGACACCTCCCGCTTCTAAAGTCCATTCCTCCTGAAGCGTGTCAGCCAGAGGTGTCTGGATCCAGCTGACTCGTTTCATGGGTGCTCCCCCTAGTGTCTAGTCGTGGTACCCTACGTTCTCCTTTTATTTTCATCAAATCCAATCATTGGCTCATGCTAACTCCACCTTCTCTTCTCTCATTGATTCTGGCTAACTCCTCCCCTATTCTCTCATTGGCTAGGAATAACTCCACCCCCGCTTCTTTCATTGGCTGGGACTGGGAAGGGCGGGTTGAAGGTCACGGTTAAAGGTCACCATCCATCATTTTGGCAGAAAGGGTTGTATATAATCTGTCAACCACCAACAGGTTTTTGATCTACAGATCAATTCCAAAGTTGAGACTTTCTCTACTTAAGATTCTCCAGAAATGCTGGGATTGTTGCTGTCAAGTTGTACAGTTGATTTCAGCAGAAGATATAATTATAGACAGGTTGACTCACTAATGTGGAAGACTACCTCAGTAAGGATCTCACACACAGTGAAACATCTACTTCATCAAAATACTGCGCATCATTTTTTTATTTCTCCCTCTGGTTTCATGGACTGAAGGAAGAACTGAAGTAGTGCAAGTTGGCAAATAGTGACATCACAGTTACCCACAGCCACCCTGTGGTGACCTAACAAACAACAATTAAAAGCAGCTTTTAAACAACACAGATCCAAATGGAGTTTCATGAACAATCAGCACCGTCTGTAACAAAAAACAGAAAACAATTGTTTGAATGTTGAATGAGGTGTTTGCCATGTAAACAAAGGATGTGCTAATATGTTTTCTTTTATTGGACAGCTATTTAGTTTTTCTCTTGCCTCTTGTTGAAGCCACAGTCAGCGGCTGGATGCAACAGACAACACAACCTCTTTGTGTTTACCCATAGCCAGTAGATTCCAGCAGACCCAAAGCTTTCACTGAATACATCTGCTATATGATATTTGTCTGATAGCCTCTGTGGAAGTGTGTCCCAGTTCTATAAAATATACTAGCAATCTAAAGTAAACTGCACTAATGTTGAGAGTGCACTACTTTTGCAGTTCATAAACAAGAAATGCATGTGTTTGGTACAGCACTTACAGGAAATCACAGGTAGCACACATCACAGGACTCATCAGCCTTAACGTCACGCTAAATTCGGCCTTGGACAGAAAAAAGTAAACATCAAGCTTTGGAAGAGCTGTAGAACAAAGAAGACAATACTGAACAGCCAGTCAGCGTTACAGGATCCAATCTAGAAAGCTTACAATCACTTTAAGGATGAGAGGTGTCTGCCAGCCTCACTTACCTTGTGTTCTTATTTTGCCCCCCGCAGACGCCAGTGCTAAATCAACAGATTTAGGGGAAGACCATGCACCCCGCCAGCCCAAGAAAGCAAGCTCGTACTGTCTGCCTGCCGGCTTCCACCAGTCTTCACTTCAAATAAATTAAACAGATCAGTCACAATAACATAATAAATAAGTGTACATACCATCACTGACAAACATTTTGGAATTGGTGTAAAACTACGTAGCCCAATGTGGTGTAACAGGTTGGTTTGGTTTGTGAGGATAAAGAAGAAAAAGGAGCCACGCACAAGTGAAGTGTTTAGGTGTAGAGCTGCAGAGACATGCAACAAAGCAAATTTTGGTAACATTAGGAGCCCTTCATCCGCGCATTTTTAGCAATTCTACTTTCACAGGAAAGGCCTACAACTGTTTTTACATTAAAACACATTCATTTTAAGGCACAAGTATTAGTGAATGAATGAAGTACATCGTACTGACAGTGGTGGAGGAAGTACTCAATATTACCAGCAAAATTTACCTAAAGCATCAAAAGTAAAAGTACAAATTAAACAGAATGGCCCATTTCAGTGTAAAATTATTGACCCCCAAATATCCAGAAAGTGTGTGTGTGTGTGTGTGTGTGTGTGTGTCTACCTGCAGAAGATGTCTCCTACATCCTTGCTTTCAGGTGGTTCTGGGAGATTAGCTGATGCATCTAAGAATCACAGATTTCTCTTCCCTCATTCCTCTAACCTTTTCTTAATTTTAATAGGCAAGTAAAATGAATAGAACTGAAGAAGATATTCTGACTGAAATTCTGATACTCCCGTTAGCGCTTGTTTTCACCAGGACTCTTGAGGATGACATTAGGCTGTCTGCTCTTGTAGTTTGTAACCAGGTCTGAATCAAACTGGAAGCATATTTTTGCTGCTCTTGCTCATCCTAGTTAATTTAGTTTGATTCTTCATTACAGCAGCTAATTATCTGCTATACATTTGAACGTACACTAGTTCTGATCAAGCACTCATAACTCTCTCCTTCTTTTAACGACTTTCTCTCTAATCCTACAGTTTACAAGCTATTCAGTTTTGTTAGCTATCGTTCTTTAGCTTAGCAGCTAGCAATGGCTTCTCTCTCTCTCCTGCTCTCTCTTGATCGGAGTGTCAAATGTTTAGCTATTCCTCTGCCTCCTTCAGCGATAATGGCAGAACAGAATCAGAATCAGAAATCCTTTATTGATCCCCGAAGGGAAACTCTTTGTTACAGCAGCTCGCCTTCACGTCAGTGTACACAGGAGAAAATGTACATGTAATAAATGTAGTTTATTTGTCGCATTGGAGGCGAGGCTTAGTGAATTGGAAACGTGGCTCTGCACCATGGGAACTCAATCATTAGCTGCTGTAGTTAGCCAGCCCCCAGTAGCCGGTGCGGACCGACCAGATGTAGCTCCTGTTAGCCGTCTCTGAAACCAGGGAGGCTGGGTGCCTGTCCGAAGGAAGCACAGCCCTAAGCAGAAGCCCACGGTTCACCACCAACCTGTTCACGTTTCTAACAAGTTCTCCCCACTCAGCGACACACCTGCTGAGAAACCAACTGATTATTGGCAGCTCCATTTTGAGAAACGTGTATTAAGCGACACCAGTGACCAGAGTCAGATGTATTCCTGGGGCCAGAGCGGGAGACGCTGAATCCTATTTAAAACTGCCGGCTAAGGATAAACGTAAATACAGTGAGACTGTTATTCACGTCGGCAGAAACGACTCCTGATTACGCCAATCAGAGGTCACTAAAGTTATTGTTGAGTCAGTGTGTCCACATGCAAAGACAAACTGCATAGTTTTCTCTGGGCCCCTGCCAAACCTGACCAGTGATGACATGTTTAGCCTCAGACAATCAAGTAGTTATGACTTGTGTGTATATTGATATCTTTTATGAGGTAAGACCTGTGGATAAACGCTCATTCAAAAAGGCAGAATAAACTGAGAGGCCACAGTGACTACTGGCCAGAAGTGAGAAATTGTGTATGAATGTGAGCTGCAGCAAATGTTTGGATGAGGGATGCACTTTGTGTGTTGAGCGAATGTCTGACAGGCCTTATGTGTTGAAGTTAAGTATAAATATGCTATCAATAGCATACAAACTTTTTTGTAAACTGTGTCACAGCTCTTGTCATTCAAATTTATTTGTCTTTCTAATATCGTCGGTGTTGTCGTATGAATGGCGAATTAATCAAATGTGTTGAATCAGATTAAGAAGTGGGTGTTTGAAAAAGAACAGTGGAGTGTAGTACTGAAATAGAGGGTACAGACAGAGAAGATTGTGATGTTAACGGAGTTTGATAACTAAAGTGAGTGTAAAATTGTCTTGAATTAGGAAGCAATATTGATAAAACCTTGGAAAGGGCGAAACAAAATTATAGGTACTATGTGTAAGGTGACTGACATGAGACTGTCAGTGGGACATTTTGTGGTCTAGAAAAACCACGGCAGACGCGCGGTGAAAGAATTGATTTTGTTGAAACAAGGTTACCCAAATAAATTTATTTTCCAAACTGACAATATACCACCAGAGCCATTTGCGCAATTTGCAAAAGTGTTATAAGAGGTGCGTGGCATACGTGTTGGGTTCTGACTGCCCTCACTGTAAGAGGAGAGGGTTATATTATCACCTAGCAATAGTTAGGGGTGTAAAGGAGAACAAGTGCAAAGACTAAAACAACAAAATGCAGTGTGGTGTAAAAATATTCTTGTGCATTTTTGCAGTGTCGTTTGTTGCGCTGTGGTACTTTGATGGATAGTTCGATTTAGATCACCACAGATGTGGGTGGCCCAGCACCCCCTGCCTTTGAATGGGAGTCTGTGAAACCGCACTCAGCCTCAAATACATGCAGATCGATAACCATCGAGACACATCATTCACAAAAGTTTATGCTAGTTTTTGCTAACCCTCTACTTAGTCGGTTTAGTCCCTCATTCGTCCAGGAGTGTTCTATCGTAGAAAAGGTTTCAGTCGTAGTCATCTGGACACTGTTTTCAGAATCAAGATGTTTCGGCTTTGACTTCCGGATGGGAGCCGAAACGTCTTGATTCTGAAAACAGTGTCCAGATGACTACGACTGAAACCTCCTCTACTTAGTATTTTTCAGTTTTGGTGCAATGGTTCGGACTTTTGCTTTTGACAGCTGTAGAAGCACCACCGGACTGCATTCTTTCCCTTGATATGATCCTATGATAAACAGCAGGGCTACAGCTATGTACTGACGCCCCCACACACACACACACACACACACACACACACACACACACTCACAGGAGAGCCTCTCAGCCTCTCTGAACCGCTAACGTTAGCTCAGCTACAACACAGGTACCACACAGATATTGAAATATTCTGGTAGGGAGGGAGCTGGCAGTATTTGGGGCTGAAGGTCCACTTGTGTTTTTGTTAAAATGACAACTACAGTCTGAAGAAACAGGGGAAGCCTGGCTTCTCTTGGCCTCCAGGAGAAAATGCTCACGCTGAGCGTCTGTCTGCGGCGTCCCGGGCTGGGTTCATCCGTGACATCAGATGACCTCAGGTGAGAGGTCATGTGAGGCAAACTGACTGACAGCCAGTTCTACTTGATAAGGGCCAATGGCAGGCCTTTACAAGAAAACAAACAAACAAAAAAACCCACATAAAATATGGCTTGAAATATGCAAAGGGCAGGTGCTCCAGCACAAGACCCCCCCACCTTTCTGTCCCCTTCACCAAATACTACTACATTGGACAACATTCTAACTATAAACTATGTCCCTCTGTCTTTTATTAAAGGCCAATGGAAGAATACTTACAGCTCAAACTGAATGAGGATACACTGTAATTATTTCTTAACAGGGTCTCATCATCTATTTGTACAAAACATGGACTATTACTTACGTAGCCCTGGCCACAGACTACATTTATTGTTGGATACATAATAAATAAGTACATCAAACTATCAGGCCATTTAAAAAAACCTAAATTGTAAGGATATAAAAAGAAAACCTGAGCAGGGAAGAGTCCTGCGGAGTGCTACTGTTATGTGCAGCATAAGTGACTTAACAGTTAAAGCTGCCAGGCTACTAGCGGCTAGCATTAGCCAGACAGTGTTGTTTGTATTCCAGGCACGGCGTGACATTTTATCACTTGAAGTATTAACGTAAGTGTTTACCAACAGCAATTTTGCACTAGCGTGAACGCTGACACCGTATTTGTCCCGGGAGACTAACGCAATAAAAACGGCAGCCGAACGACAGGCCACAAATGGAGCCAGGGACCTCACGTGAAATTCCGAACGCCGCGGGGAGCCCTAAGCCGACCGGTTTGCGGGAGGAGACCCCAGGGGAAGAGGCGAAGGGCGGAGAGGGCAGCACCGTGATGAAGAAGCAGAGAGGAGTGGATGAAGACACCGCGGAGGAGGCGAAAGCGCAGTGTGATGATGATGATGAGAAGCGGATTAAAACCGGAGAGGAAGAAGATGCCGGCAAACGCGAGGAGGAACTGGACCCAAGAATTCAGGCATGTTACAAAATTATCATTATTAGCGAAATAGTCAAATAGATGTAACCTGTGTTATGTTTTTTACACAAATCATCCAGTTTTATATTAGCACATAAGGCATATTTACTGAGCGAAGCTGTAATAAAGCAGTATCAGTCTGCTCCTTGATGGGCAGCCTCAAGCCTGCATCTCTGGGCTGCAAATTCCCCCCACTGAACACTTTATCATTGCTTTATTTCCAGCATCTTTCCAGCCTTTCTGTGCGTATCCTGCTTTTAATATGAGGTCATTTTAGGTCATCTTTCCTCTGTGTTTTCAGGAGGAGCTGGAGCACCTCAACCAGGCCAGTGATGAGATCAACAAGCTGGAGCTGCAGCTGGATGTGAGAAAGTTGTTTGTGTCGCAGAATGTTTGTACACTGACTGACTGTTCACTTGGAGTCCTGTTATCACAACCACAGCTTTCACACAGTGCCATGGCAGGGCTCACTGAATATTTACAATGTTTTGTCATGCGTTTGCTCCCTTCAGGATGCCAGGTCCAGCTACAGGAGGATTCTCACTGATTCTGCCAGAAAGCTCAATGCTCAGGGTTCCCAGCTCAGTGCCTACATTGAGAAAGCAAGGCCCTACTATGAAGCCCGCAGACTTGCCAAAGAGGTGCGTGTTGTAGCTGCACATGAGTCTTCAGTGTGTGTGCATGGATTAGTAAGAGAGATATACACTCGGTCAGCTGTTGAGCAGGTGTAAACATGCAGGAGGCTGTAGTTTGCTGCACTGTATTTGTTGAATTGTATTGTGTTATATCGAGAGGTGTTTGTATGTTTAGTCTTCCCTTATTGATATAAATGGGGTGGACAAAATACTAGAAACACCTCTCAGCATAACCTGGCATGGAGTAACCTGAGGCTGACCCAGGCTAGTTCAGGGGCACTGGACTGGCAAGCAATTTTTAAATTTTGTGGAGGGTTTTTTTTTTCAAACTGGGCGTGTCTTGTATTGGATGATGCTATTGGGGAAAGTCCTCAGCAGTGTTAATTTTGTGAATGAAAACAAAAAATGACAATTTTTTTAAATTTCACAACGAAAACAAGACTAAAGCCAAATAAATAGTGGTTACTTTTTATTTGGTTTTAGTCTTGTTTTCGTTGTTGCTCCTGAGGGCTGTGCCTTCGGTTCTGTTCAAACAGCCAGAGTTTGGAAATGATGGCTGGATTTGCCAAGGAGTCAGTCTGTTATATTACTGCAGAGAAGAGGGACATGGGGACTGTGTGTGAGAACAAATGCTTTTTCCACTAACCTTGCGATAGAATGACACCTGTAGCCGTGGTAGTTGTACACAACAACTATGGTGACCGACAGAAACAATTAGAACTGCATGACAAAAACAAGACTAAAATGTCTTTAGTTTTTGTTGACTAAAACTAGATTAGAACTTTGAAAAATCAAATGACTAAAATTTGACTAAAACATGCATACATTTTCAAAAGACTAAAACTAAATCAAAATCAACACTGGTCCTCCGTCAGTGCCATACCATTATCTTTATTTAAATTTCCTCTTAAAACGACCTTCAACAGATCAGCCTGCAGCCTGAAGCCTCCCGCTGCTTTCCAGGTGGATCTTATTGAACTTTCTGTACAAAATGTGTCACAGTCGCTGTCCGAAGGGCTGATCCTGAGGTCTAGGATGCGAGAGATGTCTGGCCGTCCGTCGTTCACACATTGTTGGACACTTTATCTGTTGAGAGAAATAAGTGTCATTATTAGTGACAAATATGTGTGTCATGATACACAAATAAAAAGAATTACAGATATTTGTTACTTGCATTTATCTTCCTGTCAATGGACGAATACCACCCAACTTGAATAAACTGGTGCTCATGCCACATGCTCACTGACTTTGAGCATGTCTGTGTCCAGGCAGTGATCAGAAAAGGGACACGGCGTCTACATGCATGCTAAAAACTATTCTGTTCCATATGAAACAAAGTTACTTTTATATTGTTTGATCAGATGGTGATGAGCAAATTTTAGAGTTTTCCACTAGCACCTAAATGCTACATGAAATTATGGATCGGAGGACGTGGAGTCTCAAAACTCCACACACATAAATGTAACCCATGAAAGATGCAAGCAGGATCAACACTGTGAATAAATGCAGAATAATTACCGCTTTAGAAATATAGAATAAAATATTAAATACATATATAATTTAAAAAATAAATATGCAAAAGGAGCATTTCATATGCAAATATTAGATGTTAGATTAATGAAGTCAAAGTTGGAAATATATATGTTGAGTACTCTGCATTTATTGAAGTTGGTATTTATGTATTTGTAAAATTGTATGAGATTTTCTTTTAAGTTGGATAATATTTGTTGTATTTAGTTTATTTACAGATCATAACATAAAAATCTTGTTTTTATGTGTGTGTATCATGAAATATCACTAATATTGAGACTTTTTTCTCATAGTTACCATATTGTCAGAACAATACACAGCTGCACTGGAGACATGTAATGGTAATGCATCTGTAATGTCAGTAGTGATAGCTGAGATTGAATGATTTGTTTGTAATGAAACCTAATTCTACTGAGGAGTCATTTGAAAGTGTAATTTAACTAATGATAATTGCGTATAGAAAGAGCAGTGCTCTGATTGAAAGCAATAAAGCAAATAATGCTGATTATTAATCTCAACTGTTCAGCACTGTCATTTGTAGTTATAAAAATGCAAATTAGAAAATGTGGAAAATGTTAGTATCACATCCGTGGCGTTCATATGCAGATTTCCACAGCCTTTGCATTTTTTATCACTTAAACCACAACATGTTTGACAGGTCTATTATGCAAAGACACCATATGATAAAAACCCTCCTTATAAACAGTGATGCAGTCACTAATCTTTCAGCTGCGACCTTACATTTTTTGTTACCCTTCCAGCCGGGCTTCCTGCTGCTTATTCAGGCAGAGATGTCGACCAGAGTCGCCCTGACTTTAACACCTTTCTCCCAAACTCACCCCAGTGTGACAGCCCCTGCCTAACTATTGAGATGGTGTTTTACCTCTCTCTCTCTCTCTCTCTCTCTCTCTCTCTCTCTCTCATCCCAGCCAGCTTCTGCACACTTTTGCCTTTGTTTTGGCTTTCGCTTCCCAACACCTTACACGTCATTATGCTCACCCATCCACATCTACATCACTGACATTAGTGAATGACACACTCCATATTTGTAGTTATTTCTTTAATTGAGCACTTTATCTCACTAAATATCTTTAATTTACCATCACCCTTCGTGTCCATTCCCGTATTTGTCATGACCTAGAAGCCAGGTTGTGACATTGAGATTTTATTTTAAAGGGAGCACATATGAATATGATAACAGCCGTAAAGCGAGATTACGTAACTTTTGTCAAGTCAAAAAGTCAAGTTGCTCAATTTGGATTGGTTAATTTGAAGGTGATGAGACCAAAATTCAAGATGAAAATTCACATATAATGCAATATTGTTTAAATATGAGGATAACAGAGCACACAGTCAGACAGTCTCTCCTGGAAGACATTGATAGTGTTGCACTCGTTTGGTCCCATGAAAAGTGAAAAGAAGGCAGGGAGAAGTTCAAATCGTGGCGCTTTTCTCACCTCCACACAGCCGACCAGTCACTGCGGGAAGTGGGTGTGAATATTGGATTCACAGAATGTCGGTTTCAGAAAGTTACAGAAATGGTCGGACACAGACCCCCCTAATCCGACGTTGGAAAGCTATTTCACCATCTGATAAGCAAATATACTGGTAGCTTTACAGTGTATGTGTTTACAGATAATGACCATTACAGTGTCTATTTCAGACTTTAGAGCGGCATAATGCGGAAAAGGCTTCCATATTTTTTAGAATTTTTCAGGGTTGTAGTGTCACAAAGGTCATATCCATATATCTGGCTCCGGTTGTATCGGCTGTCCACAAATGTCTGACAGAGTCTTGAAAGTAGAGTTCCAAAAATTGGATAATTTAGGATGTTGCCATAATATGAGCAAGGGAGACAGAAAGCAATCTGCACCAGTCACACACAGAATCAACATTAGGATATATTATATAAAGTTTAACTATAGAGAACTGCATCAGGACTAGTCTACAGTAATTTAATTGGTAGATCCAAATGGTGCTTTTAAAATCTTTACGCTTTTGTAAATTTTGATGTCTTGAAAATATTCTTTAAGGCAGCAAAATGTACAATTTGAATAGCAGCTCTGGGTGGCAGCCTGTTGCTGAAAAGACCAGCTCCACTTTGCTTGCAGCCTTTAAATTAGTGCACCCTTTTTATTGTTGCAGTAGCTTTTGTGATTGGTTAGAATGTTTTTTTAGCTGCTGCTGTCTGTTCCCCCAGGCCCAACAGGAGACCCAGAAGGCAGCTCTGAGATATGAGAGGGCTGTTTCCATGCACACTGCTGCCAGAGAGATGGTGTATGTGGCAGAGCAGGGCCTCTTGGCTGACAGGAACACCATGGACCCAACCTGGCAGGAGATGCTTAACCATGCCACCGCCAAGGTACGCGCCCAGCCTTCTCCCTGACCCAGGAATTTTGGTGTATTCTATACAGGCGAAATCAGGGAAATTTGGCAGATTCTGACAAAAGTGTGAGAGAATTTTATGAACCCAGTTGGGATGGACACTTTTTAACAAGGGATACAGGCTAAGGCCCAGGCTCAGACAGAGCGCGTTTTGCAGGTTGCACAGCCTTTTTTGATGATAATAATAAAATAAACAAAACTGCTTGATGCGTTTTTTGTTGCTAGGCAACCACCAGATCACCTGTCCTTAGCCTAACCGTGATTTTGCTGTGAAGTAAACTTCGGGGGGGAGGGCACTACACGACACAAAACAACCGCAAATGACATTGGGTGCTTTTCTGCTCTGAGTTGAAGTTTTTTTTGCGTTCACAGTGCTCCTGCAAAAACGAGAGGCGCTCCAGGTGTCTAAAACGCGAGACGCCTAGGGCACATGCGTAGCGCACAAAAGGCTTACTGGCTACAGAAACATCTGGAAAAAGACACCTCTCACTGCAGAAACCGTGGACTGTCTGATCAGGGCCTAAGACCTTAAGTGTGGGATGGTTAAGTGAAAGTGTAGTATTGTTTGTTAAATTTGTTAGCGGCTTTCTAGTACACCGTTGTCCAGAAGCCGAAGACCTTTGTTGTCGAGCTGGAGATGTTTATAACCCACAGAGGCGAGTCAAGTGACCACAGCTGTAACAACAGCATGCAGTAGATGTTTTTTAGACAGCTGATACGATGATGTATTTTGCGCACTGCCATGCTCGAGAGAGAGAAAAAAAAAGGAAGCTTTAGTTTATTGAATGCTACTAAATTAATCATTGTTTAACTTTGTTACATTAATGAGCTGAACGAAAATATAAATTCCAACGCTGTCATCTTGTTCTTGCTTTGGGTTTGTGTTTCTGTTGTGCGATCTGTTATTTGTATGTTTGTTTTGACGCAAGCAAATACATTCCTACTTCGTCTTGGTTTCTCTGTGTTTATTCAAATTTCCAAAAAAACATGTTGATTGGTTTTGTTCTTTTGAACCACCAGTGTTGATTGGTGGAGTAGATGATGTCATGGACAAATGTAACCCTTGACATTTAAATTTAGTTTCAATCAGGAGGGGGTGGGACTAAGCGTCTACAACCATTGCCAGTTGGCTCAGAGGAAGAAACTACATGGGTTTCCTTGACAAATCAATGCTGCAGAATGTGATGGCGTAACCGTGTTCACTACGGAGCCTCTGAACGTCCAAACAAGACACATGTGACACCACTGAAAAGCTGAGAATCTCCGCTTTACTGGACATGGAAAGCATGTGGATAGGATTAACGGTTCAAAAGTTAAACATTTTAGAACAAGAGCTACATTTAGCCGCAGACCTAGGTCTTTGAGGGTTAAGTACTGGACACTTGAATAGAACGAAGCCATCGTTAATGTTATTAGTAACAGCTGTGCTTTTCCTACAATGACAAGTCAAAATGTCTGCTGTGGAAAAGGTCAGAGCCATGATGGGGTAAAGGCAGAAGGTAATGTGTGATTTATATGATCGTACAGTGTTCCTGCTCTCAGTCATATTTCCTGTGTTGGTTAGGTGAACGAGGCGGAGGAGGAGCGCCTCCGCAGTGAGCGGGAGCACCAGCGAGTCACACAGCTCTGTCAGGACGCAGAGGCTCGAGTCCAGACGCTCCAGAAAGCACTGAAGAAGGTCATCCTCAAATCCAAACCTTACTTTGAACTCAAGGCTCAGTTCAATCAAATTCTAGAGGTGTGTTCCGGCAGTGATTTTTTAATTTTTATTTTTAATTTTTAAAACAATATAACATACATACCAAATACATACCATGTGTTCATACTGCAAGCCACAAGCTGATGATTTTACTTTTCTCACCAAGAGTGAGGAGGGACACTCAACATGATTTAGCAGCTTTTTCGCTGATGTACTTTACCTGTGGCTAGTTTCAGCTGCAATGTTAATGCAGAGTATGCAAAATGTGTTTGTCGTAATGGATGTGATTTGCCTTACATGCAGCCATTTACGGCTCTGAGGCATTACAAACTGCTAGTCAAAGCATTCAACCTTAAGTAACTTTCATTTGAAATTGAAAATATCCCACTTGGCCTGCAGCTGCTTTGAGTTGCTTTCTTTTTCCAATAAAATTTTGTAAGGCTGAGAGATTTGAACCAAGTAGGCTGAATGGTAAACACTGAGAGCAGAGTAGATTTTGGAGACCTTCGAATGTTATGTGCTGATGTATACGAGATGTTGATATGTGTTCTTCTATATTACAAGTGTGTAGGCCTGGATTTTTGGTAGAGCTATAATTTGCATTGATGCTCTTCTGCTGGTTAGGGAGAGAGGTACATTCTTCGATTTGGTGTCGTGTTTTTGGACACAATGATTGCTAATAAATTGCTAAGAAACTGTTTGCTATCAAGTTGACCATAGCAACTTTATTAGGTGATGCCAATGTTGTTTACAGCTTGTTTCACTGCCCCCAAGTGGCCACAAAATCAATTAATACAGCTTTAAAAATGACTTTGACATACATTTTGACTGTAAAAAGGGATGACTAATTGTGAATTTAGTTGGACGTTAACAATAGGATGTTGAAGTCTGTAAGTAACTGATGATAATGCTTTGACTTGTGTTCACTTAAATCGATTACTACCAAAATATAATTCAAGAAAAGTAACTTAAAAAGCAACTCCATTAAATGTCAACTGTCTGGAGAAATTTGAATGTGTCACTGTGAGCCTTGCTAACTTGCTGTTAACTGTTTTTCAGGAACATAAGGCTAAAGTAGTACAGCTGGAGGAGCAGGTGGCAAAAGTAAAAACTCGTTACTCTGTGGCTCTGCGGAACCTGGAGCAGATCAGCGAGCAGATCCACGCACAGAGGGGCCAAATCAGGGCCAGCAGGGGACGTCCTGCGGTCTGCGGGGGGCGGAGCTCCCCTGTGGGTGCTGAGGCTGAGGTCAGAGCCGCCGTCGGGATTCACATCAGTAGCTGTGTGGGAGTCGGCGGGATAGAGAGCAACTGGGCGGACGGTGAGAAAACCAGGCTATGGGTGGAGAGGCACAGAGAGAGTGGCTGGGGCCAGAGGGAGCGGCTGGAGGTGGAGCAGGCAGGCTTAGACTGCATGTCAGTCATCAGCCTGCAGACCATCGCCTCTGACCTGGAAAAGTGTGACTCAGTGGAGCACCTGGGTGACCTGAGCGAGACGGGGAGCATGCTAGGTGAAGTCTTGGACTGCGTCAGGAAGCCTAACGAGAGGCCAGTCAGCAGGGAGGTGGTGACTGAGGGGCCCCAGCGGGAGAGGGCCCACCTGGAGAAGGGAGTGGTTAGTAAAGAGATGCAGGAGAGCTTTGTCAAACAGCACCACAGAAGTGTTAGTCTATGATAATCAGCAGGAGGAAGATGACGAGTGAGGATCATGGCGAGCGTATGATGAGGGATCAGAGATGAAATTAGATGGGAAAGAGAAAGTACCCTGACTGAGAGGAGGTAGACTAGCTGGCAGGAATGTGAAATGGAGAGGCTGACAGTGACTGACACAGCGCCGCACTGACACTGCAGGTAGGAATAGCAGCGAGGGAGGTACATTGGCCGCGCACTAATGAATCTCTACGTAATGGCAATAAACAGAGAGAGCAGTCCTGCAGAGAGCACTGACCTCCACTCACACTTGTACTTTGAAGTGTGTGATCCAGTCTGTTGCTCCACACACTGAAACTTCAACAAAAGTGCATGAAACAAACTAGTCACTGTAGAGTACAGACAGGCAATTTAGAAACAATGCAAAGACATGCTAGTGTTTAATCTGTCTGGTTTTTAATGTCCCTGCAGACCATTTAAAAAAGTTCAGTGTTGACATGGTTAGGCCTGTCGCAATTATTACATGATAGCCTATTTGCGATTCATTTTGTAAATTGTTAGATTCCACAATCAAGGGAATTTTACATGAAAGAAACATAAATGCCATATTTCCATCACATTTTCCACCTTGTATTCCACCGTTTGAGGTTTTACTGGCGCTCTTTTAATTACATCATCACATAGCGCCCTTTTCTTCTGCAATGGTTTAATGGCACCTGACTGGAGAATTAGTGCCCCCAACTATTTGCCTTGATACGCTCAACTTCTAATATTCCCATAATGGTAGTGGATGGAAACGCACATTAAGTGGCATTTTCTTTTGCCGATTTTGCTACATGTGGATGGAAGCCTGGCTAATGTTAAAAATGTCACAACAAATAGAATGCGAATTAGGTGCATTTCCATCAGCTGGGTTGAGGCACATAAACGGTCTACCTGAGCACAAGGTTCCAATGACAGAAAAACAAAAAAAGAGCTTGGCTGTCTAGACCTTACTGCTATTTGGCAGGTTCTTTTGTTTCAGCTCAAATGAGACCATATTTGCTTTTCTAAGCAAGATGATGACAGAGATTTGCCAATAATCTGGTCTCTTGATTTATAGTGGAGAGTTTTTCCTACAGGTGTAGCAGTGCGTTTGACAGCTCTGGGGAAAGGAATGCTGGAGATCATTTACAGTCAGTCCTTTGCTGCTTAATTTGAGTATGTTTAAACCCACTTTAGAATTGTTGTGTAATTTAATTGGACCAAACAGCTGATCTGTCATGTAATATTTGCTACATTATTATTTATTCGTCAGACATTTCATTTCCATTGACTATTTGTCACAAACTCTTTTATGGACAAAAGGAAAAAACACCTCAAGCTAATGTGAAACCTTTTTAGTGATACTGTGGAAGTTGTGTCGAATTTTCTCGCTTCCATCCAGCTTTTCTACATAGATAATTTGCATAAAAATGCTTGGATAGAAACATGGCTTTATGTTTCCCCGTTGCATATTAACTTTTGAAATTAAAATCAAGCTTCCATCTACATTAATTAAGTGTCTTGAACCACTTTTTCGTTACATTATGTCGGCCTACAGAACAGTTTCAGAACAAGCTATTTAAAATAAATCTATGTGCAGCAGAGCGAGAGGTGAAACATTGTTTCAGAATGTGCACATGCGCAAACTATCTGAAGATTAATTGACACCCCTTTGCCAACTATCGCATCATTTCGATGAGCAGCCACTGAAATTAACAACATGGATTCAAGCCTAGTTGCAAAGCCAAACACAACAGTACCGCTGTGTGGCATAACATGAACAGAAAAAGACAATTCAATTGTTAATTGCAAGTATTTGTATGACAATTAATCATCAAATACAATTTTGTGATTGTGACAGCCCTAGACATGGTATCAACTTGTGTTTTTGCTTTAGGGATGGATGGATGTGCTTCGTATTTAAAGGCTAATTACAGTTTGTTATAACTTTGGTTTTATTTAACGTCATTAACTACTTACTTTTATTTAACTGCTGAGATCTGGGAACATGGAAACACAAGCAGTCAGATGGTTTCTAAACAGGCCAACAGTTTATCCAGATTACGTAAACCACTTTATAAGCCAAGTCGCTCTGTAAACTGTGATGGATGTTTACGAATAACATATTGGGTAATTTCCAGACCTGCAAACTTGTTGCTTTTAGGTATTTAATTTTTTTTTGTACTTTTTTTCTTCTTTTTTTTTTAAATTGACATTCAGCATTAGATAAACATTTCCATAAGATGTATTTCAGATACTCTATGTATAAATCATATATTCATTTGTCACAGATCACAACATAGTACTTTTTAGGACACACAGAGAAGTGGAAACAAAAACAAAAAAATTGTGCAATTTGGCGTGATCTTTTCTTTACAACATTCAATTCAATATTATTTATATAGCGCCAATTCATAACAGAAGTTATCTCATTGCGCTTTTCCTATACAGCAGGTATAGACCGTACTCTTTATAATATTAATTACAGAGACCCAACAAATCCCACCATGAGCAAGCATTTGGCGACAGTGGCAAGGAAAAACTTTGTTTTAACAGGCAGAAACCTTGGACAGAACCAGACTCAATGGTGGGCGGCCATCCGCCGCTGCCGTGTTAGGTTTTGAGAGAGAAAGAGAGAGAGAGAGAGAGGGGAGGGGTTTGGGGGAAGGGGATAGGGTTAGGGAGGCACAATGCAAAGACCATGTAGAATTATTTTTTTAATGTAGTAGAATAGTAATTATAGCGTTAATATTAATAAATAAGTAATAATAGGAATGACAGCTATAGGAAGAATAATGTCAGCATCAGTAACAGAGCAAATAACAACAACTGTAGTAGCAGTTGTCGAGCAGGAACGCGGGGGCAGCAGGTGGCCCACAACCACAGATCCAGACTCTGCAGCTCAGGAGGCAGAAATACCTGCTGAAAGCGACAGAAGGAGAGAGGAGAGAAACAAGAAAGCACAGAACTACGGGAGAGAGAAGATGTTGAGTTAGTAACATGCAGTAATGGGATAAAAATGCATATAGGTGGAGAAGGAGAGAAGGAGAGATGAAAGAGGTGCATCATGGGAAGTCTCCCAGCAGTCTAGGCCTATAGCAGCATAACTAAGGGATGGTTCAGGACTCATCCAAGCCAGCCCTAATTATAAACTTTATCAAAGAGGAAAGTCTTAAGCCTACTCTTAAATGTAGAGATGGTGTCTGCCTCCCGAACCCAAACTGAGAGCTGATTCCACAGGAGAGGAGCTTGATAACTTTTTAATCAAAAAATTGAATAAAATCGAGTAATAGAAAATCCACATTGAAATCTGTATTTCTTAGGATGAATATAGCACTGTATATTTTAGATTCTGTTTAGCTTACCAGTACTTTTAAAGTTAGTCAGAGCTTAGCTCAGCTCTCCCTGATATTCTTCTCTGGTTCCCCTCCTGTCTCCCACTGTTTCTGTCCTCAGTCCTCTGTCCTTCATGTCTGCAGTTGCCTCATCCACTGTCTGGTACAGCCGCATCCTGTCCTCACTGAACACTCACGCTTCAAGTAGAAATTCTGCGCAAGGCTTGGGGAAATAGGAAGATGTTTTTGAACGGGAGACTAATATGTTTTGATCGAGACAACCCCCAAGCAGTCCTGCAGAATATAAGGAATATTCATTCATTCCATATTAGTCTCCCATTCAAAAACAGCTTCTTCTTTCCCCAAGCCTTGCGCAGAATTTCTTCTTGGGTTTTGTAGCAATGAAGTCTGATTATTATCTTTCTTCCCTGTCCCTGGAGGGTCTCAGGGTGAGCGCCCGGTGTGCTCTTTTGATGACAAGCTCCATAGTCAAGGGAATCCCCAGCATGTCCCCGTGGTAACTTTACCACAAACTCCACCATAGATGACCCCTCCGCTCCTTCGGGAACATTATATATCCTTATATTCATCAAGCTCTCCCTTCTTGGTTGAGTAGTTTAATTTCTTGTTGATTTATCACTTTTATCATCTTACTTATCACCTGTTCCACGTTTTGAATGCGATCTTCCACCTTTTCAATTTGTGTCTCTGCCTCCGCTATTTTTTGATTACCGTTGGTGAGTTCGAATTTAATATTGTTTAGCTGTTGTTTTGTGTCTTTGCAAAAGTCCTCCAAAACTTTCGTTAAACTTTCGTTTTATGTGAAAGAGGGTTAGTGTTAGCTTTGCCATCTTATGCCTGCGCGAGTGAGCTGTTTCCATCCCCTTTTCTCATTCTTGCCCCACTTACCAGTTCTGGTATTATCAATAGATTTTGTATTTGACAGTTTTACGGGGCGAAGTAACCGTTTTCTCGAAGGAGCTGTTATTTTAGGCTGCCATTCAGGGTGATGATGTCACCGTAACCAACCCCTTTTTGGTATTTCTAATAAAAAATATGGCATTGGGTTTTGATTCGGAACTGTCACCTTTTTCATCCTACTTGAATTCGCAGTCCTGCATGTTACTGTTCACCTTTGTTTTCTCTTCCATATAAATTTGGTTAACCTGGGGGTTTGTTTTCAACCTGTCTGATCATCTGACTGCTCGTGTTTCTTGATCCGTTGGGCACTCAACTTGGTGAGTAATGATAGCCAAAATTATAAAAAATAAGACCCAAGTTCTGATCAATTGTAATTATCCTTTAATGTGGCCAGTATAGCCATTTAATATGTAGCCATATATAATTTATAGCACGCCAAGGAGAAATTATTAAGCACATAGATCAATTTGCCATGACAAGAGTTAGGTGAAAAGATGTTTAGAAATGAAGCAAGTAAAAATAAGGCATGTGACTCCCCCTCCCCCTTTGTGTATGTATTAAACAAAAGAGATACATGTTAGTTTTGTGTATTTTTTTTACTTTGGACAGAGCCAGGCTAGCTGTTTCTCCCTGTTTCCAGTCTTTATGCTAACCACCAAGTTAGGCTAACCACGTCCTGACTCCAGCTCTGTACTTAACATAAAGATATGAGATTGATATCAATATGAACATTTCACTCTTAAAAAGTAAAGGGTAAATATATTTCCCTTAATGTTGAACTGTTTAATATGACACAGAGGTACAGAGGTTGATGATACTGACTGGCCAATATCTGACTTTCAATAAAAGTCCAATATTAGCCTGATATGTTGGGAAACTGATATATCAGTGTAATCCTAATTTAAATAATATGAAATTCTATTTTAAACTAAGATAATTTGTTGTAGGAACATCATATTTGTTGTAACCCAAAGAAAGCAAATGGTGGGTTGTTTTTACTAATGTGTGTCTTTTTTAAAGTTCTCTCATTTGAACACACATTACTACATGTAGAGGCAGTGAAAGCTAAAACAGAAGGACTTGAATTTATGATCCAAACAGTATTGTGTGTTTACTTTGTTTTGCAAAGCTGTGCTGTGATTTCATTTAAAAAGTGGGTTTACACAACTGCTACGTGTTTGCACTTAATTTCTTTGTTACAGTATATTTAATGACTTCATTCTAAACACTGGTTTACAACTTTGCTGTAGAAAACATTGTATTAAGTACAGTTTCAAGAGTAACAGATGTATATTACTACTGAGCATCAGATATGTACATACATAGTTAACATGCAAATGTTGTTTTATGGAACTTCATTATTAAAAAGTTAAAATATTTAACTTGTGTTATAATGGGGGGTTGTAAGTTCATTCTTGATGTACATGTGTGTGTATATATACTGTATGTGTGTGTATGTATATATGTGTGTATATATATGTGTGTGTATATATATATGCATGTGTGTGTATGTATATATGTGTGTATATATGCGCATATATGCATATATATATGCATATATACATATATATATGCATATATATATATATATATATATATATATGTGTGTATATGTATATGTGTGTATATATATATATATGCATATATACATATATACCTACAGTGGTGTGAAAAAGTGTTTGCCCCCTTCCTGATTTCTTATTTTTTTGGATATTTGTCACACTTAAATGTTTCAGATCATGAAACAAATTTAAATATTAGTCAAAGATAACACAAATAAACACAAAATGCAGTTTTTAAATGAAGGTTGTTATTATTAAGGGAAAACAAAATCTTGCCTCAGTTAAGGTCAGTGTTCATGACTCTACCATAAGAAAGAGACTGGGCAAAAATGGCCTGCATGGCAGAGTTCCAAGACGAAAACCACTGGTGAGCAATAAGAACATTAAGGCTTGTCTCATTTTTTCCAGAAAACATCTTGATGATCCCCTAGACTTTTGGGAAAATACTCTGTGGACTGACGAGACAAAAGTTGAACTTTTTGGAAGGTGTGTCCCCCATTACATCTGTCTTAAAAGTAACACCGCATTTCAGAAAAAGAACATCATACCAACAGTAAAATATGGTGGTGGTAGTGTGATGGTCTGGGGCTGTTTTGCTGCTTCAGAACCTGGAAGACTTGCTGTGATAAATGGAACCATGAATTCTGCTGTCACCCAAAAACTCCTGAAGGATGTCCGGCCATCTGTTCGTGACCTCAAGCTGAAGCGAACTTGGGTTCTGCAGCAGGACAATGATCCAAAACACACCAGCAAGTCCACCTCTGAATAACTGATGCAAGTGAGGCAAGTGCAGTTCTTTGGATGTTGTTGTGGGGTCTCTGAATGGCTGAAGAAGAACAAAATGAAGATTTTGGAGTGGCCTAGTCAAAGTCCTGACCTGAATCCTATTGAGATGCCGTGGCATGGCCTTAAAAAGGCAGTTCATGCTGGAAAACCCTCCAATGTGGCTGAATTACAACAATTCTGCAAAGATGAGTGGGCCAAAATTCCTCCACAGTGCTGTAAAAGACTCAGTGCAAATTATTGCAAACGCTTGATTGCAGTTGTTGCTGCTAAGGGTTGCCCAACCAGTTATTAGGTTTAGGGGGCAATCACTTTCACACAGGGCCATGTAGGTTTGGATTTTGTTTTCCCTTAATAATAACCTTCATTTAAAAACTGCATTTTGTGTTTACTTGTGTTATCTTTTACTAATATTTAAATTTGTTTGATGATCTGAAACATTTAAGTGTGACAAACATGCAAAAAAATAAGAAATCAGGAAGGGGGCAAACGCTTTTTCACACCACTGTTTATACATATATGCATATACATATATATACAATATATATATATATATACACATATATACATACATATATACATATATGCGCATATATACATATGTACACACATATGTACGTATATATACATATATATGTGTATATGCATATATGTATATATATGAATTAATTAGATTTATTGGTATGTCTTTGTACAAATTTTCAAAATGTGCTCTCCAGATGTCACCATTTTGGATGGGTAGTACTTTTTGTTGCTTTGTGTTGAAGTTGTTCCACATATCCTAGACTTGATTTTGATTAATGACGTTTTCAATATCTTCAAGTTTCTTGTGGGTATAATTTTGTTCTTTGTTCCTAACTGTATGTTTATATTTGTTTAAAATGTCATTGTACCTAATGCGTAAGGCTGAGTTGTTTGGTTGGCGATGTTTTTCATTTTTCATTTCATTTGTCTTTTCTAATGGTCTTGCATTCTTGATCAAACCACTTGTCTGCGTTTTGCTTTTTAATAGGCTTCCATTTTTGTTTTATAAGGTTAGTTTTAATAGATGCCTTATGAAATATATTGATATCATCAATAGCCTTTTTTACACCATCTCTGGTAGGGACATTGATTTTGGTTATATACTGATATGTCATTCATCAGATCAGGTGAGTTCAAGGCCATGATGAATTTGTCTCCTCTGTCTTGGGCCCATCTGTAAGTAGGGTTTAATTTATACAGCTTAATGGTCTCCCTTTTTGTGTTCATTCATTTGACCTGAGAGTTTAACATATTTATTTGGTTGTGGTTTGAAAGGGGGGATTGCTGTCTGACAGTGAATGCACTGATAGTGGAGGGGTCCATGTCCATAGTCTACTACACTAGACCCAAGAGCCGAGGAGTATGTGAATCTCCTTCTGAACCTACTGTTAACTATGTACAGGCCTAAGGCCCGACAGAGTTGCACTACCCCCCTGCCACTTTGGTTTATTTCAGAGTCAAGGTTGATCCAAGGGGTGATGGTTGGTGTGGTAAACAGGGGAGACTGACCAAACACCAAAATGGTTGTTGCCCTGTGGGTTGATGACATCAGGTGAACAGAAGCTGGGTGCACAGGGTGTGTAGCATCTCCCTGATGTCTCCCATCTCAGAGGTAGCAAGGGGAGGGACTGTGGCAGTAGGCTGGGCTACAACTGCAGCATAGATCTGCTGCTGTCAGTGGGGAGGGGGACCGAGGGCAGCTTCTAGGTGGGGAGGGGGGCAAGGGGCAGGTGCTGCTGCATATCTCTGCTGCTGTAGGTGGGGAGGGGGATACGGGGCAGGTGATGCTGCATCTCTCTGCTGCTGGTGCTGTAAAGGTGGTTGGTGGGCAGAGGCTAAGAGGGGATGTAACTTGTTCTGGTTGTTCTTCAAAGTGGTGAGGTTGTGGGCGCATGGTGAAGGGGAGGTCCAGGCTGAGCTGTTGTGTCTCCTCATAGCGGGGGGATGATCCTGGGATGGTGATGGGGAAGAGGAGGTCTGGGATGGTCTCTAAAGCTGCTAGTAGAGGAGGGGATGGGGACATTGTCTTTGAGGGTCTTTGCAAATATCTTCACCTGCTCTCTGTGTAGATGTAGTCCATCGTAGAGGTCCCAGGTGGAGGGCCAGGTGGATGTTGGGTAAGGTGGCACATCCTCTTCTGATCTCCATATTAATGTCATGGATGACATGAGGAGGGGTGTCTGTCCTAGGCAGTAGAGTGGAGACCACAATGTGGGTGTCTCCCTGGAACTCCATACTGGCTTGCTCCCCCATCTTCCTCACTGCCTCAGCAGTGTCTTTACGGAGGCTGTGTAGGTCATTTGTTCCTGTGTGGATCACCAGGCATTGAGGGCTCTTGAGGGTCTCCTTTTTAAAAAGCTTCATTGCCTGGCCTGTGGTGCAGCAGCGTTTAGATAACACTTTCTTACCAGGAAAACGCTTGTTTGTGTCCAGGAATTTCCCATCAGAGTCAGCCAGCAGGACCACTTGTGGGGCTTCCTCTTTAGGCTTGAGTGGAGGGGAGCTGGGATGGGCAGAGCTGGGTGTTGGCAGCTGGCTGTGTGGATATATCAGCAGGTGCCAGGGTGTTGTTGGTCTGAGTGCAGAGCAGATGCATATTTGCATAATTGCTGCACAGAGTATCTTTCCAGATGTAGATGGAATCACTGAAGAATATGAGGTTGTTCTTCCTTCTTTTTGTTGGGCGTAGTTAGTGAAGAGGACCTCTGGGTTTTCACGGAGTGTCTTCTTTTGTTTCTCCCTAGCTGTTCCACTTTTACATTTAGCAGGGTACTGAATCTCCTTGCTCTCTACTCTGAGAGCTGTGCTGTACTGCCTTCTGATTGATTTCCATGACGACGACTTGTTTATTGCAAGGGGAGCAGGGCTAACTATTTGCTAGCTTTGTAGGATCCTTTAATTTTTCTTCTTGTCTTTATAAGGTACTTCTTCTGTTAGCTTCTTCAGTGCAGTTTCTCCTTTGGAATGTTGGCAACAATTAACAGTTGCTAGCTAGCTTGACTGTTAGCCAGTTTTGATTTAAAAAATATATCCAAAGATGATATTTCCTCTTCTGTTCTTGTTGATTAATGTGGTTATCTCCTTTTTGGAGTCCTTTCTGAAGATTATTTGAGGGTAATTTTGCAAAATGTCCCATTTTTGTCGATCCAAGTTTGAGATGTATTTAGGAGCTCATCTTTGGTGCAGTGACTCTCATGGAACTCTCTCACTCTCATTGTCATTGTTTAATTATTGTCCTCAATTGTGTATCAAAGTTCCGTGGGAAATTCAAGGGGCTGAGGCTTGGCCATATTTCCTTAAGCTGGACCACTTATCACTATGTAAGCTGCATCTCCTTCTTAGCCGATTCTAAGCTGCAATGGGAAGATGAGCTTGGCTCACAAATGTCATAAATGTCTTGGCAGTTAGCAATTGGTCTGGTTCATCCTTCATGATACGCATCAGGTATGGACTACTAGAGTTAAAAGTATGTTTACTTACTGAAAATTTTATATAAATATATTTGATTAATAAATGTTTGCATTACAAATGCAACAGTTTACATTAGGATCATGGTTGATGAATGTGGAGGTGGTTATGGGTAGCTGTCAGCTGCAGAGGGAGAGGCTGGTGGAGTGGCTCAGTTGAGCAGCATCAGGGAGAGGTAATTGGCACAGTTGAACCTGGTTAACTAATTATGCTCTCCCTAAATACAGTAGAATGCTACTAGAGAAGCAAAGGCATTCGAAGGAATGGCAGATGCTGACGGAAAGATTGTGTGTGGAGAAAAAGAAATAAATAAAGAATATAAACTGGAAATGTGGTCTCAGCATGTGTCTCAGGGCCATGGGAACTCACGGTAGCACGATTCCGCTACATCTGGCATCCAACGTAACTTGGCTTCTGGGGTGAACATGACGGATCCGCAGCAGGTGCAGCTGGTGGTGGTACTGGCCCAGATGCGGGAGCCGCACTACCACTATCCCCACCACTCTCCCTCTCCAGCACCACCCTCCATAAGATGTCTGCGGCGGATGACCCCCAGTCATTCCTTGAAATGTTCGAGGTGACGGCAGTGGCATGTGGATGGCCGGCGGCAGAGTGGTTGGTGCGGATGCTGCCACTGCTCTCCGGGGAAGCGCAGACAGCGGTGCTCGGACTCCCGGCCGCCGTGTGTCACTGACGTGAGTAGGGCTGCACTAAATCGGCTGGGAATATCATTGCTGCTGGTTCCGGAGCATGAGGCTGGGGCCCGCTGATCGCCCTTTTGTCTACACCCAGCAACTGAGGGATGCGGCCGCAGCCAGGGGAATCCTCTGACGAGGGGCGGCTGATGGACACAATCATTAGGGAGCAATTCACGGAGGGGCTCCCTACTGGGGCGGCCAAGTGGGTGAAGTGCCACCACCCCGTGGATCTGATTGCCGCGGTCACACTGGCGGAGGATTACCTTGCAGTACACCCCCGAAGCCAGATACCGCAGGACCGCCCCCTGGAGGCTACCCGGCCAACACCAGCACCGTGGAGAAGTGGCATTGGGCCGCTGCAAGTGCCACCTGCATGTCCCAGCCACTTACCATGATCTAACCCTCTCTCTTCTCTCTTTCCCTCCCAGGGTCCAGCTGCTACAGGCACTGCTCATGACCTGCGGGGGGCTTCTCGAACGCTGGGACAGGAGTGCTGGAGGTGTGGGCAGCCCGAACACTGCCGACATGACTGCCCACTCATGGAGGTCGGACAAGTGATTCGGGTTGCCGGCTCTCCGACACCCTCGCCCAGGGGCGACATACCGCGTTCCGGTAAGAATCCAAGGGGGTATACACCAGGCAATGGTGGATTCGGGCTGTACGCAGTCCATTATTCTCCAGAACCTGCTTCGACCCGGGGCTTTGGTGGAGGCGGGTTGGGTGGATATTAAGTGTGTACATGGGGATGTTCACAGATACCCTGTAGTGCCGGTGTAAATTAGACATCAAGGGAGAAAATTTAGCATTAAGGCAGTGGTTAGTTCCCGCCTGATGCACCCCCTGATTTTGGGTACAGATTGGCTTGGGTTTGATAGGCTAGTGAGGCACTTTGTGGGGGTGCGTGCACGACCGTCAGGGACATGGGATGTGTGTGCTGTGCTCAGTGGTGACGCAAGGTTGTCCGATGCTGCAGATGGGGAGGGGGAACTGGTGGCGCCTCCACAGAAGACGCCACAGGCTCCTGTGTTACCCTCCACGGAAGATTTTCCACTGGAGCGGTCTCGTGACGACACTCTATGCTTTGCCTTCGACCAAGTGATAAAAATTGATGGTCATGTGGTGCGCCCTGACGCAGCCCAGTCATATCCACACTTTTCAGTGATCAGGGACAGACTGTACAGAGTGAGTTGTGACACTCAGACGGGAAGAAGTAAAGCAATTGTTGGTACCAAAAAGCCGTCGGGAAACAGTTTTCCAGGCGGCTTATTACAACCCGTAGGCTGGCATATGGGGTGTAATAAAACACTAGACCGGATAATGGCCCGATTCTATTGGTCTGGGATTCGGGGAGACGTTTGCCGTTGGTGTGCGTCTTGCCCCAAATGTCAGATGGTTAATCAACCAGCCATCCCGAGAGCGCTTTTGCGCCCATAACCACTGATGGAGGTCGCATTTGAACGCCTAGGTATGGACCTCATCGGGCCATTTTACCGGAGCGCACATGGATATCGTTTTGTGCTAGTGTTAGTGGACTACGCAACCCGATATCCCAAAGCAGTGCCATTGCACACCATCTCTGCAAAGAGTGTGGTGCAGGCACTGTTTCAGGTCATCTCCCGAGGCGGGATCCCGAAAGAGATCCTGACTGACCAGGGCACCTCATTCATGTCACGCACACTGAGAGAACTTTACGGATTATTGGGCATCAAGTCGATTCGAACCAGTGTATACCACCCTCAGACCAATGGGCTCGTCGAGCATCTGAACAAAACTTTGAAGTCCATGATCCGTAAATTTGTGCATGAGGATGAGCGCAATTGGGATAGGTGGCTAGATCCTCTGTTGTTTGCAGGTTTGCAGGTTTGTGGGAGGTACCCCAGGCCTCCACATACCCCAGGCCTCCACGGGATTTTCTCCCTTTGAGCTGCTGTTTGGCAGAAACCCACGGGGAGTCCTGGACCTAGTTAGAGAAAACTGGGAGGAGGGTCCAAGCCCCAGTAAAAATGAAGTTCAGCACGTCCTGGAACTGAGAGCAAAACTCCACATGTTAGGGCAGTTGTCACTGGAGAATTTGCTCCAGGCTCAGGAGCGACAACAACACCTGTACAACAGAGGGGCTAATTCACGCCTGGAGATAGTACTTGTACAAGTACTTGTATTACTCCCTCCAGCTCCAAATTACTCGCCAGGTGGCAAGGACCCTTTGTGGTCACACGGCGTGTGGGCGACGTGGACTATGAGGTTGTGTGGTCTGATAGGGGAGGGGCAAAGCAGATCTACTACCTCAACCTCCTAAAAGCATGGAGAGAGGCGGAGCCTGCTGCTCTGGTGACAACGGTGAGTGAAAGAGATGAGTTTGGGCCTGAGGTTTCAAAATCGGCCAGTGCTGCCTCACTCCCTTTTGACAACCATCTCACACTGTCCCAGAGAACAGACATTGCCAAGTTGCAACGGTGTTTTGCCAATGTGTTCTCTCTGTTGAGACTCACCCGGGAGTGACGGTGCATTCATGGCCCTACTGGTTGCCTGAGCACAAACGGAAAATGGTTCAGGAAGAATTAAAGGCCATGCTGAAGATGGGGCTAATAGAAGAGTCCAACAGGGCCTGGTGTAGTCCCATTGTTCTTGTAGGCAAGAAGGATGGGACCATACGGTTCTGTGTGGACTACTGCAAAGTGAATGATGTGTCATGATTTGATGCCTATCCAATGCCTCGGGTCGACGAACTCCTGGATCGGTTACGTTACGCTCGTTTTTTCACGACGCTGGATTTGACCAAGGGCTACTGGCAGGTTCCCTGGTCTCCAGAGTCTAAGGGAAAGACGGCCTTCTCCACTCCGTACGGGCTGTATCAATTTACCACACTTCTGTTCGGGTTGTTTGGGGCGCCATCCACCTTCCAACGCCTCATGGACCGAGTGCTGCGTCCACACGCTGCATATGTAGCCACCTACCTAGATGACGTTAACATACACAGTGACAGCTGGGCGGAGTATATGTGGCGGTTGGCTGCGGTGCTTGGGTCATTGAAGCAGGCTGGTCTCACCGCCAACCCGAAGAAGTGTGCGGTTGGTTGGAGGGAGGTACGGTATCTGGGGTACCACTTGGGTGGAGGGCAGGTGCGCCCCCAGGTAGACAAGATGGCTGCGATTGCCACCTGCCCGAAGCCCAAGTGAGGTAAAAAAAAGAGGTAAGGCGAACTGCCTTACCTCTTTTTGACTTGGTCTCCACCACCATGGTGATATGTAATCCCTCCAGTGTGTTCTGGGTCTGCTGACTCCTACTGGATATTTGAGCTTCTTACCTTGTCTCTGGGAGTGAGCTCAAACACCCTGAGAGGGAAACTCATTTTCTTGAATTCTGACCTCTGATTCTATTGGTCAATACCCAGAACTCATGACCATAGAGGGATGGAACGTAGATCGACTGTCAAATCGAGACCTCTGACTTCAGACTCAGTCCAGTATAATGCCTGCATCACTGTGGAGGCCACCAATCTATGTAAAAAATAATCCAGCATGTCCATCCACCTCAAATCTGCCTGGTGGGCCACACTCCATCTTACTCTTACTTGTGAAAATAATCCTGAGACACTTGAGCTCCTTCAAATGGCGCAGAAACTTGCTCCCATCCACTAAAATTACAGTGGCCAAGAGAGCTCAGCACACTGCAAGTTCTGAAAACACAAGCAAATAAGCAAAACACAAGCAAATGAAGAAAACATTTTCATAACACATACGCTGCATTCAGAAAACATAAGCAAATGCAGAAATTAGTTAAGAAACTACAAATTAGTTTGAAAAAACTTAATTCCATTTTTACACTGTGATATTACCATAGAAATACAAACAATTATACTGAATTACTAATAACTTAATTTCATATTAGGTGTAAAATGTTTTTTTCATGAGCTAAAATTACTTAAAGCTGCACTGAATACAATTTCAATACAATTCAAGAGAACAATTGAAAACAAATTGATTTAAAAAATGTGATTTTTATTTTTGTTTGTAAATTCTGCTCTTGTTTCATTTATTTTTAAGTATTTTTTAGCCATACTAATGGCAGTTCTAGGGATTGCAGTGTTGGTCAGTTCACCACTTTGGTCCAGACTAAAATATTTAAATTTTATTTTAAATTAATACTAAAATAATACTAAAATTTCCATGAAATTTGGTACAGACATCTGTGTTCTCCACAGGATGAATTGTAATGACATTTGAGATCCTCTGACTTTTCCTCTAGCACCCCCATGAGCTCTGCATTTTAGTTTTTTAGTGAAATGCCTCAACACTGTTGGATGGATTCCCATGACTTTCAGCACAGAAATTGATGCCCAAAGGATGAAATAATGACTTTGATGATCCCTTTGCTTCTTCTCTACATTTGTGGTTTTAAGTGAAAAGTCTCAACAACCATTGAATGGATTGCAATTAAATTTGGTACAGATATCCATGTTCCTCACAGAATTAATTGTATTCGGTGATCCAATGGTGATCATCAGGTCAAGTTTTCAATTTGTTCAACACTTTGGTTTATGACCAGATTCTTTCAAAACTAACGACATTCTCATCAGCCTCAGCTGCCCTTTGTGTTTATTACTAATTAGCAACTGTTACCATTATTAAAGCCCCACTGTGTCAGCTTCACAGGACAGCTAGCCTGCCTGTAAATCTCTCTTTTTAATTATTTTTTTAACTTATTTTTATTTTTTTATTCCCATTGGTAAAGACCCTTATATAGAATTTGTATGATATTCTATATAGCCTGTATTGATGAACAATTATGTATCACAGCTAGGAACGTAGTGATATTTACCATCTGACAAGCGGCTGTGAGTGTGTGTGAATGGCTGAATGAGAGGCAAAAATTGTAAAGGGCTTTTAAGCGCTATAAATGTAACCATTTACAACACGGGTTAAACTAACTTTGAAGTCCTATATAAGTCTTTTCCCATAGGAAGTGAATGCAGCATCTCTAGCTGCATCTCTCAGTGACGTCACCAGAGACTGAGTGAGTGGGGTAAAAGAGGCAGGGAGCTACACCGTGAAACGCCAACAGTACGTGTGTCAAGTGTGTGTGTGTGTGTGTGTGTGTGTGTGTGTGTGTGTGTGTGTGTTTGAGTACACAGTGCCGAGCTTTTCGAAACAGCTCTATAACCGTCAGTGAGCTGCCAGGATGTAATTTGGGCCATGGAGGTGTGTTAGGATCGCTGCTTAAGGCTATCGTGACTAATTGTCAACAGAAAGCACTTTTCCACTCACGGCTGCAGACACTGGCGCTTCATTTTCTGCCTGAACAGCGGCAGTCGATGGGAACCTGCTAATACAGCTGGCGCCTAGTATGCGTGAGTATGACTCTAATACAGTATGGTTAATATATGACATGTTGAACTTTGGTTTTAATGCTGTAACGTTAGTTTAAATTGACCGACATGACAGCTGTATTGTGGCACCATACGGACTTCAAAAACACAACTGTACACATTTGAGCATGATTGATTCACAGTTGATTTCAGACTGTTTGAATTTAATATTGCTACACTGTTTGCTAACCATAGGGCAGTGTTAGGCTGCCATGTTTTCATATTTCCATGATGCTGTTAAGAGGATTTTCATCCATTTTATCAGCACTCATTTGATAGGAAGGTAGCCGTTGTCTTGTTGCAACTGCTCGTGGGCATAATTCAGCGCTTGCACGTGCGCTCATCACCAGCGCACGCGAACTCCGACACGCTGTCACGCACACGGAACCGCGCGGGAGCCTGTATCTCAGTGTGTGTGTGTCACCCTGAGACTTCAGAGCTCCACAGTACCGTGGTGATGCTTTCTGCACAGTGATTCAGTGTGGTCCATTTATCTCCCTCTGCCATCAGTACACACAGGCTGGAGGTCTGCAGCTCACTGCTCCGATGCCAACAGCTTGTGTAGATGAAGTGAAGCAATGACTGCCAAGGTATCATTTGTTCAATGTGGCTGATTACAACTTATAAACATCAGTCAGCTAAAGTGTGACCTCCAGGATAACCTAATGATTCACTGTTAGAAATAAAAATTGATGTTACCTTAGAAGACTGATTATCATTTTACTGATATTAATCAGCAGATATTCCACTTCTACTGATGAATCAGTATCTGGTAGAAGTAGAAAGTAGCATGAAAATATGAGACTCAAGTAAAGTAAGTAAAGTAAACCTCAAATTTGTATTTAAGTACAGTACTTGAGTAAATGTACTTAGTTACTTTCCACCACTGGAATCTTAGAATCATGTCTCTCCCTCTGCACCCCCCCCCCCCTTCAACTTTTATGCGTTCCCCTGGGAAGGCGCACCTCACAGTTTTAAAACCTCTGATTTTGATCAAATGAAAAAAAAAACTTTGAAAAGTTGTATTCCATGCCCCCAAACCCCCACCTCTCTAGCCTGAATCATCACCCACATCCCTGATTTATTGGTTGGTGAAACAATCGACCAATCAGAGCTTTGTTGGCCAGATTTCAAATGGGGTTGTCATCTTTCGACGTCAACGCCCTCTGTTACCTGTTCCTGCGAAGGTGGTTACCTGTTTACCTTTTGGATTTTACCATCTAAAAAGATGGTTAAATCCATTAAATCTGACAGGAAGAGATGGAGACGATGAAAGAAAAGGGACCCTACCGGGAGAATTTGAATCGCAATGCCAAGCCACGGTATTTGGACAAACTATGCACGATAAACAACATAGATCCATATACTTGGTAGCCCAAGACTGGATTACAGACCCCGATGCACTACCTCCACTCACATACCTGGACATCGTAACTATCTGTTTTGGACTAAGTGCATACACTTTGCGCAAGTTTAAGTTTAAAATCTCTAGATGCTCATGAACACTTTTGCAGTGGCTGGGTGCAAGATCTGCTTATTCACAAGAGAAGTCAGACACCTGGAAACCACAAGAGCACAGTCATACTCGTAAAGGTAAGGTGGCACTCCTCTTTTTGGCCCAATTGTTAAACCAAACAACACAAAACTTTCAAAAACATTCAGCTAATCATGTGATTATTTTATTTAGTCATAGACTGTATTTACGAACTTTTGGTAGTTATGTCACAACACAAGTTACCCTCGAAGTCAAATGTTCTGTGTAATTAGTTTCTTCTTCAATAACGTTCATTGAATAAGTTATTTGTTATCATTATTGCACTGTGTAGCTGTTGTCGTAACTACACTTTTTGAGATGAAGTTGGTGTAACCTCGAATTGTTTCCTGCCTACAGGCCAACACATCACTACAGTTACGTTATGTTACAGTTATGTATCTGCAGCGGTGGAATGTAACTAAGTACAAATACTCAAGTACTGTACTTAAGTACAGATTTGAGGTAGTTGTACTTTTCTTGAGTTTTTTTCTTTTCATGCCACTTTATACTTCTACTCCACTACAAACAATTTGGTGATTAGCTGATTAGTCAATCAGAAAGAAAATGACTTGACAACTACTGTATTTTGATAATTGTTTGAGTCATTTTTCATGCAAAAACATTTCATGGTTCCTGCTTCACAAATGTGAGGATTTGCTGCTTTTCCTTTTAATAATTTAAATTAATTTTTTTATTAGTTTAGAGGTGTGGACTGTTGGATGGACAAAACAAGCATTGTGAAGGTGTCACTTTGGGCTCTGGGTAATTGTGACGGTATTTCTCACAATTTTTACAAACCAAACTATCAATTGATTTAATGGAGAAAATAATCAGCAGATGAATCCATAATGAAAATAATCATCAGCTGCAGTCCAGTACAAAATAGTTCAAAATGAGCTCCAGCTCAATCAGCTACAGCAGCGAAATCCTGCTTTTACAATATTGCATGAGTAATAATAATCTGATGATATAATATATAATAGTATAACAGTCACAGGGGACGGTTTTCTGTACTTTTTGAGTAGTTTTACTTTTAATACTTTAAGTATGTTTTCCTGATTATACTTACATACTTATACTATACTTACATACTTATACTTTAGTAACATTTTCAATGCATGACTTTTACTTGTAACAGAGTATTTTTACAGGGTGATATTAGTACTTTTAGTACTAATATCACCCTGTACTAATATCAGTACAGGGTGAAATTAGTACTTTTACTTAAATAAAGGATCTGAAAACTTCCTCCACCACTGTGTATTTGTCTTACAAGTAACACTGAATCTGCCATGTTTTACAGATCATCTGAGTAACCTGATGAAGCTCAGGTGTTCCTGGACCCATCAGAGGAGGAAGTTATCGCTTGGCAGGTTTGATGCCTCAGTGAAGCGACAACCTGAAGACAACACAGCAGCTGGCAGCATCACTAAAGTCTTGGTATCCACAGGAGGACGCATCACGATGACCTCTGTGACCACAGAGCTCCATTACCAGCTGACACTTCAGTATACCAGAAACCCTTTACCTTGATGGAGGATTTGATCTGGACAGTTTACATAAAAGTTATGGCTTTGCTTCTTTGTGCATTATATAAACCCAATTTATATTAACATTTCATTGGCAATGAATAAAGTGCTTCATTTTAAAGAGAGTTTTGGTCATTTTTAAATTTAGTAGTAAGGATCATGTGGTATTAGAGAAATACATCATGTTCTTTCACAACGATTTTATGTAATTTCACTGTTTAAACAGGTGATATGAAAAACCTGCATTTAGGAGGGTCAAAAAAACTGGTTAATTTAACACCCTGACTATGAAGATGTGAATGATTTTCCTAGTAATCCTTTACTACAGGTAGTAAATAATGACTAAGCATCACAAGACATTTGTGTTTCACAGACAAACTTTATTAGTGTGTTGACAGATCACATTACAATTGTGAAAGGGCATAAAACAGCTAATATGCAGTTCCACTCATTTGAAAGCATTAATATGGCAATAATTGTCTGAATCATGGACACAGTACAGTCATCAAAGTAGCTGCAGATACTTTGGTTACTGAGCATCTTTTCGACTACATAAGCAAGTTTATTAGTTGTCTTTTTTTTTTACCAGAAATATTGACTATTGCTTGACTAAAGTTTCACATCATCTGTTGTTTCATATCGTACTTTCCACCCCCACATCCTGGTAATAACTAAGTGTTGACATTACACACTGTGCTACATGCACATGCTAACACGTTACCTCTGTATTTCTAAACAAAATGTGGTAGCATGTAGATGTTAAACAGAAGAGGCCTTAAAATGGAGCCTTGGGAAACTCCACATGTAATTTTTGTCCGCTCAGATGTGTAATTACCTATTGACACAAAGTAGTCCCTGTCCTTTAAGCAGGATTCAAACCAGTTCAATACTGTGCAAGAAGGTCCCACCCTGTTTTTCAGTCAGTCTGGTAATATGTTGTGGTTGACCGTGTTGAATGCAGCACTGAGGTCCAATAATACCAAGACACAAATTCTGCCACTGTCTGTGTTTAAGTGGAAGTCATTGAAGACTTTAAGAAGAGCAGCCTCAGTGCTGTGGATTGCTCGAAAACCTGACTGGAAGACATCAAAACAGCTGTTTAATGCCAAGAAGTTGTTCAGCTGTTGAAAAACAGCTTTTTCAATGATTTTACTTAATAACGGGAGGTTTGATATGGGCCTATAATTGTTCATTAGTGACGCGTCTAGGTTGTTCTTTTTTAAGAGTGGCGTGATGACTGCAGTTCAGGGCCTGTGGGAAGACACCTGAGAGATGAGACATGTTGACAATTTGTAGAAGATCTGAGGCCATGCAATTAGAAACATTTTTGAAAAAGCCTTTTGGCAGAATATCAAGGCAGCAGGAGGAGGATTTCAGATGTTGTATAATGTCCTCCAAGTTTATATGGTTAATAGGATAAAATTGTGTCATGCTATTTGAATTGATTTTAAGTGGACACAGGGACAACACATATCCTGTACCTGATATGGAAGTACTGACTGTCTGTCTTATTTTGAAGGAGGAGGCAAATTCATTGCAGGCCCTGGTAGATAGAAGTTCAGAGGCTACTGACACAGGAGGGTTTGTTAGCCTGTCGACAGTAGCAAACAAGGCATGTGCATTATTATTGTTTTTGGCGATGATGTCAGTGAAGAAGGGCCGCCTTGCATTTCTCAGTTCTAAATTATAAATGTGAAGTCTCTTTTTATAGATGTCATCATAATAATAAAACTTTATTTATAGAGCACTTATCAAAACAAAGTACAAAGTGCTTTACAACAAAAGAAATAAAATACCACAGTGAATGATGAAATATAAAGAAATAAAATACATAAAATACACAAAAACAATAAAATAAACAGCCAGTTCAGGTAAAATCAGGATATGCTTTCAGATAAAAATGTGAACTTGATGCCTCTGTACCTGATGAATAACTGTGTTGAGGTATTTGGACAACTTTCCAAGCCAGCGAACTAGCCTCTAAATTTTAGTACAAGTATTAAACTATGCAAGTAAGAACATCTCCAGCACCTGTGAAAACTTTTACTTTTGTGCAAATACCACAAAATGTTATCATTTTAAATTTTTTATTTGTGTCTAAGTTTTGTCTTTTGGTGAATATTGATTCAATTTGCAGCACAAAGAAGAAACCACAGGATTGCACAATGCTGTGGAATCAGTGGCTTTGAAGCTGTAACATGGCTGTCATGTGAGATTTGAGAAGGTGGTTTAACCAGACACAAGAAAGGAGCTTATACTGTCCCACCTTCCTGTGAATTTCCTGCCCTGTAATCACACCCGCGCACCGATCCATAGATACAGGTCAAGACGATGTAGTCCCTCATTCGTCCAGGAGTGTTCCATCCATGTCGTAGTTATGTGGACTACAGTGTTATTACTATTTTATTACTATTTTAAAAATTCCAGGTGGTATTTGCATTGTGCTTCCCTCTCTCCCTCCCTTTGTTCTTAAACAAAGACTCTGACTCAGACAACCTAATTTCTTCGGGCAAGTTGTTCCAGAGCCTCGGTGCCCTGATAGCAAAAGCTCTGTCCCCCCTTAGTTTTCATCCTGGACTCAGGGACAGACAGGAGACCCCTGTCTGATCTCAAACTACGTGAAGGTTCATAAGGGATTACACTAAAATTTAGAGGCTAGTTCGCTGGCTTGGAAAGTTGTCCAAATACCTCAACACAGTTATTCATCAGGTACAGAGGCATCAAGTTAACAATATTATTCATAACAACATCATTTGGTCGATTGCCACAGCTGTTAGTCCTGGCACTCATAGACAACATGACTTAATTGGCCGTTGCAGATGAATTTTCAGGATGAGGATGTTGTCAGGTTTAACTGCTTTTCCTCATCTGGAATGTCCTGATAGTTATGAAGTGTTTTATATTTTCACCAGCTACTTTGAGGTTGGGTACTGTTAGATGTGCTGAAACAACATCTTGCATCAACAGTTGGCCCTTGGCCTTAGTGCAAGTTACATATCATGTATGCTTACTGAATATACAAAAACCAAACATTGGCCAGATGTTTTGAGTACCACTGAAGCATCCATACACAGGAGAGTGTGTGTGAATGGTTACCAGGCAACAGAATTAGCCAGCTTCCTTTTACAGCCAGAGGAGGAAACTGCCTTCTGATGTATGTCATCTGTCAGTGATTGTGTATGTGTGTACATACAGTTGGGGGACAAATGAAAGGAAAAACCTGAATAAAAGAGTGGAGAAAACATATCAAATGCAGATGCTTCCATGCATCAGGGCTCACTGAACGGTTTGGTGAGTAAAATTATTTGAATAAAATGCTAAATATAAATTACTGTATATCTCAACCTGGTTTCACACATATGGGAGATTTTGGACCAACTTGTAAGACAATGCTCTCCACCACCATCTCCAGAAGTGGAATGATATAAACTTATACTGCATAGTAGCAAAGGTTTCGGTCGTAGTCATCTGGACACTGTTTTCAGAATCAAGACGTTTCGGCTCCCATCCGGAAGTCATTCTCAATTGTGAAAATGGTCTGAGAACTCAGAAATGTAAGCTACTCTGTGTTTCTTAGGCCCTGCCCTCAGGGAGGAGTCTTCCTGAGTGTCTGCTGTTTACCCTGCCTAGTTTCACCTGAAACCGACCTTCTTTTGTTTCCATGATGGCCCAGTAATCAGGCCTATTGTTTTCTGGCTGCACCTCACTCATCACTGTTAAGTACCTGATTAGCATATGATTGGCTTGACCATGGTGTTATTACACTGTGGTAAACGGTTGGCAAGTTGAATCTCAGACCACCATTTCTGTTTAAAGAGGAGTTTTCTTTTTTCACAAAAATGGCTTCTTTGACTCCTCTTTCAAACCAACTCTTCTCTCTACTTAGAATCTTCATCTCACTGTCTTGTCTTCAAATGTGTTGCTTGTAGATTTTAGATGCAAATGCACGGCGCTCTGCAATCCGGAGTTAGCGTGTCGTCTGTGCTGATAAAGTCTTTTGTGAAGTGGCTGTTTAGTCTTACCTATGTACTGTTCTTTGCAGTTTTCCTCACTGCATTGAATTGAATAAACTACATTGCATTGTCTTTAGATAAGTTCCTAAGGCATCTCAAACAATGTCAACTTTGCATGAAAAGTGACATAACTGACCAAATGACACTTAATGACAACCATCATAAACTTTTATATACACTCCTGCATGTTCATGACAGGTGTCATGAGAGTGTCATGTCAGTCTTATGCACACCCCTTCAAAGTGTTACCAATAATTTTCAGAAATTGTCTCTTAGAAATGCAAGAATTAAAATTCTGATTAGAATTCAGATTTGTTTTAGGTTAGGTTAATGGTTTCATTTAATCATCACTGGTGCTATTATGTTTGTTTTGCCCTGCCAACTGAGTGGCCTAACGATTGCAAGGTCTGTCCATCTAGAGCTGGATATCTCAACAGTGAATTTTAAGGTACCTTGAAAACTAATAGCTGGATTTCCATTAAATTTACTGTGATCTTTCATCTTTCTACAGGATGAATAGTAATGGTTTGGTGCTGGAACTCTCATTTGTAAACAAAAAAGATTCACTTAATGGCCAGTTTGCCAGTTGAAACTGTTCTTAACACTTAGTGCTCCTGTCTATCTGTAATAGAGGATGGAACTTTTTTAATTTTATAAGGTAAGGCTAGTGTTATTTTATATTTGAAAGACCAAAACTAAAAATGTGTTAGTGCTTTCTGACTTCCCTAAAAGGCCTTTGTCAATACAGACTATGCCAACTTCAAACTTGCGTCATTGGGAGTTTGAACTTGGCAGGTTGAACTTCTTTAGGATTTAGTATGCTCAGTGTTTGACAACAGCATTCTTGCTGGCATCACCAGCTCAGCTGGGCTCAGGTGATTACACTTCAACACACCTGGGGCCTATACTACGAAGCAAGTTCAACATACCCCAGATCGCTTTTCGTTATCTGGCTTCACTAACCCTAACAACCGCAGTCAGGATAAGTGGTAACATGACGCTGGTTATCAACTCGGTAAGTCAACCCAGGTTTGTCATGAGCACGTTCACATAAAAGGGGTGGTGTTTGCAGCATATGACCAATTGCAAACATGAACAAGTCTATTGGCAGCAGAACAGCATATTTTACAAATGAAGAGCAAACTATAATATTAGAGAAATATGAAGAAGTTAAACACATAATCCAGCTGAAAGCAACGCACCTGCAGCTGCCAAATGCAGGAAGGACAGCTGGCAAAAAATTGCAGACTGCGTGAATGTGTAAATTAATTAATAGGCTTATAATATCACTGTCCCATCATTAGAGCACCACATCTGACTATAATTACATTTATAATAATAATAAAGTTTATTTGTATAGCACTTTTCAAAACCAGCGTTAAAGTGTTTTACACATAAAACACAACAATAAAATACACAGTAATGTATGAATAAACAGGCAGGCATAACAATAAAAGAGAAATAAAACTTAACACAATGGATGATTTAAAAACATAAATAAAACACCAAGGATAAAATGTAAAGACAATGGGTGAATTAAAAGTTAAAATACAGCAGTCCAAGACTTAAGTACAGTGTCAAGAATAAAGTATAATGCAACTCAATAATTTAGAATTAAAATAAACCTAAAAATTGTAAGAAAAAAATATAGGAAGGTCGGAAGATTTGTGTCACAGTCTGTCATGTCCTCACCAGCCCGTAATCACCCACACCTGCTCCAAATTACACTCCTGCCTTCAATCAGCCCCAAACCTCGTTTGTATTTAGGACTCCATGCACCAGACTATTCCGGTGTCTCGCCAGTTCTCCGTGGTCTCTCCAGTTCCCTGTGTGTTCTCCAGTCCTCTGACGTTGCCGGTCCTCCATGGCTTCTCCATTCCTCCTTTGTCTCTCCAGTCTCCTGTGGCTTCCCTCCGGTGACTTCCCCAGATCCACTCTACTTATCTCCACACTCTCCACTTCTGGCTATTGTCTGAATAAAGACATTCCCTTCTATCTCGGTGTCCCCTGCCTGTTATTCCGTGACAGAAGGTCAGACCTAAAACCGCGAAGATGGCAGCCAGTGTTTCCGATGACCCTTTCCTCCACCTGAGTGGTCTGGCCAAGCGTTACCTCCTCAGCCTCCCTTCACCTCCTCTAGCAGCTGGCGAGTTGGTACAGCCTGGGATCTTCTCGGGCTCTGTGGGTGACTGCGAGGAGTTTCTGGCGAGGTGCTTCCTGGTTTTCCTCCTGCACCCGTCTCAGTTTCCGACTGAGCGGTCTGGGGTGGCCTTTGTGGTGCTCCGGCTGGCCGGCCCGGTGCTGTACTGGGCGGGATCCCTGGCGGCATGGGAAGAGGCGGTCCTCCACTTTCTGGGCCAGTTCTTGGCGCTGTTCGGCCAGGAGTTTGGCCAGCCGAACATGTGGTCATCAACCAATCCTCAACCCATCTGCTCGCCTGCCTCCAGTTCAGAGGCCCCGCCGCTGCCTGCCGCCTGCCTCCAGTTCAGAGGCCCAGCCTCCCAATCACAGCCTGCATAAAAGCCCTGCACTCACCTCAGTCTGGGTCCGACCTCGCTTGAAAAATAGCTCCAGTGATCTCCTGTCTCCAGCATTCTCTCTCTCCAGCGATCTCCCTCTCCAGCGAGTCTTACCTCCTACAGACTTCCCTATCTACATACCTGTACAATAAAGGACATTCTGTCTCCATCTTTGTGTCCCCTGTCTGTAACAATAGCCTATTAATAAAGACAGAACGTCTTTAAGCAGCCTAGTTGGAATGGGGTCTAAGAGACAGGTTGATGGCTTAGATGAATTAATCGTCAAAGTTAGTTGAAGAAGGTCGATAGGAGCAAAGCAGTCAAAATATACAGTATCAGGTTTTACAGTTGTTTCTAAGGTTCCTGTGTTTGAAGATAAATTGGTACCGGTTGAGGGCAGGACGTGATGAATTTTTTCTCTAATAGTTACAATTTTATTATTTAAAAAAGCTCATGAAGTCGTTACTACTGAGGGCTATAGGAATACATGGTTCAATAGAGCTGTGTTTCTCTGTCAGCCTGGCTACAGTGCTGAAAAGAAACCTGGGGTTGTTTTTATTTTCCTCTATTAACGATGAGTAGTAGGCTGTGCTACCATGCCGGAGAGCCTTCCTATATGTTTTAAGACTAATCTTGCCAGACTAAACGTGATTCTTCCAGGTTGTCGGAACGCCAGTTGCTTTCATGTTTTCGCAATGTTTGCTTTAATTTGCGGGTATGGGGGTTATACCATGGAGCTAACCTTTTTTGTTTTATTGTCTTCTTTTTTTGAGGGGCAATAGAATTGAGTGTCGTTCGCAGTGAGCATGCGGGAGTATCAACAAGATGGTCAATTCGGGAGGGCCTGAAATTAGCATAGGAATCCTCTGTTATATTGAGACATAGCACTGAATTAAATGCAGATGGGATCGCTTCGTTAAATTTAGCTACAGCACTATCAGACATCTAGAGTAGGAGTTTTTGCCTAATGGTGTGTAGTCCAGTAATAGGAGTTCAAAAATTATTAAATAATGGTCTGATAATGAAGGATTCTGTGGAAAGACTATTAAATGTTCAATTTCAATGCCATATTCCAGAACAAGGTCGAGGGTGTGGTTAAAACAGTGAGTTTTTCAATCATTTTCAACATCCAAATGAATATTGAAATCACCTACAATAATACACTATAACAAATAGAATTGGCTGTTGTATTTTCCAGGGTGGGTGTGAAAGACTAAGAACAAGGCTTTCAAATGAGTTATAATTTAGTTTAGGTTTATGGTTGATTAATAGGATTGAGTTGAAGATGGCTGCAACTCCACCTCCTCGGCCAGTGCCTCGAGGAATGTGAATATTAATATGACTGGGTGGAGTGGTTTCATTTAAGTTAACATATTCTTCATGACCCAGCCAGGTTTCAGTAAGACAAAATGAGTCAATATGATTCTGATATTAAATCGTTCACTTGTACAGCTTTAGATGACAGATCTGAAGAACGGTGTCTCCATTCCTTATGTATCTGGACTGTCTGAAAAACTACAAAGGATCTTTAGACAGCACGATGTTCCTGTCTTCTTTAAACCAGGCAACACTTTAAGACAGAAACTCGTTCACCCTAAGGACAAGTTACCCACACAGAAACAGAGCAATGTTGTCTACTCCATTCAGTGCAGTGAGGAAAACTGCAAAGAACGGTACATAGGTGAGACCAAACAGCCACTTCACAAAAGACTTTATCAACACAGATGACACGCTAACTCAGGATTACAGAGCGCCGTGCATTTGCATTTAAAAGCTACTAACCACACATTTGAAGACAGCGAGGTGAAGATTCTAAGTAGAGAGAAGAGTTGGTTTGAACGGGCGTCAAGGAAGCCATTTTTGTGAAAAAAAGAGAACTCCTCTTTGAACAGAAATGGTGGTCTGAGATTTAATCTGCCCAAAGTCTATCAGAATGTATTATCACCTTGGTCACGACTATCACATGCTAATCAGGCACTTAACAGTGATGAAGTAGATGCAGCCAGAAAACAATAGGCCTGATTACTGATTACTGGGCCATCTTGGAAACAATTAGGTCAGTTTCAGGTGAAACTAGCTATTAACAGATACTCAGGCAGATTCCTTCCGCAGGGCTTATGTAACTCAATTTTAAATTACCAGTTCCCGTCCAATTTTTTCACAATTGAGAATGACTTCCGGATGGGAGCCGAAACGTCTTGATTCTGAAAACAGTGTCCAGATGACTATGACGGAAACCTTTTCTACGATAGAACACTCCTGGACGAATGAGGGACTACACCGTCTTAGAGATCTGAAGAGTCCACATTTAATTCTCCTATTTAGTTGTGCTATTTCAGCATTTTTGTTTAGGTTTTTATGTATAACTCCTCTTCTGTTAACTTTTGGTTTTATTAATTTAAGTGGTTGGGTAGCAGACACCATTATAAAAAAGGAGTTTTGGGTGGGTTCTGGAAGCGCAGAGAAGTGTGTAGGACTGCAACTCTGCCTCCTGGTCTCAACTCTGGGTTGCCATGGTTTTGGTCCACTAATAAACTCGGTCAGATTTCGGGATATGAGAGCTGCTCCATCCAAAGTGGGATGAATGCCGTCTCTCCTAATAAGACCAGGTCTTCCCCATAAAGTCCGCCAATTATCTACAAAGCCCACATCGTTTGCTGGACACCACCTCGACTGTCAGCAGGCAAACACAGGACACAGAGGTAAGTGCAGGTACAAGGTTTATTGCAACAGCAGGAGATGGACACAGGTGGAGCAAACAGCAGGCAAATAAACCAGATCTAGGAATGTCTTTGAGAGAGTCTTATCTGTGGTTGGATGTCCGTTTCTTTCTCGGAGAGTTGCGGGGAGCTGTAGAGCCAGGAGATGAGGGTACACACAGGCTGAGGGGAATCCAGTGGACAAGTTGATATTCAGCGGGGAAGCGAGTCAGGAAGAACCTCATGGTAGGGATAAGACCAGACAGTGTGTGAACCGAAGAAGTGCTGTTTTATAGTGCAGGTGGGTGATTGGTGACAGGTGAGTGTAATCAGTAGTCTGGTGATTGGGATCTGATGACTGTGGTGGGTGGAGCCGGTGGTGTCTGTGTAGGCTCCCTGACATCGACAGCCAGCGGTGGAATGAAGACATGCAGCTAAACATGTCATCATTGATCAGGTTTGGCAGGGGCCCAGAGAAAACTACGGAGTCCGACATTGTCTTTGCATATGTACACACCGACTCAACATTAACTTTAGTGACCTCCGATTGGCGTAATCGGGAGTCGTTATTGCCGACGTGAATAACAATCTTACTGTATTTACATTTATCCTTAGCCAGCAGTTTTAAATAGGATTCAACGTTGCCCGCTCTAGCCCCAGGAATACATTTGGCTATGGTCGCTGGTGTCGCTAACTTCACGTTTCTCAAAATGGAGCTCAAATTTCATATGACATCACCTTTTTCCATTTCCTCTCTGCTTGTCTTAATTTTCTCTTTATTTCTCTTGTGTTATTTAGTCAAGGTGTGCTGCAAGTTGGTTTAACTCGCCTGATTTTTGAGGTTGTACAGAATCAAGAACAACTTTACATGTATTGTTTGTTATTTAGTAAATAATCTGTGAATTTATCTGGTTTTTGGTTATTGCCAAGTGCACTGGTGAAGGCCTTATAAAAGCTGTCAGCAGAGTTTGTATAGAGGACATGAGAAGAAACATAAGTAGACACTGTGGGAGCAGGAGGTGGAAGGAGGGCCTTAGAAATAATAGCTTTGTGTTCAGAAACACAACATAGGCTCACAGAGATCAACAGTTTCAAGAGTAAAACCAGAGGAGAGAACAATGTCCAGGGTGCGTCCCTTTAAGTGAGTGGGACCCTCAACTGATTGAGCAAGATTAAAAGATTTCATACTGTCTATAAAACACATAGTAAAAGAGGTACCAGAGGGGCAGCATACATGTATGTTAAAATCACCTAAAATCAAGACTCTATCAAACCGAGACATGATGAAAGCTAAAAGTTCTGAGAAAATCAAAACCAGAGTTAAAGCCTAGGCTGGTGACAATAATTAAAACCAGAAGGACTTTACATTTAATGCAACACGGTCACCTGGACTTAACTGAGTCTCAGTAAGCAGTGATATAACTGATTTGATAATATGAAATCATGTCAGAAAAACAATTTATTTGACAGAGATCTGACATTTAACAACCCAAACACTACTGAGTTAGAAGATGGACATTGTAGCATTTGGAATAGCTCTAACAGGTAATACACAATGACGTCTTAGTTTAAGACATTTACTTATTTGTTTGTGGAAAACATTTGTTCCCCTAAAATACTTAAATATTCTGAACTGTAGAAGTTTTTTTATTGATTAATAATCAACTTCAGCCAACAACCACTATCATCTGTTCTAAACACAATAAGCATACAACAATCAGCCAGCATATAGTGTGTGTGTGTGTGTGGGACAATAGAGAGGGAGGTGCGAGAAAGACGACGGACGTGACCACGTGGGTGGTCGTCACGCACAGATCAGAAACTCATACAAACTCAATCAAAGGGGAGCCAAAATGTAGGTCAGCTCTATTTGTCCTTAAGATGGCGCTGAGCATAGTAAGTAGTTATGCTACCACGCTATCTGGGTTGTTTGAGGTGTCTATAAGTGTGTATATGTACATGTAAAAGTGTGTAGGTAAGTGGAGAGGAAAGAGAAAGGAAAGCACGCAGAGTGAGGAGAAATCTCAATGCTGTGGCAAAGCACAATAGCTGTCCCCTTATCACACAGGAATCCAGCAGCAGACTTTCAGGCCATGGACTGGACTGGACTTACTGGACTTTGGTCTGATAAAGCACAGTTATTAGCTTCCACAGTGACTATAGAACTAACACAGTTAAACGACCCAGCAGCGTGGTACCGATACACAATGGAACGTGCTAAGCACGGAAACACAGCAGAAACAGGACACAGCGGTCCGTTACTTCCCACAATAATGTAAAATGCAATTCACAACAATGAAGCTTAGATGATATAACACACAGTTATAGAATCTATCTCTGCCCAGACACAAGCCTCTTACACCTGGGACACACAGGAGGCTAGGTCGTTTCTCCTGCGAGCAGTAGGCTGGCTATTCACACAAGAAGCTCATTTCTCTGTGCTGGTCATCAAGCAATTCTGCTCCCCTGCACTTTTCTAATCACAATAAAGAGCTGATCTTTATAATAACCTTATGAATTTATAACTTCAAGCTTTATACGTTTTTCTGTGGGGCATTGCTTTTTGTGCAACAATGAAGTTAATCGCCTTGTGTGATGATCTGTGGGGAGAGGCAAACACACACACACAGACATGTGCTTCCTGGCGCATCATGGTGCTTCCTGTGTGTCCCTGGCATTACTTGGGATTGCTCTTGATAGCGATTTAATGCGTCAGTCCATTCGTATTTGTCCTGCGGAGTCCTCTTAGGCTCGGACACTGACAGGGCCGGGTCCGTGCTGTCAGCGGGTTCAACGGCGAAACTGTTCCTTCGGGTGGCAGTGGAGAGAAGCAGCAGTCGACTTTCAGTGGGAAGAGAGAGGGGCTCAGTGGCAGTCTTTCTCTCCGTGAAGAAAATGTAAAAGCCGTACCTTCCTTCTGCAGGCAAAGATTGTTAAGTGGAGTATAACAATTGGGATCCAAAAAATGTTTCAGCAAACACAAAATAGTCCGTTGTCCAGTGAGTTAAGACCTTCCTAAGAAAATAAAAGTTCAACGTTGAGCGCCTCCTGTAGTAACCAGAGTTACAGTGGAAAGACAGCGAGTGATCTGGTGCACTCTGCTTTTATAGAGGTGATGATGTCATGGCAGGGGAGCCAGGACTTCCTGCTCTCTGTTTGGCGGCTTGTCCAGTAGAAATCCAGTGTTTGGATTCAACTTGCAACCAAGTGTGACTTAATGGACCTGAGGGGGTTTGGCATTATTATACTGTTTGGCCTTTGTTTTCCATTCAAGCCGCTTAGTCAAGGCTTTACCTTTTCCAAGTAGGCTACTGTCTTTGTTCTGCACACGTGGTGAGGCCCAACACACTGCAGAAGAGCACAGTAACAGACATGCAACAGGAACCCTTGCTCTCTGACAACCATTTCAAATTTCCCCAATCCATTCCGTTTTCCATTAAGTTCAGAGTACTAGGGAACATAAAAGAGGTACATGTGTGGATGATGCAAAGCCTGCAGTTTGCCAGGATTCCTACTATCAGAAAAGCAGTGTGAGTGTTTGGATCATTTACATGCAGTTTCTGGAGTCTGATATCATATTAGTCAGTCGCTGCTGCTGCTGCTGTTGTCTTCCTGCTCTATGCCTTTCCACCATTTCTGATTTTAAATACCAGATGGAGAGAAAAGAAAAAGACAGCACTCTCCTTTATTCTCTTCCCAGCCCTGCTTTTTATCAAGCCACCATAGTTGGGTCAAAATAAATTGTCAGTACCTTCAGTTGTGCTGCAATTATGCCTCCTCAAATGTCCAGGATGAAGTTGAACATATAAGTCCGTGTGTGTGGTGCTGCGAGCTGACTAATGCAACCCTTAGTAGTTCGATGGCTTCCCAGTATACCGACATGTTGATTCAGTGGGGAGCCCATTCTAAGCCTTGTGTCATTTTGGGCTGTCATTAGTTAAAAACATACCCTCAAGCTCTCAAATATTCCAGTCAAATATTTTCTGTATTTTATTCTTCCTTTTTCTAATCCCCCTCCCCATTTCCTCCCCTAAAGAAAACATATATTAGTGGGTCCCATTGAAGTAGGCTTATCTAGGCACTTGCAAGGCTGGTTTACCAACTGGGCAAGGTGGGCAACTGCCCCAGGGTCCCCAGAACTGCAGAGGTAAACACATTCACATTTTGTTGATTAAAAAATGTATTTGTCTAAAATTAAGCTTTTAGGTAAAACATTTGATCATTATGCAGGATGTCTTGCTGAATGTGAGGATGGAGTGTGTGTGTGTGAAGGAAGAGAGAATCTGTAAGTTTAATGAAAACAGATTGGCAACACCTGGGTTTGAACTGACAACTTCTGGATCTAAAATGGGCACAGAACTGACAAGATCTTAAACCACTGGACTATTCAGAGACACTGTTAGTGGATTGGAAAAGATGACTGTTTTTAAAAATGTATGAAGCAAAAAAGGTCTTTTTCAAAAAAATCCATAATGGCGGAACATTTTTCTAGACAAGAATGGGCGTGGCCTATATCAATCGAATCAGTATCATCCAAACTGCACAAATATTGTTTTGCTACGCCTAACGGGTCATGAGTTATTAGCCAAAACCTAAAACACATAATAACTGACCACATGGTGGCACTATAGTTATCATGTTTTAATATATTAAGCATTTACACATGGGGAAGTCCATAAAATATGAATACTTTAGCCCTTGTAGTTGTTGAGATTTTAGCTTTTAAACATTGCTCCCATAAACTTAGAAAAGTTAGTGGATGTGAATGTTTTACACTGGCTTGAGGTGTTTTTTCCCCTTTTGTTGATAAAGAGTTTATGCAACAAATAGGCGTGAAACTTTGTCGAAATAAAAATTATGTAGCGAATATTACATGACAGATCAGCTGTTTGGTCAAATTACATAATAATTCTAAACTGGGTTTAAACATACTGAAATTAAGCAGCAAAGGACAGTCTGTAAATGATCTCGAGCATTTCTGTGTTTTTTTTCCTGACAGTGGAACCTTGTGCTCAGGTAGACAGTTTATTTGTCTCAACGCAGCTGATGAAAAGACACCTAATTCACATTCTATTTCTTGTGACATTTCTAACATTGGCTTAAAATTCCCTTGAGGAATCTAATGATTGTGCAAAATGGTCGCAGAAACACACTGACAAAGGAGATCAGAGTAGCAAAGAGAAGCTACTCTGAAAAGCTGAAAAACAGGTTTTCAGCCAATGATCCTGCATCAGTGTGGAGAGGCCTGCAGGACATGAAACTATCCCCCCACACTGTGTTTTACTGTAGGGTTGATAAGCCAACATTCACACCCCTCATCCGCTCCGACTCAGACATCACACAACCAACATCTAGGCCCACCCGAAGGACATCTCTTAGTGGATGCACAGGTTAGAGACTAGCTTTATCTATTCAGCACTTTTAATGAACAAAAGAATCAATCCACATATGAAATAGGTGTGATACATATCAGTCCTGACAAACCAATAAACTAAATTACATATTGTGCAACCCTGTTTTAGATCACGGTCAGCTGACAAACCTTGATGGAATGTAACATGGGATGCGACAACACATCATCTACATGTGGTCAATTGTCCATTGAAGTAAAAAAAAAAAAACACTAAACAACTAAATGGGCTTATATATACATGATACATCAACAACAGTGCTTTAGGGTGGATCTTTCCGATTTGTTTTTCATGCTGTTTACCTGGAGCAATTGCTGCTGTCTCTTTCCCTGACAGCTTCCTTCTTTGAATGTATTCTCCTCTCTGTATTTTGTTTTTCAGGTAGAGGGATGGCGCTGTCCTTTCTTCTCCTCTTCTCCACCGTGTTGCCCTTACTCAGCGTGTCTGCATATAATACATCTGCTGGTAATGACAGTGCTGCCTTACACAGTTTTTGTCACTGACACAATGTCTCCAGTTGTCTGAACAAAACAACTGTGGCTGCAGCAGTACAGTGAATGATCTGTGAGCCTGTTTGTTGCTGGTCTGGTGTGTGTCTGTCTGTCTTTTGTTGTGTGTTAGTGAATATGTGATGGTGTGCACACATGTTGATATGTCTAGGGTTAATTTGACAACATAATGTCATATGCAAACAGATTTGAGAATCTGCAGACCCCCCCACACATCTCAGATTTGTTCAGTGATTCATATACTGTTGGTCTGTCGTTGTGCTTTTGTTTCCCTGGTTTGTGAAAAAAACAGCCAATCAGACCTTTGCAGGCAGGATAAAGAACAGAGACATCATCTTCATACATAGCTAGCTGGCTGCCTAGCTACATCCATGAAACATCTGAGACATGACAAGAGACTCCAACCAGACACTGGCATACTTGCCAACCCTTCTGATTTTCCCGGGAGACTCACTTTTTTCATTGCCCTCTCCCGGTTTCCTCCTGGGGTCACAATTCTCCCATATTTCTCCCAATTTATGAAACATTTTCACACCTTTTTTTCCTTTTCTTTATCACAACCTGTTTCTGACACTGTACAGAACGCGTTTGCGCCTATGCTTGCGCCCCATCCTCCTCAATGAGTGAGAGACGGAGAGAGAAATTGAGACCAGGCTAGTAAGAAAAAGAAATCCTCAAGCAAATTTCAGACATCCTGGAAAGTAGAATTCCTGTTTCTTACAGAAGGGGGCAGGGGCAAAAAATGAATGAATGAAAACTGATGAATATTAGTTTATGCCAAACGGCCGGAGTATTCTGTATTCTTTCCTGAGAATTAGAAGTGAAATTAAAAGTATTTAACAGTTGCGGTTTACTTATTTTGTTACTTCCATTCTTTAAAACTCACCAGAATGCAGCCAACACAGTGTCTGAAACTCAAATTTTTCTGGGAAGACCCCAAGATCCCCCTCTTTGGTTTCAAAATCCTTCCTATTTTTGAGGTTGCAAGGTTGGCAAGTATGGACACTAGTCTCTCTCTAACCAGTTTTTTTTGTAAGGAGTGTGGTGGAAATCTGTGTTAAATAAAGATGAAACACCAAAAGTTGTCTTTGTGGATGTTTATTTCAGCATCTGCAGTTGGGCTCAGAGCATACAGAGATCGTGGTCTCCACAGCAAAGAACAAAAGAATGCTCTCTGTGTTTGTCAGATGAATGTAGTGGAGTAAAAAGTACAATATTTCCTTTTGAATTGCAGTACATTTACACAAATACTTTACAATTTTGAAGTACTTGTACTTTACTTGAGTATTTCCATTTTATGCCACTTTATATTTTGGAAGCAAATATTGTACTTTTTACTCCACTACATTGATTTGATAATGTTAGTTACAAGTTAGTTTACAGATTCAACTTATTAATACAAAATGTAATCACCTTACCTTGAAATTAGCCCCACCTTTACAAGCTGCAACATTATGCATCAATAATTATAATCAAATATATATATATCACAGGACTTTCACACGGGGGACCGGGGTTCGAATCCCCTTCGGGACGCATTGAGCAATGACCATCATCCAGTGTGGAACGGCTGGATAGCTCGATTTGGTAGGCCACGGGACATTCACGGGGGAACAAGGGTTCGAATCCCCCTCGGAGCGCAATGAGCAAATGACCCATCATCCAGTGTGGGTCCTTAGGCAAGACCCTTCACGCTGCTGCCTACCTCATGATGATGATGAGTGACGATGAAATACATGACATGCCGGCTCAGACATCGCCCGGCCAAACAAGGTCTGCATCAGGTGTTGGGGAACCAGGGCATCGAGACGACAAATGGGCTACTGGAACAAGACGGAGATGGGCGAGATGCGATAATAAGGCTCTGTTGGAATGCTACTACTCCAGTAACCCTAGTCAGAGGGGTTACATGCACAGGATGTGGGATGAATGGTTACTTCGAAACCCACAATCAAGGGCGAAGGGCTTACGGCGAAGCAACTAGTAGCTCAGTGTTCCAACATCCACAAGCGGCAACTGCTATCACAACTTGAGATTGACGAGGTACAACACAAATGCTACGGCAAGGGGGAGCCAGGACTACAGGTCAGAGGGGGAGCAACCAGCAGCTCCCCAACCAGAGATTGGTTACGAAGCCCCAAGAGAAATCACGCTGAACGAGGCAGCGACTGACCTGAAAGATAAGATCATGGCGAGGATGAATACAAGGCACCCCGACGCCAACTACAACGGCTAAGTGAAGTACCATCAGAAAGTCTCCTAGATGTGAAGAGCATTGAGAGCGATCCCTACCACAACCATCACTGAAACCAATGAGCTGATATACGCCTCAGCAGCAGTGATCCTAGAGATGCTTGGCTACAAGAGCAACCATGGGAGCCATGAGAGACAATACCCACCATGGAAACGAAGGTTGGAGGCAAAAATCAAGGAGGCCCGGAGAGAAGTGAGCCAACTGACAGAGGCTGAGAGAGGTGCAATGAGAAAGCAAGTACCCAAGAAGTACAACCAGATGCCCATACCTGAAGCACTCGAAACTGCCAAACAAAGACTCCAAGCCTTGGCTAGCCGCCTAAAGAGATACACGAGAGAGAGGCTGGAAACGGAACAGTACTGGAAAAGTATATGGGAAATAACAGCAGGAGGCATCACACAACAGCGTATATGCACAGTGGCTGGCCGCCCTGAGAAAGGACCACAGCAACCTCCTGAACAGAATCCAGTCACCATCACAGCGGCAGACATCCAAGAAAGAGTCTCAGGTATGAAGAACTGGACAGCACCGGGCCCTGATAGGATCCACACCTACTGGCTAAAGAAGCTCACTGCACTCCATGAGCGCCTAGCAGCACAAATGAACCAGCTGCTAAGAGATGGGACGCACCCTGAATGGCTTACCGAAGGGCGCACAATCCTGATCCTGAAGGATCCCGCAAAGGGTACAGTCCCATACAACTATCGGCAACAATATCCTGTCTCTCCACAACATGGAAGCTCATGTCAGGCATCATCGCATCATCGCATCATCGCGGCTAAGATAAGTGGACACATGGATCAATACATGAGCAAAGCACAGAAGGGCATTGGCAGAGGAACCAGAGGAGCCAAACACCAACTCCTGGTTGACAGAACAGTCACCCAAGACTGCAGAGCCCGACACACCAACCTGTGCACTGCCTGGATTGATTACAAGAAAGCATATGACTCAATGCCGCACACATGGATCACTGAATGCTTAGAGATGTACAACATCAACAGGACTCTAAGACACTTCATTGCAAACTCGATGAGGCTGTGGAAAACCACCCTTGAGGCCAATGGCAAGCCACTTGCACAAGTATCCATCAAATGTGGCATATACCAAGGAGATGCTCTGTCCCCACTGCTGTTCCCCTCAGCCAAATAATCAACAAGACTGGCTATGGATACCGACTCAGGAACGGGGCCACCATCAGTCACCTCCTCTACATGGATGACATCAAGCTATACGCTAAGAGCGAGTGGGACATCGACTCACTGATCCACACCACCAGGATCTACAGCTCTGACATTGGGATGTCATTCGGGCTTGAGAAGTGCAGTCGAATGGTGACAAAGAGAGGGAAAGGTAGTCCACACAGAAGGGTCTCACTCCCAGAAGGAACAATAGCAGACATTGAGGATGGTTACAAGTACCTTGGAATACCACAGGCAAATGGCAACCTCGAAGAGGCAACAAGGAAGACGGCAACGGCTAAATACCTCCAACGAGTAAGGCAAGTCCTAAGAAGTCAGCTCAATGGCAAGAACAAGGCCCAGGCAATAAACAGTTACGCCCTACCAGTGATCAGATACCCTGCGGGAATAATAAGGTGGCCAAAGGAAGAGATACAGACCACAGACGTTAAGACGCGAAAGCTCCTCACCATGCACGGAGGGTTCCATCCCAAATCCAGCACCCTGAGACTGTACGCTAGCCGTAAGGAAGGCGGCCGTGGACTAGTGAGTGTGAGAGCCACTATCCAGGATGAAACATCCAAGATCCACAAGTACATCCAAGATAAGGCCCCAACGGATGACGTGCTCAGGGAATGTCTCAGGCAATGGGGAACAGAGGAAGACGTGCTGGAGGAAGGACCATCATGGGAGGACAAACCCCTACACGGGACGTACCACCGGAACATAACTGAAGTGGCTGATATCAAGAAGTCCTACCAATGGCTAGAGCGGGCTGGATTGAAGGACAGCACAGAGGCACTCATCATGGCTGCACAGGAGCAGGCCCTGAGCACCAGAGCAATAGAGGCCCAGATCTACCACACCAGACAAGACCCAAGGTGTAGGCTGTGCAAAGAGGCCCCTGAGACAATCCAGCACATAACTGCAGGGTGTAAGATGCTGGCAGGAAAAGCATACATGGAGCGCCATAACCAAGTAGCTGGCATAGTGTACAGGAACATCTGCACTGAGTATGGACTGGAATCCCCGAGGTCAAAGTGGGAAACACCTCCAAAGGTGGTAGAGAATGACCGAGCCAAGATCCTGTGGGACTTCCAGATCCAGACTGACAGAATGGTAATGGCGAACCAGCCTGACATCGTGGTGGTTGACAAATAGCAGAGGAAAGCCGTTGTGGTTGATGTGGCAATACCAAGTGATGGCAACATCAGGAAAAAGGAACATGAGAAATTAGAGAAGTACCAAGGGCTCAGAGAAGAGCTGGAGAAGGCCTGGAAGGTGAAGGCAACAGTGGTACCCGTGGTCATCGGAGCACTTGGGGCAGTGACCCCCAAACTGGAGGAGTGGCTACAGCAGATCCCTGGAAGAACACCAGACATCTCGGTCCAGAAGAGTGCAGTACTGGGAACAGCAAAGATACTGTGCAGAACCCTCAAGCTCCCAGGCCTCTGGTATATATATATATATATATATATATATATATATATGATGTAATATAGAGTATATAATATATATTATTCTGAAATGGGCCATTCTGCATACTGAGTACCTTTACTTATAGTACTTTAAGTATATTAGTATATACCTTTACTTGTAACACTGTGGTATTGCTACTTTTGCTAAAGATCTGAGTACTTCTTCCACCACTGCAAACCAAACCTCACAAACACAGTCGTTGTAGCATTTGATCATGTGAGAGTTCAATCAGCTGTTCGCTGGCTGGCAGATCCACTGAGATCATCACAGTGGAATGGATCAATCAGTCAAAATTGGCAATGTTGGCAATGGCAAGGTTGGGAAAGGTCGGGTTAAGGTTTCAATTCAATTCAGTTCAATTTTATTTATATATCACCAATTCACAACAGAAGTTATGTCATTGCACTTTTCATATAGAGCAGGTCTAGACTGTACTCTTTCTAATATTATTAGAAAATAATATACAGAGACCCAACAATTCCCACCATGAGCAAGCACTTGGCGACAGATACAAGGAAAAACTTCACTTTAACAGGCAGAAACCTTGAACAGAACCTATAGGCTCAAGGTGGGCAGCCATCTGCCACAGCCGTGTTGGGTTAGAGAGGGAGAGGGGGTGGGAGAGCTGGAGGAAAGAGAACATACAGTTGAACAATGCAAATTCCACATTGAGATTTAAAATAATAGTAATGGTAATGGTAGTGGTAATAATATTAATATTAATTAAAAATATCTATATATGACAGTAATAATAATGGTAAGAATAATAATGATAATGGTAGTGACTAATAATAATAATTGTAGTAGCAGTTGTTGAGTAGGAACAGAAGGTTGCCTTGCAATCATAAGGAGGCAGAAGTACTGGCTGAAAGCGAAGGAAGGAGAATATGGGATATGTGGTCATGGCTGACTATGGGAGGATGGAGGAATGTGTTGATGAAAATGTTGGCACCCGTGCTCCTAGTTATTGTGCTCTTCCTCCTTTTGACCTGCTGTGTAATTCCCTGCTTCAGATCAATGATTGCTACAGCAATTAAATCATCAATGGGTCAGTATATGAATATGCCAATAGAAACATCCAGCTCTGTTGAATGGATTCCACCGTTTGACAATGAGGTGATTTGAGGAGAATAAAATTGCATGTAACCACACTGGATGTTGAAGTATGATGTGAGTTAGAATAAAATGCTCATGTATGCTCATATATTACTGCTAGAGCTATTTACCTAATGGTTAAAGTTATAATAATAATAATAGTTCTGTTGTTTTGCTGATTCACGCATGCTTATTGATCTCATTAAATTTTTTAAGTTCATTCCTATTTGTGTCCAGTTATAATGATAATGATTGCTAATGACAGGCTATTGAATTGAAGTTTGCTGGATAAGCTAATGATAAGTATATGTGGGGTTTTTCTTCCTCTGACGCTTGAGGTTTTCCCCACTTGTCTGGTTGTTTGATTTTTCCTTTCCTACTTAACGTTTGTTCTTAATTATGTTGATTAGTATTTATTTTAAGATGATTTTATGCTAAAAAGGGAGGAATTGTAATGGCAAGAACAAACAGATTCTCTGATATAATAACATACAGATATTATTATAATTGTTTGGCGTCAATACTTCATTTGTGTATGATTGTTTGGACTGCGAGATGAGAACAGTACACTGATAATGATGACATGGAACTACAAATTATCCTATTGACTGTTATGTCCAGACTTCAGGGACACTCTTCTCCCCGGGTTGAGGAGTCTGACCCTGAAGACTGGATAAATAACTGATGCTCTTTTTCCTCTGTACTCATTCAGAGCAGATTATACTGATGTATGTTTTGCTGCTGTGAGTCCGTCTGCAGACGCTTGAAGTAAACCCACAGAAAGACAAGTGATTGCCTTGAGTGTTTCTTTATTCTGAAGAAATTGCCACTACAAGAGAAAAATGAGAAAGCACAAAACTACATGAGTGAGAAGATGTAGAGTTAGTAACATGCATTAATGGCATAAGAATGCATACAGATGGATAGGGAGAGGAGGAGAGAGGTGCATCATGGGAAGTCTCCTGGCAGTCTAGGCCTATAGCAGCATAACTAAGGGATGGTTCAGGACTCACCTGTGCCTACCCTAACTATAAAGTCTTAAGCCTAGAGCTATGAGCTCTTTCAGATACGATGGTGCCTGACCATTAAGAGCTTTGTAGGTGAGGAGAAGGATTTTAAATTCTATTTACAGGGACAGTACCTGTGCTGCAGCATTCTGGAGAGTCTTAAGGGATAATAAGGAATTGCAATAATCCAGCCTAGAAGTAACAAATGCATGGACTAGTTTTTCTGCATCATTTTGAGTCAGGATTTCAGGATTTATTCCTGATGTTTGCAATGTTATGTAGGTAAACCAAAAAGGCTGTCTTTGAAGTTTGTTTTATAACAAACAAAGATAACTCAGAGATTCCTTATGATGGTGCTAGAGGATAAGGCAATGCCATCAAGAGTAACTATATCTTCAGATAATGTTTCTTGGAGGTGTTTGGGGTCAAGTACAATAACTTCAGTTTTGTCATTTAACAGTTTAACATCAGAAAATTGCAGGTTATGTCCTTAAGACATGCTTGAAGTTTAGCTAACTGATTGGTTTCATCTGGCTTGATCAATAGATATAATTGTGTGTCATCCGCATAGCAATGAAAGTTAGGTTTCTTAGTCAGCATTTGCAAAAGCTTGTTGTTTGGGTTAAAAACAATTACTTTGTTATGGTTAGGGAGCCTTCGTCGTCATGGTTAAAAGAATAATTACTTGGTTGAGGACGTGGTCATGGTTAAGAAGAATCCAGTGTTGACTGTTGGTAGGTCACTGTTCGGTCATATGGGTCATTGTAGAAATCGCAGACAAACTACCTATTATTATTATTTAGGTAAGAGGACTCGTTACTGAAAACTGTTTTCTCATACAACAATTATACATCCTGGGTTCACAGGACTGTGCAGGTAACAAGAATGAACGACTAAATGGATGTTTCTGGGTAGGTGCTGGATCTGCATGCCTTTGTGTATTCAGTGTTCTATAGTCATGTCTCTGGCCCTTTTCCATCTGTCATATCTTTGACATATGACATATGCTTTGACACTAATGCTCAGAGGCAGATGTCTGTAATACAGACATAAACCTGCTGTCAGATCAGTTAGCGGTGGTGTGAAGATGAGTGGGGATGTCTGTTATGTGAGTCACGTCTAGTGGTCTTTCCTGGCCTCTAGTGAGAAATGCTTAGTGATCAGGGTTTTACTGTGGGTGAACCTGCGTGGAATGGCAGGCTCCTGATGTATTATCCCCAGGGAAGGCAATATTGCTGATGATATTGCTTTAGTGAAACAGAGCTTTGCAGTGAACTGGCAGGAAATAAGAAATGCCAGCACACAGAGGAGGCGCCATGGAGCTGGTTTCTTCCCAGGACTGACTGATTTCATGTGCTTTAATGGGTTACTGATGACTATAGTGTGAAGTTAGGTGGTGGGTGGTGTGTATCAAGGTCACTTCCCTTCTACATCAACACTAGGTTGAAATCTTCATTAAAGAGTCTGTTACTATTCTTCTGTCTCTCCGCCTATGTTAGTCATCTTTTTTCTGCCCATTTCTCCCATGCTTAACTGTTTTTATCAAAAGGCTGGTCAGGTTTAGAATGCTGATAGGGGCTGATACCTCCTCGGCGGTGTTAGTAGATATTCCTGTGGAATCAGGTCCCAGTTTGGGTTCGGGAGGCAGACACCATCTCCACATTTAAGAGTAGGCTTAAGACTTTCCTCTTTGATAAAGCTTATAGTTAGAGCTGGCTTGGGTGAGTCCTGAACCATCCCTTAGTTATGCTGCTATAGGCCTAGACTGCCGGGAGACTTCCCATGATGCACTGAGCTCCTCTCTCCTCCTCTCCATCTGTATGCATTTTTATCCCATTAATGCATGTTACTAACTCTACATCTTCTCTCTCCCGTAGTTTTGTGCTTTCTCGACTCTCTTCTCTCTCCTTCTGTCGCTTTCAGCAGGTATTTCTACCTCCAGAGCTGCAGAGTCTGGATCTGTGACTGTATGCCACCTGCTGCCCCTGTGTTCCTGCTCGACAACTGCTACTACAATTTTCATTATTAGTCTTATTACTATTATTGTCATTATTCTTCCTATCATTATCACTTAATTATATATATCAATTAATAATAATAATAATAATAATAATAATAATAATACTAATATTAATATTACCACTACCATTACATTAATATTATTTAAAATTTCTTGGTGGAATTTGCATTGTGGGATCCTTATCAAACGTTTACAGTTTGTGTTTTATATGATTCATTTTCTCTTGTTGCAGACAACCTGCTACCTGAGGCCTTCCTTAACCTGAACTTGCGTAGAAATAAAAGTTTGTCATAGTAATAGCAACAGCAACCGAAAGGTCACGCAGTCACCATGAGGAATTATTCTCTGACGACGATGAATTTTCGCAACAAATATCAGTAGTTAGTTGTCAACATCTTGCACATAAAATTATCATTTGACCTGAGGGTTGAACTAAGGTTAACAAATCACCAAAATTATTAGATAATTATTTAATTAAGCAATTAAATATGCTGTGGAATTATTACCATACACAAATAATTACAAACTAAAGCAGATGACAAGGTTAAGCTCATCATGAGAGATTGCAAGCAAGGAGCACCTTGTGGCCATCACTAATTACTGAATATCCTGTGAAAAACTGCTTTGAAAAATACAACACATGTAAAAATACAGTAACTTTTCGGCGGAAATAATTGGGGTGGCAGAATTAAATGTTGTCCTCCACACTAGTCAGGTCCCAGCTGGTCCCATGAACTGTGTTCAGATCCCTCCGAAAGCACAATTTATTCATGTGAAACCCTCGCTCAGTTGACAAATAAGTACAAACCTCATATGGATGCTGTCTTACTGGAGGAAAATCATTGACATGGATAATGAGTGAGCCTTCTGCTGGAAACCAGGCTGCTGGTCCTTTGGCACGTTCTGAAAACATAGCAGAGGTCTCCATCTAGTGGCAAAGTGTCTGAAATCAGTTCCTGAAACCTGTAAAACATTGTGTTTCTCTTTGTTTCTATTTATTTTTCATCTGACTCATTTTGTACTCATCTGTACATATTGTCACGTCATTCATCCTGTCACTAAGAATTATTTGGATGATATAACATTTATAGTTAGGGTTTGCTTTTTGCTTCTTCATTTAATTGTAAATTCAGTCTTAAATTGAAGTTAACTTTAAAGGATAAAGTAAGGGGTATTCTTGAAACAAACTAGTTCAGGTGGTGTCTAAATCCTACCACATCTAAAGGCAAAAGTGTTTAAACCTTTTCCAAATGACCACAATCGAAGGCAGAGCAAAAAGCCAGCTGTCATAGGGCAGGGCGAGACCTATATACATCTCCAGCTACCAGTCCACACTCAGTATCATCTGGTCAAGGCTGGACTTGAACCAGCTACCTGCCGGTTCCCAAGCTAAGGCCCTACAGACTGACCTACTACCACCCCTTATTAAAAATAAAAACATACATATATTGTTTTTGCCCCCTTTTTTAACTGGGGTATTTGCATGTAGTACTGTGTGTCTACCAGTGGTTGAGGAGGGATATATAGACTTTTATTTTGGTTTTATTTCTCCATTTATCAATATGTGTATTAGTTATACTACAATAAGTTATCAGAATCAGAATGTCGTGAGACCGATTTTAGAACCCAAATGCAGGACACACGGGACAGAGTGAGGTAAGATTGAAAACAGTCTTTATTGTGCAGATAGTTGTTGGGGTACGAAGTATCCGGTGTGGTTCGTGGCCGCCTCGAGGACTCGACTGGACCGGGTTGGAGACGAGGGGAGCTGGTTCTGGACTGGCGAGAGTAGTGGGAAGGGCTGGGCCTGCCAGGCGGTAGACCAGTGAAGCCTGGCGTTTAGTTCAGGTAGGCGGCTGGCTCTGGAGGCGAAGTTGGCTGGATGGCCTGGGCGTTGTGGCAGTTGGCGTGGTACCGATGTCCAGAAGATCCAAAGGCAGACTGAGGCTGTGATCACCGGCAGAGCATGAGTCTGTGACAGCGATAACCAGAGTTACTAACAAGGCAGAAACAAAGAACACTTTACACTTATCTTACTTGATGTTGGGGTCATTACAAGATGCGCATACACATGTACGGGGTCAATCTGCCAACCTCTCTCCGAGTTGGTTGATGAGAAGGGATCCACACGAGACCTACAAATGTCTTTCAAAAGTATTTATTTCCACACAAACAAACAATACAGACATATCTGGAGACACAACATGCTCACCGTCTTAGATCTACAGCTCCCCAGTTGTGTCTGAAGTTAAGGTACAAAGCAGTTGGTTATATGTTAAAGCCACACCCTGTCACACAACATTAAGTATTTTCCACAGCTTATTCTCTCAGTGCACCTCTGTTAATTTCTGACCTTGGCTTGAACCTTCCCCCACTTTCTCTTACCTGTTCTTAGATAGTTGCAGTCTATGGTGTGGCTACAGCTGCAGGCAAGAGATGCTGCATGAGTTAGACTTGTACAGAGAAAAACATCTTACATATAGGGTGTACACAGCACAAGCTATCAATCATAATAACACAGCCCGAGTTTTCATATCCACACTAACTATGACACAGAAATCAGAAATACTATATTTCTGTTATAAGTTATATGCCATTATCTACAGTGAGTTTCCCTCATCACCCCTAACTTAAGTTGCCTTCCTGCCTACTGAGGATATAAATCTGTAAAAATGGCTGAAAACTATATAGTTTCATTTCTATAAAAGGCTCTGTCATTTCCTAAAACAGCTGGTCACTGTAGTTTTTATCTTTTATGTTATTGAAACAGGAGGAAATAGTGCATTTGTTGGGGACTATTTTCAGTGCTTAATTAAATTTTGGTGCATTTGGTGCTTTAGTGAGTATTTGGGGCAGCAGGACAGTGTATGTGGGATTGACAAAATAAACTACAGTGTGTTCATTGTTGGTTTCCTCTTTTCATGGGATTTGATAGCCATGAGAAAAATATGAAATATCACCAGAGTTATTCTTTGAAATGTGATTTTAAAACTCTTACATTTAGTTTCAGTCTGAAGTCTGTGTGGCTCCAGCAGCATCGTTGAACAGCAAAGCTGCTTGTCTTACAGCTAATTAACAGCCAACATATTGAGCTAGATAGGAGCTGGAGGGATGGCTGTGTCTTTTTCTGTTCTACCTTACGCTGTGTCTGTTTTTAGGTTGTGTTATCATCCGTCCTCCTAGAGATGGAGGAATAAGGTACAGAGGTCTAACACAAGAGCAGGTGAGGAATTGCTGCTGCCACACTGTAATTACAGCTACACAGAGATCAATTCAAAGTCACAAGTCTCATGATATTCACTTCAAATTCAATACAGGTTAATATAAGGGCCCATATCAACCTTTATATTAAAAATTATACAAGGTCCACTTAAGTACTCTGACTCTTATCAAATTAAAAACATTTTGCATGCATGAAGGTTCCTCTTCTTCTTTGTATTGTTTTTCTTTCTTTTTTTACTGTCCCCTGGCCTGTAATGTGTCAGAATTTTGACATCAAACAGCCAAAATGATCTGTACTAAAGATCACCATATTAGCAAAAAGTGGCTTCAATTAAAAAACATTTTTATCAACCTTAAAATTGTGTGTGTTGAACTATGGCTGGTCTGTATAGCCTTAAATTTCCAGTTTCCTCTGTATCTACAACAACAGAGTCATGCCATACTCACCTCTATGCTGCTCATCATTATTAAGCTAATGACAGTGAAACTCAACACTTCCTGTAAGTGTTTCACATAGAAAGCCTACTAGCACAGAGAGATATTATGCTCTTGGAAGCCATATGAATGCTTTTGATGTGAAACATCTGCACAGAAGTGTTTACTTTAATTGACGTTAGCATCTTAAAAAACAAAACAAAGTGGAGGGGTTAAGATTTGAAATAAGAAGTGAATAAAAAAACATTTATTTTACAAAGTCCTGGAGTAGCTGAGTGGTGAGTGTGACATGACTCTGTTCTACTGATGTAATTAGTGTGGAAATGTACATTATGCAAAATGTATCAAGATAACTGGAAACACGGAGGAAGTGTTAACTTTGCATATACAGCAAATTAAAACCAGAGCAGATCAAATAACAAGGAGAGATGTTACTAAAATATGATCAAATAGGGAAAAATGTTAAATATAGACCTGGTTCTCTCTACAGTTGAGCTAAAGAAAAAAGATTTGTGAACTAATTTTAACATCAAATACTTGTTCATCAGAGTCCATTCAGACATTCAGACAATATCGCCAAATCTATATTGTGGTATATTTCTGCTGGTGTACTGATTCTGATTCTTTGTGTGTGTGTGTGTGTGTGTGTGTGTGTGTGTGTGTGTGTGTGTGTGTGTGTGTGTGTGTGTGTGTGTGTGTGTGTGCGTATACGTGTAGATCCGCAGTGTGCAGGTGCTCCCAGTAGACTATGAGATAGAGTACATCTGCAGGGGCAACAGGGTGATTGTGGGACCCAAGGTCAGGAAGTGTTTGCCCAACGGCACTTGGACTGATCTCAGCCAGCGCAGCAGATGCTGTGAGTTTAACCTCAGCTGACTCTCCACTTGTTTATCCATCACATATTCATTCATCTCCCAACTAAAACACTGCTCCAGACATGCATGCTCCTTGATCGTCTGCTCTCAGATGGCAGCGATATCCTCATTTCGTGTACATGAGTTCAAGTTCAAGTTCAAGCTTTTCAGTTAAAATAAACCTCAAGAAACCTGGCACCTGGTAGAGCGTGTACCATTTAGGCTGAATCCTTACTGTGGCCTTTCTCTCTGTTTTGCCTTTAGTTTTGTTTTTGGTCGCATGCTTTTATTCTGTCATGCATCTATCATGCATATGTATTTGTTTGTGTGTATGTATGTATGTTTGTATGTATGTACTGTATACTTGTTTTTGTATGTGTATATTTTATCCTATCTGTGAAGCAATTTGTAACTATGTGTTTTAAAAAGTGCTATGTAAATAAAAAAATATGATTATTATTATTAGAAAATGTCAACAGTTGCTGTTAATTGGTCCTATGTTGTTTTTTTAAACTTAAATTATATAATATTTATTTCCTGGTGAAGTGAAATAGAGAGCTTCTTTTGTCATTCATGGGGTTGTTGAAGTCTTTCGGTGTATACTGTATGATGCATTGGGTTGACTGCTCTGTTGTATTTTCGTTTCTCATCATTGGGGGTCATCTCAATCAAACATACAATTTATGGCTGTGAGATTTCTATGTTGCCTTTACACTGTGTGATATATTTTTGTATTGGCATAGGAACCTACACCTTGTGGCTTTGTTATTGTGTGGGACTTTGAGATGGTTTGTATTATTTCTGCCTTCTATGATTTTATTAGCATTTAATCATAACACCCGTACCATCCTGGCAAGTGGACAAACTGACAAAAGTCAGAATAAACTCTGGTGATTTATTCAATTTTCAATTCAATTCAATTTTATTTATATAGCACCAGTTCAAAACAGAAGTTATCTCATTGCGCTTTTCCTATACAACAGGTCCCACCATGAGCAAGCACTTGGTGACAGTGGCAAGAAAATACTTCCTTTTAACAGGCAGAATCCTTGGGCAGAACCAGACTCAATGGTGGGCGGCCATCTGCCGCTGTCGTGTTAGGTTTTAGGAGAGAGAGAGAGAGAGAGAGAGAGAGAGAGAGAGAGGGAGGTGGGGGAGAGGGAAGCATAATGCAAATTCCACCTAGAATTTTAAAATAGCAATAATGTAATGGTAGTGGCACTATTAATATTATTAAAGTAACAATAATAGGAATGATAGTCAAAGGAATAATAATGACAATAATAGTAACAAAGCCAATAACTATAAACTGTAGTAGCAGTTGTCGAGCAGGAACACGGGGGCAACAGGTGGCCCACAACCACAGATCCAGACTCTGCAGCTCCGGAGGCAGAAATACCTGCTGAAAGCGACAGAGGAGAGAAACGAGAAAGCACAAAACTACGGGAGAGGGAAGATGTAGAGATGTAGAGATGTAGAAGATGTAGAGTTAGTAACATGCATACTAACTAACATATAGGATAAAAATACATACAGATGCAGAGGGAGAGGAGGAGAGAGGAAAGAGGTGCATCATGGGAAGTCTCCCGGCAGTCTAGGCCTATAGCAGCATAACTAAGGGATGGTTCAGGACTCACTCAATCCAGCCATAACTATAAGCTTTATCAAAGAGGAAAGTCTTAAGCCTACTCTTAAATGTGGAGATGGTGTCTGCCTCCCAAACCCAAACTGGGATCTGATTCCACAGGAGAGGAGCTTGATAACTGAAGGCTCTGGCTCCCATTCTACTTTTGGTTGATTAATAGGCTTGAGTTGAAGATGGCTGCAACTCCACCTTGAGTAATGTGAGTATTAATATGACTGGGTGGAGTGGATTCATTTAGGCTAACATATTCTTCATGACCCAGACAGGTTTCAGTAAGACAAAATAATCAGTATGATACTCTTATATTAAATCGTTCACTAGTACAGCTTTAGATGACAGAGATCTGATGTTTAAGAGTCCACATTTAATTCTCCTATTTTGTTGTGCTATTTCAGCATTTTTGTTTAGGTTTTTATGTATAACTCCTCTTCTGTTAACTTTTGATTTTATTAATTTGGTTTTTTAAAGTGGTCGGGGTGCAGACACCGTCACTAAGGAGTTCTGGGTGGGTAACAGCTCTGGAAGCGCAGAGAAGTGTGTAGGACTGCAACTCTGCCTCCTGGTCTCAACTCTGGGTTGTCATGGTTTAGGTCACTAATAAACAGCCAGATTTCTAAATATGAGAGCTGCTCCATCCAAAGTGGGATGAATGCCGTCTCTCCTAATTGAGCCAGGTCTTCCTGAACCTGGACCCTCAGACCAGTATTTGATGTTTCCTGTAACAAATGCTTTCCACAGTACATTATTCTATACCTAAGTCTTATATAAAAATGTGTTACTTCACTTCTTAAAATACACAATATAGTTGGTCACCTCTTACACATCATACAATTTACCCTTTATGTCTGCATTTAGTAGCAAGGACCACACCATCAACAGATGCATTTAAATGATTTATTAATGAAAAAGAAAAGATTGTACTTGCACCTGTTCTTGTACGTTTTTGTTTTGCTGCTATACTGTGGGTACGGACCAGTGGGCATGATTCATATTAAGTGCTCAAGGATGCCATTGTGGGAGATCCTGAAAGATTGACCGAAGTAATGGATGGGACAAATGTCGAAAAGGAGTAGTAGCGGTGAATTCGGAGGTTCGAGCAACATGAGGGATGCTGTATCTGGAGTGGATGGTGTGGATGCAGACTGATGACAAGTCTGCGGTAAGAGGAAGGTGGCGAGGATATTGGGCTGGCTCTTGCTGTAGAAGTCCTCTTAGAAGTAAAGTTACCTGTGGATGCTACTCCTGCGGTTGAGGGTGCTATACTGACATACTCTGGCACCGCAGTGCCAAATGCCCTGGCTGAAGCCAGCTGCTGTGATTGCTGGAAGTAGAAAGCTGGGGGCAATGGCATCCCGGGGCCAGGAAACCCAACTATGGCGAGCTGCTGTGGTTGCTGGAAGTTGGGAAGTCATTCTTCCAACTTTGGTGTGTTCATGAGCTTTAAGTTGTAATGTTGAAGTAACATCGACATTACAAAGAAGATGTGTTCTATTTTATGCTCAGAGTGTTTAAACAATGTTTCTGCTGTTTCCATAGTGTCCCAGTGAAGATTATAGTTGCTATCCAAGTATGCATCCACCCAACATTTACTTTCGTCTGCCATGTCTCTGATGCTGACTTGACAAGTTGTGTACCTAAATCTTCGCTGACTTTCCGAGTTGTTGTTCCAACTTGAGGGGGTGATTGCTTGAATTTTCCCAGTTGGGAACTCATTTTTCTGATTATTCCGACACCACAGAGTGTGCGTGATGATGTCATGATGATGATGCCAGAAGAGAGCTGGTGTTGATGGAACTGTGGGCATGACATGCTGAGATGTAAGCATTGAAAAGTTTTGCTGTATTGAGTTCGAGGTTTGCTAGACTTATCCGCTTCCTGGACGGCTTTAGGATTGCTGAAAGCAGGGTCTCAGGCATTGAGGCGATGGAGAAATTAGCTTAGCGTGCTTAAGGTAATGTTGCTTGGTCTCATTTCTGGTGCAGAATACTTGAGTGAAAACGAGGAGAGGTTTAGATGGGTATTTATAGGAATACTGGATTGAGTTATGGTCCTGCTCCTGAAACTACTAGATAGCTCAGAATATTTACACATATTCACATTTATCCTGTGACAGGGGAAATAAAGTAGATCTACGCAGGTAAGATGTTTGTCCAGTTGAGCATCCTGTGGATATGCGGCCTGGACAAAACACAGAAATCTAGAATAAAACTCTTCTCCCAGACTACCCTGAATGCATAAGCAGAGCAACGGCGGGGGCAGAGGGATCGATCACCCCAGGGCCCGCATTCAGTAGGGGTCCCTACTGAGCTACAGTATTTCTTCATATATTGACTGGAGCCAGCTTTATTTACCTCAACTACAGAAGGTAATATGCCATTTGAAGCAGGCTTGTATTAGAGGCTGAGGTAGGCCTCTATTTCTAATTCCCTGTATTTGATAAATGTAAATGATCATATTGTTGCAGCAGACAACGTGGATTAAGCAATAGGACGTAGATCTCAGTTACATTAACCCTTTAATATCATTCAATACAGGAAACAACAACTCTAAACCTAGTTGCAAAATACAGCTGGAGTCAAGAAATGTAACAGCCACCTTGCTAATGGTTAAAACTATAAACCAGCACAAAAATGACAACTAGCAAAATAAACCACCATGTTCTGAACAGACACATTAGAAAGACTAACAAAAACATAACATTTGCATTTTGGAACATAAAACAGCAAACTTAATGAACTACTCCGTCCAGCACTAGGCATAATGGGAAATGTGGGCCGTCACTACAATGTTTTAGTACAAAGCTTAATTTTGATCCTCTCCCGTTTGCCATTTGTGTTTTTTTAATATAGGTTGGCACTAAAAAGTTGGGTGTTGAAAGACAAAGTTGTTGGCAGGTTTGCCACCAAGAAGGAGAGAGAGTATGAAGTTTTAATAAGGGACCATGATATGCACAAAGTCTGTTAACCTGTTCGGTAGATTGTTTTGTTCTATTGAGGATGGTGGAACACACAAATGGACTAACGTTAGCCTACACTAAACTAGGCCTACAGCAGGCTGAGCAGGAACAACAATTTGTGAGTGAAACAGCCATAATCAGTCTTTATAAACTAAAGTTTTGGTTATGAAGAAATCAGTCAGAATGTTAGATTAATCTGTTGTTTAACTCCATGTTTACCGCATCTCGCACCTTTCTGTGCCACTGCCTGTGGTGTTGTAGTCTTTTATTTTTGAATAGGCCTTGTAGTGCTGTAGACTGCTGTGTCTATTTTATGTTTGAATAGGCCTTGTAGAACCCTACTGAGTTTGTGCCGGTTTATTATTATTAGGGTTCAATCCGTGAAGCAATTGTCCCAATATTAGGAAATGAAAAAAAACCCCTGACATTCGGAATACTTTCGAATGGGCATGCCAAATGTCCTGACCCAAATAGCAGCAATGTTTCCAAATGGCCACAGACATAAGGGATATGAAAGGTCAAAAGGCCACATCCAGTGCATTTCATTGGATCTCGGCCCTTCATACTCCTTTATAAAGTTGCACCCTTTTCTCACTGAAAGTTGGAGTTGCAGTGATTACCTGACTGAAATTTGATGGTTGTAGGTTCATGTTAAGGTGCCTAAAAAGCTGCACAAAGGTCATAAGATTGCCAGGTACCCCCAAATGTCCCAACGGTTGTGATTTACAATGCTTAAAGGGGGCCCACTTATGTAGGTGCAATCAGTTAATTATGGAGATCAGAATTATCAAAAATAATTATAAATAATGTTAATTTATAAAGGGCACCACTCTTCTTAAAGAAGAGAAATGATTGCCAATTAATTGACTGAGTCTCACTAAACTATCAATTTGAAATTCAAATTATGTGGTAGTCAGCCACCTTATCCTCCCCAGCCCCGTGTTCTCTGTTGTTCTCTCCTACCCCGGTGTGTCTCCTCGAATGTCCCCAACTTGTCTCTGGATGTGTGAGTGTGTATGTGTGTGTATGTCTCCTGGTCTGGCTCCTGCTGCTGATCACTAGCATACCTGTCTACAATCATCCATCAGTCTCCACAGCTTAAATACCAGGCTCTCCCACAACACCAACGCCAGATCGTCCACGTACAGTTGTACGACCACTACGTCAAGGCTCCTCAGACTTACTAAGTTAAGTACTCTTTGCTAGTGTGTTTTTGCCTCGTTTTTTTATCCTGTTTTTGCTCTGCCTCACATTTATCCTGTGATCACAGTTCCTGTCTTTGTCTGGTTTCCTGACAGCCTGCCTGCCTGTCTCTCCAGCCATTCCACCTTGCCTGTCTCCAACTACTCCACCACGGAGCCAGACCCTTTGCATCCAACCTGCTCCATGATCTTGGTTCTGCTGACGGTCAGTCTCCACAGGCCAGCCCAGGTCTACACGGTACCACCTACACCTCGCCTCATGGACTAATCTGCCTGTCCAGATCCCCGTGGCGTCTAAACCAACTCAGACAGGTGACCGCCGCTTCAGTCTCCATGGTGGAACCATCGCTACTCTCCCGGAGTGACATTCTAATAAAGTCATAGAAAAGGTTTCAGTCGTAGTCATCTGGACACTGTTTTCAGAACCTGTTTTCGTTTCGGCGCCCATCCGGAAGTCATTCTCAACTGTGAAAAATGGACTGGGAACTCAGAAATTTAAGCTACTCTGTGTTACTTAAGCCCTGCCCTCAGGAAGGAGTCTACCTGAGTATCTGTTGATTACTCTGCCCAGTTTCACCTGAAACTGACCTAATTGTTTCCATGATGGCCCAGTAATCAGTAATCAGGCGTATTGTTTTCTGGCTGCACCTACCTCATCACTGTTAAGTACCTGATTAGCATATGATTGGCGTGACCAAGGTGCTAATACACTGTGGTAAACTTTGGGCAGATTGAATCTCAGACCACCATTTCTGTTCTTTTTTCACAAAAATGGCTTCTTTGACACCCCTTTCAAACCAACTCTTCTCTCTACTTAGAATCTTCACCTCACGACATTCTAATAAAGTGTGAATTGGTTGTAAAAGACTGCTAGTCTGTTCTTTATTTATAAAGATAAACAAAGCAAAAACACACAATATGAAGTCTAACTCTAAACTACAGAACAAAAGGTTTTGTGTGTGTGTGTGTGCGCAGTTCTAGGTGCACACCAAAAGGAATGTATGTGTGTTTGTTCTGCCTCCGTATGTCTCACATGCACAAGCCCATGTGGTCAGAAACAAAGTAACAAGCGGAGCGGGAGCTTTAAAGTTACTCTCCGCCGTGTGTGGTTGTCTTTAAAGGGCCAAATAGAGGTGTGTGTGTATGATCTGTTTAGGATAATGGTGCCAAGTTAACATTAGCATGCAAAAACTGTCTGTGTGGAGCACAACATAACTAACATCAACTTAGCATGTGGCTACCAAATTAACCTAACAGGTAAACACGTCACAACAAAACCTAAGTGAAAACACATCAAAAGATGTATATCGTTAACGAAACAGTTACACTATGCTATGGCCAGTTGTTACGTTACCGTCTGTCAGGAGGGAAAGAGAGGTGGCTTTGGTGGTGCTGTTAGCAGGCTTTGTGTGTGGCAACCATTTGCGCTAAACTTTGTTGCAGAGATCTAAGAGGCCTTCGCAGCGTTTTGGTAGATCAGGAGACTTTGGTTCTGCTGTTTGTTTCAGCTCCGAGCAGATTACACGGTGAAGCCAGAGGAGAGAGTTTAGGTGGGTGTCTGCTGGTGAGCAGACAGCTGAGAGGGCGATAGCCATGGGCTGTCCGCCGCAGTGGAAGATTCCAGGAGAAAAGAAAGTGAACAAAGCTTTTAATGACCTGGTGACATCCAGGTCACAGGTCAGACTGACCAATGCTGCGTTCGATGGCTCTCAAGATTGTGGGACAAAAGAGAATGCAGTCTCCTAATGAAAGTTCAGTTAACAATTACCCAAATGAATGAATTCAGCACCACTGAAATTTCATGTTATCATGGGACTAGAAAGTTGCAACCTTTTCCAGCTGAAAAAGCAGTGAAGAGCTGACATAAATTTGGTGCTTCTGGGTGCATGTTAAGACCCACTTTAGTTTATCCTCTAAAACTCAGCAACGTCATGACCTGCTGTTATGCTACGCTACAATTCCGTCATTCCCTATTTTCTCTTTCTCTGTCACATCTATCTCCAAAGTCAAAAGATTTTGCTTCACTGTGTCATTTTCACTCTTTTTAAATTTCATTGAAGCCACTATTTGTAGGGTTTGAAAATGTCCAAATTGTCAGTAGCCGAATAAAAAAAAAGACACTGTGGCAGACAGCAGTTCACTGCTGCTATCACTATCACAAAGTATGAGATCCCTTTTCAGAACGTGTATAAAATAAAGCCTCCTCTGTCTTTCTGTTCCAGTGTTGTTGTGTTCTCGGGTGTGGACATCATTGGAAAATGGCCAGGTGTCTTCTTGGCCCCTGGGGCCCCCAGTGGAGGAGACAGTGCTGCACTACAGCTGTCTCCCTGGCTTCATCCTCATGGGCCGAAACTCAACACAGTGCAATAAGATGGGCAAGTGGGACATGCCCAAACCTGTGTGTCACTGTGAGTTACTCTTCTCCCTTTATACTCTGCTGCATGGCTCAACATTTTGGGTTCCAACTGAAAACACTAAATTACAAAATTATTTTGTGGAAAGGTACCAGAATTAAAGGTGTCCTTGAAGCCTAAAAAGGCTGAATGCATTTCCTTCCTTATAAAACAGTCCATATTTACAATATTTTGAAGCAGCATTGTTTACATGTTTGTTAGCAATCAGTCCCCCCCCCCCTGTCTTTTGCTGGTACTTTGCTATGTTTGTTGACGCACCACCATCAGCTGTCGATCAGTAGAATAGTGTGGAGTTGAGGAATCTCATGTAGTCCCTCCAGCTTCTTTTATTTGGTAAATAGGCCATATGTAAATAGGCCATATGTCTTTGCAGGAAATGCTAGTTTCATTTACCATCACATTGGGTGATTTCACATGCTGGCCTAGCTTTGCACGGTCTTAACAGATTAACATCATTTTAACATTAGAAGCCTCCCTGTACGTCTACACTCACGTTTAAATGGCCCTTCATTACACTAATGCTCAAGGGGGTAGAATTGGGTAGGGGCGGTAGGGACATGTCCCTACCAATATCCAGCGACCACTGAAATGTCCCTAGCAATAATTTTGATTAAAAAATTTAAATATAACCAGTGTTGTCTGACAGTGTCTAGTCAATGTATGTGTATGTACAAACCCCCCTCCCTCATATGCCTCACAGTGGTTTGGCCCACTGACTTTATGTCAGACTATGTCTGACTTTTTTATGCCAAAATATTTAATATAGCTCATACAACCACTGGATATTTTGTGGCAAATGGACTGTACCAATCAAAGCGCTTCACACACTACATCACATTCACACACTGATGGCAGAACTGCTCAAACTAATTAATCATTCACACACTGAAGGCACAGCCCTCAGGAGCAATTTGAGGTTCAGCGTCTTGCCTAAGGACACTTCGACATGTGGACTGAGGGAAGCCAGGATCGAACCGCCGATCTTCTGATTGGTGGACGACCACACACACACACACACACACACACACACACACACACACACAGTTTTCATTGCAGTCAAGTGAGAAATATACACAAATCTATTATATTGTAATTTATTCCCCTGCATGCTGCAGCAGCTCTTCTTGCAGCAGCACGAGTCTCTCCCTCTCCACTACACTGTGCGCACACAGTCAGGAGTGAGAGTGAGTTACTATGGGGACGCTTTGCATCTGTCGCTTTGAAACTTTGTGACGACACAAGAGGAGAACAAGGTGGGGTGGTTGAACATAGGCCTAGTTGCAGCAGACTTTGTAGTGATGAGAAGATCGTTTCGTTCGGTCACCCAACACTAGCGAACCAATTCATGAACAACTACCCAGCTGCCCCCACCCGTAGCTCCAGCTGTTTGTTGTCCCTACCAACAGTGACATGAAATATCCGCCCTTGCTAATGCTAACAAAAAGAGCAGAAAGAGCCAGTGTGAAATGATGACTAGGACGATGTATGATTGGTCCTAGTGTATTTTTGCAGTGTACAAATCTTGGCACACATTCAGCTGGACTCTTAGGTATTCTCACACTTCAAGATGAGCTGTAAAATCTAATTCTGTTTTGTCTGTTCTTTTCTGTCCCCAAAGATGATCGGCACTACAAAGGTAAGAACATATTCATTCTTAACTAAAGATTTGGGAAAATCATGCAGTAAACCCATAGACTGTATTTATAGATGGATGATGCGTCTCTACTTCCTCCCACTGTACAAAAAAGAAGCTAACCTTACCATACCTTTGATATGGGAGCTGTCATTTTGTGCTTTTGGCGTCATTTGGAGCCAGAGTCTGCAGTCTCAGTAGTACCCATACACCTGGCCGACTCAATCGCAAGCCGGCCTCAGCTGTCAATCATGACGTGTAAACCCCTTTTAAAAGCATCAAATAACTAATTAAAACCAAACTTATCAGAAAGAGGAACACTTTAACATACATATCAGTGTAGTAAGAACTACCTGAAATGACAGAAACCATCTTTAGGAAAAATTTATTTGACATGTACTTTGAGTTTTTAGTTTGGCTCATGTCCCATCCGCTAACATTGAGGGGGCGGGGTTTATGACCTATACTGCAGCCAGTCACCAGGGGGCGATCGAGACGTTTTGGCTTCACTTTTAGGGAGCTGTCATGTCGTCCATCTTCATATACAGTCTATGAGTAGACCTAAGGTGATGAAATCTTTTCATCATATCTTTAAATTTGGCGACTAATAGTTGTAATGCAAGGGTTCTCAGCCATGAGCTGCAAACATGACTGAAGAGTCACCAGGTTTTAGTCCCTGCGGTGTGGTTGAGAGTCTGTTAATGAATGAAACACACTGCTACAGTGACTGGCTGGAGTGAAGACCAGTGAATCCCTCAACCCTGATAAATGGTTTGGTTTGATTCTGTCTTAAAAGAGTACACATTACTCACTCCAAAAATACACCATTCACAAAACTGAAAATATGGAAAACAAAAATGGACATGCAAAAAATTGAAAATAAAATGAACTATAAACAGCATGCAGTACATGATGTTGCACATACAACTGAAGCAAGGCCTGAAAACACCAAAGCTAATATAACTGATTTGATTAGGTTTTACAGACTATGACAAATAGAGCATAAAGTACTGACACATTAAATAAATTGACACACCTCTCCTCTTAACATTTCCTTTGATAAAAACTTTTTAAAAACTCTACCAGGCCACTTTCAGACATGCACCTCATTATGTAAATATGATGGCAATTTAACATGTCAGTCTCAAATCTGAATTGAGCTACAGCAGCTCAAGGTTAAATACACACAGAGATTAATAGTATGTCTTTTGGCATCAATCATCAATCATCTTCTTTGCTTAAAAGTAATAAAATATGTTTAATAAACTATGAAACACTGAATGAGCTGATTTCACATTGTTTAGGAGATTCTTCTGACATCAGATCGGTTTATAGAAGTCGGTGCGACTGGAGCTGAGGTTAAAGAAAACAACTCGTACTTTCACAATAATCATCAAACCAGCAGTCCTTATATTTCTAACTTTCATTCCTGCCAACTGCAAAGATGAAATTATTAATATCCAGCAAAATGCTTTACTTACAGCGAATAGGAATTAAATGAGTCTATACTAAACATCTTTCAGTCTCAGTCTCAGGAATTATTGTGAGCATCCTTCACAGTCACAGTGGTCATTAATTAAGGCTTCAACTGGAAACAAAGTTTTAAAATCCATCAATGATGCAGCCTGAGAAAGAACAGAAAACACTCTTGACGGTGTAGTCCCTCATTCGTCCAGGAGTCATTCTCAATTGTGAATGACTTCCGGATGGGAGCCGAAACGTCTTGATTCTGAAAACAGTGTCCAGATGACTACGACTGAAACCTTTTCTACGATAGAAAACACTCTTCCAATCTTTCCCTGTCCTGTCATATCTAGATACAGAAAAGCCAAGGTGAACATTTTCGTAGTAGACAACTATGTCTGAATGACAAAAAGCTATCACTAACAGATAGATGAAACCTGCAATATTACAGATTCCATGACTGAAAAGGGCTTGAGATTTTGAGTTTGTGACACCTAGCTGTTCCAGATTTTGCCCCTGACACACTGAAAGGATTTAGATCCAAAAGGACCAGATCTGTGAATTTGGACTGATTCTGCTTATTTTATACCCTGCTAGCCAGTACTACACCTGGCCTGCTGCTAAATACTAACCTCTATAATGTTGGGATTCAGGTAGGGCAGGTTTGGTTATTAGCAAAAAAGGAAATATATTTATGAATATTAATAATTATTAATATTATCAAATTATTAATATAGATATACAATTACGGGGCACCACTCTGGGATCAGGGACGAATAACCAAACATGAAAAACAGTCTCAAAGGTGGCTGTCCACCTAAAAATGTCGATATTTAAGGTACCATCTTACAATAATAATAGTCCAGTCCAATAATAATAGTCCAGTCCAGTCCAGGTTGAATCCGAGTGTTGACTGTCACAACCAGCTGTTATTACAACACATACACAAAATAACCACAGGCAACTACTTTTTAAAGGTACATTAGAGTTTATTTAATTTTAGCCCTGATTAACAATCAATAACTTCAGCCAACAACCACTATCGTGTATTCTAAACACAATAAGCATACAACAATCAGCAAGCACGTAAGTGTATGTGTATGTGTGTGCATATAGAAGTGTGGGTGCATGGGTGTGTGTGGGACAGTAGAGAGGGGGAAGCAAGGAAGATGGCGGACATGAATCACAGATCCAAAATGGCGCGCAGGCCCGCGAAACTCAAACAAAGGGGGAGAGTCAAAATGGAGGACACGCTCTAGCTGAAGCCAATAGCTGTCCCTTTATCACAGAGGAACTCGGTTGCAAACTTTCATTCAACAGCCGTGTTACTGGACTTTGGTCTGATAAAGCACAGTTATTAGCTTCCACAGTGGCTACAAACTAACACAGCTAAACGGTCCAGCGGCGTGGTGCAGATACACAATGGAACGTGCTAAGCACGGAAACACACAGCATAAACAGGACACAGTGGTCCGTTACTTCCCACAATAATGCACAACACAATTCACAAAAATTAAGCTTAGATGAAATTACACACAGTTATAAAGTCTATCCCTGCCCAGACACAAGCCTCTTACTGCATCAGTCCGTTTGGATTATCTGGCGGAGTCCTCTCAGGCTTGGATGCTGACATAACCGGGTCCGCGCTGTCGCCGGGTTCAACGACGAAACTGTTCCTTCGGACAGCAGCGAAGGGAAGCAGCAGTCGAATTTTAGTGGGGAGAGAGTGGGACTCAGCAGTTTTCCTTCTCTCCATGAAAACAAACAGTAAACCTATATCTTCCTTCTGCAGGCAAATATTGTTATGTGGAGTATAACAATCAGGATCCAAAAAGTGTTTCACCATACCTTTCTAGGGGAAATTCAAGTTCAACGTTGAGGGCCTCCTGTAGTAACCAGCGGAAAAATGGTCCGGTGCGCTCTGCTTTTATAGAGGTGATGATGTCAAAACCAGTAGTGGCTCATCCAGTTGGAATCCAGGGTTTGAATTCAAGCTTATATTTCACACCCAGGTGTGATTTAACGGCTGGAGGAGGTCTGGCGCTGTTTTACTGTTTGGCCCTTTGTTTTCCATTCAGGCCTCTTAGTCAAGGCTTTACCGTTTCCAAGTAGGCCTCTGTCTTTGTTCTCCACACGTGGTGAGGCCCAACAATGAACAACAATTTCCTGTTAAATTAATTTGAAATGGTCTGTAATTCTATGGGTTCTTTTTTTGTAATCCAATGATTTTCATGATTTTCAATCCATGATTTTAGTGCCTCCAACTCGTTAGCCTCCAACACTGTAGTAAATGAGTGAAGCAGATTCAATGTCAACACATGAAGCAAGTTGAAATAAGTCTGTTAATTTCTTCTTTTCAGTAACACACATCCAACAAAACCTTCTCTATTAAAAACGTCCGGCTGACTGTGATCCCCACTCACGAATGAAAGAATGTAAACACACTGCACAGCATACATTCAAATTCAGTAATGAAACCAGGTGGACCTTTCCAGTGCCTCTCCTATCACAAGCAGAATGAAAGAATGTAAACACAGTTACTGTGAGGAATATAATTAAAGCACGATATACTCTGATCACATATGATACACCAGTGTAGTGTTTTGAGGGTTATATCAATGGGAGAAACCCTGTCCTGTCATATCTAGATACAGAAAAGCCAAGGTGAACATTTTCGTAGTAGACAACTATGTCTGAATGACAAAAGCTATCACTAACAGATAGATGAAACCTGCAATATTACAGATTCCATGACTGAAAAGGGCTTGAGATTTTGAGTTTGTGACACCTAGCTGTTCCAGATTTTGCCCCTGACACACTGAAAGGATTTAGATCCAAAAGGACCAGATCTGTGTATTTGGACTGATTCTGCTTATTTTATACCCTGCTAGCCAGTACTACACCTGGCCTGCTGCTAAATACTAACCTCTATAATGTTGGGATTCAGGTAGGGCAGGTTTGGTTATTAGCAAAAAAGGAAATATATTTATGAATATTAATACAATTATTAATATTATCAAATTATTAATATAGATATACAATTACGGGGCACCACTCTGGGATCAGGGACGAATAACCAAACATGAAAAACAGTCTCAAAGGTGGCTGTCCACCTAAAAATGTCGATATTTAAGGTACCATCTTACAATAATAATAGTCCAGTCCAATAATAATAGTCCAGTCCAGTCCAGGTTGAATCCGAGTGTTGACTGTCACAACCAGCTGTTATTACAACACATACACAAAATAACCACAGGCAACTACTTTTTAAAGGTACATTAGAGTTTATTTAATTTTAGCCCTGATTAACAATCAATAACTTCAGCCAACAACCACTATCGTGTATTCTAAACACAATAAGCATACAACAATCAGCAAGCACGTAAGTGTATGTGTATGTGTGTGCATATAGAAGTGTGGGTGCATGGGTGTGTGTGGGACAGTAGAGAGGGGGAAGCAAGGAAGATGGCGGACATGAATCACAGATCCAAAATGGCGCGCAGGCCCGCGAAACTCAAACAAAGGGGGAGAGTCAAAATGGAGGACACGCTCTAGCTGTCCTCAAGATGGCGTGGAGCGTAGCTAGTTATGCTACCATGCTATCTGGGTCATTTGAGATGTGCGTGTAGATGTGTATATGTACGTGTAAATGTGTGTGGGTTAGTGAAGAGGAGAGAGACATAAAAGCACACAGAGTAAGACACACAAGATCTCAAATACCGTGGTGAAGCACAATAGCTGTCCCTTTATCACAGAGGAACTCGGTTGCAAACTTTCATTCAACAGCCGTGTTACTGGACTTTGGTCTGATAAAGCACAGTTATTAGCTTCCACAGTGGCTACAAACTAACACAGCTAAACGGTCCAGCGGCGTGGTGCAGATACACAATGGAACGTGCTAAGCACGGAAACACACAGCATAAACAGGACACAGTGGTCCATTACTTCCCACAATAATGCACAACACAATTCACAAAAATTAAGCTTAGATGAAATAACACACAGTTATAAAGTCTATCTCTGCCCAGACACAAGCCTCTTACTGCATCAGTCCGTTTGGATTATCTGGCGGAGTCCTCTCAGGCTTGGATGCTGACATAACCGGGTCCGCGCTGTCGCCGGGTTCAACGACGAAACTGTTCCTTCGGACAGCAGCGAAGGGAAGCAGCAGTCGAATTTTAGTGGGGAGAGAGTGGGACTCAGCAGTTTTCCTTCTCTCCATGAAAACAAACAGTAAACCTATATCTTCCTTCTGCAGGCAAATATTGTTATGTGGAGTATAACAATCAGGATCCAAAAAGTGTTTCACCATACCTTTCTAGGGGAAATTCAAGTTCAACGTTGAGGGCCTCCTGTAGTAACCAGTGGAAAAATGGTCCGGTGCGCTCTGCTTTTATAGAGGTGATGATGTCAAAACCAGTAGTGGCTCATCCAGTAGGAATCCAGGGTTTGAATTCAAGCTTATATTTCACACCCAGGTGTGATTTAACGGCTGGAGGAGGTCTGGCGCTGTTTTACTGTTTGGCCCTTTGTTTTCCATTCAGGCCTCTTAGTCAAGGCTTTACCGTTTCCAAGTAGGCCTCTGTCTTTGTTCTCCACACGTGGTGAGGCCCAACAATGAACAACAATTTCCTGTTAAATTAATTTGAAATGGTCTGTAATTCTATGGGTTCTTTTTGTAATCCAATGATTTTCATGATTTTCAATCCATGATTTTAGTGCCTCCAACTCGTTAGCCTCCAACACTGTAGTAAATGAGTGAAGCAGATTCAATGTCAACACATGAAGCAAGTTGAAATAAGTCTGTTAATTTCTTCTTTTCAGTAACACACATCCAACAAAACCTTCTCTATTAAAAACGTCCGGCTGACTGTGATCCCCACTCTATATCACAGTGAATGAAAGAATGTAAACACACTGCACAGCATACATTCAAATTCAGTAATGAAACCAGGTGGACCTTTCCACTGCCTCTCCTATCACAAGCAGAATGAAAGAATGTAAACACAGTTACTGTGAGGAATATAATTAAAGCACGATATACTCTGATCACATATGATACACCAGTGTAGTGTTTTGAGGGTTATATCAATGGGAGAAATCAGACACTGAACTATAAATAAAAAAAGAAAAGAAAAAGGCTTTGCTGGCTGACACCGCAAAGTGTGCTAAGATAACTGATTTATTTAAGCAGTAGGTGATGATGAGGACAATGCTAAAGAGGCAGAAACATCAAAGAGGAGTGAGCAGGGAGCAGGTGCTATATCAGGCTTACGTGCAATGTGCTGTGAACTAGCAAAATTAACTAATTAAAGAACAAAATGTTTTTGATAACCTTGGAGTTTTAATGCTACAGTCCCGTTGCAGGTTTGGCCATTTCCAAGGTTTAACTAGTCAGACTCAGTGCACAAACGTTTAGAGAAGTTTATGCTAACTTTCCCTAAAGTGTCAACTTCTACTGTAAATGAGTAAAATAAACATGTAAATTTGATCATTTTCTTCTAGACTACTCATCAGTTTTTACTCATCGCATTATAGCTTATAAGGCATATAATATATGAGTCCAGCAATAAAATTGATTTGTTAAATACTTACTCTACAGGTGAACGTGGCTCTGAACAAGAAAGGGAAAGGAGGGAGGAGGAACAGCACAGATCCAATTAGAGGTGCACTATTGAATGTTATTGTGTGACTGTAAATAAATCAACTAAAAAATAAAATGTAATATTATAGATTACTGTAAACTAATCAAATCAGCTCCACCTTTACCAGCTGCAACATTAAAGTGATGAACACATTAAAGTAGCAATAATTATAATACAATAATATATATTGTTCTCAAATGGGCCATTCTGCATCATGAGCACTTTTACTTAAGTAAGATTTTGAATGCAATGTAACAGTTTGATTCTGTTTTTGAGGTGCAGCTGCTGATAACGTTTCTAGTTTTTGAAACAGACAGGAAACAAAGTCAAAGATTTTAGTTTTACAGCAATAAAACAATCTGAATCTTTAAATTTCCTCTTACATTCGTCTTCAGTGATGAATCTGTGTCTCTAATTGTTGATTCAGGAGCTTTTTCTCACATTTGAGAAGAAAATTATGGTGAAAACACTGATAATTGTCATTTCTTTCAGTCTTTCGAACTCTTTGGAAGTACCATATTAAATCACTCCTTTTAAACGAGGAACAACAAAAGACAAAATCTAACTCATTATTGTTTTTTGTGGCTGTCAAATCTGTGATTTTAACACCACTTAAGAATATTTACCAATTATATTGCAAGTGTGTTGCATAATACACCACATATGTATTTGCCTATGTCAAGGTTGGACTGTTCATCATGAATTTAATGAATACAACAATATTTGATGCTCATGTCAGAGCATCCAAAGGATGTCGTATGCATTTTTGCAACAGAGTATCGTGAATATGACAGGGAATGTTTTGAGGAAGTCTTTGCAGGGACCTCTATGGAGACAGGTATGTGTGACAACCAGCCAGTGCCATTCAATACAACTAATTACTGGTCTGCTTCACTTTTGACCATTCTCTTTTAAATTTGTCTCTTGTGAGTCCCCCAACTTTATGGAAGTGCCATATTAAATCACTTTAACATTTTTTTCCTTTCTTTTTTTAAATTGTATTTTGCTGTCCTGAGTGTAACAGGAGATAAAAGTAAGGGAACATGAAATTAAGGAAAGGGAAGGATGGAAGGTTTGTATGTATATTGGAAAAATCTATAGTAAAAAGATTGCTAAAAAAAAAACTAGCCTCAACACTGCCAGTAGGTGAGTCATCCTCCAGTGTCAGTACTCCCATCTTATCTCATGGTGGGGATGTTGTGCTGCTTATAACATGACAGAGCTGTTTTCATCCCAGATAAAGAGTAGGTGGTAGTTACAGGTACTCACAGGTCTTTGTTCAGAGAAGAGATCATTAAGCTGCCATTCTGGCTCTGTGCTACTGGTAATATCCTGTGAATAACCAAGCAGTAAACTGCTCCTATGGATAATATATTTTTTGGCAAGCATGTTTAAAATTCGGACTTCCTCTGTCTCACTAACAGGCAATACCGACAGCAGTAAAACTGTTTGGCTATGGAAACACAAATAGGATTTTATAACCAGGATGACTATAAAACCATCACAGTTGATCATTAGTCATCTTTACTTTTTAGCTTTTTAGTTTTCTTTTCTGTTCTGGTTTAAGAATGAGCTTCACAATCTGTATAAACATCAGGTCAGTTAAAGTTAAAAAAATTACGTTAATGCATTAACTTAAAAACAGTGTTTCCAGGCAGAACAATCACAGTACTGGACAATGACAGCATCTACAGTAATAGAAGTGTTAAGCAATAAATTATCCAGTTCCTCCTGCACTCCCATTCTATACAGTATATAGTATCTTCATGTTACTGAAATATTAGCTTTTACCATCTGACTACTTTTCCATTTGCTTGAGGACAAGACGAAAATATTTTTTAATTTTTGTTTTAACATATTTATTAACCAAAACAATACAAAACAGACATCAAAGTTAAAATAAAAAGTATGAGAATTAAATACTGGAATAATAAAATACATATAACAAGAAAAAAATCTACAACCAAAATACTACAAAACACAAAAACAAAAAAGAGAAACTTAAGGAATAATACTTGTGATTTTTTTCTGAGGTCATGAGTCTTCTGATCATTAAAGTTTTGATCAGAAACCAACTACTCAACTTTTTCTGTTCTGTCAACTATTTTATCTCCAAATACAGTTGTATGCAAAAGTTTAGGAACCCCTGACAATTTCCATGATTTTCATTTATAAATATTTGGGTGTTTGGATCAGCAATTTCATTTTCTATCAAATAACTGAAGGACACAGTAATATTTCAGTAGTGAAATGAGATTTATTGGATTAACAGAAAATGTGCAATATGCATCAAAACGAAATTAGACAGGTGCATAAATTTGGGCACCCCAACAGAAAAATCACATCAATATTTAGTAGAGCCTCCTTTAGCAGAAATAACAGCCTCTAGACGCTTCCTATAGCCTGTAATGAGTGTCTGGATTCTGGATGAATGTATTTTGGACCATTCCTCCTTACAAAACATCTCCAGTTCAGTTAGGTTTGATGGTTGCCGAGCATGGACAGCCCGCTTCAAATCACCCCACAGATGTTCAATGATATTCAGGTCTGGGGACTGGGATGGCCATTCCAGAACATTGTACTTGTTCCTCTGCATAAAGGCCAGAGTAGATTTTGAGCAGTGTTTTGGGTCGTTGTCTTGTTGAAATATCCAGCCCCGGCGTAACTTCAACTTTGTGACTGATTCCTCAACATTATTCTCAAGAATCTGCTGATATTGAGTGGAATCCATGCGACCCTCAACTTTAACCAGATTCCCAGTACCGGCACTGGCCACACAACCCCACAGCATGATGGAACCTCCACCAAATTTTACTGTGGGTAGCAAGTGTTTTTCTTGGAACGTTGTGTTCTTTTGCCGCCATGCATAACGCCCCTTGTTATGACCAAATAACTCAATCTTTGTTTCATCAGTCCACAGCACCTTATTCCAAAATGAAGCTGGCTTGTCCAAATGTGTGTTTGCATACCTCAAGCGACTCCGTTTGTGGCGTGTGTGCAGAAAAGGCTTCTTTTCGCATCACTCTCCCATACAGCTTCTCCTTGTGCAAAGTGCGCTGAATTGTTGAACGATGCACAGTGACACCATCTGCAGCAAGTTGATGTTGTAGGTCTTTGGAGGTGGTCTGTGGGCTGTTTTTGACCGTTCTCACCATCCTTCGCCTTTGCCTCTCAATATTTTATGTGGCCTGCCACTTCTGGCCTTAACAAGAACTGTGCCTGTGGTCCTCCATTTCCTCACTATGTTCCTCACTGTGGACACTGACAGCTTATATTGCTGCGATAACTTTTTGTAGCCTCCCCCTAAACCATAATGTAGAACAATCTTTTTTTCAGGTCATTTGAGAGTTGTTTTGAGGCCCCCATGTTGCCACTCTTCAGAGGAGAGTCAAAGAGAACAACAACTTTCAATTGGCCACCTTAAATACCTTTTCTCATGATTGGATGCACCTGTCTATGAAGTTCAAGGCTTAATGAGCTCACCAAACCAATTGTGTGTTCCAATTAATCAGTGCTAAGTAGTTACAGGTATTCAAATCAACAAAATGACAAGGGTGCCCAAATTTATGCATCTGTCTAATTTCGTTTTGATGCATATTGCACATTTTCTGTTAATCCAATAAACCTCATTTCACTACTGAAATATTACTGTGTCCTTCAGTTATTTGATAGATCAAAATGAAATTGCTGATCCAAACACCCAAATATTTATAAATGAAAATCATGGAAATTGTCAGGGGTTCCTAAACTTTTGCATACAACTGTATATAGCTCTACATGCTCTTTCAAAGCCTTCTCCACACTGCCAGTAATAAAACTCTTGAAACTTGTTGATATACTGAATCACTGAATGGTTGGATGGTTGGCTAATGTTGGGCAGACACTGTATTGGATTTTACCTGCTTTGCCTTGTTGACTTGATTTTGGACCTGGTGAGCTTGAAGGAGTGTTGGATGAAGGCCATAAATGGGGATTACAGAAAGACAGTCATGACTTGTGCACAGCATCAAGTTTCCTCCAAGCCTTGGCTGTGGAACTCCATACCTGAGTGGGCCATGGACTTCTTCAGCACCCATGAGCCTCAGCCCCAGGTTCCCAGCAATCAACCCCAGCCCTCTTCCCAGCTAGCTAGCTCCCAGCATGCTAGCCTCCAGCCAGCACCACTGTCTGCTAGCCACCAGCCTGCTAATTTTCAGCATGCACCTCAGCCTGTTGGGTAGCCAACCAATTCATGTCCCGGTTGGGTCGCTGCAGCCACCTCCTGTCCTGGTTGGGCCTCCGCAGCCACGTTCTGCCTCTACTGGATCGCAGCAACCTCCTGTTTCTGCTCCGGTTGGGCCGCAACCTCCTGAACCTCCTGAGCTACAGCTGCCTCCAGCTCCGGTTGGGCTGCAACCATCTCCAGTTCCGGTTGGGCCGCAACCATCTCCAGTTCCGGTTTTGATTGTTTGCTCCACCCTGATTAGTTTCACCTGTCTCATTGTCTCCCTTCACCAGAGTGTATTTAGTCTGTATTCTTCCCTTGTCTCTTTGTCAGATTGTCATTGTCAGGCACCCCAGCATTTTGTACCTGTGTCTGTATACTTTGTTTCCCTTGGACCTTGCCTGTTTTTGGATATTGAATTTTGCCTGCTCCCTGTTGGACTTGTTTTCCTGTTCTGAACCGCTTACCTGCTGCGAGGGACTCTTGCCTGCCAGTATCAGTGTAAGAGGCATGTAAGAGGAAATTGAAAGATTCAGATTGTTTTATTGCTGCAAAACTAAAATCTTTGACTTTGTTTCCTGTCTGTTTCAAAAACTAGAAACTTTATCAGCAGCTGCACCTCGAAAACAGAATCAAACTGTTACATTGCATTCAAAATCTTACTTAAGTAAAAGTGCTCATTATGCAGAATGGCCCATTTGAGAACAATATATATTATTGTATTATAATTATTGCTACTTTAATGTGTTCATCACTTTAATGTTGCAGCTGGTAAAGGTGGAGCTGATTTGATTAGTTTACAGTAATCTATAATATTACATTTTATTTTTTAGTTGATTTATATTTTGTATTAATAATCAGAATCTGCAAAGTAATCAAAGATATCAAATAAATGCAGTGGAGTAAAAAGTACAGAATTTGTCTCTGAGATGCTGTTGAGTAGAAGAAATAGCATAAAATGGAAATACTCAAGTAAAGTACAAGTACCTCAAAGTACAGTACTTGAGGAAATGTAACAGTTTGATTCTGTTTGTTCAGAAACTTTTTCTCACATTTGAGAAGAAAGTTATGGTGAAAACACTGATAATTGTTATTTCTTTCAGTCTTTCGAACTCTTTGGAAGTGCAATATTAAATCACTCCTTTTAAACAAGGAATAACAGGAGACAAAATCATCACAATAAGTCATTATTGTTTTTTGTTGCTGTCAAATCTGTGATTTTATCGCCACTTATTATAAATTTTAGAATATTTCCCAACATTCTAGACTGAAACTGTTTCAAATGTTTCATGTGACTCTCCTGAAGTGAAATCTGAAGTGGAAAAACTTTGTGCAATTTGGTTTACAGGCAAATTTACTTACCAAATACAGTTACAGTGGTTTGAACCTGATTTCATGTGAAGCTGGTTATTATTTATTCCAAAATGACAATTCTTTCATCAGACAGTGCACTGCGTCAGCTGTAGTGACAATTTCTTCGGAATAAAGAAATTCTCAAGCCAATCACTTGTCTTTCTGTAGTTTTACTTCAAGCATTTGCAGACGGACTCACAGCAGCAAAAACATACATCAGTATAATCAGCTCTAAATGAGTAAAGAGGAAAAGGAGCATCAGTTATTTATCCAGGCTTCAGGGTCAGGCTCCTCAACCCGGGGAGAAGAGTGTCCCTGAAGTCTGGACATAACAGTCACTAGGATGTTTTGTAGTTCCATGTCATCATTATCAGTATACTGTTCTCATCACGCAGTCCAAACAATCATACACAGATCAAGTATTGATGTCAAACAATTATGTATAGCATCTGTATGTTATTATATTAGAGAGTCCGTTTGTTCTTGCCATTACAATTCCTCCCCTTTTAGCATAAAAATCATCTTAAAAAATGCTAATCAAAATAATTAAGAACAAACGTTAAGTAGGAAAGGAAAAATCAAACATCCAGACAAGTGGGGAAAACCTAAGGTGTCAGAGGAAGAAAAACCCCACATGTCCTTATCATTTAGCTCATCATTATAACTGTACGCAAATAGAAATGAACAAAACATTTAATGAGAGACTAAACCAAAGAACTAAGTTATAAAGAATAAACATGCGTGAATCAACAGAACAACAGAACTATTATTATTATAACTGTAACCATTAGGTAAATAGCTCTAGCAGTAATATATGAGCATGCATGAGCATTTTATTCTAAATTCGCATCATACTTCAAAATACATTGTGGTTACATGCAATTTTAGTCTCCTCAAATCATATAATAATAATAATAATAATAATAATAATAATAATAAAACTTTATTTATAGAGCACTTATCAAAACAAAGTACAAAGTGCTTCACAACAAGAGAAATAAAATACCACAGTGAATGATGAACTATAAAGAAATAAAATACATAAAATACACAAAAGCAATAAAATAAAGAATAAAATAAACAGCCAGTTCAGGTAAAATCAGGATATGCTTTCAGATAAAAATGTGTTTTGAGAAGAGACTGACTCAGACAACCTAATTTTTTCAAGCAAGTTGTTCCAGAGCCTTGGGGCCCTGATAGCAAAAGCTCTGTCCCCCTTAGTTTTTAACCTGGACTCAGGAACAGACAGGAGACCCCTGCCCGAAGATCTCAAACTACGTGAAGATGAAAATAGGCTAAAATATAGTCTGGAGCCAGGCCATGAAGAGCCTTAAAAGTAATCAATAAGATCTTAAAATCAATCCTAAAACAAACAGGGAGCCAATGTAAAGAGGCTAAAACAGGTGTTATGTGGTCGTACCTCTTGGTCCTGGTTAACAGCCTAGCAGTTTTGTACAGTCTGTAGTCGTGTTTTTTGATTAAGACAAGTGAACAGGCTGTTACAATAATCAAGGCGTGAGGAGATAAAAGCATGTACAACAGTTTCTGCATCACTAAGATTTAGAATAGATCGGATTTTTGCAATGTTTCTGAGGTGATAAAAACATGATTGGACAAGCTTAGTGATAGGTTGCTCAAAACATAAATTGCTATCAAACAGGACACCAAGATTTCTTGCAACAGGCTTGATATGTTGTGACAGGTTACCAGTAGATGGCAGTATTTGTTTAGTGATGTGTTGGGGCCCAATAACAAGGATTTCAGTTTTGTTTGAGTTGAGCTGAACAAAATTTATCGACATCCAATTTTTTATGTCAGACAGGAAGTCCTGCAGAGAACTCAGCATACTAAGGTCAGTGGGCTTGACAGGGAGCTACAACTGTGTGTCATCTGCATAACAATGAAAAGAAATACCATGTCTGCGGATTACATCACCCAAAGGAAGCATGTATAAGGAGAACAGTATTGGTTCCCAGAATTGAACCTTGAGGCACATCATACTTGATATGGGAAAAGGATGACATGAAGTTATTAATGCTGACACAGAATTTCCTATTGGACAGATAAGATGAGAACCAGTATAGTGCAGTGCCAGATATGCCCACCCAGTGCCTCAGTCTATCTAAAAGAATGCCATGATCAAATGTGTCAAAGGCAGCACTTAAGTCCAGCAGCACATGAATTGAACACATGCCTGCGTCTGCATTCATTAAAAGGCCATTGGTGACTTTTTAGAAGGGCTGTCTCAGTGCTGTGGTGTTGACGAAAGCCAGATTGGAACTTTTCAAAGGTATTATTGTTTTCCACAGCAGCAAGAAGCTGCTTGGATACAAGTTGTTCGAGAATCTTCAAAATAAAAGGCAGTTTGGAGATTGGGTGATACTTATCCAGGAGGGTGGGATCAAGCCCAGGTTTTTTTCGCAATCAGCATCACAATCAGCAGGGGCACAAGGAGAGGCAAGGTTAGCTAACTGATCCACAGTCTTAAACAGGAATCTGGGGTTATCTGGGGCAGAAATAAGTGCAGAGAAATGGCATGTTCTTGCATCCTTCACCATCCATGTTATAAAGGCGTAAAAACTCTAATATCTGTGTTCTGCTCTTCTGCATTTCTTTTTACAGCTTCGAATACTGTCATTTAACCATGGCATTTTCTAGTCTTTGGGTTTGGTCTATTTTTCAGAGGAGCAATGAGATCTAAGGTTGAAGAACACAGGTAGTTAAAATAATCAACCAAATCATTGGTGTTGGAGGAATCGGGAAACACACTGCCAGGAGAATTGAACAGTGTACAGAATATGCTCATTAAGGACGCGTGTGTACTTAGAGCGGGATAATTCAGTACTAGCAGCCTGTAATTCACAGTTAAAAACAATGCATAGGTGATCAGATACAAACATGTCCCTGATTTCCACAGATGGGGTTTTCAGGCCCAGACTAAAGACTAGGTCTAAGGTGTGGCCATGGGAATGAGTTTGGCCAGACACATGTTGTTGAAAGTTAAAAGAGTTAGTGATATTTAAAAAATCAGCAGCAAGGGCATTAGAGGAGTCATCAGCATGAATATTAAAATCACTACAAAGAAGAATTCTATCATAATTTAACACAAGACTGGATAAAAACTCAGGGAGTTCCAACAAGAAGGAGCCAGCTGGTTAAGGGGGGCGATAAATAATAGCAAATATGACTGGGAGGGGGCCACCAAGTTTAAACATGAGCACTTCAAAGGAGGAATCAATGCAAGCTATGAGGTTACACTTTAAATGCTTCCTATAGACAGTAACAAGGCCCCCACCTCGACCACAATCCCTAGGGTGGTTAAAGCAGTCATAATCCAGAGGGCACAATTCAGCCAGCTGACAGTGATCAATCACCAGGACATAACCAGGATTCAGTTAAAAACATAAAGTCTAAATCAGTAGAATAGATAAAATCATTTAAAATAAACGTTTTGTTAGAGAGGGATCTTATATTGAGAAGAGCCATCTTAAAAAGTCTGTGCTGGGTCAGATTTGAGGTTGAGAGTGGAGGTAGGGTTCTGGCCCGGATCTTTATTAAGTTATTATTATTGCTGTGTCAGCTGTGTCTGTTTCGCATTAAAGACCTATCCAAAATTACCACAGGAATGTTAAAAGTAGCACTAGAGGGATCCTGGCTCCAGATAGCAGCACTATGATCAGTCCACAAGGGGGAGTTAGTGACAGCAGAGGGTGCGTGGCTGTTTATGGTGGGCAACAGGTGATGTAAATAGTCAACTACGTGAGGAGGACAGCACAGCGTGCTGCAGGTTAGCTGAAGGCATGCGACTACCGGACTTGTTTGGGTGAAGACCATCTCGTGCAAACAAGGAAGAACGATCCCAGAATAAGTTAAAGTTGTGAATAAAACCAACGTCATGGGTGCTGCAGATAGACTGGAGCCAGGTGTGAAGACTGAGGATCCTGCTAAAATGGCCAATTCCACGACCCAGTGTAGGAGGAATTGGACCCGAAATGAAAGCATACTTTCCGGTGCTGTTGAGCAGGTCAAAAAGGTGGATGAAGTCTGCTTTTGTCAGCTCCGATTGCTGACGAACGGTGTCATTGGTGCCGACATGGACTATGATTTTCGTGATAGTCGTTGGGAGTGCAGCCAGAAGTCCGGGGAGCTTTTCGAGGATGTTGGGGTTGTAGCTCCAGGAAAGCAGCATGTGGCCGCATTAATTAAGCGGATATTCCTCACTATTGAATCTCCAACAATCAGGGTAGTTGATTGTGATTGTGGAGACCGCCAAGTTCCATCAGCCGTCGCTGGGATAGTTGTGGCCGGGGACTGATGCGGCGAGGGGGCGGCGTCCTCTTTAACAGAGGAGTTCTCTGCTGTCTCAGGACGAATGAGACCCCCAGAGCTTCTCCTGATCACGGTCTCTTTCAGTAACTTGCGGCGAGAGGAGGACTTGACTGAGATTTAATCTGCCCAAAGTCTATCAGAGTGTATTATCACCTTGGTCACGCCTATCACATGCTAATCAGGCACTTAACAGTGATGAAGTAGATGCAGCCAGAAAACAATAGGCCTGATTACTGATTATTGGGCCATCTTGAAACAATTAGGTCAGTTTCAGGTGAAACTAGCTATTAACAGATACTCAGGCAGATTCCTTCATGAGGGCAGGGCTTATGTAACTCAGAGTAGCTTAAATTTCCAGTTCCCGTCCAATTTTTTCACAATTGAGAATGACTTTCGGATGGGAGCCGAAACGTCTTGATTCTGAAAACAGTGTCCAGATGACTACGACTGAAACCTTTTCTACGATTACTGTTTAAGCAATATCATTGAGACAGCATGTGGAACCAACAATGTCAGATCAGCATAACCCACAATGTCACATGAGGCTATAACAGCTTTCTCTGCAGCCACCACAGCCTTCAGACAATTTGGCAGCCCAGCTGCTACAGAGTCAAGCTTGCTGGAAAAATAGCCCACTGGTCTCAGCCTCCCCCCATGTTCTTGTAGTAGTACAGAAGTCATGAACCCCTCCCCATCAACAGTCTGTGTGAAAGGTCTGTTACTGTCAGGGAGACCAAGAGTTGGGGGTGTGTGGAGGGCCAGCTTTAAGTCCACAAAAGCCTTCTCTGCTTCTGGTGTCCAGTGGACTTTGTCTTTTGCTGCAAGACCTTTCCTGTGTGCAATGTCTGCAAGGGGGTCTTCAATCTGTGCATAATTTGCAATCCATTGTCTACAGTATGACATCGTTCCTCGGATGGCCATTACCTGTTTCTTTGTTTCTGGCTTTGGGATGAGCTGAATTGCCTGGGTTCTTTTGGGTGATAGGGACTTCCCCTCAGCTAAGATCACATGACCCAGGAAGGTGACCTTTTCAGACACAAACTGCGGCTTTAATAAGCTAGCTTTGTGGCCATTTTCTGCAATGTGATTGAGCAGAGCTAGTGTGTGTTTTACATAAGCTTCTTTTGTTCTTGAACAGATCATAAGGTCATCGACATATTGTAGGAGCGCACTTCCTTCTGTCAATTTTAATGTATCCAATTGTTTTTTTAGTGCATCATTAAAGATTCCAGGACTCTCCGAATACCCTTGGATGAGTCTGGTGAATGTAAAACTCTTACCGTCAAAAGATGCCTCCAATAATGGCTGTCAGGATCCACTGGGATGCTGAAAAAGCATTAGCCAGGTCAACAACTGACAACCACTTACTCCCAGGTGGCACGTGTGAGAGTATTGTGTGTGGGTTGGTGTGTGGGCATGTACATTTATCACCTGCAAGTCTTGCACGAATCTCCAATGTTGTGGCTCTCTGGCTTTCGTACGAGGAAAATAGGTGTCTGGTTCCACACCTGAGTCTGATGTCTTTGCCCTACCAGCAGCTTCCTCACAACATCTGGTCCAGGGGCCCAAGCATTCCCATGTATCCTGCTTTGCTTTGACCAGGGGGACATGAGGATATGTGTTAGGGAAGGCTAACAAAGCTTTACAAAGTGAATCATTGAAAGCTACTAAGAAAAAGTGCATTTTCTATCATTCCAGTACAACCAGGTCAGCTTTAGTGTGTTTCTCTCTTTGTCTTGCCTGAACCATGCATTCTCAAAATGTTTATCAACCCCAAGATGTACATGTGATGTGCAGTGTAACTCTTGTGGCGACTTGATGTCTATTCGTGTATAGTCTGGAAAGAGAGCTTTGACCTTGGTAATCAGACTGTTATTTACAGAGCCAGCAGCTGTGTGAGGCAGCTTCCACTGATAAGAGTACATCAGCTCCCTGCTACTGTGTTTCACATATTGTGATGCAGTGTCAGAAATTCTGGCTACAATGATGCCTTCCGGAGTGGAAATCAGGATAATTCCTAATCATCATCATATCTCTTCCCATAATATTGATCGGGCGTCATTTAGATAACAAGAATGAATGTTTCAAGGGTTTCTCAATTTCTTCACTGCATGACAATGGTGTGGTATACCTTTCCACCAGGGGTGTTCCTGAAACTCCTACTGTCCTCACAAATCTGCCGCTCATTTTTGGAAGGACTGCAAACTCTGCCTCTCTGATGACAGAATCAGTCGCACCGGAATCCACAAGAAAAACAATATCTTTTCCAGCAACATTGTTTGTGTGTTCAGGCATGCGTTTGTATACATCATGTGTATATTCGGTGTATATCTCTGCTGGGGCTTTGTCATCAGTGGCTTGTGTGTGCTCAAGGTAAGAGATAGCCTCACTTATCAATGTCTGTGTGTGTGGCTGTGTCTCATGCAGACAGTTGTCTGTGTGTCATGTGTTCACATGCTTTTTTGTGTCAGTGTGGGTGCTCTTATGTAACTGATGTGAAGAATGCTCTGTCATCTCCAGTTCAGTGTTCATGCCAGCTCCTTCCCGACCTGGCGTTGACATCCCGTCTAGTCAGTCAACCTGCTCGTGATTCTTGGGGCAATCTTTTGCCCAATGTCCCATTTTGCCACAAGCGTCACTCCTTCCTTGTCCTCTTCCCCTTCCTCCACGTCCTCATTGGCCTTGGCCCTCAGCTGCGCCATCTGTAATCTGTCCGTCAGCTGCCTATTTTTCTTCCTTTGCTCATCTTTGAGGAATTTTCCTGCATGGATAGCGTGTCTCTCTATGGTCTCCAGGTTACCATACTCCCAGGTCACACAGTCACGTTTCACCATGTCTGCGATGTCAGGGTGGATGCCATTGATGAAATGGTCACGTAGATGTACTTCCCACGGGTGATTGTATTATTACCCCCCCATAGCTTCAGGCTTTTTCAGTCCGCTGTGTGTACTATGGATCTCTGAGAGCCTGGCCAAATACTCAACTACAGTTTTACCATCTTTTCAGAACGACGATGGGGGTGATTGGGCCACCCCAATGTGATTTGTAGGCCTCTTTGGGTGCCTTGTTCTTTCTCTTCTAATTTGTGTCTTAATATCTCTATCTGTCTGAGAGAGAAGCTGCCGGTTGATGGAAACCCAAATTCTCCACCCTTCCTTGCCGGGGAGGTTGAGGTAAAGAGTCCCAGACTCTATCTGTGCACGGTCTTAACCTGCAGCTCCGAGCGCCCAAGTCCTCTCACACGAGTGCAAATGCAGACAACGCCAAATTGTAGTGGCAATCGGAATAAAGAAATACTCAAGGCAATCACTTGTCTTTCTGTAGTTTTACTTCAAGCGTCTGCAGACGGACTCACAGCAGCAAAAACATACATTAGTATAATCTGCTCTGAATGAGTACAGAAGATAAGGAGCATCAGTTATTTATCCAGTCTTCAGGGTCAGGCTCCTCAACCCGGGGAGAAGAGTGTCCCTGAAGTCTGGACATAAGAGTCACTAGGATGTTTTGTAGTTCCATGTCATCATTATCAGTATACTGTTCTCATCACGCAGTCCAAACAATCATACACAGATCAAGTATTGACGTCAAACAAATATGTATAGCATCTGTATGTTATTATATCAGAGAGTCCGTTTGTTCTTGCCATTACACTCCTCACTCCTTTTAAACGAGGAATAACAGGAGACAAAATCTAAGTCATTATTGTTTTTTGTTGCTGTCAAATCTGTGATTTGGAAAATTATTATTTAACAAATTATTGAAGTACGCTTCTGTCACTGCATGATGAAGTACATCAGTCTCAGTGTTTTATGGCTCCATGTGACACATATAAGTCTGGTGCATCATTGTAAAACACATTGTTTACTGCAACAGTGTTTCAGTTTTACTGTCCAGTTTTGCTTTAGATCCAGTTTTAAAGCTCTTAAAAGAAGAAAAATCTCTGAAAACTTTGACTCAGACTCTAAATTGGTCCAAAGTCAGTTTCCAGTGAAGAGTTTTAGCATCCAAATTTGGGCATAAATTCCAGTTTTTCAGCCTCTTTCAAGAAGAAAAATTTTAATAAACTGAATTTTATGGCACCAACATGTTTTCCCTCAAAATTCAGCCTGACAGGTTTGATATCTTTGAAAACGTTGGGATCTTCACTAAAATGTCAAAATAATGTTCTGTATCGAGGGAGCTCAGTGTCATCTGAATATCTCATTGACAAGGATTCTTTCTGGGGCCCAAAGCAAGAAAAACTTTCTGAAGTGTGAGTCGGTCACATGACCGCGGTCGAGTGTGACATCATCAGTGTTGCTCAGCACAGACAGGAAGTTACACTTGATGTTTTCACACAAAAGAAGACAAAACACGCAAGTCCTTCAAAATATAAGTTTAATCAGAACAACAGTCCATATCTGTAAAACTACATCAGGACATGTCTTGAAAATTTCTTCTTTCTAGTTTTTTTCATTGTAAATCATTTTCACAATAAAATTATAATGTTGAACTATATTTGAAGCAGATTTAAATATGTATTAGATCATATAATGTAGTGGATGGTTATCGCTGAACTCTGGAAAGCCATTGTTAGGAACTTTATTGTCTAGACTAGTTTATTTTGGTTAAAAACAACACAAGACAATTAATGAGGACAGACATTGAGGACATATACAGTAGCACTGATAAACAACAAGAAAGTTATATAAAAAAAATATTTAGACCTCCAAAGACCCAAAATTGATGTAAAATTAAGGTTTAGTGGAGAAATGTAGTTTTGCGAATCTGGTAGGGCAGGTTTGGTTATTAGTAAATATCAAATATAGTTATTAATATTAATAAAATTATTATTGTCAATAAAATTATTAATAATGATTAATAATTATGGGGCACCACCCTGGGATCAAGGACCAATAACCAAAAGGGTTGTCCATTAAGAAATGCCAATATTTAATAACTATTTTACATTAATAAGGTGGACGGTGAAGGATGAATCCGAGCAGTGACCGTCACAACCAGCTGTTATTACAACATATACACAAATAACCATAGGCAACTGTTTTAAGGAAGGTATCATAGAGTTTATTTAATTTTAGCACCAATCAATAAACTTTAGCCAATAAACCTCTATTAGCTATTCTAAACACAATAAAAGCATAAAACAATCAGCAAGTGTGTGTGTGTGTGTGTGTGTGTGTGTGTGTGTGTGTGTGTGTGTGAGAATGGGGGGGGGCTAAGATGGTGGACACTATCACGTGGGTGGTTCATCACGTGATGATCCAAAATGGCGGGCAGGCCCACGAAACTTAAAACAAAGGGGTAAGAACCAAAATGGAGGACACACTCTACTTGTCCTCACCAAGACGGTGTGGAGCTGAGTTAGGCTACAACGCTATCTGTAAGTTTGGTATGTGTAAGTGTGTGTGTGTGTGTGTGTGTGTGTGTGTGTGTGTGTGTGTGTGGCGGTATGTAAGGCGCGCAGGTGTATGTTAGTGGAAGAGAGGAAGAAAAAAAGGCACACAAAGCAAGGCAAAGAGGATCCTAAATGCTGCAGCAAGACACAATAATTGTCTATTTATCACACAGGAACCCAGCAGCGAATCTGTATTTGGTAGCTGTGTTACTGGGCTTTTAACTGATAAAACACTGCTATTATGTTTACTGCAGTGGCAGAAAAACTAACACAACAAAGCCCAACTGTGTGAGCCTGGCACACTTTATACAACGTGGTTAACACGGGAAAACACAGCAGCATAGGACGCGGCGGTTCATTATTTCCCACAGCTAAGCAAAATCACACAACAATGAAGCTCAGAAACAAGCCTCTTACTTCGCTTTCAGTGGCGATTTAATGCGTTCAGTCCGTTTGGGTTATCTAGCAGAGTTTTCTTAGGCTCAGATAATGATGGTGGCCGGGATACCGCTCTTTGGGCGGGTTTAACGGCAAAGCTGGTCCTCGGGCGGCAGTGGAGGAAAACAGCTGAGTCGACTTAGTGGGAAGAGAGCGGGGCACAGCGGTTATCCTTTCTTTCCGTGAAGAAAACGGTTAAATCTGTGTCTTACTTCTGCAGGTATATGAGACCTGTATATAACGATCTCCTTCAGGATCCAAAAATTTGTTAAGAAAACACTGTTTCTCGTCCAGCGAGTTAAAACCTTCACCTTGGGAATTTTAATGTTCAACGTTGATTATGCAGCTCGTCTCCTCTGGCAACTTGCATTGGATTGACAATGGCAAAACTGATGTGCTGGATTTTATAGGCTTGGTGACGTCATGACCGCGTCACAAGAGTCTCCTGCACTCCTGTGGGGCTCAGGGAAGCTCTAATGAAAGACACTATCCATTTACATTATGGGAAATGTAGGACCAATTGTTTTTGGACTAAAAGTCAGAATATCGCCTCCTCTGGTGCTCACATTTTGACAGTTCTTTTTTGTGTTTTGTGAGTTTCCAGATTTTTGGAAGTATAATATTAAATCAGTGTAGTACCCATTTAAAGTATCTCTTTGAACAGCACTAACTAAACTAAATTTTAGAATATGGACCGACATACTAAGCTGAAACAGTTTGACAATTGTTAAATGTTTCTTGTGACTCCCTCGGACAATTTCTTAAACTTCCAAAAACATTAAGTGAAATCTCAAGTGGAAAAACTGCAGAGGTTTGTGGCCAGTTTGGTTTACTGACTGGTTTACTGACCGACTGTTCAAATACAGTTGTAGTGGATTTGAATCAGCTGAATGAGCTGATCTGATCGATCACTCTGTGATCATCGGTCGATGTACTCTGTACAATCAACACATGGGGACAGGGCATTGATACCTTTGTCCAGGAGCCTTGGACATCAGGCCTCAGAAAGAGGGGCATTGATACCTTTGTCCAGGAGCCTTATGGAGCCTCTTTCTGACTTCCTTGTGAGGGCATTTAGTTCTGTCTTAGGGCAGTCCTTGCGTTTCTCCCTGTAGGTCCCACAGGCAGAAAATCTTTGCTCATGGAGAGCCCTGAAGAGCTTGGGCCTAGAATAAAATGTTGTCTATGTAAATGTGGTAGCCTGTGCCAAGGTAACCTGGTTGCACCAGGAACATCACAACATCGTAGGACAGGCTATGTCTAGAGGGGATGTCGCTTTTCCCGGTGTAAATGGAAAATTCAACTATCTAGCCATTCCTTGAGTCACCCAAGACAAACAGCTTGAATGTATGTGTACATGGGATGCTGGTGGCTGTGGGGGAGGTGATTGTGCTTAGGGGGGGGCACCTCTTGGCTGGCCGGGCTGGTGGAGGGGCTGGTGGTGACCTGTTGGCTGGCAGAGGTGATGCTGCCTGTGGTTCACTGGACCCTGGCAGCGGTGAAGTTTTCTTCCTCCAGATCCCCTACACACATCAATTCACACCTATGAGGAATGTGGAGGAGGTGTGAAGCTCTAACTGCTTCTCTTCTATCCTGTCAGCTAATCTTCTCTGTATCTATTCCAATTTATCACATGCGCTACCTGTCCTATCAACCCCAAACAGTAGCAAATCACACCTGAATGAGATGTGGGGGTGGGGATACTCTCTCTTCCATTTCAAAACTTTACAGAGATTTCCAAAAATTTCACATTCAGTATAAAATCACAAACATAAATAAATACAATTCTATGAAAGACAAAGTCTCTTCTGTACAGAGCAGTATGATAAAATAGTCAATGGCTAAAGCATGTTTTCAAAGTGTGAATGGAAGTGAAAAATATTACATTAGTTATTATACTTGTTATCTAAAGGAGATCACATAGAATAGATGATGATGATTTGGATAAAGAGATAGTTCAGAGATGCAGTATGTTAGTTTTGGGTAATTTTACTGTTTTTCCCACTACCCAGAGTCAGAAACTGATACATGCCTTAGGACAGATATTTTCATGTATTTGGTGTAGTCTGAAGTTATAAAGTTGTTGAGTGTCTATGGTATCATATAACATAATCATGATCCAAGAATTGCACAAAACTAATTAAGTAAAATAAGTGGGGATGAGGGGACGCCTTTTCTTTTTCTGAGGGGAGGCAAAGTGCACTATTACTGTGATATTGCAAACAAGGTTTTTGTAAAATAAATACACCCATCTTCAAATAGATCCCTATTATTGTGGTATTCCTCTTAATCGAACCATATTTCTGTGCTGTATTATCGTGGAGATATTAATAGAAACATTTAGTAAATGATGAGTAAACGTGCCAATGCGTTCAGCAACACCACGGGGTTAAAGTTCACATCATGTGTCCCCTGAAGCAACCAAAGTTACAATGGAAAGTAATCGAGCGACCTGTACACTCTGCTAGAAACATTTATAGATGGTGATGCCAACGTCAGCAACACCACATTGTTGTAGTGTCCCCACAATCTAAGGAGTAATCGAGCGACCTGTACACTCTGCTTTTATAGAGGTGATGACGTCATTGTTGTAGTGCACAATCTAAGGACCCAAAAGCAGAACACAGCGAGGTGGAGAGCTGGATAGTAGTTTTAACAGTCTTTATTGTAACACGATAAACAATCACTGGTCGATAAATGCTCTTCCAGAGCGGGCAAGTCAGGCGTAGTCCGCTGGAGCTGGTAGTGAGGTTTGACGACATGGTCCATGGAGAACCGGCTGGGCTTAGGGCTGGAGACAGTGAGAGTGGGTTCTGGAGATGGCTCGTGCAGCGTGGCAGGCAGAACAGGAAAGGCAGTTTGCAGAGATCGGAGAGGACAAGGAGGCTGTGATCACCGGCAGGGAGTAACTCTGCGGCAGAGACAGACAAGATTACATGGGAGACAACAACAGTGAGCAACAAGAACTTAACTTGGTCAGGTTTGGCGCTGTAGTGAAGGTACCATACTAGTGTACTGAGACGATCTGGCGCCGTTTGCATTGTAGAGCCAGGTAGATATACTGTGGGAGTTGATTGGGTGATGGAGGTCAGGTGTGCCGGTGATCCGCAGCAGGAGGGAAAACCAGAGCACCCCGTCCAGGCCCGTACACACCCATACACCCACACACCGACCAAGAGACGAACAGAGGACTGACAAGGAACACAGGAAGGGGAGAGCAACACTAGAGTACACAAGGATAGGAGTAGAGATGTGGCTAACTATGACAGTCATGGCTGGGGCGCCAGAATTTCCTGTGCCCTTTTGGTGGCTCGTCCAGTAGGAATCCAGGGTTTGGATTCTGGGTGTGCGTCTGGGTGTGAATTAACAGCTGGTGGAGATTTGGCGCCATTTCTATGAGTTCAGGCTTTCTGGTTTCCCAAGGGCCTCTGTTCTTTGTTCTCCGCATATGGTGAGGCCCAACATCATTGTTGATACATAATTTGTAGTAAAATACAACATTTCCTTGTTTACTGTTTACTGCTTTCAAGGAATCCTTGATTTTGATTTATGTATGTGTAATTTGCCATATAATAGCAGTATAATTAAATTAATAATTTATTTAGGATAGGAGGATTACATCAATGTTTTTTGATTTCTTAGGTGCATTTAATACAGTACTGCCTCACCTCCTGTCCTCAGACTGGATGAATGTAACCTTCACTGCTCCATAATTGCTTGGATTTTAGATTACCTTATCTCCAGACCCCAGTATGTTAGACTTAAAGTTTGACACCCTTTTAACTATCCCTTGAGCCCTCCAGGGAACAGTTTTATCTCCCTTATTATTTACTCCTTATTTATGCCTTACACAGCCAGGCATCATGAAAAATTCTCTGATGATTCTGTACTTGTAGGCCTCAAACAAGGAGCAGACCTACAGAGATGACGTTGAGAGATTTGTCAGCTGGTGTGATGTTAATTACGTGAAACTTTATAACTAGTTATTGACTTTTGGAAAAGGAAAGCGGGAGCATTACAAATTCTCATCAAAAATCAGCAGGTTGATTTGTGTCACCTTACAAATATCTGGGGGTTCATGTTGATTTGAAACTGAAGTTGTCAGAAATTGGTAATGCTGTGTTTAAAAAGGGATGGTGTAGTCCTTCAAGGTCAGCAGGAAGCTAATATTTTCTACCAGAGTAGTGTGGCCTTGTTTTATACTGTTGTATGTTGGGGTAACAGAATTACTGCCAAAGATAAAAAGGATAAAAAAAAGTTCTACCTTTTTTTTTACCTTTTAAAATTACTTATTTCAGCATCTTATACAATTTCAATACATTTTCACATTATACATGTAACATATCAGTTTTTATTTTGGCTTGCCTTTAACCCTCTAAAACAGAGCATGACTTGTTCTACAAAACAATACTTAACTTTATAACTGTTTACAAAGAGATGAGCCTTTACGTCATTCAGGGACGATTTATGGTGCATGCGATCAGGTGATACGGGAACAGAAGATTGCTGGCTCACTGGAGTGGGAATTTCCAAGTTTCTGGGTCTTTCTCAAACCAGACCCACCCCACTCCAGCACAGAGTGTACTCTGTTTGTAGTCACAGGACATCTTCCAGAAGGTGTAGATGTTTAAGGTGCCATTTACCATTGATGCACCAGCAAAAGGTAGGTACTTCTTTATTTATTGTTAATGCATTTTGTAACAGTTGTATATTCATATCTAATCTTTGTCTACATTCTTATTCTTTAGTAGGCCTACGTTTCAATTAATGCAAAGACAAGGATTTCTATAGGCCTACATATTACTTAAGTGGATGAAATATCCAAAGGACAATAAATGTCTAAAACAATTTTTTGTCAGTTCAATTCAGTGGGCCTTTATTGGCATGGGGAACAGACATTGACAAAACAAGTGTGAAATAAAAACACACGTAGGCCTACATAAACAGAAGAAGAATTGTGATATATATATATATATATATATATATATAATTTAATAATAATAATGAAAATTGTAGACTTGCAGTTAAAAATACAAATTATAGCCATGTGTCTTTCAACTGATGAGCAGTTGGCAGTGTGTGAATGGGGTGAATGTGGCCTAGTTAAAGCGCTGACTAGTCAGAAAGACTAGAAAGGCGCTATGCAAGTATTTACCATTTATGTCAACCTATAGAGACTGTAACTTCCTGTTGCCAGTAGGTGTTGCTATGAGTATGACTGAATGTTTGCATGGAGATGTCTTCAGGGCAGAAATGTTATCAAACATGATGTTTGGAGCAGATTTGACCATGTACACTGAAGTTCGCTCCCAACTCCCCCCCACCTACATGTTGTCCTTGGCCATGTGTCTTTCAACTGATGAGCAGTTGGCAGTGTGTGAATGGGGTGAATGTGATATGTAGTTAAAGCGCTTTGAGTAGTCAGAAAGACTAGAAAGGCGCTATGTAAGTATTTACCATTTATGTCAACCTATAGAGACTGTAACTTCCTGTTGCCAGTAGGTGTTGCTATGAGTATGACTGAATGTTTGCATGGAGATGTCTTCAGGGCAGAAATGTTATCAAACATGATGTTTGGAGCAGATTTGACCATGTACACTGAGTTGCTCCCAACTCCCCCCACCTACATGTTGTCCTTGGCCATGTGTCTTTCAACTGATGAGCAGTTGGCAGTGTGTGAATGGGGTGAATGTGATATGTAGTTAAAGCGCTTTGAGTAGTCAGAAAGACTAGAAAGGCGCTATGTAAGTATTTACCATTTATGTCAACCTATAGAGACTGTAACTTCCTGTTGCCAGTAGGTGTTGCTATGAGTATGACTGAATGTTTGCATGGAGATGTCTTCAGGGCAGAAATGTTATCAAACATGATGTTTGGAGCAGATTTGACCATGTACACTGAAGTTACAAGAAGTAAATTCGACACCATGCCAGATACGAAAACTCACACTTAGCACAGCTATTAATTGCAAAAATTTGAAGTTGATCCAATTAATTCTCTAGGAGTAGTTTGTTAAAGTAATCAGCCTGTAAATGGCAAAAAAGGCCTAAAATTTCACTTTATATTCAAAATGACTGACTTCCTGTTGGGTTTAGGTTATGGCTCCAAGAGGCTTTTTTGTAAGTCTTGGGATGATACATCTGCCTCCCAAATTTCGTAGATCTAAGTAAAATGTAGTGCGGGGGCTACTTCGTTGAAGGCTAACTTCCTGTTACCAGTGGGTGGCGTTATGACAAATGTTCAATATTGGCACGTAGATTTCGTCAGGCTGGGAATCTTATCAAACATGTGAAGTTTGGGAAAGAATTGACCATGTACACTCAAGTTACTACAACTTTCTGTGTCATGGCAAAACATCAACATTTGACACTACACCATGGTCACGCTGTTCAATGAAAACTAACAAGCTTCACAATATAGTATCGTTCATGTCTTAAGGCTTTTCTGCCAAAATTTGAGGTAAGTGTGATCAACCTGCTAGGGGCAGTACGTCAAATTATAAAACCTGTCATTTCCTGTTGCCAGTAGGTGGCGCTAAGATTATGACTGAATACTGGCATGTAGATGTCTTCAGGGCGGGACCCTTATCAAACATGTGAAGTTTGGAGCATATTTGATCACGACACTGAAGTTACAGCAACTTCCTGTTTCTTCATGAAACATTTGACACCCCTTACCAGCCCCATCATTCGACAAAAACTCAAGCTTTTGATAACTTTTCATCTGCAACCTGTTTTATTTATGATGACGAAGTTTGAAGTTGATCAGCTTAGCGGTCTAGGACAAGTTTGTTAAAATATGACCCCTATAAATCGGCAAAAATATGAAAATTAATTCAAAATGGCCGACTTCCTGTTGGGTTTAAGTCATGGTACTGAGAGACTTGTCTTGGCATCTTACATTTGCCTACCAAATTTTGTACATGTACATCAAACCGCAAAGAAGTGCTTAATTTTTGAAGGCTGACTTCCAGTTGTCAGTAGATGTCGCTATGATTATGACTCAGTTTGGTGATGTAGATGTGTTCAGGCCTGGACTCTTATCCAGCATGTGAAATTTGACCCTTATCATACATACGAAGTTTGGTTGAGATTGGACCATGTACAGTCGTGTTACAAACCACTTCCTGGTTCATGGCGAAACATCGCAATTCTCTGCCCCATAATGGCCACATCATTCAACGAAAACTCAAGCTTTGAGCAATTTTTCATTGTGAAGGTCTTTTATATACGTTGTCCAAGTTTGAAGTTGATCAGATTAACGGTCTAGGTTAATCGGAGTTTGTTAAAGTATGACCGAGGTAAATCGCCAAAGATACGAAAATAAAATCAAAATGGCTAACTTCCTGTTGGGTTTAGGTCATGTCACTAAGAGACTTTTTTTGTTCGTCTTGGCATTTTACAAGTGCCTCCCATATATCGTACATGTGGGTTAAACCGCAAGGTTTTTCAAAGGTGCGCTATAGAGCCATTTTGCCCCCGCCCATTTTCGAAACCCATAAAATGTCCAATTTTTCACCAGTCCTGATGAGTGTGCAAAGTTTTACAACTTTGAGCACCTTTAGGCCCTCAAAAATGTGATTTAATTTTGAAAAAAAAAAAAAACATTTGATGCATTTCAATAGGGCCTTCGCCGCCTGTCGCCGCTCGGGCCCTAATTAAAGCTGCAAGCAGCAATGAGCGGGCCCTTGCCCCTTCCCGCACGTCGGGGCATGCCGTATCTGTCTGTGTTTTGACCATTGCACGAAGAAGATAAATGACACTTTCTGTGGCTTGAGAGAACACCAACTAATTATACAGTGGTATGCAAAAGTGTTTGCCCCCTTCCTGAATTCTTATTTTTTTGCATGTTTGTCACACTTAAATGTTTCAGATCATCAAACAAATTTAAATATTAGTCAAAGATAACACAAGTAAACACAAAATGCAGTTTTTAAATGAAGGTTGTTATTATTAAGGGAAAACAAAATCCAAACCTACATGGCCATGTGTGAAAAAGTGATTGCCCCCTAAACCTAACAACTGGTTGGGCCACCCTTAGCAGCAACAACTGCAATCAATCGCTTGTGATAACTTGCAAGGAGTCTTTTACAGTGCTGTGGAGGAATTTTGGCCCACTCATCTTTGCAGAATTGTTGTAATTCAGCAACATTGGAGGGTTTTCGAGCATGAACTGCCTTTTTAAGGTCATGCAACAGCATCTCAATAGGATTCAGGTCAGGACTTCCACAGGATTTTAAAATCTATTCTGGATTTTTCAAGGGGCCAGTGCAGAGAAGCTAATATTGGAGAAATATGATCTCTTTTCCTAGTTCTTGTCAGTATACGTGCCGCAGCATTCTGGATCAGCTGGAGAGTCTAAAGGGACTTATTTGGGCAGCCTGATGATAAGGAATTGCAATAATCTATCCTAGAAGTAACAAATGCATGGACTAATTTTTCAGCATCATTTTGTCAGGATGTTCCAGATTTTTGCAATGTTATGTAGGTGAAAAAAGACTGTCTGTGAAGTTTTTTTGATGTGGGCAGTAAAGGACATATCCTGATCAAAGATATTACTTACGGTGGTGCTAGAGACCAGAGCATTGCCATCTAGAGTAACTGTATCTTTAGATTATGTATCTTGGAGGGGTTTGGGGCCAAGTACAATAACTTTAGTTTTGTCAGAGTTTAACATCAGAAGATTGCAGGTCATCCGGGGTTGTTTTGTCCGTAAGGCATGCTTGTAGTTTAGCTAACTGATTGGTTTCATCTGGCTTGATTGATAGATATAATTGGGTATCATCTGCATAACAATTAAAGTTTATGGAGTGTTTCCTATTAATATTGCCTAAAGGAAGCATATCTAAGGTGAATAGAATTGGTCCAAGCACATAACCTTGTGGAACTCTGTGACTAACTTTGGCGTGCAAGGAATGATTCGTTGTTAACATGTACAAACTGAGATCGATCTGATAAATAGGACTTAAACCAGCTTAGTGTGGTTCCTTTAATGCCAATTAAATGTTCCAGTCTCTGTAATAGGATGTGATGGTCAATGGTGTCGAATGCAGGATCTAACAAGACAAGTACAGAGACAAGTCAATTGTCCTATGCAATTAAAAGGACATTTGTGATTTTCACCAGTGTGTGCTATTATGCACTCTAAATCCTGACTGAAAACACTCAAATAAACTATTATTATTGTTATGTAGAAAGTCACACAACTTATTGGTGACTGCTTTCTCAAGGATCTTAAAGAGAAAGGGAAGGTTAGATATAGGTCTATACTTGGCTATAAACCCTGGATCAAGAATAGGCTTTTTAAGAAGAGATGTAATTACATCTACTTTAAAGGACTGTGGTACATAGCTGTCAATAAAGACAGATTGATAATATCTAGTAAAGGAGTGCTAACAAAGGGTAAGACTTCTTGAAGTAGCCTAGTTGGGATAGGGTCTAAGAGACAGGTTGATGGCTTGGATGAAGAAATCGTTGAAGTTAGTTGAAGAAGGTCGATGGGAGCGAAGCAGTCAAAATATATATCAGGTTTTACAGCTGTTTCTAAGTTCCTGTATTTGAAGATAGATCAGTACCGGTTGAGGGCAGGAAGTGATGAATTTTGTCTCTAATAATTAGAATTTTATCATTAATGAAGCTCATGGTACTACTGAGGGCTATAGGAATACATGGCTCAATAGAGCTGTGACTCTCTGTCAGCCTGGCTACAGTGCTGAAAATAAACCATCCATCCATCCATCCATCCATCTTCTTCCGCTTATCCGGGGCCGGGTCGCGGGGCAGCAGTCTAAGCAGGGACTCCCAGACTTCCTTCGCCCCAGACACTTCCTCCAGCTCCTCCCGGGGATCGAGGCGTTCCCAGGCCAGCCGAGAGACATAGTCCCTCCAGCGTGTCCTGGGTCTTCCCGGGCCGCCCCGGTGGGACATGCCCAGAACACCTCCCGAGGGAGGCGTCCAGGAGGCATCCGGATCAGATGCCCTAGCCACCTCAGCTGGCTCCTCTCGACGTGGAGGAGCAGCGGCTCTACTCCGAGCTCCCCGTGTGACTGAGCTCCTCACCCTATCTCTAAGGGAGCGCCCAGCCACTCGGCGGAGGAAGCCCATTTCGGCCGCTTGTATCCGCGATCTTGTCCTTTCGGTCACTACCCAAAGCTCATGACCATAGGTGAGGGCAGGAGCGTAGATTGACCGGTAAATCGAGAGCTTTGTCTTTCGACTCAGCTCCTTCTTTACCACAACGGTCCGATACAGCGCCCGCATCACTGCAGACGCTGCACCGATCCGCCTGTCAATCTCACGCTCCATCCGTCCCTCACTCGTGAACAAGACCCCGAGATACTTAAACTCCTCCACTTGAGGCAAGGACTCCCCACCCACGCGAAGAGAGCAAACCACCTTTTTCCGGTCAAGAACCATGGCCTCAGATTTGGAAGAGCTGATTCTCATCCCAGCTGCTTCGCGACTCGGCTGCAAACCGTCCCAGTGCATGCTGCAGGTCCCGGTTTGAAGAAGCCATCAGAACGACATCATCTGCAAACAGCAGAGATGAGATCCTGTGGTTCCCAAACCGGACACCCTCCGGCCCCTGACTGCGCCTAGAAATTCTGTCCATATAAATTATGAACAGAACCGGTGACAAAGGGCAGCCCTGGCGGAGTCCAACATGCACCGGGAACAGGTCTGACTTACTGCCGGCAATGCGAACACAGCTCCTGCTCGGTTATACAGGGACCGGACAGCCCTTAGCAAAGGGCCCCGGACCCCATACTCCCAGAGCACTCCCCACAAAGCGCCCCGGCACACGGTCGAATGCCTTCTCCAGATCCACAAAGCACATGTGGACTGGTTGGGCAAACTCCCATGAACCCTCGAGCACCCGATGGAGAGTATAGAGCTGGTCCAGTGTTCCACGACCGGGACGAAAACCACTCTGCTCCTCCTGAATCCGAGGTTCGACTATCGGGACAATTCTCCTCTCCAGTACCCTGGAATAGACCTTACCGGGAGGCTGAGAAGTGTGATCCTCTGTGATTGGAACACACCCTCCGGTCCCCTTCTTATACAGAGGACCACCACCCGGTCTGCCAGTCCAGAGGCACTGTCCCAGACCGCCACGCGATGTTGCAGAGACGTGTCAGCCAAGACAGTCCCACAACATCCAGAGACTTAAGATACTCAGGACGGATCTCATCCACCCCGAAGCCTTGCCACCAAGGAGCTTGCCAACAACCTCAGTGACTTCGGCCAGGGTGATGGATGAGTCCGCCTCCGGGTCCCCAGCCTCCGCTTCCTCTTCGGAAGACGTGACAGCGGGATTGAGGAGATCCTCAAAGTATTCCTTCCACCGTCCGACAACATCCCCAGTCGAGGTCAACAGCTCTCCACCCGCACCGTACAAGGTGTTGGTGAAGCACTGCTTCCCCCTCCTGAGCCGTCGGACGGTTTGCCAGAATTTCTTTGAGGCCGACCGATAGTCCTCCTCCATGGCCTCTCCGAACCTCTCCCAGTCCTGAGTTTAAACCTGGAATTGTTATTATTTTCCTCATTAATGATGACTAATAGGCTGCTCTGGCATTATGGAGGGCTTTCCTATATGTTTTAAGACTATCTTGCCAGACTAAACAAGATTCTTCCATAAATGCCATTTCTATCAATGAGATGATCAATTTGGGAGGGACAGAAGTTAGCACAGGAGTCCTCTGTTATATAGAGACATGGCACTGAATTAAATGCAGATGAAATAACTTCCTTAAATTTAGCTAAAGCAATATCAGATAGAAATCTAGTGTAGGAATTTTTGCCTAATGGTGTGTAGTCTAGTAAAAGGAGTTTAAAAGTTATTAAAACATGGTCAATTAAAAAAGGATTCTGTGGAAAGACTATTAATTGTTACATTTCAATGCCATATGCAAGAACAAGGTTGACGGTGTGGTTAAAATAGTGAATGTGCTTATATACACTCTGACAGAAGCCAATCAAATCTAATAATGAGATAAATGCAGTGCTAAGGCTATCATTTTCGATGTCCACATGAATATAAAAATTTCCTAAAATAATCTGTTTTAAGAACTACACTTGATTAAAACTGAGAATTCAGATAAAAATTCTGAATAAGGACCAGGAGTGCAGTACCCTATAACAAATAGAATTGGCTGTGGTGTTTTCCAGGTTGGGTGTGAAAGACTAAGAACAAGGCTTTGGAATGAGTTATAGGTTTAGGGGTTGAGTAATAGGTTTGAGTTGAAGAAAGCTGCAACTCCACCTCCTCGGCCGGTGCCTTGAGGAATGCGAGTATTAATATGACTGGGCTGAGTGGATTCATTTAGGCTAACATATTGTTCATGACCCAGCCAGGTTTCAGTAAGACAAAGTCAGTATGATAAAATGATATTAAATGATTTAGATGATTGATGCTACTGTGACATACTTGTTGCAGTTAATTTCTTCACCATGCTGCCCATGCTGCCGGTGGAATAGATGGATACCACATAAGGATTAAAGCTACAGAGGAACCAGTGCCATGCAGACTACATGGACTACAAGCTTTTTCCATCTATACAAATGCAGGCCATTTGTCATGCAAGAGGCAGATTCTCGATGTGTTTGTGGGTTGTCCAGGCTCAGTACATGATGCCAGGGTTCTGCACAACAGTCCCGTCTTCTACCAGGCCTTATACCCTCCGGCTGGCTATTACCTCCTTGGGGATGGTGCCTATCCTTGCCTGGAAATGCCAATTGGCATTCTAACACCATACAAGCACCCTCTGCAAGGCCGGGTCCAGCAGAGATATAATTTGCATCACTCCAGGCTCATTCTGTTGTTGAACAAGCTTTTGGAATGATGAAAACATGCTGGCAAGCCACACTATCAAAGGCCCCGGAGGTCCATCCAACTTTTGCACCAGACATCATTGCTTGCTGTATATTCCCACACAATCTGTACCTTAACATGAATGATGTTCTGGAAGAGACTGAGGACCTCCCGCTTGATGAAGATCCCCAGAATGGTCCCCCCCATTGGTGCAGGTGGACAGAAAAGACCTGGACACCACACAAGGGCAGGGATTGCTGTCTGCCTGTCTGCACCTGTCCACTTGCCATAGCAGTTGAACGACCATGATTATTTGTGATTTCTGTGCACGCGTTTTGTTTGTATTTGAGTTGTGGACATTTCACCAAATAATTAAGCAGTCCTGATTTGGTTCATTTCACCAATTAAAACTGCACAAGCTAGCTTGTCTTTAGCACTACAAAATCATTTTTCCAACAACATGGTTTTTCTGTTGGACCACAAAATCCCAATATCCTGCCAAACATGCATGTCTGTAGGGCACTTGAACGTCACTCCATAACAAAAGTGTAACATCAACATCATCAACTTATACCACTTCTGTGTAATCCGAAATAAGACAAATGCAATTGATAGACGGTTTACACTGCAAGTTTTGCATGATTTAAAAGTGTGATACACTATAAATTATTTTTAAAATGCTGGTATGTCGTTGTTGCCTTTCATAGCCTTCTCACCTGGGAGATGATTAAATTTTATGGAGTGTTTCCTATTAATATTGCCTAAAGGAAGCATATCTAAGGTGAATAGAATTGGTCCAAGCACATAACCTTGTGGAACTCTGTGACTAACTTTGGCGTTGCAAGGAATGATTCGTTGTTAACATGTACAAACTGAGATCGATCTGATAAATAGGACTTAAACCAGCTTAGTGTGGTTCCTTTAATGCCAATTAAATGTTCCAGTCTCTGTAATAGGATGTGATGGTCAATGGTGTCGAATGCAGGATCTAACAAGACAAGTACAGAGACAAGTCAATTGTCCTATGCAATTAAAAGGACATTTGTGATTTTCACCAGTGTGTGCTATTATGCACTCTAAATCCTGACTGAAAACACTCAAATAAACTATTATTATTGTTATGTAGAAAGTCACACAACTTATTGGTGACTGCTTTCTCAAGGATCTTAAAGAGAAAGGGAAGGTTAGATATAGGTCTATACTTGGCTATAAACCCTGGCAAGAATAGGCTTTTTAAGAAGAGATGTAATTACATCTACTTTAAAGGACTGTGGTACATAGCTGTCAATAAAGACAGATTGATAATATCTAGTAAAGGAGTGCTAACTAAGGGTAAGACTTCTTGAAGTAGCCTAGTTGGGATAGGGTCTAAGAGACAGGTTGATGGCTTGGATGAAGAAATCGTTGAAGTTAGTTGAAGAAGGTCGATGGGAGCTGAAGCAGTCAAAATATATATCAGGTTTTACAGCTGTTTCTAAGTTCCTGTATTTGAAGATAGATCAGTACCGGTTGAGGGCAGGAAGTGATGAATTTTGTCTCTAATAATTAGAATTTTATCATTAATGAAGCTCATGGTACTACTGAGGGCTATAGGAATACATGGCTCAATAGAGCTGTGACTCTCTGTCAGCCTGGCTACAGTGCTGAAAATAAACCTGGAATTGTTATTATTTTCCTCATTAATGATGACTAATAGGCTGCTCTGGCATTATGGAGGGCTTTCCTATATGTTTTAAGACTATCTTGCCAGACTAAACAAGATTCTTCCATAAATGCCATTTCTATCAATGAGATGATCAATTTGGGAGGGACAGAAGTTAGCACAGGAGTCCTCTGTTATATAGAGACATGGCACTGAATTAAATGCAGATGAAATAACTTCCTTAAATTTAGCTAAAGCAATATCAGATAGAAATCTAGTGTAGGAATTTTTGCCTAATGGTGTGTAGTCTAGTAAAAGGAGTTTAAAAGTTATTAAAACATGGTCAATTAAAAAAGGATTCTGTGGAAAGACTATTAAATACTATAATTGTTACATTTCAATGCCATATGCAAGAACAAGGTTGACGGTGTGGTTAAAATAGTGAATGTGCTTATATACACTCTGACAGAAGCCAATCAAATCTAATAATGAGATAAACGCAGTGCTAAGGCTATCATTTTCGATGTCCACATGAATATAAAAATTTCCTAAAATAATCTGTTTTAAGAACTACACTTGATTAAAAACTGAGAATTCAGATAAAAATTCTGAATAAGGACCAGGAGTGCAGTACCCTATAACAAATAGAATTGGCTGTGGTGTTTTCCAGGTTGGGTGTGAAAGACTAAGAACAAGGCTTTGGAATGAGTTATAGGTTTAGGGTTGAGTAATAGGTTTGAGTTGAAGAAAGCTGCAACTCCACCTCCTCGGCCGGTGCCTTGAGGAATGCGAGTATTAATATGACTGGGCTGAGTGGATTCATTTAGGCTAACATATTGTTCATGACCCAGCCAGGTTTCAGTAAGACAAAGTCAGTATGATAAAGTGATATTAAATGATTTAGATGATTGATGCTACTGTGACATACTTGTTGCAGTTAATTTCTTCACCATGCTGCCCATGCTGCCGGTGGAATAGATGGATACCACATAAGGATTAAAGCTACAGGGAACCAGTGCCATGCAGACTACATGAACTACAAGCTTTTTCCATCTATACAAATGCAGGCCATTTGTCATGCAAGAGGCAGATTTCTCGATGTGTTTGTGGGTTGTCCAGGCTCAGTACATGATGCCAGGGTTCTGCACAACAGTCCCGTCTTCTACCAGGCCTTATACCCTCCGGCTGGCTATTACCTCCTTGGGGATGGTGCCTATCCTTGCCTGGAAATGCCAATTGGCATTCTAACACCATACAAGCACCCTCTGCAAGGCCGGGTCCAGCAGAGATATAATTTGCATCACTCCAGGCTCGTTCTGTTGTTGAACAAGCTTTTGGAATGATGAAAACATGCTGGCAAGCCACACTATCAAAGGCCCGGAGGTCCATCCAACTTTTGCACCAGACATCATTGCTTGCTGTGTATTCCCACACAATCTGTACCTTAACATGAATGATGTTCTGGAAGAGACTGAGGACCTCCCGCTTGATGAAGATCCCCAGAATGGTCCCCCCCATTGGTGCAGGTGGACACAAAAGACCTGGACACCACACAAGGGCCAGGATTGCTGTCTGCCTGTCTGCACCTGTCCACTTGCCATAGCAGTTGAACGACCATGATTATTTGTGATTTCTGTGCACGCGTTTTGTTTGTATTTGAGTTGTGGACATTTCACCAAATAATTAAGCAGTCCTGATTTGGTTCATTTCACCAATTAAAACTGCACAAGCTAGCTTGTCTTTAGCACTACAAAATCATTTTTCCAACAACATGGTTTTTCTGTTGGACCACAAAATCCCAATATCCTGCCAAACATGCATGTCTGTAGGGGCACTTGAACGTCACTCCATAACAAAAGTGTAACATCAACATCATCAACTTATACCACTTCTGTGTAATCCGAAATAAGACAAATGCAATTGATAGACGGTTTACACTGCAAGTTTTGCATGATTTAAAAGTGTGATACACTATAAATTATTTTTTTAAAATGCTGGTATGCCGTTGTTGCCTTTCATAGCCTTCTCACCTGGGAGATGATTAAATTTCCTATGTTGAAACATACTGTAGTTTCCTTTATTACTGCAACTGCTTATTTGTTGTGGTATAGACCACATCAGTACATCCCTTGTGTACTGTCATAGTGATCTTTTTGTACAAGGGAAAATGGGACATCTTTCAGACATGCTATTGTCAAGATCCATTTTTTAAAGACCAATTGTTATGTAGTAATTCAAAAAGAAGTTTTCCTTCTAGCTTTATTATCCACATCAAATTTCCTGGGTTATATTTTCATTTGGTACATCCCCCCACCCCAAAAAAACATATGTATATCTATATCTATCTATCTATTATATATATATAGAAATATATATATATATATATATATATATAGAGAGAGAGATACACACACATACAGTATATGTATACATAAATGTATAAATGTATTCACCTATGTTTTATGCTCAAATTATAATGAGACGTGACAGAAAATTTGTTCTACAACTTCATAGTATGTTGAGAAAAGAGGGCTGGAATATGCTGAGATTTCAGATTGTAATCCATTTAGTCCATTTCAGAAATGATTGTTCTGATAACCACTACAGGTGCATGTGTTTACTTGTTGTATTTGTACAGTTTGTCCATGGATGTATTAAAAGGGGAGGGGACCCTACTGAACAATGATAATTATTCTCTGCCTTGTCAGATGTTACACGTCCAGTCAGTGAAACATCTGACTATTTTTAACAGCAAAAAACACAACAATGTCTACCACAAACCCAAATTACAGAACCTGTCTATGTGCTGCCGTAGCACCAGCTGTGATCACAAGATGGCTTATTAATGAAGTTCAGAGAAAAATCAGAGATCCCATACATAAATGATTAAGGCTTACTGCACACCAAAACCTCTGCTCTGGACCAACCTAAATTTAGCAACTGGTTGACACCGTGTACTGGCAAACCCTTTGACTTTGCCCTGCTCCTTTAACCGAAATAACCCTAGAAGGGAATTAATGGTAGGCAGGTGAATCTCACCAAGGTATTCCCAGAAAACAGCTCTCACCAGTTTCAAAAAGTTGCCAAAATAGGCAGAAGGCTTTTTGATTTGGAGTCACCTATAGTTATTGAATATAATTCCAGTTAATATAAAATTTAGACACAGTGTTAGCACAACCTCGGTTTTGCACTGCTCCATTAACCGACAGTCCTAGAAGGGAATTAACGGTAGTTGGGTGAATTTTGCTGAGGTCTTGCAAACAAACTGTTTTCGCAGAAATATTCAGCTATAATTACCATAAGTTTTTGAAGTTGAAGTCTGTGTCTGTGGAAGTGCCCATGTGCTGAGGCTCGGAGAGAGAGAGCCGTGAACACAGGAAACCTCGCTTTATATAGCCATCTCCGCAGACCACACGTGTTAACCACACGTGTAGATAAGGGGAACATAGCGAGGCCAGTTTCTAACCATAAACAGGACATCATAAAAAACAGAATGGAATGTACAGCGAAGGAATTTCCAACTAAATCAGTCTGTGTAAATCCCCTAAAGTTCCAGCTCAGAGTTAAAACTTCAATAAAATTACAGCAAGGATAAATTGAAAGATAAATGTTGATAAGTAAATGTAAATATAAAATCAAATAGTAAAACAAATGAATGATTCAAAGCACACAGATTCAAAGTTTTAAAAGGTGTAAATGTTGATTGTGAATAAAAGGCAATATGATATATGACAAGTCATTAAGTAACAAATCTTTTAAATGTTTAAATGAACTTAAGTAATAAATCTTGTAAATATTTAAATGATCAAGTAAATGAAAATAAAAATACATTTTAAGTAATAAATCCTTTAAATGAGTAACTTTTAAATGATAAAGTTTAGTAATAAAAGTAATAAAAAGATTAAAAAAGGTTAAATGTTAATATGGAAAAATGAAAATAATCACGATAACTGAATCTGACAATGTTGACAGAGGGTTAATACTAACAGCTGCAACACACACACACACACACACACACACACACACACACACATACAGAATGGAGGAATGTGTTTCCACACACCCAGCCATCTTGTAATAGCTGTCTGCCTGCCTGTCTAAAACGAAAACACCTCCGCCATTTTGTTTTTCACACCTTCTGCTCTTGGGAAGAAATGTGGATTTCAGACCACTGTCCTTCCCTCTTCTTTGTTTTGTTTTTCTTTTTCTTTCTTGTTCTGCCTAAGCAGGACCCTGTCTGAGACAGGGCTTAAATGACAAATGAGTACAACAATAATTGCATAATTTTCCCATCCTTTCATCAAAACACAACAAGATGGTCAACATTTAACCAAAACCACGATCTTTCCCTAACCTTAACCAAAGTGCTTTTATATGGAATGCCATTTTATTCAATATTAAATAAATAAGTACATAAATATGCCTATGAAAATAATTCATATAGCTATGAAATAAATAAATGAATCAAAAAGGCTCAATAAATAAATAGGTTTTTATTTTAAGAAAAGATGTTTTTCAAAGGACTACTTTTATTTTTTTCAGGGGACTTTTATTTCTTAATGCCACATTTATTTATTTCATGGGACTTTAATATCATACTGCCACATTTATTTCCCAGCTCTTTTTATTTCCATCTGTTATATTCAAATGAAGGGGGCGTGGTTATCTCACAGAGCAGCAAGACCAGGAGGCTGCAATTTCAGGAACGCATATCTAGGACCGCAGTTCTAGGACTCTCGTTTTTTGCGACAGCACCACCCACCAAATTAGATAACCAAGGCCCGTATTTCTAGGCTATGGACAACATGGATGTGAGTGTGAGTACTGAAAGTGAATCAAGTTTTATTTGTTTAATGTTATATACAATTCTGGTGTCTTGAATTGGACAGCAAAGTTAACATTAGCTAGCCGGAGTGTGAGTAACATTAGCTAACTATGATAGTCTTAAAAGCACTACAAAAAAATCATCTGTTAGCTTATGATAGCTTGCTGCAAATGAACTGTTAGCCTATTTGTTTATTTGTTTAATGAAACCATAGCAAGATTTTGGCAAGTCCAACTAGGTGAGTTATATTCAGTGGTGGAATGTAACTAAGTACATTTACTCAAGTACTTAAGTACAAATTCGAGGTAGGGTACATGTACTTTACTACAAGTTTCCATTTTATGCAACTTTATACTTCTACTCCGCTTCATCTTTGATGCAAATATTGCACTTTTTACTAGGGCTGAAACGATTCCTTGAATGCTAAAAAAATCGCAGATTCAAATAATTTGCATCAAAGCTTTGTTTAATCCATATAGTGCACTGTGTTTCGCACAGATGATTATTACTGTCGCACAACGTGCTTACACTGTATATGATCAGAGGCGGTTCAGAGCGTCTTTGCTATGATTTGACAGCACGGATAACAAAGAGGAGGAAGAGAGAGAAACTAGCAAGGGAAAAGAGACAGGCCAGAGAAAGAGACAGAAAGTGTCCAAGTGTCTGTACTCTGTGTCTATTGTAAAACTGAACAAGCCTACCACCATAGCATGACGTCTATGCTTCAGCATCTCATCAAAAAGCATAATGTTACAGTCTCTGCATCCAGTCCACAGAGCAGACCTGACACAAGGTATATGAAGGCTAGTAAAGAATGTAGGCTATGTTAATTATGGCTATATGTAATGCCTAGTTAACAACATAAATCAATGTGGCGGCTAGTTATGATGTCCCTAAGTTAGCTAGGTTTTGTTCAAGATATTAACCACAGAAAATAAAATGCTGCAGTCAATTTATGAAAGCCTGAGCTTCATTCATGTTATTTATTATTATGATAGTCACAGTTCCTGTCCACTCGTTTCTGCCTCCTACAAATGCCACAAAGAAGATAGAAAAGGCTTTCGTTATGCCTGAGCTGTAGTTGAGTTGAAACTTGTAGTTCTGAAACTTAAGTGTATACCTTAACCACAAAGCTGTTTGTTTTTGCATTTCAGAAATGTTTTTCTTTAAAACCCAGAATGTTATACGGCACTTAAATGCACTAAATGGGTTTAGTTTTGACAGATAATGTTATGGTATGCAATTTAAGCATGAAAATGTAGATTTTTCTAAAAAGGAAACCAACTAGTTGTTAATTTTAAGAGACCTGTCTTATTTACTCTTTTGCATATTTACTATTGGTCTTTATTAAAGCAAATGTATTTCTTATCCGATTACTCGATTAATCGATGGAATAATCCAATGTATCCTCTTACAATGGTTTGCAAAAAGTACGAAAAGTAATGCACCATTTTTCGTGCATAATCCTACGAATGTCCAGCAACCAGCAACAGGCGTACCAGACCTTCAACGTCATAGTAATAATAAACATGTGGTTAACGTTGTGAAACAGTCGTAGTTTGGTTAGGTTTAGGCACCAAAACTACTTGGTTAGGTTCAGGAAAAGCTCACGGTTACGGCTAAAATAAGTAAGTTACATTAGTAACTCACAGTAACTCACGTGACGTAAACACGTCCTTACATAACTTACGTACGTAACTTAAAATAAGTAAGATTAACTTAAAATAACTCAACGCCAACTTATGCTTTCACACGGGACACAAACCCCAGTCTACAAGGTGAAAGTCCTGTTTTTTACCCACCCATCCATCCAGGTATTCACACATAAGTGTGAACTCACACCATGGACCCAGCTTCCAGCTACCATTGGTCAGTCTGACCTGCGACCTGTAATGTCACCAGATCAATAAAAGAGAGATTATCTTTGATAATTCTGATAATAATTATCATAATTAATTGATTGCACCTACACAGTTTGGTGGCCCTTTAACCATTCTAAATCCCAACAATATACTGTATATATAATCATGTGCCTCTCTCCAACCTTTCAAATATCTGGTTGAGATCTAGTGACTGCAAAGGCCATAGTGTACGATTCCATCTTTATTTTACCAGATAATGAGCTAATTATGCTAATTTGTTCAGTGGCGCTGTTGCGAAAAACTAGGGTCGTACAACTGCGGTCCTAAAACTGCAGCCTCCACTACTGCAGGAACGTAATATTGGAGTAATATTGGACCGAACACAGCCTCAGATACGACGGAGGCCGGTTTGCAGTTTGACGACAGGACAGGGAATACAGTACTGAGGTGGTTTTCTTGCCGAGTTTGGCTCCTGGCATACTGTTCTGCCTCAACTCTTTGTGATTTATAGAGTTTCCTGATGGACAGATAGCTTTACTTGTTGCTAAAATAACCACTGAATGCTGCTAACGGTAGCAGCTGTGACACTAGCTGTCCTATTAGTTGACTCTGCCGAGACTGGGAGCTTGGAGCACCGAAGGAGTGTTAGTGTTTATACCTCTAGCACAGGAGCTTTGGACCACCAGAAAGAGGAGTTTTTCAGACCCAGGGCAGGGGCGACAATGTAACAGAGCTCAGCAGCATGGCTACAAACTAGCATTAGCTAGTGGGAGCTACCATTTGCAGCAGTTAGCAAAAGTAAAGTAAAGCTATCTGTCCTATCAGGAAACTCTGTAAATCACAGAGAGTTGAGGCAGATGCCAGGGGCGCCAGGAGCCAAACCCGGCAAGAAAACCACCTCAGTACTGTATTCCCTGTCGTGTGTCAGCGCGTTCCTTTATTTGCAAAAGAAAAGTCTGGAGAGAAGCTATTCCTTAATTTGGCATTTATTAAAGCACTGGAGAATCAAAAGCATCTTGTACAAGGATCTTTTCTATTCAGCAACGTTCATTTAAATTATTAATTCTCACAAATCCCTCCTTTTACACCTTTTAAGGTGTTAGTCAAAATGGTGCAACTACACACTACAACCCCCTTCCCCACCTACCTGTACCTCCTGTAACTCTTCTTCCACATCTGACTCCAAAGCTTCACCTAACAGGGGCATTTGGTAAGGCGGAGAGTCTTTCTCTTTGGTAAGGGCAGTGGTAATGAGACGGTTGATCAATGCACGTAAGCAGGGGATGCAGCAACAGCCACAGCACACTAAAATGGCTGCGAAACAAGCAATGGAAACAATTAGTGATATGAATAGGGCCTAATATTTACCAAAATAATGATCTTCCCAATTACTAAACGGATCGTTGATGCCTGAATTTTCAGCAAACTCTTCAGACAGGGAAGTAAGGTCAGCTAGAGCCTTGGTGATGCTTCCATCAGGGGCAGTATTATTGGGAATGAATGTACAGCAGAAGTCCCCAAACATTTTGCAGACTCCGCCCTTTTCTGCCAACAGCATATCTAAAGCCATCCTATTCTGCCAGGCCATAAGAGAAGTTGGTCCCAATTGTTCCTCTTAGGTCACAGAGGCCTGGTTGGCAAAAAGGGTGCCACGGTCAACCCCTAGAGTCAGCCAGGACAGTTAGGGCTTCTCAACTCTTTGGGTAAAGTTCTTAGTTTTATCTTTTAGAGCCCTTACTCGTGTTCAGCCACTTCAGTTCTAACCTCCACTAATGTGCGTTAGGGTGGTGGGGCTGATACACAATGTGTCAGGTGGTGCCAAATTACTCCAGCTTTTTCTTTTACCTGGACTGCGTGGGAGGTACCCCAATCACTTCATAAGGTCCTGTCCACCTGGGATCAGTCCACTTTCTCTTATGAACTTTCACTCGTACCCAATCCCCTACCTGTACTGCTGGAGTCTCAGTGATGGTTGCTTCGGGTTCGGCCAGCTGTACCTGTTTACACAAAACTCAGGACAAGTTAGTCAATGCAGTCATGTATTCGTCACAGTCAATCTGCCAGACATCCAGAGGGGGCATATGACCTCCCTCCCTGGGTGGCCCTGGCCTTGGCCTACCTGTCAGCAACTCATGGGGTGTCAAGTGTGTCTTGGCCCCTAGGGAGGTTCTCATGAACATAAGTGCCAAAGGCAGTGCATCCACCCAACCGAGCTTTGTGCCAAAACAGATTTTAGCAATCTTTCTTTTCAGAGTCTGGTTGGCTCTTTCCACCAAACCTTGCAATGCAGGATGATACACTGCTCCATATCTATGTGTTATTCCCAGTGCTTTTTCCATCCCCCCCAGCTGTTTGTTACTGAAATGTGAGTCGTATCTGAGCATACACTACGTGGGACCCCATATCTCGTTATTAGCTCATTTTTCAACTATTTTACTACTGCATCTGCTGACTCTTTTTTGCATTGTATTGCCTCTACCCACTTGGTGAATCTGTCCACCATCACCAGCAAGTAACAGTAGGCTTTTGTTCTGTTTTGCACACCCATATCGGTGAAGTCGATCGTGATGTCTTGGAATGGTGTTTCTGGTACTGGAAACCTTCCCATTGGGCACTTGTATGCCTGCTTAGGGTTGTGTCCATTGCAAGTGTAGCAGTCTGTCACATAGTTATCCACTATGGCTGTCATGTGGGGATACCACCAGCATCCTTCAGTGTTCTTCTGTGTTTTCTTCTTGTTCTCATGAGCTGGTCCTTGTGCTTGTTTGAGTAGTAGCTGACAAAGTTTGGCTGGAGCTACTATTCTTCTTTGTTGCTACTTTCCGATGCCATTCACTTTGCTCGTATACTCCTGCTTGTTCTTGCATGTCAATGATGTCTTTCTCTGTTAGTTCAGGTAGTTGTTCAATGGTGACAGACATCTGTCTTGGTGTGTATCCTTCCGCCTTCTTGGCTGCCGAGTCTGCAGCATCATTTCCTTCAGCTATGCTGGTGTCCTTTGCATTTCATCACGGCCACAGCTGCAGGCAGTAGTACAGCTCTTACCAGTTTTTCTAGCTGTGCTCAGTGCTTTACTGGAGTGTTGGCTGTAGTCAGGAAGTTCCTTCTGACCCACTGCAGTCCATCCACATGTACAGCTCCATGTCCATAGGCTGAGTCTTTGTAGATGTTCACTCTTTTTCCACCAGACAACTCCAGGACTCTTGTTAAGGTCACTATTTCAGCCAGCTGTGCTGAGGCTGGTTGTGGTATGAGACCTTGGTCTATTGTCTTTGTGTGTGGATCCTGTTTTACTACAGCATAGGAGGCCAAATTTCCACTGTCTCTTCTGTAGCATCATCCATCTGTGAACAGGACCACCTCTAGAGGTTCTGTTTCCAGATCTGAGTCTTACATTTTTCTCAGCTCTTTCTGCACAGTTATGCGCTTGGTTATTGTCTGTGGCCAGTCCACTTGCCATGTTCACACCTTCAGTGTAGTATGTGACATGTGCTTGTAGCAGAATGTCTGAATTTTTTATTTTATTTTTTCTTGCTGTGGAGAAGGTGAATGCACTTGATCCCAAAAATGCCACTACTCCATGATCAGTGTTCAGTTTCAATTCGTGGCACATTACTATGTGGCTTGTTTTTGTGATTGCTTTTGCCAATGCTGTCAAGTACCTTGTACATCCTGCTTGCCCTGTTTCCATATTATCCAGTTTGGAGCTGTGGTACATTAGTACTCTTCTTTCTCCCTCCTTTTTCTGGAAAAGCACAACATTAACTACTCCAGCTTTTTCAGAAACATCAAGATGGAAGGGTTTTGTGTAGTCAGGTGATGTCAGAGCAGCAGCTTGTGCCAGTGCTTGTTTCGTGAGGGTGAAGGTCTCTTCTGCTGGTTGGATCCGTGACAAGTGGCCAGTGAGGTTGCGATTTCCCACCTCTGCCACCATGTCTCGCAAGGGTTGTGTGAGATCCACATGAGCTGGAACATGGTTACGCCTATACCCTGTCAGGCCTAAAAAAGCTAGCATTTGTTGGACTGTGGCTGGTTTATACAAGAGTAAGTGGCTCCAGTGTCCGCCATTAACAAGTAAGGCGGACACTGTCATACTGTCAAGTCTGTCATAGGTGGAAAGAACTGCCCTACGTTAGTCCCCGGGCCCCTTCAGTAGTCCTGTGAATCCCAATCCCTGCAGGGGGCACAGTCGGCAACTGAGCTTTAATGGCCTCAGTTACGGCCTTGGTCACTTCCATTACAGCCTCTTAGAGGTGTATGGTATGGGGGAGGGTCCATTTCTGGTAGGGAGGGGTATAGTTGGCTGGGCAGATCCCCTTTCTCTGGAGGTACTGATGGGGAAACTGGCAGCACAGTTGCTGTTGCTGAGGCTGCTGCTGACCCCTCCTTTTTTTTTTTTTCTTCGCCTTCCCCTGGCTGGTCCCAGCCTCTTGGCACACGATTCCACCCTTCGTGTGGAGACAGCGCCCTAGTGGAGGAATCCTACACTTTCTCTGTTGCTAAAGTCTGTGCTTCGTTCCCCAAAACTGATACTTTTCCTCTCATGGTCATTACAATACATACTGTCCTCAGTACATGATGTTCTTTCTGATATCCCTGTTTCTTTGAATAAATGTATCAGAATCAGAATCAGAATCAGAAAGACTTTATTGATCCCCGTAGGGAAAGTCTTTGTTACAGTAGCTCGCCCTTACGTCAGTGCACACAGGAGAAAGTACTAGAAAACGATATGATACACTATAAACACTATAAAAGAGGTCAGAAATAAATTAAGTATCATGTCGGTATAAGTATAAGATAAACTAAGTGTCGAGTACCAAGTGGGTTTACTGGTTGATGATGAAGTACAGTATAAAATACAATGTAACTAATTATGTAATAAATAATAGTAATAAGCGGAGGTGCATGTACTGTCGAGAGTAATTGAGGTATATAGTATCAGTAACAATAAATAAGAAAAACTAACAAGGGAAAACTAATATTGCACAGGAGTAGTAAACAGAATATTGCACAATTATTATTAATTATGGCGGAGATGTAATGCTCAATGTCCAGTTTAGTGACCTAGGGTCAAACAGACTAACCCTTAGAGGGAGGAGTTAAAGAGTTTGATGGCCACAGGCAGGAATGACTTCCTGTGGCGCTCTGTGGTGCTTTTTGGTGGGATGAGTCTTCCGCTGAAGGTGCTCCTTTGTTTGACCAGCACGTCAAAGAGTGGGTGGGAGACACTGTCCAAGATGGCGTGTAGTTTGGCCAGCATCCTCCTCTCTGACACCACCGCCAGAGTCCAGCTCCACCCCCACAATGTCACTGGCCTTACGGATCAGTTTATTGAGTCTGTTGGCGTCCGCTACCTTTAGCCTGCTGCCCCAGCATGCAACAGCATACAGGATAGCACTGGCCACCACAGACTCATAGAACATCTTCAGCATTGTCCGGCAGATGTTGAAGGACCTCAGCCTCCTCAGAAAATAGAGGCGGCTCTGGCCCTTCCTGTAAACAGCCTGAGTGTTGGTCCAGTCCAGTTTGTTATCTAAGTGTACTCCCAGGTACTTGTAGTCCTCCACAATGTCCACACTGACCCCCTGGATGGAAACCGGGGTCACTGGTGCCTTGGCCCTCCGTAGATCTACAACCAGCTCCTTTGACTTTGTCGCACTGAGCTGCAGATGGTTCTGCTCGCACCATGAAACAAAGTTACCCACCACAGCCCTGTACTCCGTCTCATCACCACCGCTGATACATCCCACCACAGCAGAGTCATCAGAAAACTTCTGAAGGTGGCAGGACTCTGTGTGGTAGCTGAAGTCTGTGGTGTAGACGGAGAAGAGGAAGGGAGAGAGGACAGTCCCCTGAGGGGCCCCAGTGTTGCTGACCACGCTGTCTGACACACAGTGCTGCAGGCGCACGTGCTGTGGTCTGCCAGTCAGGTATTCCACAATCCAGGACACAAGGGGGGCGTCCACCTGCATCGCTGCCAGCTTCTCTCCCAGCAGGGCAGGCCGGATGGTGTTGAAAGCACTGGAGATGTCAAAAAACATGATCCTCACCGTGCTTGCCGGCCTGTCCAGGTGGGTGTGGATGCGGTTAAGCAGGTAGATGATGGCGTCCTCAACTCCCAGCCGGGGCTGGTAGGCGAACTGAAGGGGGTCCAGGAGGGGTCTGACCATGGGCCGCAGCTGTTCCAGCACTAGTCTCTCCAGGGTCTTCATTATGTGGGAGGTCAGTGCCACCCGTCTGTACTCCTTGGAGCCACTGGGGCGTGGCGTCTTCGGCACAGGAACGAGGCAAGATGTCTTCCACAGAATGGGGACCCTTTGAAGACTCAGGCTCAGGTTGAAGACATGTTGAAGGACTCCACATAGCTGGGGGCACAGGCTTTTAGCACCCCGGGGCTAACGCCATCGGGGCCTGCAGCCTTGTTTGAGTGGAGCCTCATCAGCTGTCCTCTCACCTGGTCAGCAGTCAGGCACACAGCAGAAGTTACAGGTGGGGGGGGGGGGTCGTCGGTCTGGAGAGGGCCGTTAGCCTGATGGGGAGGGGGGAGCAGAGTACTCAGAGGAGCTTGAGGGCCGACAGCAGCTGAGTTAGAGGGGGGATGAGCAGGAGCTGGTGTATCGAAACTGTTAAAGAACAGATTCAGTTCGTTGGCCCTGTCCAAGCTGCCTTCAACTCCTCTGCTGCCAGTCGGTCTGAAGCCAGTGATGGTCTTCATGCCGCTCCAGACCTCTCTCATATTGTTCTGCTGGAGTTTCCGCTCCAGCTTCCTCCTGTACTTCTCCTTGGCTTCCCTGATTTTCACCTTCAGGTCAGCCTGGATTGCCCTCACCTCCTCCCTATTACCATCCGTAAAGGCCCTTCTCTTGGCATTCAGAATGTCCTTGATGTCCTTTGTTACCCACGGTTTGTTATTTGGATAACAATGGACCATCTTGGTTGGGACATTGCAGTCCACACAGAAGTTAATGTAGCCAGTGATGCACTCAGTGAGCCCGTCAATGTCCTCTCCATGAGGCTCACAGAGTGCATCCCAATTTGTCACCTCAAAACATTCCTGCAGTGTCTCATAGGCCTCCCCTGACCATCTCCTCACTGTCCTTGTGGTCGCAGGCTGCCTTTTAACCAGAGGCTCATAGCAGGGTTTGAGGTGAACCAGGTTGTGGTCTGTACCCAGAGGGGGGAGGGGGGAAGAGCTGTATGCATCCTTCACATTAGCATACAGCAGGTCCAGTGTCCTCTCCTCTCTAGTAGGACAGCTCACATACAGGGTGAAATTAGTCAGTGTTGTTGAAACACTGACATCGTTGAAGTCACCCGAGATTAAAATGAGTGCACTCGGGTGTTGAGTCTGGAGATGTGCTATGGAGGTGTGAATGGCGTTGCACGCCGATGCCGGGTTAGCAGAGGGGGGATGTAAACAGCCACAACAATGGCATGTGAAAATTCACGTGGCAGATAATATGGCCGGAGTCCCACAGCTAACAGTTCAATGTCCGGGCTACAGATACTCTGCTTGATAGTAATGTGACCAGGGTTACACCATCTGTTGTTAACTAGAACAGCAAGCCCGCCGCCTTTCCGCTTACTGCTCCCGGTGTGATCCCTGTCGGCCCGAACAGTCTGAAAGCCGTCGATGGAGACGTTATGGTCCGGGATATCCTGGTGTAGCCATGTCTCTGAGAAGCACATCAAACTACACTCACGGAACTCCGTCTGACTCCGGGCTAACGCCGTTAGCTCGTCCATTTTATTCGCCAGCGATCTCACGTTGCCCATGACGAGAGAAGGCAGACACGGCTTAAATCTCTTATTCTTAAGTCTCTTTTGTCTGCACCCCTCTCTCTTCCCTTGCCGCTTCGTTCCACCTCTGCATCCTCGGTGTGTCCTCCTCCAGATCTCAGTGGGGACATCAGTTGTCCTGGGCGCCATGCTGCTTGGCTTCAGCGCGATCAGCTGTTCCCTGGTGTAAACAATGCAACCAAACAGCTGATCTGCAGCGGTGCCCTAACCGAGTAGCAGAAAAAGAAGTTCCACGGCGAAAAAAAGTACAAAAACACTTTCTACCCTCATTTTCGCAAAGAGCGTAGTATAAATTACACTTACACACAAGTTACTCAAGTTTGGAAGAAAAAAGGAAAGTTAAAAGTTGGAAAAAGTAAGACGACGAGACGGAGCTATGGCAACAGGCAGCATGCGGGCTGGCGCATGCGCACAGTAAGCCTGTTTGCAACTGCTAATCAACTTTTCCCTGCAGTCAGCAAGTCTGCAGGACAACACTTTGAATTGTTAAGCCTCATGCCCTGTGTGTGTGTATGTGTGTACAAAAGTTTCAGCATGGTATTAATATAATAGGCAAGCAGCCTTCATTTAAATTATTAATTCTCACACGTGACGTCAAACTGCCCTCACCGGTCACTGAGGCTGTGTTCGGTCTTGCAGCTCTGTGACGAGGGAGGTGCAGCCAAAAAAACAATAAGCCTGATTACTGGGCCATCATGGATACAAAAGAAGGTCAGTTTCAGGTGAAACTAGGCAGGGTAAACAGCAGACACTCAGGAAGACTCCTCCCTGAAGGCAGGGCTTAAGCAACACAGAGTAGCTTAAATTGCTGAGTTCTCAGACCATTTTCACAATTGAGAATGACTTCCGTATGGCAGCCGAAACGTCTTGATTCTGAAAACAGTGTCCAGATGACTATGACTGAAACCTTTTCTACAATGGAACATTCCTGGACGAATGAGGGACTACACCGTCTTATTATGATCTGCAGTTATTATGTTATCTGCAATTATTACATTATCACTTGTAAAAGAAAGCATTATTCATCTTACTTAAGCTCTATAGTCTCAATAACAACATTAACATGTCAAGACATTATTGCAATGTTTTGTAAATGCTTATACTGATATTAACATGTCTATAATAAATGATAATGCAGCTCAATGTGCTTTACAGAACTGGAAAAGCAGACAAATGTCGTAGCTACATTTGTCCTATAAACACATTTAATAAAGAAGTATCAGGATATTTTTTTCAATTTTCAGCTCATTGGACAATAGTGTGTACTGCAGCAACAACAACAAGCTTGCAATAATTATCCTCAGGTCTTTTTGCCTGCTGAAGGACCTATCAACATGCTTGTTACACAGAGTGAGCAGATTGAAGTCTCTATTCTGCAGATAATGAAGAAACACCTCAGTGAACACATTCAGTTTTCTTTCCAATAGGCCACAATAGTCAGTGTTAATCAGTCCTGAGCTGTTAGCTCCTCAGTAAACAACAAATAAAATATATTATTGACACGGCTGTTGGCTTGTTATTGCTTCCTGCTGTGTGGCTGTGCAGGAAATCAGGCTTTGACAACAGTATAATTGCAGTCTGTCAGAGCCCTTGGAACCATTGCTTCCATTTATAGATTGCAAATGTTTATTGAACTGTGTTGTTTATCACTGTGAGGTTTGTGCATCGGTCACACTGAGATGGTGAAAGGCAACATAATGTATTGGAGCAGTGACTGTGTCCTGAGGGTATTTGATTGGTGGCGATGCTGTATTGTGTTTCTCAGGTTGCTAAATTGGAGGCAGCATTATTCCAGGATTTAGCAATTATTTGATGTGGAGGCCTGGAGCTGCAGCAGGTAGCTGCACGGATTAGCATCTTTTAATTAAGACAGCACTCCCAATAACTCTCTCCCAGTATGCCTTCACCTCCTACCTGTGACCAACCCAGCAAGGGAAAGCTATGTCAGCTGTGTGTGTGTGTGTGTGTGTGTATGTGTGTGGGGGGGCATTTCTTTTTCTGTCCAGTTGTCCAGAGATCCTTCGAAAATCATAAGCAGCAACTAAACCAAGACCTATAAAAGTAGTTAAAGTAGTCTTTTTTGTTGCAGCCTACAATTTAAAGAAAGAGAAACTTGCTGCATTTTTCTCTGCCCTCCTTTCTTTCAGATATTTGTCCCTGAGATATTTCCACTTCCTTCTGCATTCCTCCTCTAACAACACAGGGAAAAAAGGATGTTAACTAACAGCTAGTCAGATGCTTAACAATAAGCCTTAAACACAAACCATGTATGCTGCCCGTTAACTATTAGTACAGTTTAAATGAATGAAAACAACTTACCCGAAATCTCAAGTACCGCACTAATTTGCCTCCAGGCCCCTCTTTTTTTTGTTCAAATCATGGTTTCTACGGTTGGTAAAATAATATAGCTCTGGGTATCCAGCAACAGCCTCCATGAGTTTGTCCTTCATGATTGTTGTTTCCAAGCAACTGTAAACACAACAGAAGGCTGCCTCTCAATTAATCCAATTGGACAATGGGAAACAAACGCAAATGACGTCAGACAATTTTCTGCTCTGAGTTGAAGTTTTTTCAACTTGAGGCGTTAAAGCGCTCCTGAAAAAACGCGAGACACCCAGGGCACATGAACAGTGTGCAAAATGCTTACTGCCTATAGAAAACAACTGGTAAAAGAGGCCTCTCACTGCAAAAACTGCATTCTGTCTGATCGCTGCCTATTACAGAACTAGAAGATTTTAAATTATATGCGTGACCAATGCTGCCTTGTCTTTAATGACCATACAATGATAGTAAATTAAATTAAATGTTTTACTCTAGCACCACCTGCAATTGAAATATTAGTTATATATTATAATAGTTTTTTTTTTTGCTTCTTCACTAAAGTCTCTCTAGACATTATCCAGCCACCATAGTCCAGATAATATTATAAAGAGTATGGTCTAGACCCGCTCTATAGGAAAAGTGCAATGAGATAAATAAAACTGAACTGAATAAGAAAAGAGTTGACAAAAAGGTCAATATGCTTGTCTGAGTTGCCTCCAAGCAATAAGCTTAATGAGCTGCAGCAAGTCATGTAGTGAGTGCTTTGTTGACTTTTTATGCCCAGGGTAATGCCTTAAGACTTCTAACAAACACTAGATATAGAGAACATATCTTTCCCGTACTGGCTGAATTACTCTGATTCTGATTCTGATTCTGATTACATTGGCTCCCTGTTCATTTCAGAATTCAATGTAATATTCTAATAATTACTTTTAAATCCCTGCATGGTATGGCTCAGCTTTATATTTGAGATCTTTTAACCCCTTATTCTGCCCTCAAAGACTGCTCAGATTTGAAAACCAGACGTTGTTAAAAGTTCCACAGTTTGGGCTTATGACAAAGGGGATCACACTTTTACTGTTTTAGCTCCAGCAGTGTGGAACAAACTGCCCGTCAGTATCAGAGCAGCCGAGTGTTACGGGCACGAGACACCGATACGGAAACAGATGGTGGTATATTTGGATTACAGCACAGCCAACACAGTATGCAAGTACGAGGTGAAGTTATGGGTTATCAATAGAAGGAATCATGTATACTGTCCTTTGTCTTACTGGTTTGTTGATAGTGGATGGGTAGATGTTTAGGAACCGGGAGAACACACAAGGAAGGCTGGCAACTCCCACACAGGCGATGAATGTGCGGAGACGAGGAAAACACGCTGGAGTAGAATGGAGTGGAATACTGTGCACCTGTAAAGCACCTTATAACTCTGGTTTTGAATGGTGCTATAGAAATCAAGTTTACTTACTTTCTTACCTCTCAGGCCTGTACACTACCTGCCCAGCACCAAACAGCAGACAGACAAAGTTAGAGACTAGTGAACATAGTGGAGCATTTAACAGCTAAGGAGCCAGATATTTTTCTCAGGAGTTGGTGGAGACCAAGCCAGAGCTAAAAGGAGAGTAAATATTGTGCTTACATTCATCAGGCAGACACAATCACGACTCCATATGAATGATAATGCTGCTCGGTGTTGCTGGATGGGTGATTAGGCAGCTGCTTGCTAACATGTTAGCTGTATCAACTTTAGAAGGCCATGATATGTCACAAGTGTGATTTTGAACTCCAAATGGCCAAAATATAGATAAATGTAGCTTTAAATATAATTAGATTAATGTACCTTATCTTACAGTGTACTATATATAGTCTCAGAACTTTCAATGTTAGGTTTAATGTAGAGCCAGCTTGTCTTCTTTACTTTTGTTGTTAGATTTTGTTGTGATAAATTCCATTACAGGTAGCATTGAATGTTTCAAAAGTCTTAAATATAGCTCGCTGCTGTCCCCAGATCAGCTGTATGTGGTCGTGCAGCATATGGTGGTGCGAGATGTTGATGTACTGGATTCTACCAATTTCCATTCTCATTTGCTAACTGAATTGCATGTGTGAGTATACATGATGCATGCGTCCTTGTACACATCATTTAGTTGTCAGCACACATATGCTCCCGTGCTTCAGCTATTTTCCAAGTTCATGAGCTCTTATGACTGTGGCTGTAAACAACAGTATGATCATGCATGTCAGAAGTGGGGGATGATGCTGCTCTGTGTGTGTGACTGTATGACTTGGTGGGTTGTTGTCTCCACTTCACAGCTCCCATGGAAGAGTGAACGGGAAAAGACCCTTTCATGATTAAAGTGCCATATGAAGGCTATTAAATAAATTAGTCTTTGAGAGAACAAGATAACAGGAGAGGGGGAATAATCAGCAAGCTAAGAGTGGCAGCATAGTTAACGTATCATGGCCTCCTGATTTAAGATGCCGTATGAATTATTTATGTGGCTCTGAGAGAGTGCTGATGACAGGAGAGGTCAGAGGGCATGGCAGGATTCAGCAGTACACTGGTACCCACTTTATTAATCTCTGCCCGAGTATTTCAGCAGCTGCTACCCAGCAACATTAAAATAACCACCATCACGTGATTATAGAGACACTCCTCTGAGGACTGTGTCCTCCAACACATCTGTTACTACACTCAATTAGCAGTCATGTCATGATGATGACATGACTCACCATCCATCTGGCACATGTAGCCAAGAAGCTAATATGACACACTGTTTTGACAATGCTATAACCTTGACATAGATTTCAAGGTGTGCTTATCACCTTAAATGAACACCCAGAGCAACTGTAGCTTATGTCCTTGTAGAGAACAAACCAGAAAGAAATATCTCAAAAAGTCTTCACAGTTTGAGATAACCTGAAGAGTATGGAACATCTTTACAGACTGAGATGGACCGAAACACAGGAGTCAGATGAGAAAAAGACAACATTACAAATTGAGATGGGCTAATAAGCATCTTTAGAAAGTTCTAGGCAAGCATGATAAATTACTATAACTTACATACATTAACGATTACTAGACTGCACAATAGCCTGCATTGTATAGCAGGCTAGAGTACATTTGTTTGGATTCCCCATTAACTGACCCAGCTACTACAGCTACTTTCCCTTGGTTTCATTTTTCATAGATACAATAACATTCTTCACACATTGTAAAGGCTCTCTCAAAAGACACATAAATATTGATAGAATAACAATTTAAGAAAGGGCACAGCCCTACTAGTGGGCCCTGGAGGCTACAATGTTCACTACCCCCAATATGGAAGTTTGGATGGAATGAACAACATACTGATGATTTTACTATTTTTTTTACAATATATTTTGACAAAACATTCTTAACTCAAGGTCATCTTACCAGCTTTTTCTGGAGCTTTCAACCACATCTCATATCAGTGGCTAGAGTATACTCAGCAAACTTTATTTGCTTCACTTACTGCAGCAAACTTTGCTGGACAAACTCCATGCAGTTGAAAATTCTGGAAAAAGCTAGTAAGTGACCTCGAGTTAAAGATTTCAACTACAATTTCCAAGGTGAAGAATGAACTTTTATGCTCATTATATAATATAGCTTGTCCTGAAGGTGGGTCAATAAAATCAAAAGGGTTCATCCCCATAGGAACATGAATGAGCTAAGCAAACTGCATATTGCAAATTATCATTACTTACTACAAATTTCAAACTACCATGGAATTTGTTCAGTGACTCAAAAGAAAAGTTAATGGTGTGTCCAAAATGGAAGGTGTTTATCCTCTGGGGATCATGAATGTGGTCAGTTAATTTCATGATGTAATTAATGAATTGTTTTTCTGCTAATTAGATTTGGATATTTCTTATGTAAAGGTGGAAATGTTGGCTGGATGGTGGTACTACATGATTTTGGTTTGTTTACAGGCTATATTAGATAAGGTCCCTTTCAGGACTGGAATTGTGTGGGAACCTGTGTAGCAATGGTTCCAGAGACTGTATCACTATATCAGATTTTAGAGAAACATTCTGTTTGAAAATACAAATGATAAAGCATAAATCTAACTATTATGTTGTTTGTCCAACTAACCTTTTATATATTTCTATGTGGTTTGTAGTAAACATCTGAAAGGCATTATGTTAGATGTTACGAAAATACTAGAGCTGACTAGCTTCAAGAACAGTGATGCTGTTTTATTTCTACATTGTCTTCTACATGGATCAATAACAGGGGAGGATTATAACTTTTTGCCTGCGACCTGTTGACCTGAGGTCTTGAAGCACAAAAAGACCTCAGTCATTTGTGCTTCGTCACATAGCATCTGTATCTGTACTGTATGTAGACATTAAATGCACATTAAAAACCCCTTTGCAGGGTTCTCATTTTCATTTAATCAGCCAGAGACAATAAAAACTCATCTGGAGACAGTTTCAACCAACTTAAAGAGTTAATGTTAATTTGCCAGTTAGCTAGTTAATAAAATCTGCCAGTGTCAGCTGTCATTTCAGCCAGTAAATCAATAGTTTCCACCTAAAAATCAGAAGCTTGCTTATTTTTACCCATCTCTGAAGTCAAGGACCCATTGTTTCAAACATAACTATGAATTTCAGGTGGTAAGTCTGCCAGCATTATCATTGAAGACTTCTTATGTGCCATGCAAGAAACAAAAGATTTACAGGTGTAGCAATGGTAACTAACAGAAGTGGGTTTAGCAAAGGGTTAATAGGACTATTTCCACCATTGAAGACAACTTTAGCATTCTTAGGTAAAGAAAAACTCTTTATTATGTGGGAAACTTGACTGGACATTAGGTATATCTTCAGCAATGTAACATTAGGATAGTATTTTACTTACGGTATATCAACAAGTAGGAACCAATATTTAGACTTCCTTGCTTTTTTAAATCATTCTTTGTGATTGCCATTTTTGTAATTGTATATAGCTATTAATGTTAAACACATCATGGCAATACAATAATGACAAGAGTGCCGATTGAGAAAGATATTTATTTATTTTTAATCAGGAAATAAATTTTAAGGGTTTAAATTAGATCTCGAAGCAATTTCACACATTTACTACACAGGGTAAAATTCTCACATCCTCTGTAAAATTTATACCGTGACAGCCTCATGTCTCATAAGCATGAGGATGACAGATTTCCACTGTTCAGAATGACCTGAGCAGCTTGTCAAATGCATGTCTAAAACAGCTATGTGTTGGCCTGTTGTCCCACACTGTGATGCAGTTATTAATGCTGTGATTTATTGTCCTGTCAGATGCCTCTCTCCTCATCTAGCTGAGGCTTGAGAGGGTCAGCGCAGGTTAAGTGCCTTGCCTGAGGGCAGGAGAGCTGTGATCTGAGCTGCATTCCAATGTCCAGGGCCTGCCTTCCAACAGGTATGCACGGACTGCAGGTTTACTTTGTCCTGAGGAAGAAGCAACATTTGCTGGTGTTAAATGGGATCAAGAGTGTGTGCTGTGTGGCAGCAGGTCTAAATGAAGAAGCATTCACTGTAGTGCATATGCATATTTAGAGACAAGATACACTGCTACTGTTTTCACTTCAGTGCTGTTAAGGTGCTTTCAGATTCAACTCAAAGCAAATTTTCACTTTTTATGGGCAAATTTGACTGCAGCACTATTCGTGCAAGCCATGTTTATTTGCCACAAATAGCTAACAGCACATTTAGCCAAAAACAGTCCAAACGATTCACATCATGGTGGCAGAGAACAGCTTAATCCACAGCTGTTATTGTATCACCAAATATAGTTGAAAATCTGCTCCAATGTTTTCATAAATGTGAGGACCCGCTTATTGACTGGTCATCTGACTAAGCCAGTCAACATCCATAATCACCCGCGTAACAACAGTCTGATCTCTGAAAGTCTGTTTTGAATATAAGACATAATTCCTTTTGGAAGATAACCTTTGGTCTCAGAGTGTAGATTTAATATTTGTTGATGCCAAATTGGTTTGACTGAGGGTTAAGTTAAGGTTCATGTGTTTTGTTAGAAAGTTTACACTGTGCAACAGTACTGCCTCTGTGGGCTTTTGGCTCTTTATATGTACAGATCTTGCCACAGTTAAATCTAAATTAATAGATATATATAAATGAAAAATAACACAACCAGTGTGTTGTATGATATTTTTAATTTTATTGCAAATATACTGTACATAACAATGTCATAACAGATGTATCTGTTGACTGTTTCTCAAAGTCAATGCAGTTGAAAACTTTTAAAAAGTGTAGTGAGTGGACTTTGAGATAAGATCATTTTTTCACAGTTTGTTTACAGTTATTTTGAAGTGCAGTCACCGGAGCCTGAACGCTGTTGTCCCATTGCAGCCTTCTTTAGGCATCATCATGTTCTTGGGACTCCCAAGAATGTAAATTCATACTTGCGTACGCCAAAACAATTCTTACAAAAATACCTTTTGTGTGACAGTCTCTGTTCACGTTCCACTTGCATCTTTGCATTGTCTTTATAGGCAGTGCTTCCACTAGTCTGACAGTCAGTCTAATTTACCATCTCGTTTCACTTCATTAATTCAACCTGAGTGCCGGCTGAAAGTACAAGTCATATTTGTGTTCCCAAGTAACTAAATCCCACCTACAAAGCTCTGATTGTTTCTCCAACCAGCAGGAACAGCCATCAGTGAGCACATCAGAACTGTTTGAATCACTGAACAAATCACAGATATGGGCAGTGATCCAGAGGTCTGAAGCCAGTAAAATTTGCTTTGTGTTAAATATGAACACACCCTTGGTGTATATAATTGAAGAAAGGGCTGAGTTTCCAGAATTCCAGAATTTATACATTAACAAAATAAAGCCAGGAACTGAAATGTAAATGCATTCTTCTATCTAAAAAGTCAATGTAAGCTAAGCACATCACACACTTCCTGGACTTTGCTGTTCTACATTGCAACAGTGTCATTCAAACCGATGCATGCTACAGCAGAGAAATGAGCTCTTCAGTGATAACACAGTCACTATAACCATGAGAAATAGAGGAGCCAGAAATAGCTGAACAGGTTCAGCCACATGCCCACAGACAGCCAGGGAGATTAGAGTGTGTTTTATGGACGCACTGCAGATCACATTAGTGTTATTACATTCAACGGGAACGAGTAGAGAGAACGAGAGAGAAGAGCTGGAAGGAAGGGAATGGAGATGGAAATGGGTGAGAGGGCAAATGAGACAGCGCATGGATGGGGAAACTGGAGGAGTGAAATAGAGCAGAATGAGCACTGAATGAGTATGAAAGAAATTAGAGGAAACTCGTGAGTGAGGATGGGAGATAAATAAATAATTCCTTTGAAAAACATCCTTTTTAAAATAAAAACCTATTTATTTATTGAACTAGACTGAATAATTTATATATATATTATTTACATTTATGTATATATTTAATGCCTCATTTATTTATTATTATTATTTCGTAGCCATATTTATTTATTTATTTATTTAATATTGAATATAATGGCTTTCCATAGGTCACTACCACCCAGCCAGTGAAAACAATGGTATGATGTCTTCTGTGGCTCTGGAGGAGCTTTGTCAAGTATGAGAAATGCACATCACTCATTATCATCATTTCAGCTTGGGCTTGGTGACTAGCATCTTTCATTAGATCTTCCCTGCTGGAAAATGTCCATTGTGTTGCATTATGGGAAATGTAGGATCTAGTGTGAGACTTAAAAAGTCAGGATCCATCAACCTCTGCTGCTTTAATTTTGACCATTCTTTTTTAAATCTGTCTCTTGCAAGTTCCCCAACTTTACAGAAGTGCAACACTAAATTGCTGGTGTCTCCCTTCAACACCAAATCCTTGAAGGGGATATAATCTAAATGGACTGTACAGCCCTCAGGAGCATTTTGGGTTTCAGTGTCTTGCCTAAGGACACTTCAACAAGTGGGCTGGGGGAAGCTGGGATCAAATGACCAACCTTCTGCTTGGTGGACAACCCGCTCTACCACTAAGCCACAGTCACACTGACATAAAAGTTTATATTTTTTTCATAACAATGTATTGTGACAATGTGAAAACAACAGCTGCGTTTCCACCCAAAGTACCAGGAACTTTTATCCCCAGGAGCTACTTTTCAAGGAACTTGAAAGTTCTTCCGCCCATTGCTGTGCGTGTTTCCACCGCAGTCTAAAGAAGATTAGGCAAATTACACCCATTTGGTTACACCCATCACACAGCTGCTTGTTTTAACTTATTAAACATCTTATCTGCAATTCAGCATAAGGACCTTTGCTTATTTTAACCTATGCATTCTTACCTGTTTTGAATACTGAGCTTACTGGTGTATAATGGTGAAATTGACAGCCACTACTTCCTCAGAGCACTGTAATATTAGAATATGGGAACACAAGCATACATGTTGTATCTTTTTACATATATAGTAGTATATACTTGTTTTCAGATACAAGAACAGCCACTATACACACATTTGGTTCCACAACTTTTTATCTGCAGAAATATAAATGTGCAAAATACAGCGTTTGTGTGCTTCAGCAGGAGGCATGGGACGAGGGCTGCTGGCGGTCGCAAGAGTAAACACACTGGTCTGCAGCCTGCAGTTCACTTTACCCATCCGTTTAATCTGAAAAACACGGTGAAAAAAAATTTACGTTATGTCTCACTATGACGACATTTACAAGATATCATTTTGTACGATCGATTTAGTCAACTCTTAACAAACACCATGATTCTACACCATTAGAGGTTGCCATTATCATGTAGCTATTGTTAGCTTTTGGCAATAGCATGACAACAGGTAGCGTTATAGCATTTAACAAGCAGCATGTGGGCCGTATCCGTTTCCATGTCTTCCACCACGGCTTACAAGAGCACAGTAGCTGAGCTGCTGCGCCAGAGAAGGCTGGCCTGTGAACCAGCAACGCATCGATCCAGATAGTCAAACCACTTGCTGCTCCAACGGTCGGAGCTCGACCAGTCAGAAATGTTGAGCACAGCAAGCCCCACCCTGAAAGTTTCTGTACTTTTGGAAAGTACCACTCCACGAGCAGGGACCTTTTGGGGAGTAAATAATGTCCCCGGTACTTAATTTAGACCCTGGTCCCTGTGGCAGAGTTCCTGCAAAGGTTCCTGGTCCCTGGGGAAAGTTCCTGCGGTGGAAACACAGCTAATATGACAAAGTGAAAGGGGTCGCGCATAGTGATTAACCTACAGAGAATTATCATCTGAATCTGCAGCTCCCCTTGCCTTTAGAGGGCTTTATAGTGAGTTTCAGCTCATAGTTTATTTGTCTGGCCCACAACTTTACTGTTTTGCTTCAGTCTCACTGCTCTCATAGCATCGTTATCTGCGACAGCAGGCAGCTGTTTTCCAAAAACAAGCTCTAAAAACCCACTGTACGCTACCTGTTCAGCACTAAACAGCAGACAGACACAGTAAAATACTAGCTGGTGAACATAGTGGAGCATTTAGCAGCTCAGGAGTTACACAAACACGACTCCAAATGAATTCTAATGTTGCACCGTAACTGCTGGATGGGTAAATAATCAACTGTTTACTAACAAGTTTGCCATATTAGTGTATGCCATATTATTAACAAGTGGCCCAACATTTTTTTTTTTACAGGTTTGAGTTGAACTGACTATACTGAATTAATACAACTATACTTTACCAACTCAAGTATCTATCAGGTTATATGATTAACCTTATAAGCAGTGCTTGTATAGGCCTAGTTTTGTACTGAACTGAATGCAACAGCTTGAACCTGCTCAGACTGAACGTACAAATGAACTGAAGACAATCTGAAGCAGCTCCAAACGTGACATCGTTATTAACAGTGACGTGATCGCTTGCTGATGTTTGCACTGATATGCCTTTGAGTTGTTCAATTCAATTCAGTTCAATTCAATTTTATTCATATAGCCCCAATTCAAACCAGAAGTTATCTCATTGCGCTAACTGAGCACAGCCAAGCCAATCAGAACATTTGTGAATGGGCCTAACAGGTGTGCAACAATTATGGTGATTGCTTAGCTTAGAAAAAAAAGAACGAACAAGCTACATAGCCAATGTAGCTTGTTCATACTGAATCTTTGAACAAAACAATTCCACTCTGCAATGTTACTTTCAACCTGTAGTGCAATGTTACACTTTCATGTGGTCACAGTAAGTTTCACACACCTGAATGTCCTCAATCAAAATCGATTAAATACACTATAAGAAACATTTAATTACCTTATTACTTACTTTCAAGTCTGGGTTTAAAGGCTGGATTTGCCTGCTGTTGGTTTTTAAAAATTATAAAATCTGACTTAAATTATATCCTGGGGGGAAGTGTTGAAATGTCTCAAACTTGACTGTGTGAGCTGATTAGAGGAGAGCAGGGTGAAGTTTTGGCCAGAGAAGAGGAGATAAGGATGTGTGTATGAGGGAGACGGAGATGATGATAGGAGGAATTAAAGGGTGTGGAGGAGCTGATCAGGATTCGGAGGGACAGACGGTTTAAACAGCAGGTGTGTTCGAAAGCAGTGGCCATTCATATTTCACACTCCAGTTCAGCAGAGAAGATTGGGGGTTGGGTGATACTTGGGGGGTGGGCTAACAGCCATGATTCCATTCCAGAGAGGAATCAACTGACTGATGACATCATGGACTGCCACTGTGCATTGTAAGGCTTTTATTTTGACTCCCACTGTAGTGTACAATGTGTCCTACTCACCACTGGGAGAGCTGGAGACTGGTGCTGATGTAATTTATGAAATATATGAATATATATATATATATATATATATATATATATATATATATATATATATATATATATATATATATATGCAATTTGGTGTCAAATTGAGGAAATGTGTCTGGAGACTACGCTCCAAATAGTGAGTGATAAGAGGATTACTGCACTGATGAAATGAGAAGACTGCGTTCAGCTAAGAAATGATGCAGCTCATTAAGGCGAGTGTGAGGGAGGTGGGGACAGGTTTCATGTGGAACAAGGCTTTACGCTCATGCCAAAATGGGAAAGAGAAATGGTGTAAAGTAAGTTGAATTTCAAATCATTTTGATGTTTTATGAATTTTTTTTTTAAACTTTTTTAATTTTATTGTTTTTTCCATTTTTACAGAACAAAACGTTCCCTGGCGTAGGACCTCATTAAGAAAAAGAAAAAAATAAGAAACACGTTTACAAAAGATGAGACATTTGCAGCAGAGCAAGGTCAGTTATAGAAGAACATAGCAATGGCATTTTCGATGGTACCACAGTTTTGTTACGACAACCCATCTCACTTGGTTAAACACCCAGGTACAGTGTAACACAAGTCCACCTTTGAATAAAAATGTCCATTTTCATTTGCAGACTTGCAGTTATTTGTTCCATTGTGTAAACTTGTTTCAGTCTCTGCACCCACTGAGTTATAGTTGGTGATTTTGCATCCTTCCAGTTCACAGTTAATCATTTTCTTGGCAATCAATAAAAGTCTCGCAGTATATACCTTCTCCAACACCCTTGAATTATTGGGCAATCCCAAAAGATATGTGCGTGGTCCCCTGTTTTCCCACATCTTCTCCAACATAATGCCACAGAAAGTTCTTTCACATATGATGAAATGATGAGAGGTTTATTAAAATACCTGATTTTTAATTTCCAGTCATATTCTTTCCATAATTGATTATTGATTAATTCATGACAGCTTGCACACAGGTCTTCCCATGTATTATTCCCATTTTTCCTTGATGTTCCAGGTATTCTGTGAGATGTCATCTATAAGCCTTATGAGAAATATGTCTTGTAGTAGAAAAGCTATTTTCTGTAATATTAATCATGTAGTCTTCTAATTTATTTGAATTATTACTGACCATCTCTCTTTCTTCTACTCATGATATTCAATTAAATTCAATTTTATTTATATAGCACCAATTAAAGCAATTATAAAGCCTTATTCAAAATAACATAACATTGATATTTGTAATAATTCAAATGACTAAAAATCCATCCTTGGAACATAACCTTGCTCAACAATATGTCAAGCAGTTCATTCAGTTTTTCTAGAGAGGGATGTAATATATTGTCTATTTAATATTTATGATATTAGCAGCCTAACGAACACCATTTCTCACAAACCCAACACCATCACAAGGTAAACGCCACCAACTTGACAGAATGAGGGGAGTCTATTGGCGAAGAGTTGAGTGCTGTTTGACTGCAGCTAGTTCAGACATGGCTGAATCGACAGCAGGACAGGGAGGTCTAAGTGGTGTAGATATTTTCAGACAGCAGGGATTACAGCTAAAAAGTTGGAAAAATTACAGCATTAGTGGATATCATGAATTGGAAGAAACCAAGTTACATTGACAGAAGTATGTACAAAAAAGTAGCAGAGCTCTTGGCTTTGGTATAATTACAAGTCAAAATACTGTGTATACAGTGTGGTCATTATGCCACAATTTCACATCAAATCAGTGTTTTGCTAAACTGCTTTACATATCAGTCCTTTAAGAATTTTACGTCTTTTAATGCTGACATGCTTTTGTTGTTGGAGAGAAATCTGTAGCTGTCTGTATTTCTCAGAGTTGAGCTCAGAGTTGCTATTGGCAGCCTGTTGAGCCAATTGTGTTGCCCTGCAGTGATCTAGCAATCTGCACAGCCAAACTTGCTGCCCATGTGACCTGGCAACCCGCGTGACCAATCACAGCCCCCTGAAGAATCGATTGAGGCCTTGCAGCCTCCAGTGAAGACCCGCCTTCAAAGATGCCCACAGTGCCATTCAGCAGCAGAATGCCTGAGGTCTCAAGAGCAGATTTGTCCTTTTTTTCATCCTAATATGATGCAGATGGTGTAAAATGTTAACAAGGCTTGCTGGCCACTTTTGGCTGCCAAAGGAGAGATGCACTACTGGTTACTTTTAGGCTGCAAGCCTTCTTCTGGATGCTATTCATATTTATTTGGTTCATCTTTTTATTGCAGGATATTTTTATTACTACAATGTTACTATATTATGATAATTACCAGCTCTACATGCACCACAGGTTGGCCTCTTCTGCTGAGTGCAGTACATTAAATGAAATTTGTAATAAAGTAAGATGTGTTATCTTGCTGGGATTGAAACTCCAGGCTCTGTCACCTCATTGTCACTTTGAGCCTGTGCTTTATTTTAGAACAACCCTAAAGGCTTACTGCTGAGCCGGGGACAGAAAGCGCATGAATATCTGATGTAGCCTGTAGCTCCAGGAGCCCTGTCAGGACAATCGCACAAGCAACCTCCTAACCCCTTTACTAACCGTCCTATTTCTGAAGACAAGGCTGAAAAAATATAATACCCAAAATAAAATGGTTACTGTTCTTGAATCCCTATGACTACAGGCAAAAGCTTGAACATTCCTGAAAGCTAAGCCTTGGCAGTTTTTTCTCCAGTTGTCAGAACAAGTTGTTCTGAACAGTTGTGTTACTGACACTGAGTAACACCAGCTCAAACACAGTGGAAATTGCAATTTTATTCTCACCTAAAATAAAAAACAAAACACTTTTGAGTGTAGACAGTTACCTTGGTCAGGCCTGTGACTGTGGCTCCATTTAGTTTCTAGGGTGAAGAACCACAGCCACAGGCCTGACCAAGTCCAGGTTGAAAGTAGATGGAAAAACCACAAAAAATTAGTATTTATAATTTTGTAGGGTAATATCCAGGTGGATTTCCAAATGGACACCTGGTAACAAAATGACATTATGGGTCTTAAGAGGTAAATAATACTATTTTGTTGTTTATTTCAACAATACCACACAGATTACTCATTAAAAAAACTTTTTTTGGGTTATATTTTAGTTACCCCAAACATCTCCAAAAGTGGCCAAATGATCTTACCCTTATTTTTATTATTATTATTTGGAGGTGGCTGTGGCTTAGTGGTAGAGCGGGTCGTCCACCAATCGGAAGGTCAGAGATTGATCCTGGCTTCCCCCAGCCCGCATGTCAAAGTGTCCTTGAGCAAGACACAGAATCCCGAATTGCTCCCGTGGGCTGTGCCCTAATTAGTTACTTTCTTTGAACTGATAATCAGTTGGCAACCAAATAACTGTGAACATTGTAAATTCACAAATACAATGGCAGGCTGGAAAATCATTTATGGTACTATATGATTAATATTATTGAATTTTATGAATTGGCGTAATGAAGGTAAGTTCCAAGCTATGATATCTGCATTACATCAGCTTTGTATACATCTAACATATCCCACAAATTCACATGCCACTTTTATTATGGAAAATCAAGCCTACTTCTTATTCATAAAACAAATTGAATAATAATATAATACATTTTTGAAAAAATGTATTTAGCTACTCACCTAGATACAGTCCACTCTGGAGTCAATGCCACAGATTCACTGTCAGATATGCCCTCAGACACATCACTTTCTCGGGTAATAAGCTCCAAAGCTTCTTCCACGGTATACTGAGACTTGTAAATGGACTGTATTTGTATAGCGTCTTTCTAGTCTTCCGACTACATATCACATTCACCCCATTCACATAGTGATGGCATACTTACTACTCATCAGTTCAAAGAAACTAAGCATTCACACACACAGTCCTCAGGAGCAATATTAAAGGACACTTTGACATGTGAGAAGCTGGTATCGAACCATCGACCTTCCGATTGGTGGACGACCAGCTCTGCAAACACTCATGAAACACACAAAACACTGATGTGTTGAAGAAAGATTAAAATATACTTTATACAATATATTGGAGATCATACCTCCACACAGAAGTCAGAGGGAAGTGTCTCAAAAGAGAGAAAAAGAACTCACTATTAATAGTTTTCCAGAAACAAAGAAGTCAAATATGATTGGCCCCATGTTGCTTATGTAAGACAGTCAGTCACCCTATATATAACTTTCAGGGGCGAATTCACAAAAGGTTTGAATAAACCTGCATAAATACGACAAAAAGAAACTGTGTAATTCTCAAAGCACCTGCAAAGAGTGAACTGCACCACTAACTCTGCTGCCAAGCAAATAGCGTCTCGGTGCTCTGGTGCTATTTGCAGGTATGTAAATGAGGTAATATGCATACAGTTGGCACAAAATTGGCCCCTGTCTATGCAAATGAGCCTCATTGATAAACAAGGTCAAATTCACAAACACCAGCGCTAATAGCCACACGCAGTTAGAGTGAAATTATTAGCGTCTTCAGAGAGTTGGTGGTAACTGAAGCACATTTATAAGGGGCGTCACACCCAGACTTTTCAGCGAGCATGGCAGCACAGATTGGTGCTATCAGCGGCTGCAATTCATTCTTTGTGAATTCGCCCTCGAGATTCTAGCTCGAGTCAGCTTCCAGCACCAATATCACCCTTCATGGTAAACACAGGGGGAGCGACAGTCATGGTCTTGTGACCGGAGGCCAGCTGATACTAGTCTGACTGTTCACGACCATCGGGCACTACGCAAAGGAGTTAAATATCACTTCCTGTGTCCACTATGTGGCGGTGGAGAACACACACTAATCAGACATGACGTTCAAACATGGACATCCTGAAGGAGAAAATAAAGAAGACATTCGCTGAGAGAGTCCGCTTCATTCAAAGTCACTCCACAAGTGACATTCTTCAGGAGTTTCCAGCTTTCCAGCATATCAGCATCACATGATCACATCTAAAAAGTTGATGTGGACAAGAGGAAGGCTTTGGAAAAGCAGCAGACAGAGGAGCCTGAGCGAGGAGATTCTAGTCCAGTACCAGAGGGCACTCAGCCAGGAATGTGAGGAGACACACAAAGGTATTTATAACTTTATTTGAGGTTCTTCAAATACATTTAGCCATCATTGCTATAAAAACTGATCCACCTCACAGTCGGTGCTGCAAGACTCCTGCTCCCCTACCTCTTCAATGAAAATCCAGACAGGCTCTATGTAACTGACAAGGTTAGAGCACCACCAGTCATTCATAGGTAGGGCTCTTGTATGCCTTGCCGTATTTTGGTTTAATGGAACTCTGGTGTGTATTACTCTGGTGTGGTTCATTTGGATAGATGAATTAGTCTCACTCTCCAGTCATGCCTACTGGAAATTGTGGGATTTTCTTTTGCTTATGACATTCTTGCAAAGAACTCATTTATAATTTCCTTTTATTGCATATAATTGTGTGTATAATGTACCTTACTGCCAAAAAGCTGCTCGTGTGGTAAACATGATCAGGTAACTTCCAAATCAGATGTGCTGACTAATTCTTGTGATACTGAGATTTGAGCTTTGATATTCAGTGCATATCTGGGATAGATAGGGCATCCTCACCTACCTACCAACGAAGGACTACACTCCAGAGTTCCATTCAACCAAACAAAACACAGCAGGCATGCAGCAGCTCAGAATATGCAAAACAGTAAGCAAAAGTGAATCAATTTCCAATATGTATGATGGTACTAATGTATTTCTGCTGACCCTCCAAATGCTTGACCAATGAACGACAGACATCTGCAAGCATTTGGTTTTAGGTATACAATGTGTGGTCTGTTTTGTTTTTGAGCAATGAGCAAATCAAAACAAGTTAAAAAAGTAATGTATCAAATCTTATAGTGAGTGCCCAAAGTTTCCCTGTAACAAAATGGAAAATGACAAAGGGTAGACATATCTAATAGCATTATGTGAAAAGTGGTCAGTGCCACACAAAAGATTTCCACAATTGATGTCTGCAACAACTCTCAAACCTTACCAACACTTTACAACTTAACTGCAAAATATTGCCATTGTTTAGAACTTGGCATCTAATTAATGCCTAATTAACCTACACAAGAGTAATATTTAATAGAAACAGCATTTAAGCTGCCACTGCAGACAGTAAAATCACACTGAGAGTGCTTGAACACCACATTGTAAATGTCAAATATTCATGTGAGATACTGTATTTGTTGTGTGCTTTTCATAGGTGGTGAAGGCTCCAACACCGGTGCTGCTGGTGAGCCCTTCAGTGCCGGAGGTGAAATCTCTCTTCACATAGATGGAGTTGACATTGCAAAGCAAAATGACATCTTAGTGGGAGTTGGGGATCTATTTCATCTTTGGAGTCAAGTCAAATGATAAAGTTCAAATAGAGCGGGTTGTCCACCAATCAGAAAGTCGGCGGTTCAATCCAAGTTTCCCGCATGTCAAAGTGTCCTTGGGCAAGACACTGAACCCCAAATTGCTCCCGAGGGCTGTTCCTTCAGATTAGTTATTTTGATGAGCAGTTCTGCCATCAGTGTGTGAATGGGGTGAATGTAAATGGTAAATGGACTGTGCTTATATAGCGCCTTTCTAGTCTTTCTGACTACTCAAAGCGCTGCAACTACATATCACATCCACCCCATTCACACACTGATGGCAGAACTGCTCATCAAAGTAACTAAGCATTCACACACACTCACACACCGAAGGCACAGCCCTCAGGAGCAATTTGGGGTTCAGTGTCTTGCCCAAGGACACTTCGACATGTGGGCTGGGGGAATCCGGGATCGACCACCTTCTGATTGGTGGACGACCCACTCTACCACTAAGCCACAGTCGCCTGTGATATGTAGTTGAAGCTCTTTGAGTAGTCAGAAAGACTAGAAAGGCGCTATATAAGTACAGTCCATTTACCATTTAAAATGGCAAATTTCTTGCTCTAAATGACTTATGCCAATATTGATACACAGACATTTTGTCAGCTGCCTGTGATTATTTTGAGACATTATATTGTCAGTCAGAGTACATGCAAATATTTTTACGGGAACAAGTACAAACACGTGAGACACACACAAACTCTCTCTAATTCTGAGTCAAGTCCGTTGTATTGAATTGTTGGATTAATGGATTTATTGACATTGTTAAAGGAGCTCAGCCTATGACTTAGCTACTGAGATGTCTGAGCTGGTTGACGAGCTTAGCTTTAGCTTGATGTTACTGTACATTGTGTGTTGCGTTCAGTACAGAATCCACAGGGCATTGTTCGGCCGCAGAATAACAATCTCTTTATTTCCTCCGCCGTGCTTAATGTGAACAAAGTCCATTTTCCAGTTTCCATCGAAAACCAAACACTTTGCTCACAGCATGACAAACAAACTTTTTCGTGCCACAGCGTTCAAAAACCCTTTGCCCTTCTGAGGTCAAACACCTGACGACAACAGTGACTTCCTACCTTTAAACCTGGGCCCTTGATAGTAGCACAGCGACACCACACCAATGTACACAAAGGAAATAATTACATTCTGGTTGTTTCAACAATGTATTTGGCTCTTACAGACATTATATAATGTTTATTGTATTTAGTGAATTTATTTATTTTTGCAAATGATAAATGCTCAACCCTCAAAATCATCAAGTCTCATATATGTAAATAAAATCTTGCTTAAAGATAGCTGCTGTTTCATCGTCATCATTTATTATTATATAATATTATTAATGTTATAATTTTCATTACTACAGCAGAACTTCTAAAGATTCCTCATAGAGCTTCAAAAGGTTCCACAGGTAATCCTAAGAACCTTTTCTTGAAGGTTCCTCAAAGCACCTTAAGAGGTTCCTCCACAGTTTCAAATTGAAGAACCTCCGAAAGTTCTCAAGGATCTTGTGGTTTTAACAGTATACATGCAGTGGCCATACAGCAGTTTTTCAGGACCTATATATCAAAACATCTTCGCTATATGTGGTGGGTGCCACTAACAGCAGACACGGAACACTTCCTAACCTTTTTTGTTCCTGTTTTGAACATCCCCTTCTTTTAAATATGAGCAAAATTATACATGTCCCGAAACTCATTTGGGCATTTGGTGCAACCTTTCTAAAAAAAAAATAAATAAATGTCGGCCTAAGCTACATCAAAAATGTGAACTATTTGATTGTAAACATAGCTACTGTGTGTGTGTGTGTGGGTGTGCGTGTGCGCACGTGCGTGTGCGTATGAAGTCATAGAAGCTGAACGATCACAATGCATCACAATACATCACATTTCACCTACTGGAATCACGTTTGAAGAATTGTGAATTAAATGTTCAGTTTCACAGCTCTTGCATAACTGAGAATCCCTGATAAAGTAAGAACCTAAATGTTGGCTCAGAGTCATTACTTCTACTGCTAATGTTCATATTCCAATGTGCCATAAATGTTGTCTTTCAATATGTGATCCTCCCCTCTACTAGCCACTGACAAATTTCACCCCTCCATATCAGTCGCTGGACTGAAACTTGTGCTATCGCTGAGAAAGTGAGTGAAGGAAGTGAGCCACCTTAGCAACCACTCCTCAAGACATAGGATTGCCATCTATAGCCCACTACTAACTCATTTGTTCTGTACACATTGAGCTGAGAGTATTTCAGACAAAATCCCTGCATAACATAGATGACTACAGCAGTGCTCTGCCTGTTATGTACAGTGTACAGAATACTCATGTCATTTAAATAACAGTCATATTGTACATATTCTTTATTATTTTTCTATGATATATATATATATATTCTTTAATATCATATTGTCAATTTTATAATTATGATTCTTGACCTGCAGTACTTGCTATATATTATTTTATTTCGAATATGTTTATTGTTTTGGACCAAAATATCAAAGCAAATTCCTTGTATATGTAAACCTACTTGGCAATAAAGCTAATCCTGATTCTGATAATATATTTAATCTGTAACATCTATGAGCCCCAGAAAATAGGGGATGGTAGAATCTCTAAAAATCAAATTGTCTTTTCCTCTGAAGAAATATGGTGATGCATATGTAGTCCACTGATAAGCAGAATTTTCATGTTAAAGATAAGGCATGCAGCATTATACATGGTTGCTCATACTTGCTGGTAACTCATCTTTATTCACTGATGGCACAAATATGTGAATGTGCATAATGACGCCTAGTGGTAGGACTGACATAACATTACAAACAGACAGATTTAGAAATGATTGTAACTCATATTAATATTGAAGTTGAAACTGAATGGGATGGGAAAGTTAACTGCAGGCACTCAATGTGAGCCATAGCTTAGCCTAATGTTTTGGTTTGTGTGCTCCACGAACTATTCAGCTGGAAACAAAAATCGCTGTGCCTCAGACTTCCTTTCTAACGCCCCTATTAGACAAGAATGGAATAACCCATTGGCTAGGACGTGTTAAGACGCCAAACATGACGTATTATGGTGCAGAAAATCTACCCGACAATTTTTGTTGTGTTAACATGTAAAAATATAACGTGTTAACATGACCAAATTCTACGTACTAACATGCATTTTAATGTAGTCTAAACAAGACATATCTAAAACATTACTTGCGCAAATGGTCTTCCATATATCAAGTGTAGAACGCACAACTTAAATTTCATGTAGATCAGATGATATTTGTTACATGTACATTACTTGTTTCCTGTTGCCAGTAATTGGCTGACTATGACTCATGAATGTCATATAAGTGTTACTGAGAGTGGTCCATCAATAACCATATGAATTTGGAGGCTGATCAGTTGCAACATTGCTGTGTTACTCCCACTTGGCATTGCGTCACTCGTCTCCCACGGCGACCACATTCGACACATCAACAGATGTTGCTGTATATTGAGTGTAGACCACACAATGTAAATGTCATGAAGCTCTGATGATGTTTTGATGAAAACTCATAATCTTCAATATTAAGCATCAGCAATTTTGAGGTGGATCTGGTTAACTTAGAGTATAAGAGTATCAGGCCTGTAACTTCCTGTTGCCAGTAGTTGGCGCTGTGACTATGTCTGAATATTGGCATGTAGATATCTTGAGGCTGGGACTCTTTTCAAACATGTAAAATTTAAAAAGCTCTGACGATGTGGAGCTGAGGTAACACAGTTATTAATTTTGGAACAAGGTGGCATTGTTACTAATTCTGGAACATGGTGGCACTGTTACTACTTTTGGAAGCAGGTAGCACTGTTACTAATTTTAGAACCCAGAATTAGCTGCATCGCCACGGCAACACTGCTTGAGAAAACATAAAAAGCTTCGCAATTTAGCATCAGAACAGTCTTTAGATTGCACTGCCCCAAAAGTCGATTGGATTGATTCTCTAGGAGTAGTTCAACATAAAAACATTGCGAAAATTTGCCAAACTTTGCCGCATCACCATGGCAACGCCGTTTGAGAAAACCTAAAAAGCTTCGCAATTTAGTGTTGTAAAGGTCTTTAGGTTGCACTGGTGAAAAATGTCACGTTAAATTCAAAATGGCTGACTTCCTGTTGTGTTTAGGGTATGGCTGCAAGAAGCTTTTTTTTTTTAAGTCTAGAGGTGATACATCTGCCTCCCAAATTTCGTACATCTAGGTGAAATGTACCGCAGGGGCTGCGTCGTTGAAATATTGTATATTAGCTATCGAGCCATTTTGCCACACCCAAGCCCCAGACTATACCAGAAAACAAGACACACCCCTTTTGTTGTAGACTATCACTAGCCGTTTTGAAGGCTAAATGTCATTAGGGGGCGCTATAGAACCATCATGCAACCCCCAAGCCCAAAAGTGGACTCAAATTGAAGTATTTACCAGTTCACGTCTGGGCGCAAATATTTTCAGCATCCTAAAGACCTCAAACATGTGTTTAAAGATTTTAAATTGACGCAAATCCAAAATGGCTGACTTCCTGTTGGGTAAACTCTCAAAATATTAATAATCCCTGGAAAAACAATAGGTTCCTTGCACTACAGCTAATTTACTATTTTCAAACTACTTCTTTCCAGGAAAAGCTCCCACTTGTCACAAACCACCCCATTAGCGTGCAGTGCAGACAGATAGGAAGGGGTTGTAACACCCAGCCACTGACAAACTCAGCTCTCGACCAGTGAAAACTCAACTATTGACCAGCAAAAACCTAGCTTCTGAGCAGTGAAACCTCAGCTACTGACCAGTGAAACCTCAGCAACTGACCAGTGAAACCTCAGCAACTGACCAGTGGCAACTCAGCTGCTGACCAGTGAAAACCCAGCCACTGACAAACTCAGCTACTGACCAGTAAAAACGTAGCCACTGAACAGTGAAAACCCAACTGCTCACAAGTGAAAACCCATCTACTGACCAGTATGCTGCACCACCATGCTCTGGCTGTCAGCACTGTTCTCTCAGCAGCTTTTATTTTGGTTTTTGTGCTGTCATCACCATGGCTGACATTCATCTCTGGAGCTCTGCTGAAAGCTGCATGCCAATGTGGTTTCATGCAGCCAACCCTGATGGGACACAGTTTTGACAGACTGGGTCAGATTGTTCCTCTGTGCATGAAATACAAAGCCCTGTTTGAATTGCAATTTCACCACATTAACCTAATTCAAATCAGCTAAACTATTAAATTGGAGTAGAAATGAATCAGTGTCATTGACTGATTAATGGGTGGAGGAGGGTAGACAGACACTTAATATTTCCCTGATAGTGACATCTAAGTTAGAGTATAGAGATATTGCCTTTGGTCAAATGGGAAAATTTTACACACCTTACTAACAAGTCCTCATAAACAACAAAATAGGTTCTCATTGCCTTCCAAAATGACCAATATGAGCTTTTTCTGATCTGCTTTTCCTATGGGAAGGATGACAGTGACTTCCAATGACCTGTATGAAGGCTACATAACATGCCTGACTGCTTTAAATGAAACTAGTTCACAACATATAGGGCTTTAACTTAAAACATGTCTTCCAAAACAATTCAGTATGACTGTTACAAAACTGATTCATGGGCATTTTCTTATCTGCCAAGATTTGTTGTTGCTATACAGTAACAGCGCTACTATATCACTCAGTCTTCATCAGCAGATGTCATGGCAATATAAATATTCAAACTTTCCATTATTAAAATAAGTTTAGGTCTTCTCGTCCATGTTGTCTTAAAAGTTGATCTTTACAGTTCACTCTTGACCTTGGATACTGCCAAGCAGTATAATTTTATTTAAAATTATATATTGGTATACTAATATTTCCCTCAGCTCTTAATTTCATAGGATTTCATCCTGTGCATGTACAGTTGAACTACAGGCAGATCTCTGTTGAAGAACCTCCTCAGATGTAAGTTTTACATTTAGAAAGACATGATTATTGTTTATTGTCTATTCAGCAAGGCTAGATTATGAACTAGGAAAAGCGGACAAGTGCCGCAGGGCCCCAGACCCTCAGGGACCCCCAAAGCCCCAGGTTGACTGTGTTTGTGGTAATTTGATTAATGGCAAATTGTTTGTGAATATGCGCCACTTCATTACAGTATCACCTGATGTAAATATTGCCAAGTGCATTTAAACAGGTCCTGCTGTGCTTTACAACACTTCATACACTGATGGCAGAGGCTACCATGCAAGGTGCCAAATGCTTATCTGAAGTGATACAGTGCTTCCTATCCAAAGCATTCACGATGATACTAGGTTCACCCGTACACACACACTATCACACCGATGGCACAGCTACAGGGAGCAATTTGGGGTCAGAATCTTTCCCAATGATACTACAACTGGACTGAGGGAGCCGGGAATCGAACTGTGACCCAGCTGGACTGGCCATGCACACACTTTGTAGCTTGTTTTTAAAGGGTGCTACATAAATAAAGTTATTATTATTATTATTATTATTATTATTATTATTATTATTATTATCACATGCTGTGCATGTTACAGTACATAGATTAGAACGTAGCTTTATGCAGCTGCACTGAAAAGAATCTGGAGCACAGCAGCAGCGTAAGTAATGGAAACATGTCGAATGTGATATTGTTTGGAAGCTACCCTGCAGGGCTTTAGTGCTTGGGCAAATATAGAAACGTAAAACTTGGTTAGAGAGGGGAGAAGGGAGAAATAGAGACAGCGAGGAGAAGACAGAGGAAGAGGAAAAACAAAGAAGCGAATAACCGAGAGAGAGAAAGAAAATGAACCATCACAGCATCTCTTGGTTTGAGCCAGTGTTCTACTTAACAAAACTGGCCTGACATTTTGAGCAATGTTAAGGTAAATAAAAGAAACTGTCATTAGAGTTAATTTGTGGAGCAGGAAGATTCATGCAAGGGCATCACTATTTGTTAGTTTTACACTAACAAGAAGGTAAAAAAAGACTATACTATCAAATACATCCTTGTGCTAAACATATTGAGTAATATATAAACAAAGCTGGATTAACAACTGGGCAAAGTGAGCAACTGCTCCAGGGCCCCAGACCTGCAGGTTGTCTGTGGGGCAATGACTTTGTTGTAATTTGATTCATTACAAATTTTGTAAAAAAAAAAAAAAAAAAAAAAAAAGGAAAGGACCCTAAGGTGTCTCCTGCAATTTTGCCCAATCATGCAAACCTTTCTCCTAGAAATTACATTTATATGCTACTAAATAGTTTTGCCGTATGCATTTTTGAGGAAAAATAACAACACATCCTTTCCTCGCTTTTTCAATTTAACCAAGATGACGATTTTTCTCTACCGTAACCAAGTGCCGTGAGTTGCCTAAACACAAAAGTAAGTGTTTTGCAGATGTGTTTGGTATGAATATTTTGTGATATGTTCTTTAAAAATGTTTCCTCATTATGTTAATTTAACAACCCTATCATCAGACAAACGTTGATATTGGACAATTGTGCAAAAAATGATTACATACAATGGCAACTTTTTTCTGCAATATCTGTTAAGGTTAGGGGTAGAGAACGATCGTGGTTATGGAAAACAATTGATAGTTAAGGTGTGGAAAATCATAGGCAACTAAACTAGTTGGTCAAGGTTAGGAAAAGATCACACATTAATTATTAGGTCCCTTTTTAAGACAGGATCTCACCAAATACACATTCTGCAGTCTCCCACATTGTAAAATAAAAAACGTAAAAACAACAGTCAAATGACTGGCAGCTGCGGTTGCCAAACAAAAACCATAAAATTAAAGTAAAATATCCTAATTCAAATAAAGTGCACTAACAAGACATTTTACAGACTTTTTTGAATTATTAAGATCAGACACCTTCAATAAAATGATAGCAATAAAAGTTCTGCAGAGAAACAATGTTATTTTACAGATTTTACCTAAATAATTATGATCAAACACCTTCAATAAAGTATTAACACATGCTCAAGATTGTAAAATCTGTTTTATTTTGGATGACAAAATAAAAAGTCTCTATAAAATAGTGTATAAAACTGATTAAAATCATTTCAAACTTTAACTTGAAGTGTTTGTGTTTAGATTTAATGTTTAAACATTAAAAGTACAATCTAAATACAATATGAAATGATTTAGTTTTTTATGGTATAGACCTTAAATGAAATACAACATTTAAACCTCTGTACTGATAAACAGTAGAAAAGTTTCTTCAAATCATATCATAATCATAAAATATAAGCTTATTTAGATTACCGTGAAATATCGTCAACTGCAAACATACTGAAGAAATACTAAGTTGAGAAACTAAGTTGTTACATCTACAAGATTTTCACAGTTTCAATAAAAGTGGGGCTGGAAACGTACATTACAACAATAGACACTTTTCACAGATGTATCATAGCAAGGTAAACACAGTTGTTGCTAAAAAAAACCCCATTGTGAATTGGTACACCAAAATCAAACAAACCATCTAATAATTTTATTAACTGCAAAGGAGTGATGATGATGATGATGATGATGATGATGATGATGATGACATGTCTTTGAAAAGGGTCTCTACTCTTTACAAAAGTAAATACATGCCTTGCTGCCACACTGGTGGCTTCTGGAAGTCAGCTCACAACTATCATACCGAGGAGATTTACAGCTGGCTCCGACCAGGACTCTGATCTGGATCATATTTTATGGTGAAAATATTTTCTGGTTTTCCCTTTGATGTCCTCCGGCTGCTCTGCCTCAACGACAAACTGCAACTTTCTTGACATGCAAAATTATCTTTTAAATTGACAAACATCACATGTGTGTGTAATTCATGGCACAATTCAAATGGGATCAAAAAATTATTTGTCTCTCACCGTTGACTACAGTACATATTTTTTTCCAAAATAAGGTCCCATGGTGGTCCACTGGAAGGGGAGGGACTTCGCCTCTATATTCTTTCCCCCAAAAGGGGGCGCGACCTTGACGCTATGTGAATTTCAATCAACTTTATTAGCACAATTAGAAAGATTTAGCTTATAGCATTATTTAATCCACTATGACCTGTATTAAACACTCTAGTTAACTGATGAATGTAATACTTTTTAAACATTTAAAATGATTTATTCATCTCTATTTGTTTACATATTTGTCTAAATTGAAATATTTTTAGACTGGGCTACATAAATTAAGGACATAATGTTAGGTTATTACAGGGGAAATGTTTTCTTACCTTATATTGCCAATATTATTGCAGGATAAGTTCACTTTGCTTAGGTGACCAAACAGATCCTGTGTGACCCTTCCTCTGTGTCCATATTCCAGTCTTTTGTTCTTCGTTGACATTCCACAACTCAAATTTGCTCAAAATAAGAATTTGGCAGGCAGATGTAAAATAATTCAGGTAACAGCCATTACTAGTCGACCGAGAAAACCTCTCTCTGTCTCTCTCAAAAAAACACGGCAGCGGCAAATGGCAGATTGAGTCTGTCTGAGGTTTCTGCCTGTTAAAAGGAAGTTTTTCCTTGCCACTGTCGCCAAATGCTTGCTCATGGTGGGATTTGTTGGGTCTCTGTAATTAATATTATAAAGAGTACGGTCTAGACCTGCTCTATAGGAAAAGTGCAATGAGATAACTTCTGTTATGAATTGGTGCTATATAAATATAACTGAATTGAATTGAATTGAATTAAGTAGCAGTAGTAGTAGTAGATGCAGTACACCCACTCAGACGTAACCAAACTTAACCGTGAGAGGCGCACACAGTTGTCATTGGCCAGTTTCCTGGATGACATTCAGATTAACCAATTATGCTCAAGCAAACATTAAATTGTTAGTATGGAAATAAACCTTGTAGGTATGAACGTAATTCCAAGGGATAGTGAGCTGTTATAAAAAACTAAACTGGGCAGCATTATGTTTCTTGCAATTGTTGGCTGAGACCCTGTCTTATAAAAGAACCAATGTGAAAATCTAGTTTTAAAACCTCAAAACTTCAGTTGATGTTATGCTTAAATGGTACATAACCTTAAATAAATATATATATATATATATATATATCCATCCATCCATCCATTTTCTACCGCTTGGTCCCCGTTAGGGGTCGCGGGTGACTGGAGCCTATCCCAGTGACTTCGGGCCTTAGGCAGGGCACACCCTGGACAGTGGCCAACTCGTCGCAGAGGGCGAACACAGACACAGACAAGGACAGACAACCATTCACTCACACATTCATTCAATACGGGCAATTTAGAGTTATCAATTAGCCTACACATGCATGTCTTTGGACGGTGGGAGGAAGCCGGAGAACCCGGAGAGAACCCACGGTAACACGGGAGGACATGCAGACTCCACCCAGAGAGATTGTGTGATGTTGGTCCGGTCCGGGAATCGAACCCACGAACCCCACGATCTCCTTATTGGGAGGCAGGAGCTGTAGCCGCTCTGCCACCGTGCACCCCTATATATATATATATATATATATATATATATATATAAAGTTTTTAAAAAAAATACTATTAAACTTCGTCTTTCACCCTCCGCGGGTGGTCTCATCCTTCGAGCTCGGGTCCTCGAGGCCTGGGAGCTTGAGGGTTCTGCGCAGTATCTTTGCTGTTCCTAGTACTGCACTTTTCTGGACCGAGATGTCTGGTGTTCTTCCAGGGATCTGCTGTAGCCACTCCTCCAGTTTGGGGGTCACTGCCCCGAGTGCTCCGATGCCTTGTCCAGCTCTTCTCTGAGCCCTTGGTATTTCTCTAGTTTCTCATGTTCCTTTTTCCTGATGTTGCCATCACTTGGTATTGCCACGTCAACCACAACGGCTTTCCTCTGCTGTTTGTCCACCACCACAATGTCTGGTTGGTTCGCCATTACCATTCTGTCAGTCTGTATCAGGAAGTCCCACAGGATCTTGGCTCTGTCACTCTCTACCACCTTTGGAGGTGTTTCCCACTTTGACCTCGGGGATTCCAGTCCATACTCCGTGCAGATGTTCCTATACACTATGCCAGCCACTTGGTTATGGCGCTCCATGTATGCTTTCCCTGCCAGCATCTTACACCCTGCAGTTATGTGCTGGATTGTCTCAGGGGCCTCTTTGCACAGCCTACACCTTGGGTCTTGTCTGGTGTGGTAGATGGTGTTGAAAGCACTGGAGAAGTCAAAAAACATGATCCTCACCGTGCTTGCTGGCCTGTCCAGTGGGTGTGGATGCGGTTAAGCAGGAAGATGATGGTGTCCTCAACTCCCAGCCGGGGCTGGTAGGCGAACTGAAGGGGGTCCAGGAGGGGTCTGACCATGGGCTGCAGCTGTTCCAGCACTAGTCTCTCCAGTGTCTTCATTATGTGGGAGGTCAGTGCCACCGGTCTGTAGTCCTTGGAGCCACCGGGACGCGGTGTCTTTGGCACAGGAACGAGGCAAGATGTCTTCCACAGAATGGGGACCCTTTGAAGACTCAGGCTCAGGTTGAAGACATGTTGAAGGACTCCACATAGCTGGGGGCACAGGCTTTTAGCACCCCGGGGCTAACGCCATCGGGGCCTGCAGTCTTGTTTGAGTGGAGCTTCATCAGTTGTCCTCTCACCTGGTCAGCAGTCAGACACACAGCAGAAGTTACAGGTGTGGGAGGGGGGGAGTCGTCGGTCTGGAGAGGGCCGTTAGCCTGATGGGGAGGGGGGAGCAGAGTACTCAGAGTTGCTTGAGGGCCAGCAGCAACTGAGTTAGAGGGGGATGAGCAGGAGCCGGTGTGTCGAATCTGTTAAAGAACAGATTAAGTTCGTTGGCCCTGTCCAAGCTGCCTTCAACTCCTCTGCTGCCAGTCGGTCTGAAGCCAGTGATGGTCTTCATGCCGCTCCAGACCTCTCTCATATTGTTGTGCTGGAGTTTCCGCTCCAGCTTCCTCCTGTACTTCTCCTTGGCCTCCCTGATTTTCACCTTCAGGTCAGCCTGGATTGCATACAGCAGGTCCAGTGTCCTCTCCTCTCTAGTAGGACAACTCACATACTGGGTGAAATTAGTCAGTGTTGTTGAAACACTGACATGGTTGAAGTCATCCGAGATTAATATGAGTGCACTCGGGTGTTGAGTCTGGAGTTGTGCTATGGCGGTGTGAATGGCGTTGCACACCGATGCCGGGTTAGCAGAGGGGGGGATGTAAACAACCACAACAATGGCATGTGTAAATTCACGTGCTAACAGTTCAATGTCCGGGGTACAGATACGCTGCTTGATAGTAACGTGACCAGGGTTACACCATCTGTTGTTAACCAGAACAGCAAGCCCAACGCCTTTCCGCTTACCGCTCCCGGTGTGATCCTTGTCGGCCCGAACAGTCTGAAAGCCGTGATGATGGTCCATGATATCCTGGTGTAGCCATGTCTCTGACAAGCACAGAAGAACTACACTCACGAAACTCCGTCTGACTCCGGGCTAACACCGTTAGCGATCTCACGTTGCCCATGACGAGAGAAGGCAGACACGGCTTAAATCTCTTATTCTTAAGTCTCTTGTCTGCACCCCTCTCTCTTCCCTTGCCGCTTCGTTCCACCTCTGCATCCTCAGTGTGATAACGGTGTGTGGTAACTTGTGTGGAGGGCTAAATAGGGGCACACAGCTCAGTTTTGCCCATTTGGGCCTGTATATAAACATGCTCCCATTTTCAGAAAAGCATGCCGTTTATAGCATGTAAATGACCTTGACTCATGCATCACTGAAGAAGAAAGTGGAACAGAATTAATTCAATTCAATTTTATTTATATAGCACCAATTCATAACAGAAGTTATCTCCTTTTCCTATAGAGCAGGTCTAGACCGCACTCTTTATAACATTATTTACAGAGACCCAACAAATCCCACCATGAGCAAGCATTTGGTGACAGATTAGAAGAGTGAACTATCCTAAGCTCTTTAATTGCATTCATTGTACACCAGCAGCTCTGCTTTTACCCACTTCATCATGAGTGTTCCATTTTACAAAATTAGCCTATTATTTATATAGCCAGGGAATCACTTATCTGCTCTGCTCAAAGTGTTATTGAGGGGGAAAACATGCCAAACGGATCAGAAGGCATGTCCATGGAAAGTGGTTTAACACGTGTGTGTAGAGCTGTCTGCTCTGAGGTCACAGTACATGACAGCACAGAGTGTTGATGCTGGAGCTGAGGGATGTAGGAGGCACAGATAAATGCCTCTCTTCTCTAGCAGCATGGAAAATCCCAGAGAGAGGGCGAAACAGATAGGAGGCGGCACAGAGAGATACATTTCAACCCGCCTGAGAAAATGAGAGCTGGTCAGGTAGAGAGCTGTGCCTGGAAACAGAGGAGAGAGATAGATATCATGCTGCAGCACCAGATCTAAGGAAGGCACAGGCTCTGTGGCTGCTGGAAATGAGAAGAAACAACAAAGCAAATAATGATTATGAAGAGAGAAGAATCGGTGTGAGCCCATCACTGTGCTAATACATTATTAAAGACATACTCAGTACACACACACACACACACACGGACAAAATGGAAAGCACAACCACTCTCATCAAGAGACACTAATGAAGAAACGTGTCAATGTAGGAGTATGTGGCGAAGAGGCAGAGCATGATTCATTATGGCTCAATCTCAAGCTCTGAAATGTGCTTTGCTAAATGAAAAGATTGTATTGGTTTATGAAGACAACAATGAAGGAGCTGAATAGATGAGAGTTTAAAAAAAGCAGAGATTTGTGTGATAATAACACATGAATGGAAATATTACCTTAAGTGTTACCTACTAACTATTTAATCAACCTTTCATTTGAGAGTTGAAATCTCCAACCTTTTTAGGATAACATACAGTACATATTTTCCTAATAGAATACCAGCATACGTCATAATATTAATGAATATATTAAACAGTGTTTAGTAGTAGTAGTAGTAGTTCACTCTTGACCTTGGAAATAGTAGTTTGACAAAATAATAATAATTATTATTATATAATAATGGTACCATTATATATTACCATTATATAATAATGGTATGATTACCATTAGTACTAACAGTAGCATGACTAATAGAAGTACTAATAATACTAATACTAAAATACTGATACCAGTAGTACTATTAGTAATAGTAGTTTGACAAAAGAAAAAACTTTACTTACAACCTTTTCCTGTACAACTGGCAAACTCGATCCTCTGATGAAGACCATGAGATGTGGTTGCAAGCTCTGGAGAAAGTGGACCTTGAGATGAGATTTCTTTTTTTGGTCTAATATTTTTTTATTTGTGTTCATTAGAGCCTGACCGATGCTGGATTTTGCAAGGTCGATAATATTTTGGAGTTTTAGAAAATCAGTTAACAATATAATGGCCAACATTATTTTTTTAAGGTAAACACATTACATAAACAAACATTATAAGGCTCCCTTGAATTTGTTTATTAAAGAATAGTGACCAAGATGTGTTGTGAGCGGGGCATTGCTCTCTGGTGAATAAACTACAGTATGTAATGGAGACACTGTTTCTAAATTACCGCAAACATTTCTTTGGCATTTCTGGACTGCTATTTCTTGTTACGTAGTGTCCGACATATATGCCAATACCGATATACAGTGGAAGTTTGTGGTACAGGCAACAAAGCCAGTTGCCTAGGATGCAAATGCGTTGGGGGGCACACAGAGAAAGGGGGGAAAAGCAGGTTCTGAATAAGAGTTTGCCAAGGGAACCAAACATCCAGGACCACCACCACCAACATATCTGTGATAAGCTTCAGCCGAAGGTTTGGGTGAGCCATGAACAAAACTGGATTACCAATGAAGGGGGCAACTTCCCCAGTGCCACCAAACCCTCATGGGCCCCAAAGACTTGTATAGCTTGTGGTAATTTGATTAATTGTAAATACTTATTTGGGTAACACTTTATTTTGATAGTCCGCCTACAGATAATTTATATATTATTTATAGTATTTGTAACATTTCAACTGTTTCGCTTTGTCTGTAGATTACCAATAGAGAATATGTGAAAATTCATGAACATACCCTAACCAAGATGTTCTTTGTGCCTAAACCTAACCAAACCTTAACCACAGAGGTGTAATGTTTAATTTTGTGAAACAATTGAATTGTTGAATCTCAACTAATAAGCTGCTGAAATGTTACAAATACTCTATAAACTAGCTGTAGGCGGACTATCCAAATAAAGTGTCACCATTATTTGTTAGGGAATATGCACCACTAAAGCACTGTATAATTATGGCTCATGGCGGTTCCTACACTTTTATCTTGAGGCCTGTCTTGTGAGGGGTGGGTGTGTATGTGGGGTTTGGGGTACTGGGTCAAATCTAGTTTTAATATATTTATTATTTCAGTTGATTTTATGTCTATATACAAATGAATACATACATACACTGTGTATGTATTCATACAAATGGTGCACATTCCAAATTTTAATCTGTGGCATGGTTGATTTCTGGAAAAAAAAGTGTAATGAAGCTTCCAGGTGTTTGCTGAGTGCTCTGTAGCCGATGGGTAAAGCAAGCTTACGTAACTTTTGCTAAACAGCAGCCACTGTGGCCATAAGGGAGCATTGCATGATAATGGTAATTGCTAAATATAGTGTCACATTGGCACAAGTTCAGAAGAGTGAGTCAGCAAACTGACTCTGATAAGGTCAGTTACACAGCAATATCTATCTAAAGTTTGCTAACATTAGCTATCATTAGCCACCAGAAAGCTATTGGTACCAGACCAAGTAAGACTGAAGCAAAACTCCTGAGTGCATTGGACAGTGGTACGTTGTATTTCTCACAAATGTAACTATGAATGTGTGAGAGGTACAATGCGTTATTTCTAAAGTCAAAAGTTACATAGTGTTGCCTTAAAGGCATCAGGTTGGATACACAGTGCGGGGAGTGTGTGTGTGTGTGTGTGGGGGGGGATGGGGCCCTGTAGTGTGTTATTCCGGCCCTGGTCCTTGTAAGATTGAATTGAAATGCATGAATGAGTTTGAGCGGAGAATTTTAGCCTTCCATAACGGTCTTAATGAGGCGTTTCCACACTGGCAAAAATACAAGCGGTACAGAAGAATTGTAAGTGTAGTTGTAATGAATTTTGAACGTGAAAGGACAGCGGAATAATGCAAGAAGTCGAAACTTTCAGGAAGGGGACCTGAGTGTGGACCACAAGGTGAATTACTAAAACGGGTAATTTGTCCGTTAGGCAGGAGGATGTGAAGCCGGGGGGGTAGTTGAGGGAGGGCGGGCGGAGGGGAGGTAAATGAGCGGGGCTGTGTTAAGGGATTGCAAATTCAAAGTGGTTTGTGAAAGGGAGAGACTGACCCCCCCTCACGCTGCAGCTGCTGCAGTCAGCCGCTATCTAACGCTCAGCCTGCGAGCCGCACGCCGCTGCCGTCATTCTCCTCCTCCTCCTCCCTCCTCCCTCCTCCCCAGGGGCCAGCCGCAGTGCTGTGGCGACTTCTTCTTCTTCAGATCGACCTGGCTTCCAGACTGATCGCTCTCCTGTTAGACTCCACTGGATTACTGAAAACAGACATTTCTCTTGCATTGCGGTGTTCCCGTGTTATGTGCTTTGTGTGCAGGCGGATAGATGAGGAAGGGCACGGTAAAGCTCTCCGTGTGTTTCCCCATGAGCTCAGTGTGGATTCTGGTTAATATTTCATAAGGAGGAAAATGGACGCGGTGTTGTTTCGCTCTGTTATCCCCGAGAATCAGGCTCAGCCGGGCCGCCTGTGACGGAGCCGCGAGGTTAGTTTCAGCACCGTGGACAGCGGACAGAGCTGACAGCCCGATCCAATCACGAGTCTCGACTTAACACACACACACACACACACACACACACACACATATAATTTAATAGTTCAGTTAGCAAACAGTACTTCAGCCTGCTCTTATGTGAATGACCCGCCTGTTCATCACTTAACTTCTTTTCAGCTGTTTATTGATTGGATTAAATGAGTTGCCTGCGAATCGTTCCCCCCGCACACAGTGCAGAGGCGTTGACGTTGAGGGTTTATGGAGTTCCTCTCCAAACATGGCAGAGTAGATAATAATAATTTTAGTTGGAGAAGAGCAGGAGTTCACAGCATCGGAAAGGGAGTGTTGTATATTCATTGTATTTGTTTGTTTTTGCAACAAAAAGCAGTCAAATTAAAATGATTCCCTGTAAATTAGTGTCAGGTCTGTGCTCCCATCTGTGAGGAAAACCAGCTTGTGCCGCCAATGGGAATTCAAAGCTCCTGACCCACGCACAGCACGCCCTGCGGACTCGAAGTTCTGGAAACATAAAGTGACTTCATCAGCTCCGCTGAGCCTGCAGCAGCCTCCAGCTATGGCCCGGCTCTGCCAAGGCCTCCTCCGCAGGTCCGTCCTCCGCTACTCTCTGACCCTTACCCTCACTGTCCTCCTCTCCTGCTCCTGCCCGGCTCTAGGCAAGAAGAAGCTCTACATCGGAGCCCTCTTCCCCATGAGTGGAGGCTGGCCCGGTGGACAAGCCTGCCTCCCCGCCGCTCAGATGGCTCTGGACCTGGTGAATAAGAGGACCGACATACTGCCGGACTACGAGCTGGAGCTGATACACTACGACAGTATGGTGAGTAACTAACAGACACAGTTTATTTCATTCTCATTCAGGATACACTCACTTCTTTCCAGCTTTCACTCCATTGCATGTGTTGATCAGAATCAGAATGGGCTGGATTGGTCACACGTGCTGCACCATTCAACAACACTAAAGATCAACACAACAAGGAAGAAGACACTAATTTCCTGTGCACTATGCAACATTCATGCAATCATTAGCACACTATTTCAAGTGACCTCTGACCCACTAAATGCAGTCTGTATGAATAAACAGTCATTTTGGTTTAGGTTGCACAAAATTAAGAATTTAAAAACGAGAAAAAGCGGTACCACTTCCAAAGAAGGAGTTGAAACTAATGGCTTTATTAATGGTTAGTAAATCACTTAGTAATGCTTTCTAGATCAGTTGAAAGCCCTTAATAAAAGCAACCTTTGGGTTGCCAGGTTGTGAGAATTCCCTTTTACTGGTTAGATCATTTGACCACTAATTTCTGGTGAAGGGCTGCAGACGATCTGGACCAAAATTCATTTATTAACAACTTATTAACACACAACTTATTTGTGACTTGATGATTAAATCCCTTCATTAATGAGTTACAGTCATTTATAACTACACACTTGAAGGCTAATTAGAAAGTGTGAGATCCACAAGCATTTATGAATGGATTACAGACATTTTGGTTTATTACTAAAAAGAAATGATTTAGAATTATTACTAAAAAGAAAGGAAAACCACCAGCCAATTGGATTTTTCACAACCTGGCAACCCAGCATTTGTTCTTATTAATGATTTGTAACTGCTGTATAAGAAATCAGTGATTAATGATTTATTAAGCCATTCGTTCCAACTAAAGCTACAGAAAAAGCTAACTGTAAGACTTTTGTGAAAGTTACATTATTATTGAGGTTGTCATTTCTGAGATGTAAGTATAGATTGCACCTCCCAATGTACAGCATAGCAGACTGTTTCACTATGGCTGTTTTATTTATATCTCCACACTGGGATTGCTTTTCCCACATCATGTTAGGCCATCGTTAGGATAACTGGCAGTCCTCTGTGTATTGTATGTTTTCAAATGTAGCAGTCATAAAGTTGGTCGCAGCCCCAGGGAAATGTTCTACCTACTGTATAGCAGCGTAACAGCTGCATCTGTGTGTGTCTGCCTAAGAACAGCAGCTATACAGCCTGCACACGCTCAGCAACACAGTCTCTGCTAATAGTTTCCTGTCTGCTCACCCTAGAAACTTTGCTGCTCGTTGGCTTTCACTCAACCTGAACTCCAAACGTTATGAAAGCAACACAGCATCTTAAATTCTAATGTGAATGGTGCAGGAAAATAGACCAGGAAATAACGAGGTTGAGGAAACACAATTAGAAAGAGAGTAGAAAGTAGTTTGATGTTGGTGCAGTGAAGAATACAGGTGTGAAGGTCAGAAGGATGGATGAGCAAAAAGTGAGCGAGTGTTTACGTAGCTTCACGTTATTCAAGTCCACAGGCATGTACAGGAATTGTTTCACCAAGTCACGTGACACTGGGTTGCCTCATTTGTCTCTGAGAAACAAAACCAGACAGCCAAAGATCTATTGTATGTCAGTTAGAAACAATATAAAATATACCTGTGAAATAATACTTGATAGGCTTTGCTGCTGCATGAAATTTAACAGTTGAAATGTTCTTCCATTATTTTTCTTAGACCCACACTCTGTACAAACCAGCACTGTTAAATTTCAAAAAGCATGCAACGCTGTCTCCTTCAAAATGTCCTGTGCTATCACTTTGCTTTGCCAAACACATTTCGGTGTAAACATGAATTGCTACGTACTGGCAACATTTTTTTCTAATCCAGAAGTCGTTGGACCTACAAATCGCAGGACTTTGACACCAGAGAACAGGGTTTGCATCCTGCATCTCACGTGTTGTTGTTTTAGGCTACCAGAATACAGTTAAAGTTAAGGTTAGAGAAAGATGGTGGTTTTGTTTAAATATTGAAAAAGAGCGACCCATGTGGTGCTTCAAGTCATCATCAACTTTTTTGACATTTAACCAAGCCCAAGATCTTTCCTAATGTTAAAGAGCAAGTTAGCCTGTTTGAGCTTCACCGTGCCACCTTCACATATTTAAAAAATGAATGCCAATGCCATATCATATCCAAAATATGCTACTACTACGCCATTCTACCCTTACTACCAAATTATGCTATATTAGACACCACATTTAATGCTGCCAACATGGGCCTATAGCTTAATTAGACAACACAGGCTGTAATGAGATGAATTTAATGCCATATAATATTGTACATTATAATAAAGAACATATGCCTTGTTTCGGACTAATTTGATACGAAATGCGGCTTATTACATCTCATTGGTGTACCGTAAAATAAAGTGTGACCACATTTCCTTGTTACGGTGGATAAAAGATGTATTCTGGGCAGTATTAAATTTCCCACTTAACATTTTTGCTATTGCAAAATAGTTCATTTATAATAATATATATAATAATAATATGAACAGGGGTGCAAGGAGATACATGGGGATGAAAAAATAATGTAAACACTACATTAAAAGGAAACTTCATCACCTTTACAAACTGTCTTAAAGGTGGCTGTATTTTGCCTGATAATCAGACTGAATTGTTACTTTGTTTCGCTTCATTCAGTGAGACTGACATTGTGCTCATGTTTTATTTTCTTGGTTGCCCTAAATTATAAGTGAAATACTCATGAAATATTCATTTGTGGAACCTGGGGTAGCAGTTGCTGGGAGTAATGTAACATTAAGAAATATTCCACGAGTTGTTATTTCTGTAAGTCGACTTACAACAACCTGTACAGATGTGATGCTTTTGTCTGCTCTTGTCACCATTTTGGTGGTCATTTTTCGTGGCTGTAGCTAGCTAGCTAGCTAGCTATGTAGGAAAACTACGTCCCCATTCTACAATTTTCTGACTGGTCGATTGTTTCTGCAACCGGGGGAAACAGTCATCAATGAACACAACACCAGACCTATATGAATCTTGAACAAATCGGAGATGTGGGTACTGATTCAGAGGTCAAAGGCCAATTATCCTTTGTCAGCTATTATAGAAACTGCATCGACAAAGAGGAGCAGCTGTCACAAGCTGAATCTAACCAACAGGGATGTGATGAACATTTAAACAGTGTATGGGCTTCAACTGGCATACATTCTAATATGAGCTGCCTTTGGAGCACAATGCTGATTTAGATACTTCAAAATCAAATACATTTTTTCATGCAGTGTTTGACATGATTCAGGGTTAGGGTTGATTACTTGTTGTGCTTCTCTCAAGAGCACCAAATGATTAGAAATAATAATATATATCAGGGATTACAGGATTTTCCCCCCAGCATCATTCTGTTTAACTGGTCAGTACTCATGTTTGTTACTCCTCACCTGCAATTTGTCAAATAGATGTTAAAGCTTTATTGATAGCTTTGAACTCTTCACAGAACACAATTATTATATTCTTTTTTATCTGTTTGAGCATGGAAGCCCTGGGTTGCAGTGTGACCAGAGATATTTATATCTTCATTTATCGTTAATTGGTAAAATGTGGGCTTAGATTTTCAATTCTGAAGTTTTTCACTGCCATATTATAATTTGAACTGTCCCATTCTCTCATTCTGCCTCTTCTCACCTGAGCCTCGCCACACACTGCATACCAACACACACACACACACACACACACACACACACACACACACACACACACAGTGTATAAACAGTTACATGTACTGTGACTGGCAGGAGTTTTTTAAAAGCATGACTCTGATTGGTTCGAGCTGCTCTGCATTGGATCCCCACTTCAAAAGCCTGGAGTTAGGGGGTGAGGGGAATAAGGGGGTGTAGAGGTTGGCATGACAACAGTAACCAAGACAACAGCAGTTCAAACAAACACAGATTTGGCTCCAAGAAAAAGGCAAGATAATGCACCTATCATTAAACAAACAGGAGCAGATGGAAGGCTGGATGATTAAACTTGTTTGTGACAGACCTCTACACCACTCCACTGCTCTGCCAGGACAGCTGCACATCACGAACATGCTCTGATGGATCTCCCGTTGATCACAGTCCAGCACTGCATGCTGCGATGCCCGAGAGGCCAAAAAAAAAAAAAAAAACGAGGCTGTGTCATCAGGTGGTGAACAGAGCAGAAAATTTGTCAAGCTTTTTTCCAGAGATCTGGCGAAAAGATGATTAAATGTTTGTCCAGGCCCTGCTGTGCTGAAAGTTGAAGGCAGGTCCCATAGGTTCAGCGTGGGATGAGGATGGGATGGGATGGGATATAACAGCTACAGTATCTCATTTGAATGTGTTGGTGATTTCCCCTGAGTGCCAGAGTTAATCAATGAGTCAGCTGTGAGGAATGCAGCTCCGGATTATGGTGGGCCTGCTTTACAAACCATCTGTTTGATTCAGGACTGAAGAGGGCAGCTTTCTCCAAGCTGCTTGTTACCGAGCCTGTTGACTCAGTGTCATTAGGTGAGGAGAGGAAATCCAGCACATGCCTCAGCAGCATCCTTTAATTATTCCACAGGAATGGATTTTAACCTAATAGACAGGATGTAGACTGTTTCAGGAGCTGGTTGCTAGGAAACAGCTTGGGTCCATGTTTACATCTTGTCAGCTACTGATGTTGGCAAACACTGTAGCAGGAAATTAATTCAATTCAATTTTATTTATATATAATTCATTCAGGTCTAGACCGTACTCTTTATAATATTAATTACAGAGACCCAACAAATCCCACCATGAGCAAGCATTTGGCGACAGTGGCAAGAAAAAACTTCCTTTTAACAGGCAGAAACCTTGGACAGAACCAAACTCAATGGTGGACAGCTATCCGCTGCTGTCGTGTTAGGTTTTGAGAGAGACAAGTTTAAATGTTTCTGACCATCATTATGGAAGACCTGAAGTACCAAAATCAAAAATAAATAAATAAATTACTCGTTAATTAACTCGTAAACTAACTCGTAAATTAATGTGCTATTAAATGCACCAAAACTAATAATAAAATGAATGTATGCATTAAATAATTTATAAAATGTTACACAAATTATTATTTCTGTTTTAAATTTGCTTAATTTTATTTATTAATTTGTTCATTTATTTATTTTTATTTATTTAGACAAGAATTAGGTTGGAGCGGAGTTTTTCTGGGGACCGGGCCTCACTGATTACTGTACAAAAGCACACAACTTTTAAAACTTTATTCACTGATTTTGGTTAAACTGGATCATATTTTATGGAGGGAATATTTTCTGGTCTTCCTTCTGATGTCCTCCAGCTGCTCTGCTTCAACTTTTGGTTATTTACGGAAATTGTTGATTGATGGCTTTAACTACTTGTTGTTAGCAGTTAGCTACTTCAGCTGTGCTGCTAGCTGTGCCATTAGCTGACTGCCCGGACTGGGAGCTTGGAGCCGGGAGCACTGGGGGAGTGTCATTGTTTACTCCGGGCAGAGTCAATTAATTGGACCGCAGCTGCACAGCTAACTAGCTGAGGGCAGTTAATGTTACAGTTAGAAACAGTTAGCGGTTGGAGACTGGAGACTGGAGGCGAAGGTGGCACCTCTCTGGAGGCCGGCGACGAGGGCGGCACCCCTCTGGAGGCCGGCGGCGAAGGTAGAATCCCTCTGGAGCTTGGATGGACGACCCGAGGCCTGGACAGGTGTTTGCCTGCACCTGGGGATTGGTGCTGCTGCGATCCAGTAGCGGCAAGGGATTGGTGCTGCTGTGATCCAGCAGGGAGTCCAGGGGGCTGCTGTGATCCAGCCGGGAAAGGAGGCGACTGCGATCCAGCGGCGACAAGGGGTTGGTGCTGCTGCGATCCAGCCAGGAACAGAGGCGACTGTGATCTGGCAGGGAGTCTGGGAGCAGGGAGTGATGGCGGAATTGGAGGCCGCCGCGGCGCAGGAACTGGAGACGGCAGTGGAGCTTGCGAGTTGCTGGGTGGCAGAGCAGGCAAGCAACTGGGCAGTGGGGCAGCGGTGCAGGCGAGTCGCTGGTTAGTAGGCTGAAGACTGGCAGGCCAGGGTGCAGGCTGATGACTGGCAGGTCAAGGTGTAGGCTGATGATTGGCAGGCCGGAGTGCAATCTGGTGACTGCGTGGTCCATCTCGAGCCAGACGGGTACCCCGATATGGATTTGGATCTGTGGACTGCTTATCTAGCGGCAATGGATACAGCAACAGGATGCCATTGCAGTCCTCCACCAAGCCAAAGAAGGGCGCCGGTCTGGCCCAGGGCATAGCGTATCCGGTGGTGACGGAGCGACTGCGGAAGTGACGGAAGTGATGGTTGGAGTGGGTGTGGGTGTGGGTGGATTAGCGAAGAGTATCGGCGGAGACAATCCACCTGCTCTGAACGGCGTCCGCGGAGCTTGGGCTGTAATCCTTCGGTAGAGGTCTGACCTTCTGTTACAGACAGAGAGGCAGGAGACACCGATAGGGAGACAGATGTATATTTTGATTACAGCCAGAACAGATAGGTCAGCCGGTATGGAGAAGGGGAAGCCCACTGGAGTGGAATGGAGAGGGAACCTCGCAGGAGTAGGATGGAGTGGGTAACATGCTGGGGTAGGAACCCGCTGCAGTGGAAGATCGCTGGAGTGGACCGTAGGGGTTATGCAGAGTCGCATGTGGAGTCCTTGGATCAATGAGGTCGGACAACTGGCTGAGTTGAGTGTTGGGCTTTTATGCTGGCTGTGATTAGGTGCTGATGGGGAGCAGGAGTGTGATAGGGAGCAGGTGTGCGTGATTAACAGACGGTGGAGCTTGGCGTATCCGTGATAGCTGTATCTCTTCACTTGTTGTGTTAGGAAATGCAAACTATAATGATACTACAGCTGTTGTGCACATTCTTCCATTTTTCAAAAGAGGATAAAACCATTTTGTGTATATTTGTGTAAGCAATGTCTAAGTCTCGAACTTCTGAGTGGGCATTTCCCATGACAGGTGTTGACTGACAACTTAGAGTTGGCATTGCTAGGAGATACACTGTCAACTTCCGTGGTTCTACTCAGAAAGCAGAAGCTTAGTGAGCCTATCTTGTTAACATTAGCAGCGATTCCCACAGGGTGTTTCACAAATTACTTGACTAGTCAACTACTAAAACCACTAGTCGGTACTGTTGCCAGTTGTTAATATATAAAACATGAAAGCCCATATACAGTGGTGTGCAAAAGTGTTTGCCCCCTTCCTGATTTCTTTTTTGCAAGTTTGTCACACTTAAATGTTTCAGATCATCAAACAAATTTACATATTAGTCAAAGATAACACAATTAAACACAAAATGCAGTTTTTAAATGAAGGTTGTTATTATTAAGGGAAAACAAAATCCAAACCTACATGGCCTTGTGTGAAAAAGTGATTGCCCCCAAAACCTAATAACTGGTTGGGCCATCCTTAGCAGCAACAACTGCAATCAAGCGTTTGCAATAATTTGCAATGAGTCTTTTACAGCGCTGTGGAGGAATTTTGGCCCACTCATCTTTGCAGAATTGTTGTAATTCAGCCACATTGGAGGGTTTTCGAGCATGAACTGTCTTTTTAAGGTCATGACACAGCATCTCAATAGGATTCAGGTCAGGACTTTGACTAGGCCACTCCAAAGTCTTCATTTTGTTCTTCTTCAGCCATTCAGAGGTGGACTTGCTGCTGTCCTTTTGGATAAGTTCGCTTCAACTTGAGGTCACAAACAGATGGCCGGACATTCTCCTTCAGGAGTTTTTGGTAGACAGAAGAATTCATGGTTCCATTTGGTTCCAAATGTGACAAACTTGCAAAAAAATAAGAAATCAGGAATTGGGCAAACACTTTTGCACACCACTGTAATTACCAGAAGGACATTTTACTGTGGTTATAACTGCTTCAGTAAAACTGAAACACCAACAAAAGCTGCCCAAAATATCCATGTCTTGTTGTCTTTCCCCAAACAATAATGCAATGGGCACTAATGTCTGTGACAAATATATTGCATTTCCTGTGGCTGCTTCACAATAAAAGCCACCTGGTGTTTTGCCAATGGAATGCTTTTAAAATGAATGAACAGCAACAGGAAATGTTTGGTTTCAATAATATAATAATATTAATAATAGTAAATAAATAACATTGGGCTGTTTATCCCTCATTGCCTGCACAAATTTTCTAATCTAACCTCTGTACAGTGCCATGTCACTAACTGAACAAGATACCAATTTGCTTAGTACTTCTATTCCTGTGTACACTGACGTGATAGTGAGCTGCTATAGCAAAAGAGTTTCGCCTCGGGGATCAATAAAGTGAGTACTGGCCTCAGGCTGTCCACCCCTGTGAAAATTGTCATTCCTCCACCACATCCGATGAGCTTGAAACTCTCCTGGGTGAATCGCGAGTACAAAGGATAAACAACTGTGCGAGAAAATATCTGATCATTTGATTAAAAGTTAAAGGTAGCCTGAGTTCATAAAAAAGTGAAGCTCTTCACATGTCCCAAGGTGAATTCCACTAAGAAAAATCCCATTTCTTGCTATCAACAAACAGAAGCAAAAGATGACACTTTTTAGAAAACAGATTGTAAAATCTGCAACTTGAAAGATTTCACTTTGGAATCTGTGTCAATGATGAATTTGGCATTTGTTCAAAACTGAAACAATGAAGCATTTTGAATTCAGTACAGCCATAGGCATTGGAAGTGGGGTGCTGAGGGGGCTACAGCACCCCCTGATGGATTGTGGACGATATGAGTATTTGAGGTAAAAAAAAACAACTCTCAATTCTTAACATTTTAATCACACTCAATACATACCAAATCAAATATCATTACAACTATTTAATTAATAATATTGAATCAATCAGACAACTTTTGCAACAAATGAACGCTGGAATAGAACACTGAAATTAAAAAGACAGTAGCCTAGGCCCTAGTCTGCAGAGTGTAGTCTATTCAAATGCTGGAGGAGGCTTAGCTTCCCCAAAATCATGTCCCTCCACTCAAGAGATAAAACCAAAAGAAAAACAATGTCTAGAACTACAAGCTCTCATTCCCCTTTGTCCTTGATTGCAAAATTCTTGCAGTAGGCCAAGTTTCAGGTTTGAATTGTTGCAATCTGGGCTAGTTGCCAGCGGACGCTCTGAAATCCAAAGAGAAACCCACCTGTACAATCCTACTCCTAGTTTAGTTGTTAATTAGTTGTTAATCAGCTGATTTGTAGGTTACAAAGTTGTAAGTGGCGAGAGAGAGTGCCATTGAGCTAAATTAATGCTTGAGAACGGCAGCCATGGTATTGAATAAAGTGACGTAACGTATTTTGCATATTCGGTGGCAGAACCCCCAGCTCAAATCATCTTCCAACGCGTATGACTACAGCTGATTCACATGTCTGACTGGCTTCCTCTCCATGGCAATGGCGACCAAGGCTCATGGGTACTTAGAGCGATCCACTGTGTCAAACTGAAAAAAAGTTCTCTGATAGAAGTTGAAATGATGGTGGCCATAACAGAAACATATAGTATTGTTACATCATCTGGGAGACTCCTGTGTTTCTCTGTTGAGAAACGTTATCAGTAAAACAACTTTCAAAACAGGAATACAGTGAAGAGAAACATGTGCTTGTAGCCTTTGAGGAATAGACCACAATAAATTTATCTCAAATATGTGTAATTTAGAGTTGAATCTGCATGTCATTTCAAAAATTTATCTGACAGTTTGAATCAATTTTTGCTGTATATTTTTATCAGATTTAACTCATCATGCATCTGCATCATGTTGTATCAAAATGTGAGTGAGGTTGCACAATGTGACCCCTATTCTAGCCTTGTCTGATCATACACAGATTTGCATAACCATTGCTTTCTCATACAAAATCAAGGAAAACTATTTATCAAGTTGCTTTTCTTTTAATGGTCTGTGTGGACTAATGACATAATGGCAAATGTTAATTACATGATGACAAAAAACACAAATTCCCAACAGTCACCAAAGCATGACCCCCTTTTTCTCTGTTTAATGATGTATGGTCAACACTCCTTCACCATTATCATTTAAATAGCTTATTGATTTTTCATTGACTATAGGCTGTAAATGGAAAGCAAGGAACACTATTTGTAACGTATGGATCAAAATAATGGGAGAAAATGAAGAAAATGCTGTGACGTTTCATCATTAGCTGCCTATTAAATACAGGTGTGTTCACTTCTTCACTTTTACCTGAGGAAGATCATCGGTGGTTGAAACGTTTAGTCACTCATGTCCACATGAAATAAAAGTAGTTTGTCTTTTTTATCTGTGTGTAATTTGGTCTCTACTTTTGTTTTTATCAGGCTACACAAATGAATTCGACTAGTTAAATGCACACCGCTAGCACACCGTTAGCTTGAATATTTAGGCTACATTACGACAGAAAGCAGGAGCAGTAGCCTAGAAGATTTGAAGCATGATATACTCTGTGTATATATTATTAAACTTATTAGCATTAACAGGCAAACTCACTGCTTTCTGTCAGTTCAGTGTCAGCATTGTTCTCTGATATACTGACTTCAGACCAACGTTCACAACTAGAGCCCGCTGCACTGTGTGCGCTATTTGAAAGCCATACTCGTGCTGTAGCTTCAGCCATTATTCTGCTCTGAACAGAGTCATGTGGAGGTGTGGCTGCAGTAGGATAACAGAGCGCCAGCAGACCTGGGACTAGCTGCCACCTGTCTCTTAATGGAATGTGCATGAATCACATACTGTATTTATAGATGGACAACACATCTCCACTTCCTCCCATTGTACAAAAACGAAGCCAAAATATCCCGGATACGGAAGCTGCCATCTTGCACTGGTGATGTCATTTGGAGCCAGAGTCTGCGCAGTAGTGACCGAGGTTGAAGCCGCAGTATCAAGGTCCCGCCCATACACCCGGCCGACTCAATCGCAAACAGAGCTCAGCTGTCCATTATGACATGAAACCCCCTTTTTAGAGCATCAAATAACTAATTAAAACCAAACTTATCAGAAAAACTCTTGATCATACATCAGCGTAGTAAGAACTCCCAAAAATGACAAAAATCATCTTTGGGAAAAATGTATTTGACGTGTACTTTGATTTTTCATGTTTGGCTCATGTCCCATCCACCAACATCGAGGGGTTTATGACATACTGCAGCCAGCCACCAAGGAGTGATTGAGATGTTATGGCTTCATTTTTGGGGAGCTGTCAAGTCGTCCATCTTTATATACAGTCAATGGCATGAATGCATAAAATAATAAATAAATAAAAGTAGCGTGAAAAATGTATTCAAATGTAACAGAGTAAAAGTTATGATTTTTCTCTAAACATCTACTCAAGTAAGAGTAAAAAGTGAGCTGCATTAAAACTACTCCCACATGTGCAATTTACTTTAAAAAGTGACTAAAGTGGGCTATATGTAAATGAGTAAATGTTCTCGTTACTACCCATCTCTGCCAACAAATAGAAGAAGTACGAATAGTAGAATGTTTTTTTTTAAATAGTAGAATTGTAATTGTAGTATTAATATTAATAAATTAATAATAATAGGAATGACAGCTATAGGAATAATAATAGTATCAGTATTAGTAACAGAGCCAATAACAACAACTGTAGTAGCAGTTGTCGAGCAGGCACACAGGGGCAGCAAGTGGCCCACAACCACAGATCCAGTCTCTGCAGCTCCGGAGGCAGAAATACCTGCTGAAAGCGACAGAAGGAGAGAGAAACGAGAAGGCACAGAACTACGGGAGAGAGAAAGAGTTAGTAACATGCAGCAATGGGATAAAAATCCATACAGATGGAGAGGGAGAGAAGGAGAGAGGAAAGAGGTGTGTCATGGGAAGTCTCCCGGCAGTCTAGGCCTATAGCAGCATAACTAAGGGATGGTTTAGGGCTCACCCAAGCCAACCCTAACTATAAGCTTTATCAAAGAGGAAAGTCTTAAGCCTACTCTTAAATGTGGGGATGGTGTCTGCCTCCCGAACCCACATTGTGATGTGATTCCACAGGAGAGGTGCTTGATAATTGAAGGCTCTGTCTCCCATTCTACTTTTGGAGACTCTAAGAGCCACAGGTAACCCTGCATTCTGGGAGCGCAGTGTTCTAGTCATATAATAAGGTATTATGAGATCTTTAAGATACGATAGTGCCTGATCATTAAGAGCTCTGTAGGTGAGGAGAAGGATTTTAAATTCTATTCTGGATTTTACAGGGAGCCAGTGCAGAGAAGCTTATATTGGAGAAATATGATGTCTTTTCCTAGTTCTTGTCAGTACACGTGCCGCAGCATTCTGGATCAACTGGAGAGTCTTAAAGGACTTATTTGGGCAGCCTGATAAAAAGGAATTGCAGTAGTCCAACCAAGTGCATGCACTAGTTTTTCAGCATCATATTGAGACAGCCTGATTTTTGCAATGTTACATAGGTGAAAAAAGGCAGTCCTTGAAGTTTGTTTCATGTGGGAGTTAAAGGATAAATCCTGATAAAGATAACTCCGAGGTTCCTTACGGTGCTGCTGGAGGCCAGGGCAATGCCATCTAGAGTAACTATATCTTTAGATAATGTCTCGGAGGTGTTTGGGGCCAAGTACAATAACTTCAGTTTTGTCTGAGTTTAACATCAGAAAATTGCAGGTCATCCACGTCTTTACGTCCTTAAGGCATGCTTGAAGTTTAGTTAACTGGTTAGTTTCATCTGGCTTGATCGATAGATATAATTGGGTATCATCTGCATAACAATTAAAGTTTATGGAGTGTTTCCTAATAATATTGCCTGGAGGAAGCATATATAAGGTGAATAGAATCGGTCCAAGCACAAAACCTTGTGGAACTCTGTGACTTTGGCGTGCACGGAGGACTCACCGTTAACATGTACAAACTGAGATCGATCTGATAGATAGGATTTAAACCAGCTTAGTGTGGTTCCTTTAATGCCAATTACATGTTCCAGTCTCTGTAATAGGATGTGATGGTCAATGGTGTCGAACGCAGCACTAAGATCTAACAAGTACAGAGACAAGTCCATTGTCTGATGCAATTAAAAGGTCACTTGTAATTTTCAACAGTGCTGTCTCTGTGCTATGATGCACTCTAAATCTTGACTGAAAATCCTCAAATAAACTATTGTTATTTAGAAAGTCACACAACTGATTGGTGACTGCTTTCTCAAAGATCTTAGAAAGAAAAGGAAGGTTAGATATAGGTCTATAGTTGGCCTAAACCCCTGGATTAAGAGTGGGCTTTTTAAGAAGCGGTTTAATTACAGCTATTTTAAAGGATAGTGGTACATAGCCTGTTAATAAAGACAGATTGATCATATCCAGTAAAGAAGTGCTAACTAAGGGTAAGACTTCTTTAAGCAGCCTAGTTGGAATGGGGTCCAAGAGACAGGTTGATGGCTCAGATGAATTAATTGTCGAAGTCAGCTGAAGAAGGTTGACAGAGCAAAGCAGCCAAAACACACATCAGGCTCTACAGCTGTTTCCAAGGTTCCTGTGTTTGAAGACAAGTCGGCACCGGTTGAAGGCAGGACTTGATGAATTTTTTCTCTAATAGTTAAAATTGTATTATTAACGAAGCTCTTGAAGTCGTTACTAATGAGGGCTATAGGAATACATGGCTCAATAGAGCTATGACTCTCTGTCAGCCTGGCTACAGTTCTGAAAAGAAACCTGGGGTTGTTTTTATTTTTCTCTATTAATGATGAGTAGTATGCTGCTCTGGCATTACGGAGGGCCTTCCTGTATGTTTTAAGACTATCTTGCCAGACTAAACGAGATTCTTCCAGGTTGTTGGAACGCCATTTCCTTTCAAGTTTTTGCGATGTTTGCTTTAATTTGCGGGTTTGGGGGTTATACCATGGAGCTAACCTTCTTTGTTTTATTATCTTCTTTTTTGGAGGAGCGATAGAATCGAGTGTCATTCACAGTGAGCCTGCAGCACTATCAACTAGATGGTCAATTTGGGAGGGGCTGCGATTTGCAACATCACTGTTTATTGCTTTCCTAGTGTATCACCAAAATCATAGTAGTTAGTCCATTAGATTCTAAACCCTTAACAGAGTGTCTGCAGGTCCTTGAAAAACCCCTATGTATAGAATATGAACATTTCTGACTTTGGCAACACTTACTGTAGTCTGTGACAATTTTCACCGGAATTGTCATTTTTATGCAAATAACAACTTACGCCATCAGAGTCATTTGAAAGATGCTGTAAGCATCACATAAACACTCAACTTACAGTGTGGTGGCTTTAAAGCAAGACTATGTAACTTTTGAAAGAAAAAATAACACAATCTACAAATAACATAAAGTACAAATAAAAAGTTGAATTCATAAGAAATAAAACACACTCTTCCTCAGATCAATACACTCAGAATGTCGCGAATGTCACAGTAGCTGACATTAGTAAATTCAAAGGCAGAATAAGTAGGATTTGTCGGTTGCTGCTCAAATTTGGGCCCTCCTCCCCAGTTCAGAGCGAGAGAGAAAGCTAAAGAGTGAATGGAAAGAGGGAGCAGCGTTACGTAGAACAAAGCAGTGAATCAGGCAAATATTTTCTTTTTTATTTTAGTTTGATGGCAGTTCCGTTCTAAAGCACAAATAAAATCGCCCACACCTCAGCACAGCCCTTCGGGAAGGAGCCAGCTTTATCCTGACTGCTGCTCTCTGCTCTGCGTGTGTGTGTAGCTCAGACCCAACCTATATCCACACTTTGTTTTAGCAGTGTGCCAGCACTGGAGATACATCTATGACACAGACAGAGCAGAGGAGAGAGACGGAGACAGCGATGTAACCTGCCTGCACACTGTTATTGGCTGGGGGCTACACACCACTGCCCAAAGGCTGACACCCAGAAACGTCCAGAATACAGCAAACTGATAAGAAACTACAGGCAGAGGGCAGGGTCTCTGCAGATGCAGACACCGCCAAACACTTCTAGTGGGCCATAAGTGATGATTGAGAGGGATTATTTTTGTATTAGTCTATAGATTGTTCTTTTAGGAAACTCCTACTTATTTGCCTTTAACATAGATATTACAGTGTAACTGTTATTACTGAGTCAGCTCACTATCTTTATGACTATACTTGTACTACCGTCATGCTAAGTTTTAGTGTTTACCATTATTTAGTAGTTGCCACTTGTGACGTACTCTGAGTGAAACACCATACAGTATGTGGCCGGGGTTTAGTTACGATTGGGATCAAAGCCGCACAAATATAGCACATTGCAGAGCTGTGGAGAGATATGGAGCTGTAGGACTGTTCACCTCCACCCACACCTCCCTCACCCACGTTGTTAGATCAGGTTAAGGATAAGGGTTAAATTAATAAATTACACCTCAACCACATTCTTTAGACATGTAAACAAAGGTTTTGCCAGTTGAATTCCAAATACATCTGTCCAGTAACACCTCGTACTAAGATATTTCTCTGTTAGCTACCCCCACTACCTGCAACATGCAAGTGTGGTTTTATATAATGGGCGGGGTTAGCTTGTTACCCCAAATCACTTTTTGATAGATAAATTTGATTTATTTTATTTCTGTGTGTCTGCCAATCCGAACTGTCTGTGGTCTGTTTGTGAGGAAGTCCAATATCCAGTGCTACGTTTGCCAATCAGTTACTTCAAATTTATATCAACAAACTGCATTCTGATGTAGGTGTTGCTATTTTCAAGGTGTGTGAAGACTGAGTGGAGGGCAGTGGAAATGGCATCCTCTGTGGATCTGCTGGTTCTGAATGCAAACTGGTGATGGTCCAGGCTGGCTGGGATATTGTGTTGGAGAACCAGTTTTTCAAAGCACTTCATAAGAATGGAGGTGAGTGCCACGGGGTGGTAGTCGGTTAGACTAGACGATGCAGACCTTTTTGGTAGAGGGACGATGGTGGCTGTCTTGAAGCAGATGGGAACAATCTCCTGTGACAGTGATATCTTGGCACATGCTCTTAGTACACTAAGATGCCAGCTTTCACTCTGGCTCTGGCAGTACTGTAAGCTTCCTTGTCACCTGACCGAAAGGCAGCTTTTGTGTCTCTGGATAGGGCCCTCACCTCTCCATTCAACCAGAATTTCTGGTTGGGGAATGATTTTGATTTGCTGAGTCTGGTTCTGCCCAAGGTTTTTGCCTGTTAAAGGGAAGTTTTTCCTTGCCATTGTCGCCAAGTGCTTGCTCTTGGTGGGACTTGTTGGGTCTCTGTAGATAATATTAATAAGTGTACTGTCTAGACCTGCTCTATAGCAAAAGTGCAAGGAGATAAGTTATGTTATGAATTGGCGCTATATAAATAAATTGAAGCTGCCAGAAATGTTTGTATTAACATGATCCAGGGTATTGGAATTTGGGTAAAACTGTCTGTTTGAATAAAATCACCAGCTACAATAAAAATGCCATCCGGTTGTTTTTTCATGTCATTGCTGATGACCTCATACACGTTGCTGTAGTGTAGTGCATTTTTTGAATTGGAATGTAAGCATGAGCAACAAAAACACTGATGAATTATCTAGGCAGATAATGTTGGTATTCAGGCAGGGCAGGTTTGATTATTAGCAAAAATATCAAAGATATTTATCAATGTTAATAAAATTATTAATATTATCAAAATTATTAATATGGATGAATAATTACGGGTCACCACCCTTGGATCAGGGACCAATAACCAAACGTGATAAACTGTCTCAAAGGTAGCTGTCCACCTAAAAATGTCGATATTTAAAATACTATCTTACATTAGTAATGGTGAACAGTGAAGGATGAATCCGAGCACTGACTGTCACAACCGGCTGTTATTACAACACATATACAAATTAACCACAGGCAACTGCTCCTTAAAAGGCGTTTATTTAACCTTAGCACTGAACAACAATCAATAACTTCAGCCAACAACCACTATCGTCTATTCTAAGCACAATAAGTAAACAACAATCAGCAAGCATATAAGGTGTGTGTGTGTGGGGGGGGACAATAGAGGAGGAGGTGCGAGGGGGTACGAAGAAAGTTAAAATGGAAAGACGTTGAGCAGCGTGGCGCTCTCTGCTTTATGGAGGTGATGATGTCATAGCTGTGCGCCAGGATTCCTGCGCTGTGGCTGCATTTTTCCAGGCATCTGGAATCGAGTTGAAATATCACATCTAGGCGTGAATTAACGGCTGGTGGAGACTTGGCGCCATTTCACTGTTTGGCCTTTGTTTCCCATTCAGGCCTCAGGTCAAGGCTTTGCGTTTCCCAATTTGGCCGCTGTCTTTTGTTCTCCACACATGGTGTGGCACAACAATAATATGGTCAACATCTTAACATTAAAAACTAGACATCTGGGAAACATTGTCTATCAATTTTGACTACATTTGAGCACCAAGCATTATTGATGTAAACAGAGTCCTCCTCCCCTCGTCTTACCGTGGAGCCAGGTCTCTGTAAAGGGCACAACAGTCTCGGATTTCCCATTGCTGAGTTAACGTTTATTCATCACTTTTAATTTTACTGCAACCAGACATTAGCCAAAAGTTGGCTGGGTAGTGGTACTGCTAGGTCCAAGCTGGATTAGTATAACTCTATCCCGGCTCTCTTCCCCTCTTCCTGCAAAGGTCGCACCTCTTGCGGTGATGTTTGGTCATGTCTTATACTGACTGTCCTACTGTTTAATTTCTTAAACAGTTAATTTCTTGGTAGTTTTTTTCTTAGTATGTTATTGTTTCAGACCTTTCTTTGGCTACAAGTAACTGTAAATAATTGATTTCTGACGTTAAATTTAATTATATTTAAACATCTTCTGGGTGTCATTAAAATGTCTTTTCATTGTGAAACCTGCGGTCACCTTGCAATATCCACTTGTTATTTATCGAATGTTGTCAAATGATAAACTGCAATACCTATGTAAGGATGTTGGGCATCGTGGGTTTCTTATACTGACTGTTCTGCTGTCTGTGTCTGTATGTTCACAGTGTGATCCAGGGGAGGCCACCAAGTTGCTGTATGACCTTCTGTACACAGAGCCCATTAAAATTGTGCTGATGCCAGGCTGCAGCTCTGTGTCCACACTGGTGGCCGAGGCTGCTCGTATGTGGAACCTCATAGTGGTAAGAACCTTTACCTTTCAGTTTGTGGATTTACTGCAACATAACACACAACAGTGGATCAAAATGTTGCCACTGCCTGGTAGGTCTTTCAAGGAAAGATTTCTCTGGTATTAGGAAAGTGATGCATTTACATTTCTAGACAGAAAGAAAACAACAGAAGAAGGATTGGGTAGTTAGTATGAACAGTGAGTCACCATCACACAACAAAGAAGAGCTCCATGTACAGAAACACTGGTACACAGGGGGGAAAAAGGCTGTCCACAGTGTTTATTTGATAAGTAATCTCTACTTGTGAAAACACCATAGACAGCACTTAGCACCAAAGGTGGATACAAAAATCAAAAGACTTGAAATTTGAATTGAGGGAGAGATTTCAGTCAGATTCAGTTATACTTGGTTACAGTTGTGATACTGATTTATTCAATCATTCATGTATGACTATGACTTCACTACATTAGACACACACACACACACACACACACACAATCATGTTTACATTCAGTGTCTCTCACCAAAACACATTTTGTATTCTTGAAGTCAAAAGTGTTTGTGAAGTCAAAAATGAGCTCTGGGCCTATGTTCCTGCCTCTCACTGTTCAGTCTGCCCTTCAATAAAATACACTGAATCAGAATCAGTGAGAAAAGTTGAGAAAAATGGAGCCAAATGGTCCGATCAGTCACAATCAGGTTGGGGATGTGTGAGGAAAAATTCATCAAGCAAGCAGAGGAGCACAAGCAGTCAAACACCAGACTAAACTTAGTTTTGTATCAGCTAGACACACATTTTACCTAATAAAGTCTGCATTAAGATGAAGTCAGTTTGAAGTTACATATTGACCAAATTAACTCATCAGTCTGTGTTAATTTTAATCAGAGAGTTACTGTAAAGATAACAGAGCCACAGCTCTGCCTCTCTGTCTGCTCCTTTATTTATATAAAATGATCATCATCATAAACATAGTTGCAATTTCATGATATTGTTTTAAGCTCATATTGTCCACTGCACAATCCTGACATCTACAGTTCATTCATTCTTTCATTCATTTACTCACAGTTAACAGTCCACTTAAATGGTAATGTCAACAAATACTGTAGCACTCTGTATCAAAATTACTGACTCACCTCCTCTATGCACTGCTGCTATGAAGTGTGCTTCTGTGAATGTATGTCCTTCTTATCAATCTATACATGTCATAGTCTTTGAATGTCACCTCATGTAAGTGAAGTGGTGTTTTGTTGTGAGGATAAATATCTAAACATCTAAACAAGAACATTACGTTTAATAACTGGGTTACAGAACTATTAAAGCCCACTATCTGAGAGCTGCACTCCTCTTACATATAATTTGTATTTTTACATGCTTACTTTTAACGGTATTTCTTTTTTCATTTTTTTCTTTTTTATAGACTCACTTACTTTGTATTGTTTTTTTGCCAGTAGTGGCAAATAATCTGTCAATTATCTGTCTAATACATCATTAGACAGATAATTGACCTTTGTTATGGTTAACGATCTTAACGACCCAAAAGCAGGACACAGAGATGGAATCTGGAAGTTTGATCACAGTCAGATTTATTGCACAATAAAAGAGCAAATGATAAATCTTGGTTGGAGATTCTGGGAAAGCAGGAGAGGCTGAGAGCGCAGGTGGTTGAAAGACAGACGAGTCTCCGGGCTCTCTCCATCTGTTTCATAGTTTCGGGGTTTTGTCCTGCTTCCTGTTTTATTATGTAGTGGTTAACGGTTGGATGACAACACACCCCTAAACTCTCTGTTGGATTGCAACCGCCTCCTGCCCCAGTTGGATCGCAGCACACCGCTGAACTCTCTGCTGGATCGCAACCGCCTCCTGCCCCGGTTGGATCGCAGCACACCCCTAAACTCTCTGCTGGATCGCAACCGCCTCCTGCTCCGGTTGGGCTGCAGCCAGCTGATCCCCCTGAGATGCCACTGCAACCACCTGATCTCTCTGAGCTACCGCCGCAGCCACCTGATCCCCCTGAGATGCCACCGCTGCAGCCTCCTGATCCCCCTGAGCTGCCGCTGCAGCCTCCTGTCACTGCTGGATCGCAGCAGCAGCACCCTCTTCTCACTGCTGGATTGCAGCAGCAGCACCCTCCTGTTCCATCGGAGCAGCAGGCTCTGGGTTCCCTGGCATCATTGGTTCCGCTGGCTCCTCTACCAGTCTCCCCGTTGCTCGCCTCCTGTCCTGGTAGTCCACACAGAACCGTATGGTCCCATCCTTCTTGCCTACAAGAACAATTGGGCTACACCAGGCACTGTTGGACTCTTCTATTACGCCCATCTTCAGCATGGCCTTTAATTCTCCCTGAACCATTTTCCATTTATGCTCAGGCAACTGGTAGGGCCTCAATGTGATGCTCTGTGAGGTTGGTGCGACCCGGCAGGGGGGAGAACACATCAGCAAAACGCTGTTGCAACTTGGCAACGTCTGTTCTCTGGGACAATGTGAGATGGTTGTCAAAAGGGAGTGAGGCGGCACTGGCTGATTTTGAAACCTCCACATCTCTCTCGCTCACTGTTGTCACCAGAGCTACCAGCTCTGCCTCTCTCCATGCTTTTAGGAGGTTGAGGTGGTAGATCTGCATTGCCCCTCCCCTATCAGACCACACAACCTCATAATCCAAGTCGGCCACACGGAGAGTGACCACAAAGGATCCTTGCCCCCTGGCGAGTAATTTGGAGCTGGACAAAGGGAGTAATATAAGCACTTTATCTCCCAGTGTGAATTGTCTTAATCTAGCCCCACTGTTGTATAGGCGTTGTTGACGCTCCTGAGCCTCAGCAAATTGACAACTGCCCTAACGTGTGGAGTTTTGCTCTACAACAGAGGATCTAGCCACCTCTCCCAATTGCGCTCATCCTTGTGCACAAATTTACGGATCATGGACTTCAAAGTTTTATTCAGACGCTTGACGAGCCCGTCGGTCTGGGGGGTATACGCTGGTTCGAATCGACTTGATGCCCAATAATCCGTAAAGTTCTCTCAGTGTGCGTTACATGAATGAGGTGCCCTGGTCAGTCAGGATCTCTTTCGGGATCCCGACTCGGGAGATGACCTGAAACAGTGCCTGCGCCACACTCTTTGCAGAGATGGTGCGCAATGGCACTGCTTCAGGATATCGGGTTGCGTAGTCCACTAACACTAGCAGCGATATACACATGCGCTCCGGCAAAATGGCCCGATGTGGTCCATTACCAGGCGTTCAAATGGGACCTGTGTTACTTCTTCCCCTGTCTAAGTGTCACGACTCACTCTGTACAGCCTGTCCCTGATCACTGAAAAGTGTGGATATGACTGGGCACACCACATGACCATCAATTTTTATCACTTGGTCGAAGGCAAAGCGTAGAGTGTCGTCACAAGACTGCTCCAGTGGAAAATCTTCAGTGGAGGGTAACAAAGTGTTACACTCCTGTGGAGGTGCTGACGGTTCCTCCTCCCCATCTGCAGCATTGGACAACCTTGCATTGCCACTGAGCACACATCCCATGTCCCTGATGGTCGTGCACACACCCCCACACAGTGCCTCACTAACCTATCAAACCCAAGCCAATCTGTACCCAAAATCAGGGGGTGGATCAGGCGGGAACCAACCGCTGCCTTAACACAAAAGAGAGAGGGAGGCACAATGCAAAGACCACGTATAATTTTTTTAAATATAGTACAATAGTAATTGTAGTGTTAATATTAATAAATTAGTAATAATAGGAATGACAGCTATAGGAAAAATAATGTCAGCATCAGTAACAGAGCCAATAACAACAACTGTAGTAGCAGTTGTCAAGCAGGAACACAGGGGCAGCAGTTGGCCCACAACCAGAAAACCAGAGATGCAGCTCCGGAGGCAGAAATACCTGCTGAAAGCGAGAGTGGAGAGTAGAGAGAAATGAGAAAGCATAGAACTACAGGAGAGAGAAGATGTTGAGTTAGTAACATGCAGTAATGGGATAAAAATGCATACAGATGGAGAGGGAGAGAAGGAGAGAGGAAAGAGGCGCATCATGTGAAGTCTCCCAGCAGTCTAGTCCTATAGCAGCATAACTAAGGGATGGTTCAGGACTCACCCAAGCCAGCCCTAATTATAACCTTTATCAAAGAGGAAAGTCTTTAGCCTACTCTTAAATGTGGAGATGGTGTCTGCCTCCCGAACCCAAACTGGGACCTGATTCCACAGGAGAGGAGCTTCCACAGGAGTAGTCCTGCGGTGTCTGGCTTCGGGGGTGTACCGCAAGGTAATCCTCTGCCAGTGTGACCGTGGCCCTCAGATCCACGGGGTGGGGGTACTTCACCCACTCAGCCACCCTGGTAGGGAAACCCTCCGCAAATTGCTCCCGAATGATTGTGTCCATCTGCTCACCTGAGCCACTCCACTACATCTCCCTCTGCAGTTCACACATACCCATACCCACCTCCACAATGGTTTAAATGTCAGGTGTCCCAGCCTTGTTTCCTGTGCTTCTCCTGAGTCTCTTGGATTTATTTCTGCGTTTGCTTGGACCTCGTCTAGACTTTTGGATTTTGTTTATTGCCTGCTCCATGTCTGATTTGTTTGCTTGTTTTGGACTGCCTTCCTGATTTGAAATTCTGCCCGCCTGACTACCCATGTAAGCCTTTCCTGCAATAAACTGGGTCCTATTCCTAGTCTGCATTTGGGTCCTATTCCTTATGTTCCCTGCTCCCTTGCGTCATATCAACTACAACAATCTGGCCATTGGTCTGATGGTGAAAACCAGAGGAGAGACTTACCAATGCACCAAGAGCTTGACAAAAAGCCTCCCAAACCTGAGAGATGAATTGGGGGCCCCTGTTGGAGACGATGTCCAGCGGGATGCCATGGAGACGGAACACATGTTGCACCAGAAGATCCCCAGTCTCTCTGGCTTAGGGGAGTTTGGAGAGTGCCACAAAATGGACAGCTTTGGAAAAGCGATCAACTGTTGTGAGGATAGTGGCGTTACCTTATGATGAGGGTAAGCTGGTGACAAAATCCAGGGCGAACTTTTAAAGGGTGCAACTAGCCAATAGGTGGGTGATGGGAGGATTTTCCACGAGCACAGATGGTGCATGCAGAGACAAAGGTGCCGGTGTCAGCCTCCATGGTAGGCCACCAGAAGTGCCGCTTAAGAGAGAGGGTGTGGTTTATTCCAGGATGGCAGGCAAAAAGAGAATTATGCACCCACTGGAGGATCTGAGAACAAGCAGCGTCAGGGACAAACAAACGATTTGGTGGACTGTTACCAGGGTCTGGTTGGGTTTGCTGGCCTCTCTTATAATAGACTGGATCTCCCAGGAGACAGTTGCCACAACAGGCGGAAGAATGGTGTCTAGACCAGTGGTGCTTTCTTGGGAGAGGTGTTGGTAAGATAGGGCATCAGGCTTAACATTCTTGGATCCTGGTCTGTAAGTGAGTGTAAAGTTAAAGCAACCAAAAAATAATGCCCAACGTGCTTGGTGGGAGTTAAATCTCTTAGCTGTCTGAATATAGGCTAGGTTTGTATGATCTGTCCACACCACAAAAGGTTTCTCAGCTCCCTCCAGCCAGTGCCTCCATTCCTCCAGTGCTAACTTAATGGCAAGGAGTTCCGTTTTCCCTACATCATAATTACGTTCAGCTGGGGAGAGCCAGCGGGAAAAGAAGGCACAGGGATGGAGTTTCTGGTCACCAACTGAACACTGGGAGAGAACCTATGTCTGAGGCATCAATCTCAACCATGAACTGAAGAGTTGGGCTGGATCAGAATGGGTGCTGAGGTCCTTGAACTTAACAAAAGCCAAGTCCACTTCAGGAGTCCAGGAGAATGGAATGTTGGAAAAGGTGAGTCTCGTGAAGGGTGCTGCTACTCTGCTATAGTCCCTAAACCCAAAAATTGTTGCAGCTGCTTACTTGTATTAAGTGTCGGCCACTCCGCCACGGCTCGAATCTCCTCAGGGTCTTCACCTGCCCACTCTCAATCATGTACCCCAGGAAGCTTACAGAGCTGGAGTGAAACTCACACTGCTTATTTTTGACAAAGAGCTTATTCTCCAGGAGTCTCTGGAGCACCTGGTGGACATGGGAAATATGACTGAACATGTCTTTGGAGAAAATGAGAATGTCATCAAGATATACAAAAACAAAGTGGTTGAGGAAATCCCTCAACACATCATTCACCAGCTTGAAGAAACCTGAAGAGGCTCAAAAGCAGAGTTGATTAGTGGCAGGGGATATTTGTTTTTTACAGTGATGTTGTTGAGACCACGATAACCAATACAAGGACGTAGTGTTTTGTCTTTCTATGGATTAAGCCTGCAGCCAAAGAGTCATTATTATATCTCTCCATAGCCTCCATTTCAGCCAGAGACAGATTGTATAGTCTGTTAGCAGGAAGAGGAGAACCAGGAAGGAGATCCATGGCACAGTCATAGGGGCGGTGAGGTAGAAGAGATAGAACCAAATCTTTTCTGAAGACTTCACTCAAATCATGATATTGAACCAGCATAGCAGATAAATCAGGGGGTTTGGGGTTGATAGGTGAGGCAGTGACCTCCACTGGAGGAAAGGCAGATTGCAGACATGTGGACAGACAAAATGGACTCCAACTGATAATTATTCTGGCTGACCAGTCAATGTGAGGGTTGTTTTAACCAGGGGAAACCCAGAACTAGCGGTGTCAAAGGGGATGAGATTAACTTAAACTGAATAGTCTATGATTGCCAGACAGAACTAGGGTCACAGGAATAGTGCAGTGAGTAATTTGAGCCAAAAGTCTACCATCAAGAGCCTTAGCTGTGCGTGGGACCTCAAGGGGTTCAGTAAGAATGCCAAACTTGAAAGCCAACTCTTTGTCTAAAAAATTCCCCTCTGCACCTGAGTCAATAAGCGCATAGAGAGGCAGAGTTAACTGGTTACAGCAAAGAGTGGCCTGGACATTCTGGGGAAACTTGGGCTGGGGTATTACTTTGGCTCACCAGAACCCCCACTGATACTGGTGAGCCTCTTCCTGCGGAACCGCTCAGCTGGAGTGAGATGAGCTCGACCTAAATGCATAGGTTCATTTTCAGGAAAAGTGTGAAGAGTGGGTTGAGTCACAGACGAGGAATGAACTCTCGTTCTCACGAGAGCAGAGAGGTTGGCGCCAAGTGAGAGAGAAGTAAGGGAATGACGGGCTCGCTCCCAGCCGTAGGCTGACGTAGGCTTAATAAGCATCTAGCAGCCTCTCCACAGTAGTCAGGATGATCAAACACATTTCTTATTTGCGACAAAAACTCCTCCAGGGTTAGCGAAGAAAGACGCCGATTAGTATTTATCGCTTCTGCCCAGGCTAATACCCTTCCTCTCAATAAGCCCATAATATAACGTACCTTTGATTGAAGGCAGGTGGCTGAAGACATACAAGATTCTGGATGGTCAAGCTGGCTGAGGAAACTGAACGATTTCATAGCAGCTCTATTTTAAAAGGTGCAGATAAGCAGTCATCATCTCCAAGCCATTCATTATGAAGAGATGACTGTGGCAATATTATCTCAGAGATGCAAACAAAGGCAACAACTGGGAAAAGGAAGACAACACAGCTAATTTAGTGATAATTTAATGGTTTCAAGCTGTCACTGGAGCTCGGGTTATCACTCTTTGTGCACACCGCACAGTATATAACCAGTGTGGTGCTTTGTTTTTACCTAAAAACTAGTGACTCTGTGTAGACAAACCTGCAAAGATTTTTTTTTTTGCCCGACTAGCAGGTGGGCTTAAGAATCAGTCTGTCCAAGACTTTGGTTCAGAGCAAGACATCTCAACAACTATTGGCCATATTGACATGATATTTGATATTAGGATTGGGCGATGTCTACCAAACTGGCATATGACAATGTCCACAGTGAAGCATCAGGATGGACGATGACATCGTTGTTGGGTAGGAGGTTCTTTGAGCCCATTCACAGCCCATCCTCACCTACTAACTCATCTTTCTTTACTTTTCCTCCCTATTTGTTATAAGAGTAGTGTGGCTCTTTTAAGGAACAGGGCACTGCATAGTAAGTGTGTGGGTGAGCAAGAGAGAGAGAGAGTGACGGTGACTGAGCTCAAAGAGCAGACAGGTGTTGGCGGTTGGAGCATAGGGAAAGGTTAGCAGTGAAGTTGTCTAGTGGCAGTAAATGTACAGTGTAGGTTACAATTTGCCCATGAATAAACGCTGCAGCTGCTTGCTTCCCAAAAGTGAAGGTGGTTAGCCCAGAGGTTAGCATCAACTTCAGCACTGGAGGAAAACAAAGTCTTCCCTGTGCTTCCCGACCGCAGTCTGAAAGCTGCAGCAGGAACAGTTAACACTATGCTTAGGTTACCTCATTAAGCAGATCATATGATTATAAAAAATATTATAAATACTAATGATAGTGATAAACTACTCTTATTAGCTTTTTACTCACAAAGCTTTTATTGCACTTTCAGTAATGAGATTTTACTAGCCAAAAAATTCACACTCTCCAGAGGATGATTCATAATGACACTTTGATCCATGACAAGGTATCTCAAAAATGAATGGTCAGATTATGATAGGATCTGCTGTGAATATTCAGGTGATAATTCACAGTGTTTGGTGACCATTTGAACTTTCCTCTGGTGCCACGTTAAAGTTTCTTTGTGTACATAGGGTTGAACGATTTTAGGAAAATATCTAACTTTTTATTACACAAATACATATGAACCAAGAAGGACTCGGCGGTGTCGGCGCGCAGTGCGGAACGTAGTGTCACACTGGTGAATTGGTATTTTCCTGGGCACAGTGAGGTTGTTTCCTTGACTTGTTTGGCATCAGTGGGAGGAGAGGCGAGTCAAGATATTAAAGAGGCAACTATTTTGTTTCCAGATTGTCAGCATCGAACCGCCGACCTTCCGATTAGTGGATAACCCACTCTACCACTAAACCACAGTCACCCAAAGCAGCAGTGGTCAAACAAGTTAGAGAGTGAATGAATAAAGAGAGCGGCGTTAGCGAGAAAAAAAAACAGTGAAAAAAACAGTGTTTATGCAAACAGCATATTTCAGTTATTTATTTTTCTTTTTATATCCATCTCTGTGTTGGAACCAAACAGTAAATTTGTGGGCTGAAAAACAAAAACAATAAGCTAAAAGGGGCTGCAAAGCTTTGTGGAGCTGAGGGGAACTGTAAAGTTGGTGATAATTCTTTATACTCATGGTGTACATTGTACACTTACATTTTGCTTTTTGAAAATATAAATACTTTGCTAGCTACTCCTTTCTAAAATTAGCTTTTACCTGTTTTTGTCTTCTTTATTTCTTTTTAGTTATCCTTTTGCAGCAGTTTAAGTCATCAGGATGACACTGCCTTTAACATGCTTGTTTCTGTCTCCCTGTGTCTCAGTTGTCATATGGCTCCAGCTCTCCGGCTCTGTCCAACCGCCAGCGTTTTCCCACCTTCTTCCGCACTCATCCGTCTGCCACGCTGCACAACCCCACTCGAGTGCAGCTCTTCCAGAAGTGGAAATGGACCAAGATTGCCACCATTCAGCAAACAACAGAAGTTTTTACATCAGTGAGTCATGTATTTAGCTGAAAGTGTTGAAAAGTAGCAAAGTCATACAAGAGTTTCTGCTAAACCCCTCCCCTGAACATAGCTTAGCAACCGTAACTAGGCATGGCAGGCCTGTCAAGCTTAAAAGCACAAGAACAAAAGTGTAAGGACTAGATTAGGCAGTTTGTTTATTGTTAGCATGTCCAGCTAACAGCAGGCAAAATCGATGGTCGCCACCTAGAAATAAGAAGCTACTTTTGTCTACATTTGTCTAAAATCAAGAACATGTTTCAAAAAGTACTAAAAAAAACTGGTTGTAAATCTGCCACAGTTATTGTAAACTATTGTGAGAATGGAAAGTGGGGCATAGCAAATTATCTTGTGTTACATTTCAAAACATCACTGGAGCACTTTTGTTCCAAAAGTAAGAAAACATCGTTCAAAATCACAGTGACAAAAATGACGAAAAAGCCAGCTCTTCTACACAATCTTGCTCAGCAGTATGTCGTGAGGTTCACTCTATATGTCTAGATTGTCTGAACACACTGAAGGTATGTTCAGACTAGATGCACATTTGCCCATGATGACACAAATTGAAGTGAAGACGTGTCCAACATACAGCATAATCACTCCAGAGTTAAGGTGTAATCTTTTGTACTAACTGTGTACCAGTACAGTACATACCAATACATACTGTATTTAAACCTTTATTTAATCACGTAAGTCCCATTGAGATCAAGATCTAATTTTCAAGAGAAACCTGAGCACATAAGTGTATCAATAAAACATAAAACAAACAATTTAAAATGAGAACGAAATAGGAAATACAAATTAAAAACAGTCATAGCTAAAATCAATCAAGATTTTGACTAGATTTCAACTTGACCCATTGGAACCAGAGTATCAAGCTTCTAAGTACACTACAATTCATTCCAAATGTATGGTGCAAGGAATCTAAAAGCAGTCTTTCCCAGATCAGTGTTAATTCTAAGAATCTGCAGCACTAGCCAGTCCGGTGAGCGGATGTTATGTGTTCAAAATCTCCAACCATTAAGTGATGTCAAGTATAACGGCAATTTTTGGAGAAGCCCTTTATAAATAAATAAAAACAAATGCTGGTCCCTTCTAATGGAAAGAGAAGGCCAACCCACTTTTGATATAGAATACAGTGATGAGTGCCATAGCTGTCTCCAGTTATAAATCTAAGAGCTGAATGGTCTTGGTGATCACTGAGATTGGGCTGGATAGTAACATCATGTCCACTGAGGTGGAACCTTCAGGCTTCTCAGCGTTCAGGACCAACCGAGACCCCAACATCACCGGGAAGGCTCGCGGGGGTGGCGCCTGTCTCATCATCAGGGATGAGTGGTGTCGGGCAGTCGGACCCCTAACATTGAGTTGCTGTGTGTCACTCATCGACCCTTCCATCTGCCCAGGGAGTTTCCTCAAATTTTCCTCACCGTGGTATATTTACACCCAAAGGCAAATTTTAATAAGGCACTAGAGATTATTTTAAACCTCTCTTAAGAAACTTGAGTCACTTTCACCTGATGCACCCAAGTTTATCCTTGGGGATTTAAATAACTGTTCCATTAAAAAGTGCCTGCGCACATACTATCACAGTGATGTTGATAGGTTTTCAATGTAGTGAGTTCCTGGGACCCACGGGTGGTCATTTGAGTGAGTACCAGGGAAATTGAGAGGGTCCCCAATAAAATTTGTGTTTTTTGACAAATGATAGTGTTAAACTCGTGTTTGATGTTATATGGTTATAATTATGGTTATCAATGTATGTTGAAAATGTATCTGAAAATGAAACAAATATAATCCCAAATCTGTAAATACACTGCAGACACACAGCAGCTGACAGACAGAGTCATATTATACAGAGAAATATGAGCTTTTTCTGGGTGGATAAATGTTAAAAAGGGAAGCTAAAGGACAACGAGAATGCTGAGCTTTCAGGAGTCAACACCATCAAGCACATCATGTTTATTAGGAAAGTAGTTTAAAAACATGCACACAAAGGGCAACCATTTACTGGCATACTGCCATTAGAAAGTGAGTACAATTAGCTGATAATTAGCCTGATCAGCCACAGTCAGTGTATGAATGTGGGTGAATGTGATATGTAGTGTGAAGCACTTTGAGTAGTCGGCAAAGACTAGAAAGGCACTATACAATTACAGTCCTTTTACCATGCACACATTATTAGACTGTAAACCATGAACTAACTGCAGCCAATGTCAGACAACCATAGCGCTTTACACTGTATATCACATTCACCCCATTCACACTCATACACTGATGGCAAGTGCCAACTGCTCATCAGTTCAAGGAAACTAATCTAAATTAGTTTCTCACTAAACAATACGTGCTGGTTGGTGGATACTCGCTGAATTAAACACCGACTCATAACGCTGTTAATTCACCGTCTATTGTGGGTGTGTGAGAGACAGTATTTGAGGATTTTTTTCGGTCGTTACCAAAGTAACTATCTGGTTTGCTGCTTCCCGTTTGGTGCTGGAGAGATACAGTATAGCCTATGCGCAGAGAGTAAGAAACAGGTTTTTGGACAGCAAGGTTTATTTTGTTTATTTCTATGACTTCAACCCGAATTTGTTGTTCACAATGTAGCATTATCAGGGAAAAAATATGGCGTGTCTTATGGACGCATCAACAGTGAGTTTACTGCGTCCTTTCTGTTTAAACTTGTCAGAGGCGCAGGACGCGTACCTAGCAACATCACTGCTATCAGTATGCTGACTGCCGCACCAGGAAAAATAAGACCTTAGACATGTGTTATGGTACTGTCAAAGATGCCTACACTGCATCCCTGCTCCCACCATTAAAGGCGTGTAACCACAGTGTGGTCTATCTCCGCCCTAGGCTACTAGAGAGGGAGAAGCCTCAAAAAAAGGCTGTCAAAGTGTGGAACAACAACATCATGGGAGATCATTAATAGCCCAGATATTAATGATCAGGTTATAGCAGGTCTGATTCATTCTGAAAAACAGAATGAAACAGAAAGGACACACAGAGACAAATAAAAAGACAAGTACAGCTGGACCAGTAGGCTACAGCTACAAACAAAAAACAGACTACAGGGACTGGAAATGGCAAACCAGCTCTACACAGTCTTTTCTTGATTTGAGAGTGGCAACAGTGTTGAGGCAGCTACAGTGAACCCCTGATCCCCCTGATTGGTGTGAGAAGTCGAACCTTCTCCTAAACACCTCTAAAACAAAGAAAATGTCCATTGATCTTAGAAAGCTGCAACCCTCTTCCAACCCTACTTTTATCAATGGGGAGCCAATACAATCTGTTACAGATTACAAGTACCTTGGCATTGTTCTCGACCATAAGCTTAAATGGGACCTGTGGACTGACTTCATAAGCACTCAGACACAGCGAAGAATGTACTTTTTAAAGAAATTGCTATCCTTTAATGTCCACAACAAAATGCTCCAAATGTTTTACTGTGCTTTTATTGAAAGTGTTTTAACCTTCTGCATGATCTGCTGGTTTGATAATGCTACTGAGGCACAGAAAAAGATTGTCAGAAAAACTGTAACAACAGCCAGCAAACTGCTAGGGATTACGTTACCAAGTTTGGAATGCATCTATATAGACAGAACGATGATGAGAGGCAAACAACATTGTGGATGACCATAGGCACCCTCTTGCCTCCTCATTTGAATTGCTGCCATCTGGGTGATGATATTGCCACCCTCTATTCACTAAAAATAGATCCAAGTTTTCCTTTGTTCCACAAGCCATTAAGTTTTTAAACAGGTAATGCTAAGAATGTTAAACAGTTTCCCCTCGGGGGGGATCAATAAAGTATTTCTGATTCTGATGCACTAGCACCTTATCCCCCATGCCAAGGTATGTGTACACAGTGGTGACTTTTGCGATGTTGTGATGAAATGCCTTGTGATTGTGTCGCAAACCAATTTCCCCATGGGGACAAATAAAAGTATCTCTCTATCTAAACCCCATGTAAGCTTTAAAGTTCAGGTCTGAGTCAAAGACCCACACCAAGATTTTTTTCTTGTTGGCTTTCTAACAGAATTTAATTTTGCGACCAGTTTCTCTCTGAGCTTTTGAGACTATGACTAAAGTTTCAGTTTTGTCCTGGTTGAGCTGTAAAAAGTTTTGTGACATCCATACATTAATATTTAAAATACATTTAAAAAGTATATTGATTGGTTTAGTGGTAGAGCGGGTCGTCCACCACACGAAAGGTCGGTGGTTCGATCCGGGCTTCCCCCAGCCTAAATGTCGAAGTGTCCTTGGCAAGATACTGAACACCAAATTGCTCCCGAGGGCTGTGCCTTCAGTGTGTGAATGATTTATTTTCTTTGAAAGCGGGTGAACGTGATATGTAGTTGAAGTGCTGTGAGTAGTCGGAAAAGACTAGAAAGTCGCAATATAAGTACAGTACATTTACCACGTCATCAGGAGACACAGCCACATAAAGTTGTGTGTCATCAGCAAAACAATGGAAAGAGATGCCAGAAGTGGTCCTAAAATCAATCCTTTTACTTAAAAATGGAAGATTGGAGGTTGGTCTGGAATTGCTGGGTATCGAGGTATCAAGGCTACTTTTTTAAAAAAGAGACTTCACAAGTGCAATTTTGAATGCTATGGGGAATACGCCACACAAAAATTGTAAGGACCGCCTCAGACACTGAATTAAAAACATTTTTTTAATAGGAGGTTGGAAGTGAGCATTTCAGCGACAAACAGGCAAAAAATATCTAGGGCTTCATAGTGTATGGTGGGTGGCGTTTCTTTAGCTATTATGGTATCTTGGAGTTGAAAGATACTAGACCCGATATTGGCTGTCTTCTCTTTGAAGTGGTCCGCAAATTCATCACATTTAGAAGCCATTGCTATGGTCTGTAACGGGTTTAGGCAGGATGGACATCTACAGTATCTGAAACATGCAGCAGCAGCTGAGCTTGTTATAGGTTTAAATATCCTCCATCAAATGGATCATACTGCTGTCATATTATTAAAGTTTCAGATTTAACTACAAAAAAAAATTTAATACATCTGTCAGTTGTTTATCTTGAACATTAATACGTGTATGTATTTAGGCTGTTGCACACATGCATGTATCCAGGGCGGCCCCCCCTACTGAATATACATTCCACCACTCATGCATAATTAAACTGGCCACTCTGGGAAGACCTGACAATAAAAAACATTCATGACACATTTATGTGTCAAGAATGTGTACATTCATTGTGTGTACATCAAAACATAGTTGGAGGCATGTTTTAAGCCAATTATAGAGGAACACAGGAAAATCCCAATGCTGGAAATGAACCTTGGCCTGGTTTGGGGGTGTGGGGCAGTGGGGTTAGTGCCATTTGAACAGTGGTTTAAATGCATTCTCTTACACAGCAAAAAAGATGACTAAGAAAATTGTTTCTCTTTTCTCATTTCCTATTTCTCTCCCCTCCCTTATCTCCCCATCTTCTATCACGTCTACCTTCTCTTGATTGGTTTCTCTCTCCCTCTCTCATCACCTACTGTTATCTGTTTGTTGGTATCATCACCCACACACCCACCATCATCTTTCTAAACCACTAACTCATCTTTCCCCTCACTACTTTGCTCCTACTTCAATTGCTGTTTACTGTTCAAATTTCTTTTCGCGACCTACCATTCCATTATCTCTCCTACACCTATTTTGGTTGTGGTCTCTCTCGTTCTGTCATTTTCTGCATGCACATTATTGTATGTGTGTCTCTCTATGTTTGACAGACTCTGGATGATCTAGAGGAGAGGGTGAAGGAGGCAGGCATTGAAATCAGCGTTCGTCAGAGCTTCCTCACGGACCCTGCTGTGGCTGTCAAAAACCTCAAGGTGCCAGATTCCCCCAGTCTTCTTACACATACAAGACAGCTGAACACCAATCAGTCAGGCCTTGTTTGCCCAGTTCACCATTGAGAGCTGCTGGATACTTGCCAACAATAGCCCAGGAATTACAGAAGCAGTCTTATGCCCAGAATGTGGAGTCATTCAGCAAAACGCTGCATCTCTGTAGCTCCAGCCGAGCTGCCCAGTGGCCCAAACTGTGGTAAAAACTGTGATAAATGCTGAAGCCAGTATTGAAGTGTTCTCAGATGCAGCACCATTAATGATCTCTAAAATATGTCCAGTTCCATAGACATCCATTCAGAAAGTGAAACTTCTCTCTTGAAATACAAATTCAGTAACTTTTTTCGACAAGACATTATGGTCTCAGTATGTGGTGTCTGGAATTGGCTGACAAAACAGCCTAAACTCAAGGTCCACTTACTTACTTCCTCTGAAGCCTTTGACTGTATGACACAGTTTATCAGGAGATGGAGTTTGTTTGGTTGTCATGGAGCTGTGAATGTTCAAACTTTCCATTATTCTGAGCATTTTAAAGAATTTCTTGTCCATGTTGGCTTACAAGTTGAGCTTGACAGTTCACTCACTCTAGGCTTCTGGCTGCTCAGACTCTTAGTCTGAGCTAGCTGTGCTGCCGGGTGGTAAAACCAGCAGCAACATGAGCCTCTGCCTCTCATTGATTCTTTTACTCTGTATTTGACTCTGGACAAACTAGAAAGTAATTTTGGCTTTTTGAAATGCTGTTCTTCGATAGCTGACTGAGCTCCTTATGCTCTGTGGAAGGAGAGAGAAGAAAACAATGCATATCTCAAGCAAACATGTAGTTTTGTCACCCATTCATATCTAAATATATCAGTGGATGATTAAAGTTAACTAGATTGCTACATTTAGAGCAACAAAGTTAAGGGACCATTGGCTAGTTTTGTTTTGTTATAAGCACGTCATCTTTATAACTACTACAAGGACATTAGATTGGAAAATTGTTCCTTAAAGCAATGGATCAACATTTTGGGAAATATGCTTGTTCGCTTTGTTTCCAAGAGTGAGATGAGAAGATTAATATCAATCAATAATTGTGTATGTTAGCTAAAGTCAGGATGTGGTTAGCCTAGCTAGGCATAAAGACTGGAAGATTTGGGAAACAGTTAGCATGGCTCTGTCTAAAGTTAAAAAATACAGAACAGAAATGTAAAAGCTCCAACTTTCTTAGAGATATTTGTGCTGGAACTATTTCTTGATGAACAACAGTGACAACAAGACTCCAGGAAGCTGCAGACAGTCCCTGCAACCAGCTGTTTGTCAAGAAATAGTTCCAGCACGTAACACCTCCTAAAAATCACAATTTGTTTTTTACATTTCTTTTTGTGTACAGATCAAACAAAATGTGATAGTGTGTTAATTTGTGAGCTTTAGAGGTGTTGGCATGTGTATTTTCTGGCTTTGGACAGAGCCAAGCAAGCTGTTTCCCTCTGCTTCCAGTATTTATGCTAAGCTAGGCTAACCACCTCCTGACTCTAGATCTGTACTTAACACACAGACATGAGATTGATATATCTGAACATCACACTCTCAGAAGGAAAGTGAATAAGCATATTTCCCAAAATGTTGACACATTGCTTCAAGAAAGTAGAGATACCCTACAGTGCATCCGGAGAGTATTCACAGCACTTCACTGTTTCCACATTTTGTTATGTTACAGCCTTATTCCAAAATGGATTAAATTCATTGTTTTCCTCAAAATTCTACAAACAATATCCCATAATGACAACGTGAAAGAAGTTTGTTTGAAATCTTTGCAAATTTCATCTGGCCCCTCCACCATACAGGCCTGATTGGTGGAGTGCTGTAGAGATGGTTGTTCTTCTGGAAGGTTCTCCTCTCTCCACAGAGAAATGCTGGAGCTCTGTCAGAGTGACCATCGGGTTTTTGGTCACCTCCCTGACTGAGGCCCTTCTCCCCCGATCGCTCAGTTTGGCCGGGCAGCTCTAGGAAGAGTCCTGGTGGTTTCAAACTTCTTCCATTTACGCATGATGGAGCTGTGCTCACTGGGACCTTCAATGCTGCAGAAATGTTTCTGTACCCTTCCCCAGATCTGTGCCTCGATACAGTCCTGTCTCAGAGGTCCACAGACAGTTCCTTGGACTTCCTGGCTTGGTTTGTGCTCTGACATGCACTGTTAACTGTGGGACCTTATATAGACAGGTGTGTGCCTTTCCAAATCATGTCCAATCAACTGAATTTACCACAGGTGGACTCCAATCATCTCAAGTATGATCAGTGGAAACAGGACGCACCTGAGCTCAGTTTGAGTGTCATGGCAAAGGCTGTGAATACTGATGTACATGTGATGTTTGTGTTTTGAATAAATTTGCAAAGATTTCAAACAAACTTCTTTCACATTGTCATTATGGGGTATTGTTTGTAGAATTTTGAGGAAAATAATGAATTTAATCCATTTTGGAATAAGGCTGTAACATAACAACAAAATGTGGAAAAAGTGATAGCGCTGTGAATACTGTCCCGATGTACTGTACGTGCATTTGCAGCTGAATGAATCATAAACCACAAATAGAAGCATTCAACCATCACTGAATTTCACTTGAAACAACACAGTGTTTTGTTTCAGCCTGTGACTGACTAACTCCATCGGTGCAATGCAACACAGAAGAAAAAATAAGAAACGGTTGTATTTTCCAGTCGCAAGCAGCAACGCAAGGGACTGAGGTCCTCTAGGCGAAGCTGTGCAACTAAGCATGTTTTTTTGGGGAGGGGATATACACTGAATTTGACACACTGCAGGGCCTTTTAACCTGCTTTTCATCTCCACCCTGTGTGTGACTGTCCTTTTTCTTTTTCACTTCCAAGCGCCAAGATGCCAGAATTATTGTTGGCCTGTTCTATGAGACGGAGGCCAGGAAGGTCTTCTGCGAGGTAAAGTGTTCTTCTGTTCAAATTCATTTGTGACACACTTGGATGACATGAATTTAAAGTATCAGACACGTAACAAAGTGCTTTAATGCAAGGCTTTTACGAAACCTTAAAGAAGAAATCGAGTAATTTATTGAAGACCGTGAATAACACTGATGAAGTTAAGTCAAGTCATGTCAGTTTTATTAATATAGCCTAATATCACAAATCACAAATTTGACTCAAGGTGTACAGCATACGACAGCCTCTGTCCTTAGACCCTCAATAAGGACAAACTCCCCCAAAAAAACCTTTAAAGGTGGGGTGTGCGATTCTAATCCAATACATGTCTTTTTGTCAAATTTAACGAATACCTCCTCACATATTCTAGCTGTCCGTTCAGTGTGTGCGCTGAGAAAAACTCCGGTGTGTGTACACAGCCCTGGCTCTGTGAATGGGAAACACACAAAGTGGCTCGGACTGAGCCACACAACACATTACATAGCTGGTTATACAGGTAATGTTAAATGACTTGCCCACGGACATTCAGCGCTAGGTTTTGGGTTAGTAAACTGTCCCTAGAGTTGCTGCTTTAGTGACAGACATGCAATATGTGTACAGAATAGACCAACATAGTAAAATTACAGTATGGACAATCAGGATGCCAAACAGACCTGAGTCACACGACCTCCTCTCCACTATGGAGATCAGGAAGAGGACAGACTACACAAACATACAAAAGGCGAAACTCAAGCACAGCATTCAACCAGGTAGGAGAAAGAAAGAAACACTCACAGAGGGAGAGGCTGATTCACCTGGAGGATGAAGATCCAGATCCAAAACATCTGGAATGACGGTTACAGAGATGCAAGGGTTTTCAGAAAATGTACAGTATTCTCCTCTGGAGGACAAACATGGACTATAAGTTCTAGGCTTAATAGATTCATTGAGACTGAGACCAACTCGCTGGAAGGGTAATGGTAACAGGTACAAGGTAATCAAAAATAAGCAGCTAGCTAAAAAGGCGAAAAGATGAGTTTTAAGTTTGGACCTAAAGGCCCCAACAGAGTCAGACTGTCTGATGTTGACAGGGAGGTAATTCCAGAGGAAGGAAGGGAGCACGATAGGAAAAGACCCCGCAGCCAGAGACTTGTTTTGAACTCTGGGAACTGACAGGAGCCCTGTATTCTGAGAGCAGAGCACATATTAATATAATTAATATTATAAAGAGTACGGTCTAGACCTGCTCTATAGGAAAAGTGCAATGAGATAACTTCTGTTATGAATTGGCACTAAATAAATAAAATTGAATTGAATTGAATGGGATGGGATGGAATATAAGGTTTAAGGAGATCTTAAAAAGGTTTATCTAGTAGGGATCAAGGAGGCAGGTTGTTGGTGTATAAGTTAGCACCAGCTTATACAACATTTCGAGAGAGATCCACTCTCTTGTAAGAACAGAGACTAACTGGGATTCAGCATATGAATATTTTACAGGAGTAGCTGGAGACGAGGAACTAATTTTGTTTCTAATGTAATCAATTTTTCGGCAGAAAAAAAAAAAAAATCATGAGCCGTAAAGGGTGAGCAGCTAACAGACGGCTGTTTTTGAGTAAGTTTCAACAGTGTAAAAGAGAAATCTAGGATGTGTTTGTTGTTACTGATTAGGCGAGAGAAATAGGCTGCTTTGTCTAATCATATTTTATCTTGGTTGAACTTAGTGAAAGGTTGATTTTTCCCGTTTCCCGCTTCCATGCTAGACAGCTAGCTTGTTAAGGTGATTACACAGCTCATGCTAATGTTTGTTAGCCAGAATTAATGGTATCTTTAGTAACTCAAAGTTACTGTTTATAGGGGATAGCAATTAAGAAATTTGGTATCCGAGATATGCCATTGCTACATTTCTTGGCGCGTTACCACCACCAATTGTCGATTAGCATAGTGTGAAACTGACAGCAGGACTGTGTATCGTGTCACCCACAAGCTTGTGCCTGTGCATGTATATTCTTGTGTGCATGCATAATACCAACAAAATGGGCAGCCACTCTTGAAAACATTGCTACATAGCGCCAAGTGGTCAAAAACTCCACAGGGTACCATAATATGTTAGAGTAAGAGTAAAATGTCAACTTTGTCAAGAAAGTCATTGCTTTCTGTCATGCCTTAGTCATTTAGGACTCTAAGCCAGTATTTTATTTTCTCAGTGCTAGAGGGGTTCTAACTGAAATCCACCTGATCTGGGAAAACCCCATTTTAAAATGTGATATGATTTTGATATTGCATATTTTAAGTACCTTTAGGGTGCCTATAACTTTGAACAATTAAAGAGCACTTAACGACATGTAGTTAAGTGCTAAGTTTTGCTATTTAAGATGTGAAAACTAAATATCTCAAAACCACTCAGATACAGATAGAGCCTTATAATTCCAACGTTAAGACTGACTGACCCAACGTGGGCAACACTTTCATTGAATTATCACCTACATTTCAGTCAGACAGTCTCAAGGGACATGATGGATATTAAATTGTCCATCAAATCCACCCATCACATACAATATGTCAAATATCAGAGTAGATTGTGACAAAAGTTTAACAGTGATGCAGCTCACCAGTTTTTTCAAAATGATGCTGTTAAAATAACAAAAACAAACAAAATAATATGACAGGTCTGAGACCAAGCACTGTTTACTGTTGCCCTCTTTCTTTTTTCCTAAAATATCAAATATTATCTCTTTTTTTCTTCTCCTCAGTAGATGTTCATGTATCACATTCTTCTCCCTCCTTTCATTGCTCCATTGTCCCTCTGCAGGTGTACAAGGAAAAGCTGTATGGGAAAAAGTATGTGTGGTTCCTCATTGGTTGGTACGCAGACAACTGGTTTAAGATCAAGGACCCATCCATTAACTGTACTGTGGGGCAGATGACGGAGGCTGTGGAGGGTCATGTGACCACTGAGATTGTCATGCTCAACCCAGAGACGGTGCGAGGAGCCTCCAACCTGGTAAGACAAGCATTGTAATGTGGCTTATCAGTGGTGCTCAGCAGAACCATCTGCAGCTGAACAGGCTGCCGTGAATGTATGATGAATGCACTAATCTAGTGTTCATATTTTGCTACAGCAGCAAAATAACTGTGCACTTAAAATGTATAAAAACATCTTCAAAGAAATATAATCTTTCCGGTTAGGATAATTTTACATTAATTCATTACAAATCTATTTGTTTCAAAGATGTGCTAGAATTAAGTGTTGTTTCATTGTTACTAGTACAGCAATCTGCTTTCTTCTGTCTTGTTTTAAGATATTAACACTAATTTCTAGAAGATTACTATAACAAGGGAAGCCACACTGGAAACAAATCAAGTGGGATTTAGATTTTCTCTTTTTCAATGAAAAAGTAATTTGAGACCAGATGACTTAAGACAGGCGGTTTTTGCAATATAAAAACCAGGGCTCCAGACTCACTTTTTCCGCTAGTAGCACTGGCGCTCCTAATGAAAATTGTAGGTGCACCAGCACAAAATTTAGGAGCACCACTTAAATCAACCAGCAACGCAAAACATTCATATTTTTTTCCTTCTTAACTGTATTACTGATAAAATGCTTTGGTAATAAATAGACAATTTACAGAAATAACAATGTGCCAACAACGTAAACCTTTTCTTAATGCCCCGCCCCATCCAGGCTGTGATTGGTCGGTTCACGAAAAGTGACATTGCTTATCTTCTCCGTGTTGTCTTCTGTCTTACGGCTTCAGCTGCAGAACCTTGACTAACAGTTGAACTGGTGTTGAGGATCTTGAGGAGGAGGACGTGGGCTGGTGCATAATCAAAGTTGGCCGACGACGCATCTCTCTCGCTCTTGTTTTTGTACAATGGGCTGCTCAAGCGGCCCACAGAGCGACAGGCCCACCGATGGCCAGTCCGACTATGGTCTGAATGATCTCTTCTTTTGAAAAATGAATCAATAGTTCGTTTCATTTTCACTAAAGGGCCAAGCGAGAGTGAGAGCACTTACGGACCAGACACACACACACACACACACACACACACACACACACACACACATAAGGAAGGCGAGTCTCCACAATGTGACTGTTTAAACAGATTTATGTCCCCACAACATTAGTAATACACACACACCAATTCTCGCTCCTTCCTGGTGTTTCACATGATATATGATGATGATTTAAAAAAACACACACACACACACAAAAACATGGGCATATTAGCAAGTCGTACTGGTGCTCCTAGTTATAAAATTTAGTTGCACGGTCTCCAGAAATGGTCACAAAATGCGACTAAAAGGTCACAGTCTGGAGCCCTGATAAGAACCGCCACCGGTTATTTTATATGTTACGCTCAAAGTGGTGATACTCCTCTCTGTATAATAGGTTTGGGTAACGTATGATTGATTGTCATGTTGTGGCAAACTTTTATATCTGGTCTTTCATAATCTATTTTCAAAAACTGGAGGAAGCACCATATAGCTTATATAGAAATAATTTATATACTAAGGTAATTTGCTTTGCCAAATATGTTTTGTAGAAAATGTAATTGCTGCCTGGGTAGTGTTCACAAGCAACAGTTTTTCCAACACAGGAGATGTGACATCCTTTAGAGAACATGTTGCTAGGTTTAGGCTAAACACTTGGGTAAGGTTATGTAAAGTTGGTGGTTTTGGTTTAAGGTACCCTGTGGGGTTTTCTTGTAAACACATTTATGTTAACATTCATTGTTTCTCACCAAAACACATACTGTGTATTGGCCTAACAAACATGTAGAATGCATTTCCTTCCTGATAAAACATTTGCAAAGCCATTTTTTTAATATTTGAAATCTATGTTGTTTACATCTACATTTGCTAGTTTGCAGTCTTCATCTATCTTTTTTGCCTTTTAATGCCTCCATCTTGCACTGCAAATCAGCAAATTTTTAAATATTTAAGACGCCCATCTTTCCTTAACCTAAACTAAATGCTTTGAGTTGTCTAAATATAACCATACAATCTTAATTAGTTCCTAGGAGTGGAAAGCTTGAAGCTAATAGTGTACTGTTATATTGCAGATATGTTCAATGTAATCGTTTCCTCATTATGTTGACAAAAAAACATAATTGAGGCGGAATTCTGTTTCGACATATTTGCTACTGCAGATCAGTTAAATATGAGTGTAATTTTTAGGAGACAGGGTTGCATTGAGTGTCTTGGCCCCAGTGTGAAACATTTTTCATTCTTGATTTAGAATTAACCCTAAAGTATTGCTATAAATGTGTATTTCCAAAACAACATGCCCCAGCCAATAGACTTTCAAAGAAATGTGAGTGGCTGTATTATGAGAGAAGTGGTCAAAAGTGCTTTCATGAACAGCAGGATGAAATCCAACTCCATCCTTTGTCTCAAATTCAACAGATCAACACAGAAGTAAACATTTGAAGGCAGCAGACTCCCACTTCCTTCATCCCTCAAAGAACTGAAGGCTTTTCTTCCTTAATAAAGCATGTAGAGGATCCAGTATAACAGCAAGGCAGCACCACCTATTACATACTACTTGCATTACATACTTGACATTCTTAAATTGGAAGGTGTTCCCCTTATTTTGCGTGTCTCTTGTGTATAGAACATTTATTTGAGCTGACCTGAATATAGCTGTCATTTTAAAGTAATACATGGTGGAAAAACTTAGTTGCACAGCTGCTTGCTGGGTAGTGTGTCCAAGACACTGCTCTGTATGCTGGTGCTGATACTAAAACTCCATGAGACACAGAGGGCAGACTTTTATTAACGGCCCTGTTGTCTGGAAGTTCTGTTGGCGTGAACAGATGAGCACTTGAGATGCAGGAATGGGCTCTTATTGATGAAAGTGAAGTGACACTGAGGCACAGACATCATCCAGGGAAAAAACAGGTTTCTGCTTCTCCCTTTCATCTTCAGCTCTGTGTCTGCTTGTAATACACCAATCACCAATCACACTTCCACTGGCTCGAATTCCATTTGTGATGGCCTGACCATTCATCTGATCACTGAATGAAATTATGCATTTTATCTAGTCTTTGTACTAACAGCATGTGGGGCTCAGTTGGTAGAGCAGGATGGCCATTAATTGTAGAGTTGGTGGTTCAGTTCCAGAGCTCCTCTTGTCCAAGTGTCCTTGAGCAAGACACTGAAACCCCAAATTGTGTATGAGAAAATTTTTTTAAGTTGCTTTGGACAGACAAGTGCCAAATGAATGTAAAGTAAGTGTGCAATTTCTAAAATGTAAATGTTATGTTTAAAGGCAGAATGAGTAGGATTTGTCACTTGCTGTTTTGTAGAGAGGGAGTGGCGTTAGCGAGAACAAAGCAGTGAAACAAAGAAATAAACCGTTATTTTCGGATTGTTTCACAGCAGTTACGTTCTAAAGCACAAATAAACACGATCACACCTCCTCACAACCCTGCGGAAAGGAGCCACATTACCAGATTTTGTGTGAACATGCAGCTGAAGCAACACTTCATCCTGTCCACCTCTGCTCTGCCTGCGTGTGTGTAGCTCAGCCCCGCTCTCGGTCAAACAGCTCTTTATACATCTATAGTCTCACATAGCCAGACCTATCTGCACACTTCATAGCGCTTTAGTGCCGTGACAGCTAGGGCTGCAGCTATCGATTATTTTAGTAATCGAGTATTCTATCGATGATTCCATCGATTAATCGGATAAGAAATACTTTTGCTTTATTAAAGAGCAATAGTTAATATACAAAAGAGAAAATAAAAACAGGTCTCTTAAAATGAACAACTAATTGGTTTCCTTTTTAGAAAAATCTACATTTTTATTGCTTAAATTGCATACAATAATATTATCTGTCAAAACTAAACCCATTTAGTGCATTTAAGTGCCATATTACATTCTGGGTTTTAAAGAAAAACATTTCTGAAATGCAAAAACAAACAGCTTTATGTCAACAGGCAAACACAGGACACAGAGGTAAGTGCAGTGACGAGGGAGTTTATTTGCAACCTTTTGGCGGTACAGAGGTACTCCAGGTTTTTATGGTCAGTGATGACGGAGAACAGGTGATTAGCTCCCTCCAGCCAAGGCGTCCACTTCAACAATAAAAGGGAGATCCAGATTTGGATGGGTGAGAACGGGAGCAGTGCAAAAGGCTTTCTTTAGCTCTTCGAACACGGCTCGAGCTTCGGGGTTCGAGGACAGTGACTTGGGCTTACAACATACCAGGGAGGTGAGATGAGAAGACATGAAACTGAAATTCTTGATGAATCTGCGGTAGAAGTTTTCAAACCCCGAGGAAACGTTGGAGTTCCTTAACTGTTTGTGGAAGATGCCAGTTTTGGATGGCGTGGATCTTCCCCTGGTCCATTTGGATGCGCTCTGCGCTGACGATGTATCTGAGGAAATGGACCGTGGGGCGATGGAACTCGCACTTCGAGCTTCAGATAGAGCGGATGTTTCCTGAGCTGTTTGAGGACCTGCATAACGTGGTGTTCAGCCAAGTTCCAGGAGTAGATGAGAATGGCATAGATGTAGACGATCACAAAGCGGTGGAGATACTCCCGGAACACCTCGTTCATGAAGCCTTGGAAGATGGCGGTGGACAGTCTGTACGGCATCACCAGGTATTCGTATTGGCCAGAACGGGTGATGAACACCGTCTTCCATTCATCCCCCTCCCGGATCCGAACGAGGTTGTAGGTGCTCCGCAGATCCACCTTGGTGAAAATGCAAGCCCCACGGAGATCCTCGAGGGCAGCAGGGACCAGAGGAAGAGGATAGGGGAGCTTGACAGTTTGACTGTTGAGGGTTCAGTAATCGATGCAGGGCTGCAAGCCTCCATCCTTCTTGCCCACGAAGAAGAAGCTCGACACCGCGGATGAGGTGGAAAGTCGAATGAAGTTCTGGTGGAGAGCCTCCTGGATGTAATCCTCCATAGCCTTGCACTACGGGATGGACAGGGGATACACACGTCCTTTGGGCGGTGTTGCCCCAGGCAGCAGGTCAATGGCACAGTCCCATGGCCGATGTGGTGGTAAGAGAGTGGCTGCCTGTTTGCTGAAGACATCGTGGAACGCCACAGTCAGATGGGATGTTGAGGTCTGGCAGTGGGTCAGGACTCTCCACTCGGGTGGAATGTACATGGACGGGGGAGTGACTGACCAGATGTTTGGGAACGGAGGAGATACACTGTTGAAGGCATGCTGGACTCCACCGCAGAATCTCGCTGGACTCCCATCTGACTTCCGGAGAGTGTTGAGCGAGCCATGGGCGTCCCAGGATGACGTCTACGGTGGGTCCCTACAGTACCAGGAAGGAGATTTGTTCCCTGTGCAGACAACCTACACGTAGGGTGATGGGCGGAGATTGATATTGAATTCTTCCACGTCCCAGCGGTTTTCCCTGGTTGGTTTCTATTTTTTAACTCTGCATGACGTACAAACGGTAATTCTAGGCATCTCAATAATGACGGCGAGATGAAGTTGCTGGAGAAGCCTGAGTCAAGGAGGGCACGTACTGCGACGACAGAATGTGGGGTGAGTAGTTGGACCTCGAGAAGGGTTCATTTAGAAATGGCAGGATAACTGGGGGTGGTACTCACCGCAGGACGTGGAGGATGGGTTGGGCATGCTCTGATCTGGTGCCCAGGAAGCCCCACAGTACAAGCAACGGCCCTGGGTCAGACGACGTGCATGTTTTTGGGGTGAAAGCTGGTGGGTGTCAAGTTGCATGGGTTCTGGTACTGGAGGACAGGCCTTGGGTGAGAGCGGGGAATGAGCTGTTTCCTCTGGTAGACATGCGGTCAGTAACTGAGTGATTCTCTGCATGAAAGTTTCGAGTCCAATGCTGTTATCGTAGATTACCATCTTTTGGTAGGAGTTGGGAATTTAGACCTTGGCGGTAAGCAGTTATCAGAGCGGTCTCATTCCTAGCGGCCGCTAGCGTGCGTAACTGCAGGGTGTAGTCACTCACCAAGAACTGCCTTGCCGCAGGTGGAAGAGCTGGTCGGAGTGAGAAGAGAAGTTAGTAAAAGAGTTGACCAGGGGAGATTGTGAGCTCCAGAGAGTTTGAGCCCAGTGCAACGCTCTTTCGGAGAGGAGGGAGATGAGGAAGGCCACTTTAGCTCGTTTGGTGGTGAATCATTGTGAGTGCATGTCGATGTATAGGGAAACTTGGAGCAGAAAACCGCTACATTCCACTGCCTTACCCGCATAGTTGGAGGGAAGGGCCATAGGACTGGCAGAGGCAGATTGTTGGTGGGGATCTGGAGACAGAGCCGCTCAAAAGGCGCTGACCAACCCTTTGAAGGGATTTTCTGTGGTGGGAGCGGAGCGCTCCATCTCCAGATGAGTTGAAGGTCTGGTCTTCTGTCAGCAGGCAAACACAGGACACGGAGGTAAGTGCAGTGACGAGGGAGTTTATTTACAACAGTATGAGTAGACCACAGCTGGAGCAAAATAGTAGACAACGTATGCAGGAACTAGAAATGTCAATTGAGTCTTATCTGTATTAGTAGTCCGTTCAGTTCAGACAGTGAGTGAACCGGGGAGTGTGACTTTATAGTGCAGTGTGGTGATTGGTGGCAGGTGTGTATAATCAATATTCAGGTGAGTGAGATCTGTTGACTGCGGTGGGTGGAGCCGGTGGTGTCTGTGTCGGCTCCCTGACACTTTGTGGTTAAGGTAAACTTAAGTTTCAGAACTACAAGTTTCAACCTAACTATAGCTCAGGCATAACGTAAGCCTTTACTATCTTCTTTGTGGCATTTGTAGGAGGCAGAAACGAGTGGACAGGAACTGTGACTATCATAATAATAAATAACATGAATGAAGCTCAGGCTTTCACAAATTGACTGCAGCATTTTATTTTCTGTGGTTAATATCTTGAACAAAACCTAGCTAACTTAGGGACATCATAACTAGCCGCCACATTGATTTATGTTGTTAACTAGGCATTACATATAGCCATAATTAACGTAGCCTACATTCTTTACTAGCCTTCATATACCTTGTGTCAGGTCCGCTCTGTGGACTGGATGCAGAGACTGTAACATTATGCTTTTTGCTGAGATGCTGAAGCATAGACGTCATGCTATTGTGGAATGAAAAAACGTGTCTCAATATAGTTTTTTCTGTTCATTTGGCTTAGGTGCTGTGAAAAAAACGCTTAACCACTACGCCCCAAGTCTTATAATGGTAGGGAAAACCCTGCTGTTTATTCTGGCATCATGTTGGCCAAAATGTTGCTGACATTCTTATGTAAACAAATACGCATGTAAACACAACAGGCAATATCGAGGTCAGCAAAAATGATCGAGGTCATGTCCATATATCGCAAGATAAGTCTGACGTCCACTTTACCCAGCGATTGGTCAGGTTTGTGGAGGTGAAAAAGTATTCAGGATTTTATCTTCTCTCTCAAGTTCTCTAGGTTCTCACACAACTACTTCTGTCACTTTTCATATGTACAAACGGGTAAAATAAGTGTTTTTTTAGAGCGGGGGGTCCTTCCAGAGAGAAAAAAAGAAGAAAATAATGACACAATTTTCTGCAATTTGACATATACTGTATATTCAAAGACTTTGGGGGGATTATTTCAAAACTTCACTAAATCGTTTTTTGTAGCTCAGTTATCTCCAACTTTATATTAGGGTAAATACTGTATAAAGATTTTCATGTCAATTATTTGTGCTTTCATGGTTATTGAAAATGACGCTCACTTCTACACTAGCTTCTACACTGTTGCCACTATTCTTGAATAAGAGTTAAATCTTATCTACTTCACCCAACACAAATTAAGGGGCATAAATGTACATAAAAGGACTTCAATGCACAATGAAAATTAATTTTGAGAGTATAGATAATAAAGCCACAGATGAAAGGAAACTGCCAACATGGTAATAGCTGTATTTTCAAACACAATGCATAGGAAGCAGCAGTAACCTATTTTCCGAAATGCTCAGCCTCCTTGAAAGATCCATCATCACCACTAGCCTAAGTAGGCCTACATATAACATGTAAATGTTGTGATTTGCAATCAACAAATTCTGACCTACTGAACCAGATGTACCAATTTAATGGACTGAACATCATCTATGTGTACAGTAACCAAGAACTATCTCTCGCGATGTTCTCTCCTCTACAGACCTCCCAGGAGTTTCTAGCCCAGCTGATGTTTAAACTCGGGGGTAAAAATCCAGAGGAGACGGGCGGTTTCCAGGAGGCCCCGCTGGCCTATGACGCCGTGTGGGCTCTAGCCCTGGCCCTCAACAAGACCGTAGGGCCCCTAAAGGCCAAGGGTCACCGGCTAGAAGATTTCAACTACAACAACCGAGATATCACAGCTGAGATCTACCGAGCCCTGAACACTAGCTCCTTCGAAGGAGTTTCAGTAAGTACAACACCCAGAGGAGAGAGGAGACGCAGAAACTGAAAAAGGGTAGGATAGTAATATGAGAGAGAGAGAGAGAGTGAGAGAGGGGCACTGTGTGAAGGATGGAGGGGGATGTTACAGCATTAAAATTCTACCTTTTTCCTTTCAGGGTCATGTTGTATTTGACGCTCAAGGTTCTCGAATGGCCTGGACTCTTATTGAACAGCTTCAAGGTATGCCACAGCATGTGCCTTTTTTAAAATGGAATTCATTTTAATAATCAGCTTATTAGATACAATGTGTGGTGATCTTGTCCTTTCCATCAAATCGTAAATATATATCCATATAAATATATTCATATATGCATATACTATTGGCAGTGTTTGTAGCATTTGCCATGTAAGGCTTTCAAACATAAACAAAGTATTGTATGTTAGTGAGAAGAACATATTTTGGTAACACTCTATAATAACCAAGATTAATAAATGGTAAATTGATATAGTAATTGAAACATTAGTTAATAGATATTTCACTGTTAACAAACAATGCAATGATATTTAGTAATTATTAGTAGTGCTATATTTTATAATTTTATCATTTTCTGTAATATAAAATATTGAGTTTATAAATTATATAGTGTCATAGCTTTAAAGAGAGGATAACAACTACATTCTGATTAGTAAATGATTTATTAACAGTTTATTGTTGCACACATTATAACATTTTATATACTATATTAAGTATTTGTTAGTGATCACCAAATGATTTGTAAATATTTAAGAAATTGTTTGTAAAACATCTATAAACATTACATAGATAAATGGACCAAATCTTTGTAACACTGATGATTATAATACCTTGTTAAATAGTTAATAAATACTTTGTAAAGCATCTATAAACATTATTTAGAGTAGATAATACTTTGTCAGTGGTTAATAAATGGTTTATAATGCATATATAAACATTATTTGAATGCTATTATAAAGTTGAAACTGATGTTTATAATACTTTGTAAATGGATAACTATTGCTTTGTAAGGCATATATATTATTTGTGTGACTGTTATAAAGATGCAACTGATTTTTGCAATAGTTAGGGTAACACTTTATTTGAAGGGGTGTACATAAGACTTTATGATTGTTGTCATTCAGTCATTTATGTCATTTTTAATGCAAAGTTGACATTGTTTGGGATGCCTTTGTGTCAAATGGACATTTACAACTGGTAAATGGACTGTACTTATATAGCGCCTTTCTAGTCTTTTCCGACTACTCAAAGCGCTTCACTACACTACATATCACATTCACACACAGTTCAAAGAAAGTAAATCACTCACACTCACACACTTAAGGCGGGATCAAACCACCGACCTTCCGATTGGTGGACCACCCGCTCTACCACTAAGCCATAGTTGCCACCAAAGCATTTATCATCCATTTACAAATCAATCAGTTGCAACTTTATAATCACCATTCAAATGTTTTTTAGGTGGTTTACAAACCAATTATTAATCACTGACAAAGTATTAATTATCTATTTAAATAATGTTTATAGATGCTACAGACACCTAGTTGAGATCTGACCAGAGACTCCACATGTGGTCTGGCCGACTCCGATTGCATTGAGGGCTCTCGAATGTAGGACTGACTGTAGGGACTTTGAATGTTGGGACTATGACAGGGAAGGCTAGAGAGTTGATTGACATGATGCAGACAAGGAAGGTGGATATACTGTGTGTCCAGGAGACCAGGTGGAAGGGTAGCAAGGCTAGAAGCTTAGGAGCAGGGTTCAAGTTGTTCTACCATGGGTCAGATAGGAAGAGAATGGAGTAGGAGTTATCCTGAAAGGAGTTTGTGAGGAATGTTCTAGAGGTGAAAAGAGTATCAGACAGGTTGATGAGTCTGAAGCTGGAAATTGAAGGGGTGATGTTCAATGTTGTGAGTGGTTATGCCCCACAGGTAGGATGTGAGTTAGAAGAGAAGGAGAAATTCTGGAGTGAGTTAGATGAAGTGATGCAGAGCATCATTGCAGATTTCAATGGGCATGTAGGTGAAGGGAACAGAGGTGATGAGAATGTAATGGGCAGGTTTGATCTTCAGGACAGGAACGCAGAAGGACAGATGGTGGTAGACTTTGCAAAGAGGATGGAAATGGCTGTAGTGAACACTTTCTCCCAGAAAAGGCAGGAACATAGGGTGACATATAAGAGCGGAGGTAGAAGCACTCAGGTGGACTACATCTTGTGTTGACGTTGTAATCTGAAAGAGAACAGTTACTGTAAAGTAGTGGTAGGGGAGAGTGTAGCCAGACAACACAGGATGGTAGTGTGTAAAATGTCTCTGGTGGTGAGAAAGATGAAGAGGACAAAGGCAGAGCAGAGGACAAAATGGTGGAAGTTGAAAAAGGAAGAATGTCGTGTAGTTTTCAAGGAGGAGCTGAGACAGACTCTGGGTGGTCAGGAAGTGCTCCCAGATGACTGGACCACTACAGCTACTGTGATCAGGGAGACAGGTAGGAGGGTACTCGGTGTGTCATCTGGATAGAGGAAAGTGGACAAGGAGACTTGGTGGTGGAACGAGGAAGTTCAGGAGTGTATACAGAGAAAGAGGTTAGCTAAGAAGAAGTGGGACACTGAGAGGACTGAAGAGAGTAGACAGGAGCACAGGGAGATGCAGCGTAAGGTGAAGGTAGAGGTGGCAAAGGCCAAACAAAGAGCATATGAGGACTTGTATGCTAGGTTGGACACTAAAGAGGGAGAGGTGGATTTGTACAGGTTGGCCAGACAAAGAGATAGAGATGGGAAGGATGTGCAGCAGGTTAGGGTGATTAAAGATAAGGATGGAAATGTATTGACTGGTGCCAGGAGTGTGATGGGAAGATGGAAGGAGTACTTTGAAGAGTTGATGGATGAGGAAAATGAAAGGGAACGAAGAGTAGAAGAGGTGACTGGTGTGGAGCAGGAAGTAGCAAAGATTAGCAAGAGTGAAGTGAGGAGGACATTGAAGAGGATGAAGAGTGGAAAGGCAGTTGGTCCTGATGACATACTTGTGGAGGTATGGAAGTGTCTAGGAGAGGTGGCAGTAGAGTTTCTGACTAGTTCTCTAATAAGATCTTGGAGAGTGAGAGGATGCCAGAGGAATGGAGGAGAAGTGTACTGGTGCCAATTTTTAAGAACAAGGGAGATGTGCAGAGCTGTGGCAACTACAGAGGAATAAAGCTGATGAGCCATACAATGAAGTTGTGGGAAAGAGTAGTGGAAGCTAGGCTAAGGGCAGAGGTGAGCATTTGTGAGCAGCAATATGGTTTCATGCCTAGAAAGAGTACAACAGATGCAGTATTTGCTTTGAGGATGCTGATGGAGAAGTACAGAGAAGGTCATAGGGAGATGCATTGTGTCTTCGTAGGTTTAGAGAAAGCGTATGACAGGGTGCCGAGAGAGGAGCTGTGGTATTGTATGAGGAAGTCTGGAGTGGCAGAGAAGAATGTTAGAGTGGTGCAGGACATGTATGAGAGCTGTAAGACCGTGGTGAGGTGTGCTGTAGGTGTGACAGAGGAGTTCAAGGTGGAGGTGGGTCTGCATCAAGGATCTGCTCTGAGCCCCTTCTTGTTTGCTCTGGTGATGGACAGGCTGACAGATGTGGTTAGACAGGAATCTCCATGAACTATGATGTTTGTGGATGACATTGTGATTTGTAGTGAGAGCAGGGAGCAGGCGGAGGAAAATTTAGAGAGATGGAGGTCTGCTCTGGAAAACAGAGGAATGAAGCTTAGCTGCAGTAAGACAGAATACAGGTTACAGGGAGCAGAGGTGAAGAAGGTGCAGGACTTCAAGTACTTAGGGTCAACGGTTCAGAGCAATGGAGACTGTGGAAAAGAGGTGAAGAGGCGAGTGCAAGCAGGTTGGAACGGGTGGAGAAAAGTGTCAGGGGTGTTGTGTTATAAAAATATCAGCAAGAATGAAAGGAAAAGTGTTCAAGATGGCGGTGAGACCAGCGATGTTGTACAGCTTAGAGACAGTGGCACTGAAGAAAAGACAAGAGGCAGAGCTGGAGGTAGCAGAGCTTAAGATGTTGAGGTTCTCTTTGGGAGTGACGAGGATGGACAGGATCAGGAATGAGTACATCAGAGGGACAGCTCATGTTAGATTTTTCGGAGATAAAGTCTCCAGATAGAGAGATAGAGAGACCAGATTGAGGTGGTTTGGACATGTATAAATGCCCTTTTTAAAAAAAAAAAAAAAAATCTGGCTTTATCTTGACAGTTTTTAAAAATAGGGGGTGCTACATAACAACATTATAGGAAAGTCAAAGACTGGGGGACTTGAATATTGTATTGAAACAGTTACATACAATCGAAAAACAGACGCGGGTAAATTCTACCCGTTGGCGGTTTTAATGTTAATACAGTGGTGTTACATCCCCTATTATGCAGGTTTACTCTTCTACAAGGCACATGCCAAAGACGACAGCTATTTAGAGTTTCCTCGGAATTTTGTTCTTCAGAGGTGGGAAAGGTCTCTGAAACAATCAAGACCAGGTGTATTCTCCTGGATTTATTCTCCCTGATAGCTAATCAGCCACACCTGACCTGCAGTAGATAGAGACCAACAGTAATTATCAAATCCAAGAATGGCATGTCAGTGCTTGTTGATGTGAAGAATGTTCTTCCCATTTGTCTTGACAAGATTGGTTTTTGGTGGCCATTTTTCCTCATATTTCTCCTAATTTGGACTGGCCAATTCCCCCTGCACTGCTGTATTTGTCTAGCATTCTGCTAGCTTCCTCTGTTGTCCTGGGGAGGGACTTTCGGGGGCCTGGTTTTGTCTATATTTGCTCACTGCTAGGGCTGACTGGAACACCTGAATGGAACAGCATTAATGTTATTAGTTACAGCTGTTCCTTCCATCACAAGTCAAAATGTCTGATGTGAGATTGATAAGTTCAACCCATGTTTCTTCAGTGGTGGGCAAGTGGTTTCTCTTTGCCACCCCGTGGGCTTGAACTTTTCAGAATGTAGAATAGTTCAGATGAGACGCAAATTTCCTGTTTGAGTCCTGTTTCATTTTTGGTAGTGAAATCATTATCCATTTTGGCAAGTGAGCATCAAAGATCGTCATTTTTCATCCAAACATTTTTTATTTTGTTTTGGAACCGTGCTTTGAATATATTAAGCAGAATTTGTCTTTTTTGTGAGCTTTGTGCTCTTCATGACCATAACAAAGGAAAAATAAATCCAATGATTGTTGACTTCACGTTAACTACTCTTAATAAATCAGTTTGAACTCTGAAAAGAGTATAACAAACACTCACCAATGGTTACGTTCTGACCACTGACACTCCCATCCTCCTTACAGCTCTATCTTTCTCCCTGTCTACACCAGACATGTTTCATTGGTTTTAATGCCTGATTAATGCGTCTGGCGGACATCCAGAATTCATAGAACTGTATATACATACTAACTGGTTTCACTGCCTACACAGGCTGTGTAACAGTTTGTGTATTACTCATGCACCCAGTGTGTTTTTTAAATGAAGTGTCAAGCAAAATTAATTACTAGCTTACTGGTAGTAGTAGATGTAGTTCTACCATTGCAAATGAGACATTCCGTGGTGTGCAAGACAGCATCATTTTTTAATTAGATGTTTATCAACATTATAAATGAAAGGTCAGACAGAGTCATTAGAAGTCATGCTCTGAGGACCTTAAATGTGTGTAACTAATTTCATGGCAATCCATCCAATCATTGTGAAGACTTTTCACACAGAACGTAAACTGACAATCTCATGGTGGCGCTAGATAAAAAGTCAGGGGATCACTAAAGTCAATAGGAGTCATCCTCTGCGGACCATGAATGTCTGTACAAAATTTCACTGCAATCTATCCAATAGTTGTTGAGATATTTCAGTCTGGACCAAAGTGGTGGACCAATTGACCAACATTGCCATCCCTGGTGTCCTGCTGCTAGTGTGGCTAAAAATGTAGAATAACACTAGCCTTATCCTTTAAATTAATAAACAAATATAATATAATAAAATTGCATAGTAGGTTTTACAGACTGTTTAGTTGTGGAGGGCAGGGACCTCAATTATACTGTTATAATAGCAGGTTATGTCTTGCCAATAGGGCCAATATCAGCTCTTTATGTCAGCAAAGAACCACCAGGTACCTATTTTGCCCTATGATGATGATTTTTGCTCTTTATCACCACAACATCAGTGTACACAGGTGATGAGTGTTGTTGAGAGAGTCTTAAAGTAGCATTAGCCAACTCAGCCCTTGCTGTTGAGCATAATAAGTACTTCTTAGTAGAGTCCTGTTAGTTGATTGTAGGAAGTAGTAAGAAGCTTGTAAAGATCCCTCTGGCCTGGATTTCATTAATATATCTCAAAGTGTATTGGTTCTTGGAGTGGAAGGACAATGACGTAGAACATCTGTCTGTCATGAATTCCCAGAAGAGAATTTGTATTTGAAGTAAATCAAAACTGTATACTTACTGAGGGTGAGCACATTTGGAAGCTGTGTCTTTGTACAAGGGAAGCTGGTGTACTGTAAACATCATTGATGTTTTGTATGGGCACTTAAAGGAATAGTTCAACATTTTGGGAAAAACACTTTCTTTCTGAGAGTGAGATGACAAGATGGATATCAATCTCGTGTGTGTCTTAAGTACAGAGAAAGCAGAGGGAAAGAGCTAGCCACTTTCAAAAAACACCTACCAACACCACTAAAGCTATCTATCTTGTATCGTTTGTTTAATCCATACACAAGCAGAAATGTAAAATGACAATGTGCAGTTACATGCTTTAACTATTTCTTAGTAGACAACAGCAGGGTGCAGTGACTGTGTGCAGCTTCCTAGAGTCTTGTCATCACAATGAGGTTACCAGGTTTGGTACCATTGTGCCTGTACAAAGACCAAAATCGAAACCTGTGGTCACCGTATCTGGCAACCTGCACTAGCCAGTGACACTCTACAGAAGGACTAAAATGTTGTTCGTCAAGAAATTCTTTTAGCATGTAAGTCCCCATAACAACAACAAGTGTACACATTAAAGACATGAGATACAATGTGTAAATCAGTGAGTTTTAGAAGTGTTTTTGAACTTTAGACAGAGTTAGACTTGCTGTTTCCCCCTGCCTCCAGTCTTTATGCTAAGCTAAGCTAACCATGTCCTGACTTGGGCTCCGTACTTAACACACAGACATGAAATTGATAATCTTCTCATCTCACTATCAGAAAGAAAGGGAAGGAGCTTATTTCACAAAATGTATCACAGTTTAATTCAATCAAAATTGTATTGAATTATTAACTGGGATAGACATAACTTAGGCTGGATTTGTTTGAAGTTGTTTATACTACTGCTGATATGATACGTCAGTTTCAATACTACTACCAAAATGATACTTTTTAATACCGTACTTGATTGGTTGGTTGAGAAATACAACCCTTTTTTACTTCAAAACCCTTCTGTTAAAGGTAATGTGTGTAGTTTCCAGAAAATCCTTGTAATTTATGACACTGATGGCCATTAAGTGAACTGCAGTCAGCATCCTGTTGCTCGTACTTGCACTCTGTAGGCGCGAGCGTGCATCGACCAAAACATTGAACACAGCCAACCTGGTACCGAACACAGTTTGACGACAGGGCATACAGTACCGTGCTGATTTACAGCGGCTCCGACCAGGACTCTGACTCCGGGGACGACAAAGACACGGCGGGTTCAGGCGGGGACTGGAGAGGCTGAAGCAGGAGAGGAGCAAGAGGGAGGTCGGGCATCAGTCAGCGCCAGCCTCCGGAGGCCTGAGCGGGGGTTACGGCAGGGTCAGCCCCGGCGTGCCAGGAGCCAAATCTGGCAAGAAAACCACCTTGGTAGTGTATTCCCTGTTGTCAAACTGGCCTCCGTCGGTCTCGGAGGCTGTGTTCACTGGGAGGCTGCTGAGCCCTGTTCTGTTGCCCGCTCGCCCGGCTCCAGTTCTGGTGCCCATTCAGCACTGCTCCCTACTCCTGCTGACGGTCCAAAGCTCCTGTGCTAGCGATGTAAACAACACCAACACTCCCCCGGTGCTCCAAGCTCTCAGCCGGAGGACATCAAAGGGAAAACCAGAAAATAATTTCTCCATAAAATATGATCCAATCTCTAGATCCGGCCCCTAGAAACACTCTGCTCCGGCCGCGTCTATTGTTTTTCCAACCCAATACTTGTCTCATTTGTGGTCTGATAAACATCAAATTGAGAGCCCCATATCGCTATTTTCCAAGCTACTGTAGCTGTCATGAGTGGGTGCCAGTCATTTGTTGACATTAGTGGACCCCATTTCTAAGCTAATGTTAGCTATTGTTGCACACTATTTGCGCTGTAGGTGAGCTGAAGAGAGGCAAGGCACTCAGGAGTGCGCACAAGCATCACATCCTTTGAATTTTCGCGGAAAAACCGTCCCAAGTCCTTTTACATAGAAACCAGTCCACAGGCTGTTATAGGCAACAAAGAAAGTTGGGGAAGGTCTCATTTATGTTACATTACAATCTGTTCACACATTGGCAATAAAAAGTGATTAATACATGTAAAAAAACTCCACACAGTAATGTTTTTTAGTTTAGACAACACAAGTTTAGCAGTGCAAGAAGGTTGTCTAAATAAAATACAGTCTGAAATTGACAAAATTTGGATTTAAATCAGGAAATATTTGATCAAAGACGTAAAGAATTATGAATCTGATCAGATATTCAATGCCAAGTTTACCTACTTCTACCCAGTGTGACAACCCCCCCTCCTCTGTCTGTCTCTCTCTCTCCCCCTCTCTCTCTTTTTCACAGGAGGGAGCTATAAGAAGATTGGATACTACGACAGCACTAAAGGCAATCTGTCCTGGTATGGGAATGACAAGTGGATAGGTGAGGGACATGAATCTTCCTCAGCCCCTTTATTTTTCTCTTTATCACTGTCTATTGCACTCCTACCTTCTAGTCTTCAGTTTTCTCTCACAATTTCATTCCATTTACTAATTAAACATGACAACCATGAGAGCAATGCAATAAACTGAAGATGCTAGTTGACAAAGCAAAACAAAACAGGAGTAATCAGGGCGGTGGTTTAATGGGATTGGGCCCCATGACCTTGACTTTGTGGAATGAAATTCTGTTCTGTAATCAGTACACAGGGGAGCTCTGTGTGCATCCAGGGCAGTTTTGCCTCCCTGAGCACTGACAAGATGCAGATCTAACAGTAGTTAATGCTCTGAAAACTGTCAGTGAAATGGAAAACATTTGTTTGCCTGTTTGTTCGACTGTCTGTCATGAGTGCTGTCTCACGCGCAGCTGATTTGATTTCCTGTAGTCCCAAAATGATATTGATTTATTCGGGGGGGGGACAACTATTCCAGAACTAAACAAGGTGAAACATTGGTTACTGACAGGTAACATGGAAGCATTGTTTGGGAAATAATATTACATTGGCCTTGTTATCATTTGTTATTTGAAGGGCCATACCAGTGCTTTGTAATGTCCATATAGTCCCTTTTTCTCAAATGGTGTCTGGAATTTACCTCAATAGAAGAGAGAACCAGGCCGTTATTTGTAATTTTCCGTTTTTTATATAGGAATATTTTATTATATTTTTGTAAGACTGTCGTCTGATCTGCTCCTGTTTTAATTTGCTTCACACTTCCTCCTTGTTTACCTGTTCTCTTGATAAATTCAACATGATATACATTTCTACAGCACTAATGTCATCAATCATTTCTACGTTTCCATCTTAATACTGGCTTTTTACCTCCCAATAAATCACACACAAAAAAGTGTATTTTATATAACTGCTTAACATATTCCATAGTGTACTCTACTGTGTGTTGGATTGTCCTACACTCTAAACAACCAAAACTTTCTACTCATTTCAGTATGGTATGAAAATAAACTTTGAGTGATTAGAAAGTATCTTAAAATATGTAGAGGTGTTGCTTTCTTTAATCCTATGATCACAGCAAGCCATTTCTCCACCAATCCACTGAAAAGTAAGCTGCTAATTCTGTTTGTCAATATCTCAGCTCTGAAGACACAAGCCAAGCTGTAATGTCCCCTGGTAGTGTTTGACGTCACTCTCGTCTGCTGTCACTGAAAAGCTGTAAGCACTGATACATTGCTGGCTGTGTGCCAGAAACTAGTTTTTGTAACCAAGCCAACAGACAGGAAGGTCATCCAAATGGCCTCTTGCTCTAGTTTGACAAGACCCATGGGAGGGCCGGAGGAAGTGCTGGCCTCCTGTGTTTTTGGTGTTTGACCTTGCAGTCATGCTGCCTCCAGTGAGCCTGTCTGGGCCATCTGGACTGTGTTTGGAGGTCAGCAGATGCTTTCAGACAGTGGATGAGCCAAGTTTCGTGTGCGTGACAGCAAGTCACCCCAAGGCACCCGTCAAGATGTCCTCCTTCCTGCACGCCACTATGGTTTGTCGGCAGTGTCCTTCCTGGCCGTGAAAACCAAAAATAGCCGGGGTGGTGACGTGACAGAATTAGGCCTCCTCAAGATGACCAGGACTTGGTTGTACACTGGTTGCTACTGGGTTGAGTTCAAGACATATTAGTTCTCACCTCCAAATCCAATCCTCTCTTCTCTTCCCCCTCAATCTTTCGGTCTCCTTGACAACCACTGCTGCATTGCTGCCTCTTTGTCATATTGCCGTGGTAACCATTATGGGGCTAGTCGCCATGGTAACATACTGCCTATTCCAACATCAAGGGCAGGGAAAGGTATTAATGTTGAAGAACACATTTTCCTAAAGGACACTCGCTTACACACACACATGCACACACACACACACACACACACACACACACACACACACACACACACACACACACTTACTCACTCACTCACACTCTCTGTAACCCACACATGCACAGGTGTACTCTGTATCTGCCTTCAGCAAACACACCCACTCCCATGCACGGTGTGTAATCTTTGAGTTATGAGTCTGGATCCTTACTCTTTTTGAATTGAAGAACACTTTGCTTTATTGACAAGGCATTGCTGTTGTAAATGGGGTGAGAAACATTTCATGGAAAATACAGAAGGAAACGGACAAAATCATGTAGTCCCTAAAAATGTACATCATGGGAGTGTGGCATACACTTTTGTTAATATAAGCTACTGCAAATATGATGTTGCTATCTTTCAAGGTAACAGGAATAACAGTCTACAGCCATGCTAGCAGCTCTGTGAGACTGTACTTGGGCATAGCGGTGCTTTAAGCTAAACGCTAACATCTGCATACTAGCATGCTCACAATGACAATGTTAACATGCTGATGTTAACCATGTTCACCATCTTAGTTTAGCTTGTTAGACAAATTGAAATTTTGACTTGATGGTGGCACTATTCAATTCAATTTATTTATATAGCGCCAATTCATAACAGAAGTTATCTCATTGCAATTTTCCTATAGAGCAGGTCTAGACTGTACTCTTTATATTATTTACAGAGACCCAACAAATCCCACCATGAGCAAGCATTTGGCCACAGTGGCAAGGAAAAACTTCCTTTTAAGAGGCAAAAACCTTGGACAGAACCAGACTCAATGGTGGGCGGCCATCTGCCGCTGCTGTGTTAGGTTTTGAGAGAGACAGAGAGAGAGAGAGAGAGAGAGAGAGAGAGAGAGAGAGAGAGAGAGAGGTTTGGGGGGGTCACAATGCAAAACCACCTACCCAGGGGTGGAAGTAACAAATTACATTTACTCTTGTAAAAGTGTTTTGTGTACTTTTTTGAGCATTTTTAAAAATTTGTCATTTTACTTTTACTGAAGTACATTTTATCACAAGTATTGTACTTCACTACATTTCATGTGGCATCTGTTACAGAGTAAGATCAAAAGTCACATGGAAAAAGTCCTGATAAACAATGAGAAAGGAACAGAAGAAAGCAGCTGCAGCAGAGAAGAAGATGATGTGCTGATCTAACGCAGGAGGGCAGAGCTCCATGTCCCGAGAGGTGACAAAACGTACGCTGCCATCTGCCTCACAAAAGTTTACGTTCACTTGCCGAGTGTCAGGAGGGTGGGGGTGGGTGCAGTCTGGGCCACGCTTAGCAGTTTGTGAACAGTATAACAATGCAAAGAATTACATCATTATGGGTTAAGGTTAGCATTATTGTACAGCAGCATAGGTAAAAGAAAGGTTGTGCTAGGTGACCGAAATCAAACACACCCACGATACTGCGTGACCAACAGGTGCATGCTGGGTCTTCTTAACATGCTAAATGCTAAAATGCCCATGGTGGACTTCTACGTTCACTTAGGAACTTCTACCTGCGGTGAGGTGTGTGAGGCCTTTCTGCTGTTTTTGATAATCCCTGATGTGACTGAAGAGCGCTCTTCAGCTTAGAATGTTTGAAAACTTTGAGCACGGTGGAACAGAGAGGCTGAGTGGAATGAACGAGCAGAGAAGTTGAACCTAGAGCAGATTGTGGAGGACTTTGCGGTGCTCAAGGCTCACAGAATGACGTTCAGACAGGTGAGCAGGCTACAACAACAAACTCACTGTGATGGTTCCAACTCTCTCCAGAGGAGAACATCGACGTTGCTAGGCGACGTGTGCAGCTCTCCTTTTGCTGTAATATGTGTGTTTGTGGCTGCAGCCGCTGTTGAGTTTTTATTGTTTATACATCTTTGTGTTGGTTGCCTTGGTGATGCTTTATTCTGCTATTAAAGTGGCAAGTTATTTCATTTCTGTAGCCTCAAAAAGCTTGTTCCACCTGCTGCGGTGTCCATAGCTCTTTTTATTTATTTGTTGGTCATTTTTGTTTAATTGTCAAAATTTTTCCCCCTCTTTTCTAGTTAAGTCCAGTCAGGCAACACTGAGGAAGGCGGTTGTATAATTGATAATCAGTTGATAATCAGTTGTATGGACAGGCTGCAAAGTGCCCTGTATTGGGCCTCGCCTAGCCTCATCACATGTGAGGGACAAAGACAGGCCTACCTGGAAAGGCCAAAGCCTTCACTAAGAGGCATGACTGAGAAACAAAGAACAGTCGTTAATTCACACTTAGATGTAATATTGAGACGAAATCTCGCTTGAAGCCAACGCAATAACTCCATTGGACGGGACATGAAATCCCAGCGCACGGCTATGACGACACCAACTCTAAAAAGCCTGCCGTCTGTTTACGACAGGAAGCGCATTGTCGTGGAAATGATCTAATAATGCACTCAGGACACAATAAACACAAAGCACAGAAGGGTTGAAGTATATAAAATATATATTTGTAATTATTTACAAGGAGATCGCCAGGTCTTACCCCCTCAGTTCCATCCAAGTATCTCCCCGAACACTTCTGATACCATATAGTATATACTGGTTACAGAACAAAGAACCTTACTGTGATTGGATGCAACCCTAAAGATAACGCTTTACATCCAATAGAAGGAGGCCAAGTCTTTTTGATAATGTAATGTCCAGTGGCTCACATGTCATAAACCATATTCAGGACTTCTGGTTTCACTCAAACACATCTCTCCATCATGGGGGCCCCAAGATAAACATTCCAAGTTAAAGGCAGGAACAGAGAAAAGTATAGGATAGTCCCAATAGTTACTAAAAACTATAATTAAATGAATAAATGATAAACATAACGAGTAATACTAAATTATTTTTCACAGCATCATGTCTGTCTCCACAGTAACTGCCGTTACCACAAGAACACGCTTTTCACGTGAACTTTAATTTCCCCAGGAAGAGTCTTAACTCGCTGGACGAGAAAGAGACAGTTGTGTGTTTGCCGAACACTTTTTGGATCCTGATCGTTTACTCCCCATAACGATCCCGTACCTGCAGAAGGAGGAGACACGGACTGACCGTTCCCTTGACGGAGGGCAAGGTCGCCGCTGAGCCCCTCTCCCTACCAACGTCGACTGCTGTTTTCACTTGCCGCCCCGAAAGGAACAGTCAGCGTCCAAGCCGGAGAGAAACTCCGCCAGACAAATCCAAGAGCAATGTCGAGTAAGAGGCATGTGTCTGGGCAGAGCTAGGTTTTCTAACTGTGTGTTATTTCATCCAAGTTTCATTGTTGTGAATTGTGCTTTGCTTTTTGGAAAAGTGACGGACCACTGCTTTCGAACTGCTGTGTCGTTCTTTGTGTTAAGCACGTTCCATTTTGTATTGGTACCACGCTGTTGGGTCGTTTAACTGCATTAGCTTTAGCCACTGTGGGAGCTAATAACTGCTTTATCAGACTAACGTCCAGTAGCACAGCCGTTGGATCAAAGTCTGCTGCCGGAGTACTGTGTGATGAGGGACAGCTGTTACGCTTTGCCACAGCATTTGAGATTCCTTGTGCCTTCCTCTGTGTGCCTTCCTCTCTCTTCTCTCTCCACACACCTTTGCACGTACATTCACACGCTTACCACATCTGCCCAGATTTAGCGATTCGCCTGCCATTTGAGGACAAATAGAGTTCATCCTCCTCTTTTGGCGACCACCTTGTTTGAGGTGCCACGTGCTCGACGACCACCATGTGGTCAACTCTCCCCTGTTCTCCCCTGTTGTCCCACACACACACACACACACACACATAACCTTGCTCATTGTTGTATGCTCATTGTGTTTAGACTAGACGATAGTGGTTGTTGGTCGAAGTTATTGATTGTTAATCAGTGCTAAGGTTAAATAAATGCTACTGTATCTTTAAAGAGCAGTTGCCTGTGGTTATTGTGTGTACATGTTAATGAACTGGTGACATTTTGCTTTTCTTATTAAGTTTGATGTTTTTATAATTTGCAGGAACATACAGTACTACATACTTTTTTCCAGAACAAGATACCTTGACAACTACTGGCCAGATTTCCATGAAATTTAGTAGCAATATTCGGGGTCCTCCAGAGGATGATTTATTATGTTGTAGTGACCCCATGACCTTTACTCTAGTATACACACAAATCAAAATGTCACCTGATCAAAAAACCAACACCTGCAATCTGACTCCTCAAATGTATTCAAAACACATCAGGAAGGGATCTCTTGATGGCAAGTATGAACAGGAGGAATGACTACAGCAAGAAAAACCTGTTTTGATATACACGCATGGGCACTTGGCTATTGTTTTAAGACTGACTTGAAAGATTGTGAACCTATCCTTTAATGTAACAGACAGCACAGGGACAGTTAGTACTCGCTTCATTCAAAAATGTAAATACAAGTACTCAAATATAATACAACCCCCACTTTTTCTACAAAACAATTGTCTTACATCTGGGCCAATACTGTAATTAGCTGTTGAGTAATTAGTATGTAAAATGTAGTAGTTAGTAGTTATAGATTACATTTTCAAGTAACTTGCCCAACATTGACCAGTACTAGCATCATGCTTTCATGATGTGTGCTACAAATGCTATAAATCCAACTTGGTGTGGTTTGGAGATAAGCTACATGATGCAGCTGACTGCAAAATTTAGCTAATGTTACAGAATGACTGAATTTGTATCGACTTTTTGTTTTAAAAGATGTTTTTTCCTGGCATTGCTTCCATCTGCCGCAATTCTTTGTGTTGTGTTCCCTGAATATGACATGAATCAAAAATAGCTGCCGTGTGAATAACTAACACTTAGCTATTGAAGTAAGATTCTCAAAGTCATCTCTGCATCAGACTCTGAAGTGTGACACATAAGATCCTCAACTGCATACGAACCAGCAGCCTCTGTAGCAACAGATTTGTGAGGTAAAAGAAGCTCCTGTTACTATTCTGACCTTTAAGACTCCATGGCAACATGGTTGCTATTAACATCTCATTCAAACATGCCAAGGATCACAGATCTTACTCTGCATCGCCTGGGATGCTCTAAAAACGCTGCTAAATAGGCAACACTGACACACACACAGTTCTATTCTCACACATGCTCAGCCATGCAGAGCCCGTGTTATAAATGGAATGTAAATTTAATGGAAGCTAAATGTCGTCACCTTCCTGCTCCAGTTTAGGAGAGTATTTGTGGTGAAAGATCCAAAGTTTTTGCCAATATTTTCATAGCAGTGTTTTCATAGCAAAATAGTCCAAGGAGTTCTTTTCTCTGAAGGATGGCTCTCCCTGATGCTGGATGTGGGTGGCTTAAAATCATTTTCCCATGGGGGACGATGAGCTGTTGTCTTAGTCCCCACCTTTACGACTGTGTCTGAGCATTCTCTCACGTCAAAGGTCGCAATGCCCCTTTTGAGTTAGTCAATAGATGATTTAACAGTGATTCAGCAATTCTGCATATACTTTTCAGTTCTACCACAGTACTCTCACACTCTCACAATGAACAGTCGGACCAAAAAAAGTATAAAAATCAATGCAGCAGAACGAGAGATATCGATGTTTTAATTCCACACATCCTTCTTCTTTTTCAAAACCATAGATTTGGATGTGTTATTCTAGTTGTGGCAAATGTAGCCTGGAGCCTGGAGCATGAGGAGTGGGCTCGAGAGGTCTGGTAAGCTCACTGATTATTTTCATTTTCAAACTTCAGCCCCAGCATGTGCAGCATATGGCACACATGAAAATACCTGAAGCCATTGTTTTCTATAGAACCATACAAATTGGTAGTGTCTTGGCATGCATCATCATGGATTCACTTGTCATGATTCTCCACTATCCTATTTACCAACAAGGACATGTGTCAGCTCTACAGTGAAGCAGCTATTGGATCATCTTTGCTCCCTTGAATCAGCACATGCTGGCTACTGTACCTGATGTGCAATTGATAGTTTATGATTCAGTGTGTTACTTCCACCACAAAGAGATTCTAAATGACTGCAAAGAGACACAAAACAATCACCAAGAGCTGCAAAACAGCTACAAAGAGATGCAAAAACACAAAATCCTTACATGTCTGTTCCCAGGGGCCCATTGTCTCATAACCAGCCCACGCAGCTCACTGGTGATTTTTTACAGTTTTCTACAATTGTCACGTTTCTTTATAGGAGTTAATTTTTTCCAAACTCTTCACACAGTTTCCTTTACCGACAGGCAGCTCAGCACAACAGTTCATCTCACATCCAAAATGCACTAATGCAACCAAAACACTTGATACACATCTCAGGATCAACTCGTGTACCCGGACACTGACAACATTTGTTTGTCAACAGTAAGCCTTTGTTATTCATTTTATTGTCATTATATTGTCAGTATATTCAGTGTATTGCCACTGTGGCCAAATGCTTGGTCATGGTGGGATTTGTTGGGTCTCTGTAAATAATATTATAAAGAGTATGGTCTAGACCTGCTCTATAGGAGAAGTGCAATGAGATAACTTCTGTTATGAACTGGTGCTATATAAATGAAACTGAATTGAATATTGTCATTCATTGACCATAAAAATCACTAACAACAGGTAGCATTACAATCAGTGTCACTATTTGTGTCCGTATCATCTATTCATTTATTTATTTATCATAAACCAAAAATTAAGGTCATTTAGTGGAAAAGTGTCCTGGTGATGTACAAGGGTGGGTCCTTACCGCAGTGGCCCGGGTTCGAATCCAGCCTGCGGCCTTTTGCTGCATGTCATCCCCTCTCTCTCTCCCGCATTTGCTGTCTCTCTTCAGCTGTTTCTATTAAATAAAGGCAAAATAATCGCGGGAGCAGAAATGATCCCTCACGAGGATGCTTCTCTGCTCGCCGATACTGTTCTGTGCGCTCGTATCACGTGCACTCACCTAGTTTTTATGTGCGCAGGTTTTGAGACTAATTAAATGCCATACATTATACAACTGTTTTCAGAGACTGAGTAGTACTGACCTTTTATGCGTGCAATCAGTGGATTGCCGCTTTAAGCAAGCAGTGTGTAGGATTCAGTGGCATCTCGTGGTCATTTAGGGGCCCGCTCCCTCTGTAGATATAAACGGCTTATTCTAAGGTAAGGAAAACAGAACGATTCTTATTTTCAGGTGATTATACACTAATGAAAACATACTTCTAAATATGATATTCCATTTCTGCCAATAGCTCCTCCTAAATGTTCCACACTGGACCTTTAAGTTAAAGCTGCTATAGAAATGGTTTAACTGAGGTTCAAGGTGTAGTAAGTGAAATTTAGTAAGTCAATTTTGTACTGCCCAGATCATTTTAGTCTCTGTTTACTGAACTCTATTGTGTTTTGTTCACTTCAGCCTCCTAGTGTTGCAGCGCTGTTCTCCTGTGCAACAGTGCAGCAATTTGCTGACATGCCAGTGAAAGTAGAGTATGTGTGTGTATATGAATGTATTTGTGCACACCACTGCAAAATAACATTACACAGATCTGCTAAGCTCCGACATGATCTCTTTCTCATTAGCAAAGAGCAGTATACAAAACATTCCGATTGCAGCCTCGCCTCGCCACTGACCGTTGCTTTCAGCGGTTATGAACAGCGGTGGTGGCAGATCATATCAGCTGTCGGTAATAAAGGTTCATTCTGTGAGTAACTTGATGGCAGGCCAAAATTAAACTTGTCTGTCTGTTCAAGTGCTCTCTACAAGCCGGTGTCTGTATCCTGCCAAAGACCGTTTGTGTGGGAAGAGCCTCCACTCTGTAACACCGCCGTACAACCGCGAGTGTTTCTGTAGTTCCAACAGAGTGCTACGTCTTCTCACTAACAGATGACTCTCTCAGTTTCAGGAGTCACATTCTCCAAATTAAACTTTCATTCACCATATCAATAATTAAAGATGACCAATTTCATAGTTTTGAACCAGGACCTTCAGTATTGGGTCAAGTCGCTTGTGTGTCAGATGAATTACTCTACAGCTGTTATTTCAATGTGTCAGATACATATTTAATCAACATTTAGGTCAATATAAGTATCGGCAGATACTCAATGTTAAAGGATTAGGATTGGGGCCAAAAAAACTGGATTGGGACATATTACATTTGCTTTAATTATTTTAAAAGCCAGAGAGAGGGTTATGGATTTTCTGATAAACTGAACAGTGAATACGCTTCTGCACCACCATGAGTTGCAAATAAGAAAAATGTTCACTGTTCCATGTGATGCCATTTTCTGACTTTGCTTTGCATTTTGTGCAGCTGTAAATGTAATAAAACTTCACAATTTGCTGAGGCAAAAAGAGAAAAAAGATTACACAGACCAGTGTTTTACCATTATTGTTTGGTGGCCAAACACTGATGGTCACATATCAGAAGCACCAGTTGGAACCTGAACCTGTTTAAACCCCAGCTAAGCTACCTGAATGCTGCGTGACTAACAGGCGTTTTTTCTCTGTACCTTATAAGCTTTGTTATAACAACCTTGTCAAATTGACTGGTCTGTTTATATTTAGCATGCTATTAGACTCTGCTATGTACTCCAGCATATACTGGCTGTTTGCCCTCAATTAAGGCAAAATGAATTTGCCTTAATTGCTTTGGCCAGGGTTACATTTGTAAAACTGTGACATGCAGGCGAATCGATATATTGATCACTGTGTGCCGAGGGGTGGGCTGTTTTTCATCTGCTCAGTGTCAGACGAGAATACTCTTCTCACTGCACCAAATATAGTTTCCAATGCACCCTTTGCAATATGGCTATGTATTTCAGCCACGTTATGGTGGGTAAAAAAAGTCAAGAGTAAATGCAACCAAGAAGCAATAGAGACAGATTTAAGCCTGATTTCTCCCTCTAGCCAGTGTTAACCTGATCCCCAATCAGTGCGACCACTGAAAGCTCTGTGTGGGTGAGGGTGCGACGTGAGTGAGGGCCGGTCAAGACGAACAAAACTTTGATCTCGCTCACAGTCCATCCATTCGAGTCATCCTGTGCTGTGTCTGAAATCAAACCCTATTTACTATACTGTATTTACTGTTGACCATTTTATTTGAGTGTCCAAATAAGAACCAGTTTCATCACAACTAACCTGTCATACTAACTGGGAGGAGGTGGCGGCGAAGAAGAGACTTCTTGTGTTTTTAGAGTTATGTATTTTTGCGGACATATAAGGAACTGTTAATATGTCATTGTTAAAGGGAGTTAGGCGTAATATTTTCGCGCAGGGAGCTTCAGTTTAATTCAAACTGTTACTGCTAGACACTGTATGTAGCCTTTATTTTTAATGTTTTGTTACCAGTACAGAAACACTAGGTAACGGCTAAAGTATGATAAGTCTGACGTTGACTGCGGGTAGTTACTGGTTTAATTAATGGTTTACAGTTGATTACTGACAGTGGCTGATCAGGCTAATTATCAATGGTTGCCCTTTGTCTGCGTGTTTTTAAACTACTTTCCTAATGAAACATGATGTGCTTGATGGTGTTGTGATTCCTGATGAAACTTGTTGTCCTTTAGCTTCCCTTTTTAACATTTATTCACCCAGAAAAAGCTCAGATTTCTCTGTATAATATGACTCTGTCTGTCAGCTGCTGTGTGTCTGCAGTGTATTTACAGATTTGGGATTTTATTTGTTTCATTTTCAGATACATTTTCAACATACATGAATAACCATAATTATGACCATATAACATCAAACACGAGTTTCATACAAATTTTATTGGGGACCCTCAGTTTCCCAGGGACTCACTACAGTGAAAACCTATCAACATCACTGCAACTGAGTATCTGTTATATTGTGAGTATTGAATGAGTAAGTGAGGGAGTTCAGATTTCAGAAAAAACACGTGTTCGTGTTAGTTTTATGGAAATATGTCAGCTAGCTAAATGGTGGTAGCTTCACACGACATGAGTTATCTTTCCTCCCGTTACCAAACTGCTTCAGGTGCAGTAAATGGACTGGACTTTCTAGTCTTCCGACCACTCAAAGCGCTTCAACTACAAATCACATTCACACACATCAGTCCAAAGGAACTAACTAATCATTCACACACAGTGGGGCAGGGGACACAGGCTTCCCACGGGTCCTTGAAAAGTTTGTGAATTTGAGGGGGAAAAATAAAAGCTTTGAAAGTTTTTGAAAATAGATAAACAATAAATAATTGGTCATTGAAAGTAACATCAGTGTAAGACAGCACAACTGAGAAGTGTTCACTCATTCTAGCCGCTCTTCTTTTTCATTGTTAACTATGAACTTTTGTACAACCTGCTAGTTCGCATTGTAAAAATTCTTAGTGTTGTAACACAACAGAACAGCGGCAACAGGATATTGGGCCTGGAAAGTCATTGAAAAGTCCTTGAATTTGATGTTTAAGATGATGTGGGAACCCTAATTACATATTTCTAATTATTTTCATTTGAAAGTAATAAGTGACTTTCCAATATTACTGTTTGTGTAGAGTAATGCGTTAGTGATTACACCACTTCTGCGTTACTTTCACCAAAAGAACTGCAGAGGAACGACCAGGCATTAGAAAATGGAAGAGGGTAATGTGTCGTGGCGGGTAAACAAAGCACAGAAGCTCCAGTTTATTGCAGTTCATTACAGATCCAGTGGTGGGCAATACTGTTTAGCCTGATGAAGGCTCTCCTCCGGAGCGCAGAGCTGGCCCATTCGTGCATTCACGTGCAGTGGTTACCACTTTGTATATTATATTAACAATAGTGTGACCTTTTAAATAAAGCAGTAGCCTTGGACAGAGGGATGGGCAGGCAGGCAAAGGATCAAAGTCTGATCAATATTGAGACATTTTTTAGGTTTCCCTCGGCTTCCCTAGACATAGATTGCACTTGACTATTATGTCCTTGTCCTTTTCTTGGATAAACTGAAAGTAATGGGAGTATACCCATTTCGAAAGCGTAGAGTCTGACTCCGCAGCCATCTCAGCCATCAAGTTTCTGCTACAGGATTCTTCGGGGGATATTTTTTTCTGGTGGCGCACTGTGGATGAATTCTTAAAAACAAAATAAACACTTAATTTTGGGTGGTAACGCGTTACTTGACACAGTTAATGTAGTAATATTACCGAAATCCTCGTATTAACGCATTATATTACTTCAGAATATATTATTGTAACCCCCAACACTGCCTGTGAACCTGTTAGTGCTGGTCGGGATCTGAATGGTAAATGAAGCTTGGTACTGGAGCCACACACTACAAACATCAATGGGACATTGGAGGCTGAGGCACGGCTGGACACTGAGCTGATAGTTAAGCCAGTAGTCAGAGCAAACACTGGGGATGCATTTAGCTTTTCTGCTCTACAAGTCACAGGTTTTCCTTGATCTCTGTCATTCATCTCCTCTGCTCCTCGCAGTCTCTTCATCTTTTTCATCATCTCTGTGTTTTCTAGGCTCAGGACCCCCTGCAGACCAGACAGTGGTCATCGAGGAGTTCCGCTATCTGTCTCAGAAGCTCTTTGTGTCTGTGTCTGTCTTTGCTGGGTTGGGAATACTGCTGGGAATTGTCTGCCTCACCTTCAACATCTACAACAGCAATGTCAGGTACAAAAGCTCACCTTGACTCGACATTGAGATCAGGTTCATTTAAAGTTGCACAAATCAGTATTTTTATATGAACAATGGCTCAAATGACAATGTGTTATGTGTAGGGGCTGGCTTGGGTGACTAACAGATTATTATTACCCATCACTGCAGTTCCACTCGGGTCTAAGGAGCATTTTAACATCTTTCAGTTCATTGCTTTGGTTTTAGGGCCCACAAACTCTGCTCACCTGTGAGCTAAACAGCAGGCAGCTCTAAACCCCCCACTGTACACAGGCTGCCCAGTGAGCGCCAGATACAGTCTGCAGTAAGTTAACTGGTTATCTACTGCAGATTTGATTTGACACTACTTGAAGGCAGCCAGACAGCACAGAGAACCACACAAAGATTCTTTCTTAAAAGAGGAATTAGACAAGGGTGTCTCTGTTTACCTATTCTTTTTTGTTGCACTGGCTTTCTGTCACTTCATCAAAACCAGTAATCTGGAGGGGATCTTTACAGATACAGCCAGCTGGTAGTCTTATACATATGTTTTCCATAGCTGCAGGCTTGTGCCTTAATCATGAAAAATGCGAGTTACTTGCTTTAAAAAATGTCAGGTAGCTTCCTTTGCAGGCATCAATGTTAACGATAAAATCACAAATTTAGGCATCATATTATCCAAAAATCAACTTTCAACCCAATTATTGAAAAAGCTAAAACCAAATTCAGTTTGTGGCTTAAAAGAGATCTGTCATTGAAGAGTCGTGCACTGCTGTCCAAAGCCGAAGGAATGTCGCCGCTTCACTTCATTTAGATAAAAACGTAAACGTAGATAAAAATGGCGAAACTGTAGACCAGCTGTTATTTAACTTTCTGTGGGAAAATCGGACACATCACATTAGAATGTAGTGTCAAATTCATGCAAAAATGGTGGTTTGGATTTCTTAGATTTTTCCACATTGAGTTACACATTTAAGATTAATTGGATAAAACTATTTTTGATTCATTGGTATGGAACTTCATTTCTAAGTCAAAAGTATTAAAAGTTGAAAAAACAATTAATCTACATTTAAGGCCCTTAAAAAGTATTAAAGTCATAAACGCCACTTTCAGAGGGATTCAGTTTTGTAGCTTGTTTTCTGTGTGTATCAGGGATGTGATTTGTCCAGATTTTCTGAGCTGAAAATGTGACCCACTTGAATCATGCGGATGCATGCGTTAAAAAATATTTTCTGGTCGCACTAGCTTCTCTGTCCTCTCCTCTCCACACACCCCCCCACACACACACACACACACACACACAGCTGACAGCAGAGAGGCCGCGGTGGAGACAGGGAAGCGAAGGTAAGATAGGTATGAATCTTAAAATTTGGCAACTTCTTGTAAACTCTTTGCTGCTAGCACCCTGTTGTACTGTACACTGTTGTGAACTTTACTGGCGCTGCTCTAGAAACAATAGTTAGTTATATTTAAAATATAAATCAATTCTAATCCTGCTGTGAATTTATTCTATTTTTTAAATGACTAAAATGAAATGAAATGAATGAAAATTCTGAAAAATAAACAGTTCTTTAGTAGTGAAAAAGAACCGGTAAGAACACTGATAAAGAACTGGCTGATAAGAGTATACAATCCCCCCCCCCCCTTGGGAGGATGAGCTGATCCCAGGTCAGATCCCTTCACTGTAAGCCTTGTTTAACCAGTGTTGCTTTGTGATTATTATTTATGGCACACGGTGCGATCACTCACTAAAACGTGAGGGATTACTTCAGGACATCGCGCTTCTGTAATCAGTGAGCACATTTGTTTCACTTTTTTTTTCTTGCTAATGTCTGAGTGCAATGTGTTTTTTTAAAATAAATTTTGTAATGATAATAGTCTAAAATCATGGAAAAATGCATAGTTTTTAGTCAAATACCGTATGAAAAGCATTTTGCTGGCTGTTGATAATTAAGCTGTAGAGAGGGCGTGCTGGTCACCTTATTACTGTGATTTTACAAGGGGTTTTAACCTCTTTGCTCCATAAAGGGGGAATAAAGTTTTTAGATTGATCTGTTCTGCGACGAATCTCCTCAACAACTTAAAACTGGCTCTTTCACTGTTTCCTAGTTCCTTAAACTGATTTTGTGCATAAGAGATGACGATTAAGGTAATACATGTATTGCAGTGATGATAGAATGTGGAACATCACGCTCATTTTCTCTCTCTCTCTGCATGTTTACCCTTGTTGCCTTTTGCAGCCTTTATGTTCATCTGATGTATTCAGTTCAGACTTCTGCTGTGTTGAAATGTTACTGGATCCGACCTAGTGAGACTGCCGTCCTGACGTTTACATTCAGGGGTCTTATTCAGACATGAGACCAACATGCACTTCAGGAACTGTGTTTTTAGTGTAGCTGGTGATTTTAATCAAACAGACCTCAGAACTCTCTTACCTAAGTTCCACCAGCATGTCCACACCCCCACCAGGGGAACAAATACACTGGACCATGAGTACACGAACATTCCTGGCAGCTACAAAGCCTTCTCCCGTCCTCATCTTGGTCTATTAGACCATATTTCCCTGCTTCTCCTGTCTGCTTACTCCCAGCTGATAAAAAGGTAAAAACAGTCAAAGTGTGGACAGATGAGGCTACAGCAGCTCTACAGGACTGTTTTGAGTGCACAGACTGGCACATGTTCAGAGAGGCCTCCACCCAGGAGAACCACATCAACCTGAGGAATATACATCATCAGTGACATCACACATCAGCAAATGTGTTGATGATGTGGTGATCACAAAGACAATAAAATCATTCCGCAACCAGAAAGCCTGGATGAATGGAGAGATGAGGGCTCTTCTCAGAGCCCAAACAGCTGCTTTTCAGTCAGGAGACAAGGAAGCCTACAGCACCACCGGAGCAAGACTGAAAGCTGACATCAAGGAGGCAAAGCGGAGACATCAGGAGAGACTGAGAGAGACTTCAACACCGAAGATATGTGGCAGGCGATCAAAAACATCACAGGCTACAAAAGCAGGAGCGCCCCCATCATATGTGAGGCCACGTTACTAGATCAGCTAAACACATGCTCACTTTGATCACCTCAACAAAGAGTCAGCTGTCAAGTCTACTCCGCTTCCAGAGGACCGGCCACTGTCAGTATCTACAGCTGAGAGTGAACATGAGTAAAGCTGCTGGGCCTGAGAACATCCCTGGCAGTGTACTAAAAACATGTGCAAATCAGCTAGTTGATGTTATTACTGACATTTTTAACATATCACTGTCACAGGAGATTGTTCCCACCTGCTTCAAGACAGCCACCATCGTCCCTGTACCTAAAAGGTCTGCTTTATCTAGTCTAAATGACTACCTGTGGCTCTCACCCCCATTCTGATGAAGCGCTTTGAGAAACTGGTTCTTCAGCACATGAAGAACACCATCCCAGCCAGCCTGGACCCTCACCAGTTTGCATGCAGAACCAGCAGCTCCACAGAGGAGGCCATCTCCACTGCCCTCCACTCTAGTGCTCAACACCGGAGCCCCCCAGGGCTGTGTGCTCAGCCCCCTCCTCCCTCCTAAATTCATCCCCCAATAGTTTTATTTCTATGACTTATTATTTATTCACCGATCTACTGTATATAATTTCTGTATATAACGTTTGGGTTTCTGGGGAGGTTTGTGAGTAGCCAAAAGGGGAACTGCAACAAAATCTTTTTTTACACCCATGTTGTAAAATGATAAATAAACCTTGCCATCAGATAACGTAAAGAGGTGCATTCTTCAGATGGACACAAACACGAATGACTAACTGCTCTGTGTCTGCTGGATGTGTAAATAGGCCACCGTTCTGGTGAAGGTGAACCTTTATAACCTTTATTAGAAACTTTATACTCCCCGCAGGTGGCCAAAAAAACGATTTCATGCAACTTTCTCTTGACTTAATTTAACTTCACTTCTCTTCACTCCATTTCACTCAATTTCACTTCACTCAACTAAACTTAACAAGGGTTCCCACAAGTCCTTGAAATCCTTGAAAGTTTGTGAATTTGAGGGAAAAAAATCAAGGTCTTGAAAGTTTTTGATATAATAGAAAAAGATAGACATGGGTCATTGAAAGTGCTTGAATTTATATATTTTGTGCAAAAATAGAAATTGAAGTTTGATTTGTTTTTTACTTAAAGTGACATCACTGCGAGGTGTTCACACATTCAAGCCTCTCTCTTTTCAGTTGTTGTGAGCTTCTGTAAAGTCCTGCTAGTTCTCATTATAAAAATTCCCAGTGTTGTAACAATGTAACAACTGTCTCAAACTATGCCGTGTTGGGTCTGAATTTGAGGGAATCAGGCCTGGAAAGTCCTTGAAAGGTCCTTGAATTTGATGTTTAAGAAGGTGTGAGAACCATAACTTCCTACCAGGGGAACTTCAAGTGCCACAGCATCAAGAAAGTTAAGTTTAAAAAAAGCAGTGGAATAATAGAGGTTTAAATATAATATACATATATGCAACATATGTATGAATTAAAAAGCATTCAGTAACAGAGAGTACTATAATACAGAAAAGTGTATTTTTTTGTATTATACAAAAATATTAAACGATCAAAAGATTGAATCAAGTTGCACAAATCAGTTTTAAAGAGCAAGTGAAGTAATATTTTTAAAACTTTTAATTGAAGTTTTGAAATAGCAAAGTGCAATTTTAAAATGCAAGATGACAATTGAATGGTGTTAGGTTAGGTAAAAAGACATTCGGGGGTCCTGGGCCAAGCTGAGTCACAAGTTAGTGTAGCAAAACCAATCTAAACTGGTAAACCTTGGTTATCACTTAAAAATATCTTTTTTCTACACTGTGCCGGGGACAAAACCTCACCTTTTAATATGAATGTATTTTGGACACGATCTAATCTATGTAATATTTACAGAGCTCAGTCTGAATGTTGATAGTGACTGCTAAAAAGGCATGTATGAGGCAGACAGGTGAATCCAGACTTACTGCAGTTTGTATTCCTGACAGACAGCTAATCCTCTCGACTGAGTCTGACAGTCTGACTCTGACACCCGGAGGATGACAGTGAGGAGCTTTGTGTGTGCACTGGGAGATAGAGCCTTTGACAGACACAAATATCCTTCTGTGCATGATAGTGTTGTTGTGTGGGTGTATGTGTGTTGAATCAGGCCTGTGCATTTTATTTTTCACTGTGACCCTGAGCTTGAATTCTTTAAAGCATTTTTGTTTTTCTATTTTGGTAAGTTTGTGTGGTTTCATCTATTTCTGTGGAGGACCAAATGTCTTCACTAACATATAAAGGTAAATCCTCCAAAATGAGGATAGTCAGCAGAGGGGAAAGCTCTGAAAGCAGTTAATATCGTTGAAATGCCAGTTGAAGAGTAAGAGATTAAAGCAGTTGAAATGTCAGTTGATGCGTAGCCACTGAAAGTAGTTGAAGGGTAAGTGGTTAAAGCAGTTGAAAATTCAGTTGAAGTCTCGGAGACAGTTCCAAGTGCATCGGCTGTAAGCAGTTCAAGTGACAGTTGGGATGTTAGCACTGACAGCAGTCAAGATGAATTGACAATTGAAATGTCAGTTGATGCGTAACCACTGAAAGCAGTTGAAGGGTAAGTGATTAAAGCAGTTGAAAATTCAGTTTAAGTGGAAGTGTTGGAGACAGTTCCAAGTGTGTCCACTGTAAGCAGCTCAAGTGTATTTGGTATGTAAGCACTGACAGCAGTCAAGATGTCAGCTTAATTGTTGTAAGACCTGAAAGCATTGTAACTGTCAGAGAAGAATAAAAGCAGTTGAAGTGTAAGCGATGAAAACACATGAATTTTCAGTTAATAAGTTGGTTGCTTTGAGACCCAAAATTCAAAAAGCAGACATGATGTTCACTGTGATGGATTACTCTATCTCAAGCCAGTTTCAAGTATCTTCAAGTACATTTTTAAAGCACAGTCAAACCGATTGCCTGGGTGTAGGATATCAGTATAAAAACTTTAGTTTAAAAAAGGCATCACATCAAGGAATCAAGGTCATTTATTTGTCATTTTACAACACAGGGTTGCACAATGAAATGTAAGTTGTACCCACTTCAAGCTACACACATAGAACATATATACAAATATTATAATTTAGAATAAAATAAATAAAACAATATATAGTTATTTACATACATATATACCTACACACTTTTTCAAGCCGTTAATTGTCATCAAGTAAAGGCAAATGAAAGCACTGAAAGCACTTAGAGTCAGCTGAAAAGTAAGTCCTGGAAGCTGTTTAAATGTCAATTGAAGACTAACTCCGATCAGACAGAGACGCATCGCTACAGGCGTGGCCGCTTCAAGAACACTGAGTGCACCCCTGCTCTGTAGCTCTCTCACAGTCCAACAGCTAACTAGCTAGCCAGCCTATTTACAGCATAGTAAAAGGCATTACACACCAGAGAGATTCACCTGGCTGCTCAAGCAATGCATGTGTTCGCCGATTCGTATTTGAATAATGGGGTGACCTTAAATTATCAGAATCAGAATCAGAAATACTTTATTAATCCCGGAGTGGAAACTCTTTTGTTACAGAAGCTCACCATCACGTCAGTGCACACAGGAATAGAAGTACTGAGCAAAAAATATAATACACTATAATACAGGTCAGATAAATTAAGTACCAAGTGCATATAAAGTATAAAAGCTAAAATAAGTGTGAAGTACCAAAGTGGATTTACAGGTTGATGATAAGTATGTACAGTATAATATTACAATGTAATAATATAAGTAATAGTGCAATAATGAGTACTGTCAAGTTAAGTGTAGCTTATTTAGATGATTATGAGATGGTGGATATTGCACAGTAGTAATAGAAGTATGAATAAATATCAATAAATTAAACTGAAAACAGACTAAATTGTACAGGAGTATTAAACAGAGAATATTGCACAATTATGTCAAGTATTGCAGTGATGTTAATGATCAATGTCCAGTTTAGTGACTTAGGGTCATACAGACTGACACTTAGAGGGAGGAGTTTAAAGAGTTTGATGGCCACAGGCAGGAATGACTTCCTGTGGGGCTTTTTTGGGGGATGAGTCTTCCGCTGAAGGTACTCCTTTGTTTGACCAGCACATCATGGAGTGGGTGGGAGACACTGTCCAAGATGGCATGTAGTTTGGGCAGCATCCTCCTCTCTGACACCACCAACAGAGAGTCCAGCTCCACCCCCACAATGTCACTGGCCTTACGGATCAGTTTGTTGAGTCTGTTAGCGTCCGCTACCCTCAGCCTGCTGCCCCAGCATGCAACAGCATTATATATATGCAGCAGCACTTTGTCGCATTGAGCTGCAGATGGTTCTGCTCACACCATGAGACAAAGTTCCCCACCACAGCCCTGTACTCAGACTCATCACCACCACTGATACATCCCGCCACAGCAGAGTCATCAGAAAGCTTCAAAAACTTCTGAAGGCAGGACGTGCGACACATCTCTGTCTGATCGGCACTTAAGAGATGAAAGCAGTTAAAATGTCAGTTGATGTGTAACTGCTGAAAGCATTGGAATTGTCAGTTAAAGCATAACTGATGAAAGCTGTTTAAATTTCAGTTAAAGTGGAAGATAAATTGTGTACACCATAAGCTTTTGAAGTGTCAGTTGTTATATAAGTAGTTACTGCTTAAAATATCAGTTGAAATGTAAAACCTGAAAGTAAAAATTAGTTTCATCAGTTGATGCGTCGGTTAAAGTGTAAACAATGAAAGCACTTAAAATTTCAGTTGTAGTGTAAGATGACGATACAGCTGAATGACTCTCTTGTTGCTTTGAGGACCACAATTTTTTTTTTAAAGTACTATCTATATGCTCTATATTCTAATTCCTGTATGAATGAGTTTTACTTTTTTCCAGGCAGCCATTGTTATCCATTCCTTTCAGTATGGTATGAATCTATTGTTTTTGTGTATTTCTGATTATTTACATATTTATGGTTATCTCCATGAATGTATGTATTTCTGCTTTTGCTCCAGGTACATTCAGAACTCTCAGCCATACCTTAACAACATGACTGCAGTGGGCTGCATGATGGCTCTGGCTGCTGTCTTCCCTCTGGGCATCGATGGCCTTCATGTCCAGAGGAGGCAGTTCCCCGTCGTCTGCCAGGTACAATTTGAATGTTGCTCCAAACACAATGATTTAATTTCAAACTTAAAAGGGTTTCAAATAATGATTTGTCAGAAAGGATGAGATGCCCGTGACAGATGACCAATAGTGGTCTAACAACTCAAGGTCCACATACCTGCTTTTCCCGGAGTTGTTAAGCGTATCACACGGTAGCAGATCCATCTCAGTTGTCATGGAAATAGATCTGTTGACATTAGGGCTGCAGCTATGGATTATTTTAGTAATCGAGTATTCTACCGATTATTCCATCGATTAATCGAGTAATCAGATAAAAAATACATTTACTTTATTAAAGAGCAACAGTGATTATACAAAAGAGAAAATAAAACATGGCTCTTAAAATGAACAACTAATTGGTTTCCTTTTTAGAAAAATCTACATTTTTAGTGCATTTAAGTGCCATATTACTTTCTGGGTTTTAAAGAAAAACATTTCTGAAATGCAAAAACAAACAGCTTTGTGGTTAAGGTACACTTAAGTTTCAGAACTACAAGTTTCAACTCAACTACAGTTCAGACATAACGTAAGCCTTTACTGTCTTCTTTGTGGCATTTGTAGGAGGCAGAAACGAGTGGACAGGAACTGTGACTATCATAATAATAAATAACATGAATGAAGCTCAGGCTTTCACAAATTGACTGCAGCATTTTATTTTCTGTGGTTAATATCTTGAACAAAACCTAGCTAACTTAGGGACATCATAACTAGTCGCCACATTGATTTATGTTGTTAACTAGGCATTACATATAGCCATAATTAACGTAGCCTACATTCTTTACTAGCCTTCATATACCTTGTGTCAGGTCTGCTCTGTGGACTGGATGCAGAGACTGTAACATTATGCTTTTTGCTGAGATGCTGAAGCATAGACGTCATGCTATTCTGGTCGGCTAGTTCAGTTTTACAACAGACACACTGTACAGAGTTTTCATGGACACTTTCTGTCTCTTTCTCTGGCCGGTCTCTTCTCTGCTAGTTTCGCCTGTGGCTGCTCGGTCTGGGTTTCAGCCTCGCATATGGTAGCATGTTCACCAAGATCTGGTGGGTCCACACCGTCTTCACCAAGAAGGATGAGAAGAAGGATAAGAGGAAGGTAAATGTGACAGGGATTTGAATTTGTGGATTGAGGTTCAGGCAGTGAACAATTAAGTCCATCCCGAGCTTTTCTGCCAAGCCAGGGGGGGTTAGGCCTACCTTAATCATCAGTCCCTTCAAGGGCAAGCTCCACAGCCGGAGATGATGTATTCCCCAATCGAATGTTGTCTTTTTACACTTACTCCCTGCTAGAGCCCGACCAATATGGGATTTTTGAGACTGATACCGATTTTAGAGGGGAAACATTCACTGATTACCGATATGGCGGCTGATATAGTGAATTTTTGAGCTGGAATGAAAATAGACCTTTTCTTTGTGGATTGTGCATCGATTTTGCGTTGATATGCCTATGCAAAGGTACTCAGAAGGCTGCTTTCTTAAACAAATAACTTTATTAAAGAATATTTAAGTTACATATTCTTTAACATGTTCAATAATTTAACATATATATTGTCAACCAATTCTAGAAATGAACACTGAGAAAATAATAATAAAAATAAAACAAATAGCTAATGTTCAGTATCCGTCAAATGCTGACCATTTGAATAAAGAATAAATAAAATAAAATAAATAGCTAAATAAACATCAGCACAGTTCAGTATCAGTCAATTGCTGAAAAGCAGCAGAAAATGCCATGGAAATACTCAAGTAAAGTACAAGTACCTCTACATTGTACTAAAGTACCAAATGCACTTAGTTACATTCCACCACTGCTCTCTACTAAACCTCATATTCTCTACTCAAGATTCATGCTACAGCTTTGTTCCTGTTCTGAACCATTACTTCAGTGAATCGAACTCCAATCAATAAAGTTTTTTTCTTCTAATCAAAACATGTCCCAAATATTAACTCATGGTTCGCTGCTGCCGAGTCAAGAGATAAACAGCGCCTCTGCTATAACGTATCCGGTGAAACGGCTCCTGTGTGTAAAATATGGGGACGTTACTAATGTACTTTCCAGCATTGGAAACCCTGACAAGGTCATATTAGAGTTATACTGAGAGGGGAAATGATGGGTTCATTGTTTATTAACTTTCCAACAATGTATTCCACAAACTAGTTAGCAGCTTACCTGAACACACCGCTGTGACTCCACTACGTCTGCTCAGCTGTGCACACGGCACTCTGCTACATGTGCTGCGCGGGGCTGAGAGGATTGTAGAGATAGCAACATTTCCCAGCATGCACTGCCTAGTGCTGAAAGCAGTTTGTTAAGTTAGCTGCCTGATGTTCCAAAATGCAAATGTTACTTTTTCTTAGTGTTTTATAGAAGTGGCTGTTTTTTTACTGGTATGGTTGAATTCTTCAGAGCTTCTTCTTTTTTCTCATGTTACACTGCTGGCCACTGTACTGACAGTGCACTCTGCAGGATAAACTTTGTAGTGACACCAATATATTAACACAGGCCTTTCTTTCTGCCTAATATACTGAAAATAAACCAGTTTTATATCGACTCATATCAGCTAACATATATACGCTGATACGGATATGTCTACGACAGGATAACATCGACCAATAAATCGGTTGGGCTCTACTCCCTGCCCTGCTTCTGTAGTTGGCCCACTGCTTGATCTTGAGCATTGTATAGCATCTATTTGTCATGCTGCCTGGCCAGTGATCTTTTCCAATTCCAACAGTGTTAGAAGGCCTCCCATAGTTCTCCATCATCTACCCCCTTTCTGCCTGTCCTGTCTCTGTATGTAAAAGTACATGCAGTATCAGACAGGACGTCTTAGAGCGAAAGCCCCTGCTGTGGGGCAAAAGTAACAATCTTCCTGGCAGAGAGATACAGCCCATTTTGGAATATTTATTAATATCCTTAGTTGGAGAAAGCCTATCGGGTGGGATTATTTTATCGAAGGCTGTTTCAAAATTGATCGATCTCACTTTAACTCACTTAATGTTCATGCTGCAGCTGCTGTAGTCCTTCTCTTTGAGGGTGGAAGAGACGCTGCTTCAACATTTAAAATCAAAGACCAGAGACAGTCCCCTACGTTTGAACATGTTCACTGCCTCTGCCATTCTGTGTTGGGCTTTGCCGATAACAGCCTCTCAGCAGTCAACTGTGGAGTTTATGGCCAAGCATGGGATCAGTTGTCATGAAAGCTTTTCTAACGCAGTTGCTATCACAGGCTTAAACAAGCATATTTTCAGACAGAGTGTTGATATTGGGCAGCTCTAAAAAATAAGTGTTTTCTCCTTTCAATTTTCCTCTCAAATTTTCCAATGCTAGTGGAGAGTAGTGTAAGTGAAGACAATATTAAGGAAGTCAGTGGCTCAGTGATCTGCTGCTCTTCAGTGACACAAATCTAACAGACATCTCCACTGTAACCCTTCTGCTCACTGTGATAGAGATCACAGTGAACAAAAGAACCGTAAACAGGGAAATTGCATGGCAATAGTCTAATATTCAGTAACAAGGCAAGGCAAAATAGAAGTTACATGGATGTAACTCCAGTTCTACGCATAAGTGCGTAGCCCACCATTACTGTATATCACAAAGTAAATGAAAGAAACTGTAAACACAGTTACTGTGTGGAATATAATTAAAGCATGATACGGTCCGATAATGTACGATCCATCTAGGGTTGTGGTGGTGCCATCAGTGGAGTAAATCTGACACTGAACTATAAATCAAAAGCTATTTCATAGGTATCTACAGAAGGACTGCCATAACCCCGTGTGGCAAGTATAAACCCATCTTTAGGGCAGGGGAGATTAGCAGGGTTAAGGTTAGGGATAAGATATTAGGAGTTTGGGTAAAACTGAAATATAACTTGGACTGTACACACAAAGGTGAGGTTGATGATTGATCAGAACTGTGTTCAAACAGTATGTTCTGGTTTTACAAGAACCAAGGCTTCAAGGATGAGGTGGCTCAGTGGTTGGTTTGGCAATTGTATGTCAGATAAACGTACCCACCTCAGATAAAGCGCAATGCACATCCGCTTCCCTAAGCATTTCAATGGGAGCTATCTGAGACAGACTCAGCCACTGCATGGTAGACAGTCCCAAACCGGTAATTTAAAATCTTGGTTATGGTAAAAACAAACAAAAAAAAATGGCACCCATTAACTGTTGGATTGTGACTTGACACAAACTGGACTCCCGCATGAAAGTCAGATGCACTACACATCCACCCCCCCCACACCCCCACCCCCATCCTCCCATTCCTTACTTTCCACTTACTGTTACATAAAGGACATCCTGCTTCCTGCATTGCCACTAAACATTAGCATTGGATGTAAATAGTTAATTTCAAATTCATCCGATATGAACGCAATTTTCTAGAGATACTCAGTACTTAGTTCCATTATTCCCTCCACTATGAGGCCCCTGGCCATTGCAATGCTTCCTAATAAGAACTAGCATGTCTGGAGAGTGGATAAGATTCAGTAGAAATAAGTAGGACAGAAAGAGCCTATTTAAAGTTGATAAGAAGTGTAAATGATATTTCATAGTGCAGGATGCTCAACACTTGCCAAGTTACACACACTGACAAATGAGGGAGATAGAGAGTAAATCAGCCATAAGATAAGGATAACTACTGTAACTGTAGCTGTGATTGTGTGGATGAACAGCGTAGATAATTGTCTGGCAGTAGAGGAGGATCAGATCCCACTGCTGCTTTTGCATCTTTTGCCATATTAACTCCAGCTGAATAACTAGAAAGCTTTGATCTTGTGGAATAATGCAACAAAATCAATAAACACTTATATTTAGTGACTGAGTAAGGGACCTGTGCACTTTCTTCAGTATGGCCTCTTTGTCTCTTTTCTTGTCATGGCCCAGTGCTTTGAGGGCAGATTGAATTGGCCTCAGTTAGAGATTCTCGTCCAGATTAGTCTAGTCTATATATGGCTTCATAAATCCCTCCCTCACAAAATCAGAAAGAGAGGATTTGTGCCTTTTCCTGATCCCTCTCTGTACTGCTGTAGTGACCACCACCCCCCTGTTTCCCAGCAGCACCTCGAACCATGGAAGCTCTACACTACTGTTGGTGTTCTGCTCAGCATCGATATCCTATCTCTCATGATCTGGCAGATTGTGGATCCTTTACATATCACAGTGGAGGTACGATCATCCATTCATTTTGTTATTTATTTATAACTGGGCATACATTTTACTTTTATAATTTCTCTTAAAATCTAATGCATTTATGAGGTGAACCTTACATCTACTACTGTATTTGCTATGTCTAAATAATAATAACTGGGTTGACTGGGGATTGAAAAAGTAATAAAGCAAGTAGAAGGATGAAAGTTATGGAAGCTATCAATATTAAAATGAAATCAATGTGAAATTTCCATTTTGTGTATGACAAAATTATTTTTAATCAATTTTCATGTTTTAAAATGCTTAATTACTGCCAAAATTAAGATAGGAACTCCTGAAAAATAATTTTCATTGTAACATTTGAATTGGAATTATGTCCTAATTTTAGTACATTTCTTCAGGCCTCTTTTTGTATCTTAGGGTTAGGGTTAGGGGTTATGGGTTAGACCTGTCAAATTCATATTCCAAATCAATAGAGGGCAGCATATCACACATCAGGTCATAACGTCTGCTGACTGCCATTAGCTAGTTAGCTCAGTTAGCCGTGCAGCTAACTTTGTGGTCCTAATAGCTGACTGAACACCAGAACCGGAGCTGGGACAGAACCGGGATCAGCAGCCTCCAAGTGAACACGACCAGACCACAGCCAATTTAATTAATTCATTTCTTTATTTATATAGCGCCAATTCATAACAGAAGTTATCTCATTGCACTTTTCCTATAGAGCAGATCTAGACCGTAGTCTTTATAATATTATTTACAAAGACCCAACAACAACATCTAACGCGGTGGATTAAGGATTTATTTCGACCAAACCACAGTTGGTGATTGTTGGAACAGTTTAAAGACCAACCAAGACGGTTTTGGTGAGTTTCATTTAGTTTCTGTCGGAGTTTGAATAAAGTGTTTTACGATGTAATAGTTCGATCAGAAGGTGTATGGCTGTATTTTTCTGTTTGATAATGAAAATAGGTGTAAGAATATTTCCTTTTTTGTATTTATTAGACTAAAAAAGCTAAGAGAGCTTGTGTAACATAGCGAACTCTCCTCTCACACACTTCTCCCAGCTGGAACTACCTGAGCTATACTATCAGAATATCGCCTCTCAAGGCACAAGTGGTATTACAACACAGGATGGGCCGCTGCTAGCAGGTTTGCATGCTAATTTCAGTTGATATCTCTGCAACACAATACATAGATGTCTTTGACATGACGTCATAACTGTTATACTCCATATTCTGTTGATAAAGTGAGTTAATTTTTTTAATGTTTTAAACTAAAATTCAGGCCAAATCTTACATGTTGCCCCTTTAAAAGTTCACAGAAAATGATGCTGATTCTTTCAATAGAGATTTAATTTAAATTTTTAGAGCTAAAACTAAAAATAATTTTCACTATCAATTAATCTGTCAATTATTTTTGTGATTGATCTATTAATCATTTAGTCTATTAAAATGTCACACAATAGTACCCATCAAAATGAACATGAAAAAAACATCTTCAAATTTGAGAGGCTGTACCCGGCAAATATTTTGCATTTTTGCATAATGAATGTCTTAAACAATTAATCAGTTATTAAATGCGTTGACAGTTAATTTTTTGTCAGTTGACTAATTGATGAATCAATTAATTGTTTTGACACATTTTCATTTTGGCGGTAATTACGTATTTCCAGACGTGAAAATGAAAACTGGATTTCCAAATTTTTCATTCTAATTCTGTCATACATCATGTGCACTGAAATGGAAAATGAAATTTCAGTTTGATTAAATGATTTCATTTCAACATTGGCAGCCACAGACTTCCATAAAATTAGACACATGCAAGTAAATGTATTCTGCCTACATTTTAATTGATTTTATGTTATATGTTTGCTGTTGAAGTTGTAGTGTGTTGTTGTTCTTCACCTGTGTCTTCATGTTGTATGTATGCGAGCAGAAATTTACCAGAGAAGCCCCCAAAGGAGACCTGGATGTTTTGATCCAGCCTTTACTGGAGCACTGCAGTTCAGAAAAGTTGAACACCTGGCTAGGTGAGTGGAATACCAACCAACTCCTGCATCACTTTTTGTCAATTCTCTATTTCCCTGCATCTCTGTTTCTATATAACACAATAGCAGTGGCCTGCATGCTTTAGCCTTATCATTAATTCCAAAACTGCAACAAAATAGACATTGTCAACTGTTGTTCAATCAATTGTCAATTGTTTCCGACATCAAGAATGAACTTTGAAGCTTAACATTACTTAATTAGCTTCAGTTCAGGTGAATGAGAGATCACAAATTCATCACAATTTATTTAACAGTCCTGTCTTTCTGCCCATCCTATCACACCAAACTGCCCATTGGTTTATCCCCTGGTAATGCAGATTCATTACCAAATGATGAAAACAACGATAGTGAAAAATAAGGGTGACAAATTTTTCTTTGTGCTAGAGCTCAAGTCTCTAAGTTAAGAAAGTTAGGAAATCAGTGTAACAAAGATAAGATTTGGAAAATGTAAAATCACTGGTATGGCCTTTTAACCCTCATCCTACCAACATATTTAACATACAAGGACCACCAACTGTGGCCCCTGGGGACCCCAAGAATAAACTACTGTAAGAAACAACCATTGTAGCAAAATGTTAACTTGTTTCTTCTCAAAACGTTTGTAGTTATAGCCTCAAAAATGGTTTTGTGCTTTTTCCCACACTCACACCATGATCATGCTCTGACTGCATGTATATATGCATACCACACTATTTTACAGTCTTAGCTTGTATAATAGAACATAAACCTTTACACTACCTTTGCACCTTTGCACTACTACTTATATTATTACATTATTATTACATTCATATTATTATACCGTACACACTTATCACCAACCGGTAATCCACTTTGTACTTTACACTTATTTTAATTTTATACTTATACCCACTCTGTACTTAATTGACCTTACCTGTATTATAGTGTATTATATTTTTTGCTTAGTACTTCTATCCCTGTGTGCACTGACGTGATAGTGAGCTGCTGTAACGAAAGAGTTTCCCCTGGGGATCAATAAAGTATTTCTGAATCTGATTCTGATAATTTCATAAAACATTTTATTATGAAATTATGTATTGTATTTCTGACTTTGAAAATCATCTTCTAAATTGGAATGATAGAATAAAAAGTACCTGTGAGATATAGTATATATAAGTATATAAGTATAAGTATACCTCTGGGGTCTGCAGGTACCCCAGTCGGTAGGATGAGGGTTAAAAAGTAAAACTTTGTAACACGTACTGTGGGAACTTACTCTACAGCCTCTTTAAGTATTGTGTGAAATGAGCAGCAGTACAAACAGTTCCATCACTCCTCACAGCTGCCATCTTGTCTGTATCTTTAGGTGTGGTGTATGGTTATAAAGGCTTACTGCTGCTGCTCGGCATCTTCCTGGCCTATGAGACCAAATCCATCTCCACAGAGAAGATCAATGACCACCGAGCTGTGGGAATGGCCATCTATAATGTTGCTGTGAGTTCAGTTAGTGTGTGTGTGTGTGTGTGTGTATTTGCCAAAGCCTATGATTTAAGCCAAGTCCACAACAATGACAAGAACATTCAGGTGCTTAATTTTATCTGTAATCATGCCAATAACCAACAATTTTGTGGATGAATGGTTGAGGTTCCTCCAAACACTGTTTTGGGAGACATGTAGAGACCAAAAGGGAGTCAATCCTCATTGACCCTCATGTTAAAATATCCAACAACAGCAGAAATAAACATGTTTACAGCCTGGTACAAAAAACAGTTTTGGTCGGTTAATTTCCCCCTTCATGTGAGGGAATGAATTTTTTTTTTAACTCACCCATTCATATTATATTAAGGCTTGAAGTTCTGCATAATTAAGGGTGTGGCCACTTTGAGTGACAGGTGTGGCGTGCCTAGTCACTGCTAACGGCCTGCTGTCTGTTGGCGCCAGTCACCTCAGCTCACTGAGCTTTACCTCTCAGCCATGTTTGTGCCACTTGGAGACTTTTTCATAAAAATATCTGAAGAATTATATGGCATGCTATACGGTTAATTGTACCAACAGACTGTCTGAGTTTGTCTGTGCTCCAGGTGAGTGAAATTCTAGTATTTTTACCTTTCCTTGTATTTTTTATTTTATGTTAGCAATAATTAGCAGATATTGGTGTCTGCGCTCACCATACATGGCTTGTTAGCTAATTAGCCAGCTAATGAAGCTGTGCTAACGATGCAATCATAATGGGAGCGTATGTTAGCTACAGTTATTAAACCGGCATGCACCGAAGTCAAAACGTAATAGAGAAGTGGTAGAATTTAGGTGATAATACTTTTGAATAAATGCCGTCTGTGTGAGGTTAGAAAATAAAGGTCCACCTCATTAGTTAACTAACGTTATGCGTTAAACTTACCATAGGGGCAATGTAACGTTAACGTAACGTTAGATTTCGCTAGGTACTGTAATTGGGCAGGGAGGGGAGCAGCTGCGGACACTGATTAGAATAAGTGGCTGCACCTGTGCCTGATGAGGACTGGAGGGACACACTACGAAGTGTTGAAAAAGAGAGAGTCGAGGTGTGAGGGCCCCCTGCTTAGACTACTTGTGTGTGTCTTTGTCAGTAACTGTGTCTACACATGTTGTCTTTTGAGGTGCCAGAGAGCTGATTGCGGTATCCAACCAGATCTGGAGCACCTGGGCGCAGTGCTCTACAGGATATGTAATATGTATGCGTGACTCGCTCTCTTCCCTATCAGTGCCTGCGCCCTATTGCTTTGCTTAGCATTTTGTTTTACTTTTACTCCAGAACACTTTATCCTACACTACCCACACACATCCACATGAACACTACTGATTTCACTGACTATACACCTCATTTCCAAAGTTAGAGTTCAGTTTATTTTCTTTATTACAATAAATAACTTGTATTTATTGGCATTCTGTGTCTTTTCCCGTTTTTTGTCATGGCCTATGGGCCGGGTTATGACAGATGCTTGAGGAAAGTTACAACGCCTAGACCAATGTGAAGGCACCACTTGCTTCACAAGACATTAAGATTTTGCCAAATTATGACACTGGGTTATTATCCCTAGGTTCTATCATTATAATTACTGTTACACATCTTTTCATTTATTTCAAGTGTACTGACATACAAAACAACTTGTAAATTTGCAACCTTTAATATTGATGTTTTCATGAAAGCAAGATATGAATATAATTTTTAAACTCTTGCTTGTGTAGTGGTACATTTTTGTTATATAAAATGGGTCAGACTAAATATACTTTAGACTAAAAGCACATTCTTAAAAGCTGTCATTCATCAGTTTCCTATTTTAATGAACTGCAGATTTTCAGATTTCTTGCAGCAATAATAATTATGACTATGCAATCACATGTAGGTAAGTTAACGTTAGCTTATTAATGTTAACTTATTAAAAGTAAGCTTATGATCAAGTGACATCCAAATAAATGACTCGCAACTAAAGTTATTTGAAAATCTAAATTCAGGTTAGATGATTTGCTTCAAATTGTTCGTTGGACATGTATTAAGTAAACATTACACTAATTCACAGTAACACTGGCCTAATTACTGCAAGTCTCGACAAAATTTAGTCTTGCAAATTACCATAATTATATATATTTAAAAACGTTGAGGCATTTTCAATATTGTGTAGTATAATCTCAATAACTGATACTGCATTATTTAAAGTTTTGTTGTATAGTTTCAGGTTAACTTACCTCAAGAGCTGGGACGATGACTACGGACCATCCATAGACCACCAACTGCATACCACAGGGTTAGCCAGCTAGCAACGTAGAGTAGTATATAGCTAGGCTATATGCTACACTACGTCCGTGTTTTATACAGTCTATGTTAGAAACCCCACAAAAATGGGTGTTTGGATCACAAATGGGAGTAATGGGATAAAAATGCATACAGATGGAGAGGAGGAGAGAGGAAAGAGGTGCATCATGGGAAGTCTCCCCTGGCCGTCTAGGCCTATAGCAGCATAACTAAGGGATGGTTCAGGGCTCACCCAAGCCAGCCCTGACTATAAGCTTTATCAAACAGGAAAGTCTTAAGCCTACTCTTAAATGTGGAGATGGTGTCTGCCTCCCGAACCCAAACTGGGATCTGATTCCACAGGACAGGAGCTTGATAACTGAAGGCTCTGGCTCCCATTCTACTTTTGGTGACTCTAGGAACCACAAGTAACCCTGCATTCTGGGAGCACAGTGTTCTGGTTGGATAATAAGGTATTATGAGCTCTTTAAGATACGATGGTGCCTCATCATTAAGAGCTTTATAGGTGAGGAGAAGGATTTTAAATTCTATTCTAGATTTTACAGGGAGCTAATATTGGAGAAATATGATCTCTTTTCCTAGTTCTTGTCAGTACACGTGCCGCTGCATTCTGGATCAACTGGAGATTCTTAAGGGACTTATTCAGGCAGCCTGATACAGCAATAAGGAATTGCAGTAGTCCAACCTAGAAGTAACAAATGCATGCACTAGTTTTTCTGCATCATTTTGAGACAGGATGTAGCTGATTTTTGCGATGTTGCGTAGGTGAAAAAAGGCAGTCCTTGAAGGATAAATCCTGATCAAAGATAACTCTGAGGTTCCTTACGGTGGTGCTGCAACTACATCTTTAGATAAAGTGTCACTGAGGTGTTTGGGGCCAAGTACAATAACTTCAGTTTTGTCAGAGTTGTGGCATGTTGATATATATTGTGCAGCAAGATATTTCCTGTCTCCTTCTCCTGGGAGTATTTCTAATTTTGAGAGGTCATTTAGCGCTTTGAAATCTGAGATTACATAGTTGAACTTAAAGCAAAGCATCTCTGATGTAGAGATATTCTGCCAATTCATTATCTCTTTTTAGGGCCAGATAACATTCTAATCTACTTTGGCTTTTAGTTTCTTCTTTCCAATGTTCCAAATAGGTTACATTGTGTTATAATTTGGTTTACTCTAATTGGAAAGCAGTGTTGTTTGAGACTGGTCAGATTGTGTCTGAGAGGGGGCAGTTAGTCTCAACACTGACTGACATAGGGGACTCTTTTCTGGGCTCAGCTCTTGGATTTGGAGGGCTTTGGAATGGAGGGTGTCTAGGGGGCTGGATTTAAGGTGATTAAAAAATTTGAGCGCTCTCTTCTGAATGTTAATTATCTGCCTAATTCTGCTCCACATGGATATGTTGGTGTTTTTCTGTGTACGTGTAAAATCTGCAGAATTCTTGTTGGATGTTTGGGTATAGCTATGATGACTGAGTGGACCCCATACTTCACTACCATATAGCGCAATGGGCTGGATGACACTATCAAATATTTTAAAAATTTAATTGGAATTTGGAAATTATAAAATTTTCTCTTAATTGCATTTAGAGCTCTTTGAGCTTTTTCTTTTAGTGCATTCACTGCCATGTTGAAACTCCCTGATGCTGTTATGGTTACACCAAGGTAGGTATAACTCATACTATGTTCAAAGATATGATTATTAGTGGTAAACTGGCATTTGTTCTCCTGCCATCTGGGGCATTTTTGAAAAATCATGACATTAGTTTTCTTGATATTTCCTGCCAGGGCCCAGTTCTGACAGTACTTTTCTACCATGTCCAGCTGTTGCTATAGTCCTTGTTCAGTAGGAGACAGTAGAACAAGGTCATCAGTGTAAAACAGAGACTTCATCTCTCTATGTAGGAGGGAGAGACCAGGAGCAGCATTGATCCAACTGTACAGCAAGTTCATTTACAGTATATACACATTAAATAAAGTCAGGCCTCAGTTGCAGCCCTAACGAACACCTCTTCTCTGGGAGAAGGATTCAGTTTGTTTGTCTCCAATTTTTACAGCACATCTATTTTCCAAATACATTGATTTAACCAAATCATACATTTTGCCCCCTATACTACAATGTAAAAGTCTGTAATAAAGCCCTTCATGCAAAATAGAGCCGAAAGCTTTCTTGAAGTCAATTAAACCAGCGAATTTCTTACCATTATTTTTTTGGTGTAGATGTTTGTTAATTAATGTGTGAAGGGTGTATACATAGTGGATTTGTGCCCACTCTTATGAATGGGGGAAATGAGCCCTTTGCACCAGAAGTCGGGAAAACATCCTGACTGTAGTACGATATTGAACAACTTCCACACTGCACCCTGCATCTCTGTGGTGCTGCATTTGAGCATTTTGTTTATAATGTTGTCCGAACCACAAGCTTTTCTTGGCTGGAGAGACTTTATCTGTGTGGTCAAGTCTAGTAATTCTAGTAGTTCTAGTAATTGGGAAATCAAGGGGGTTTGCTGGTTTGTGTCTTCAAATGTTTGGAGTTTTTCTTTTATAATACATTGATCTGAATTAATTTGATTTATTGGTATGTGTTTGTACAGATTTTCAAAATGTGCTCTCCAGATGTCACCATTTTGGATGGGTAGTTCTTATTGTTGGTTTGTGTTTAAGTTGTTCCACATATCCCAGAACTGATTTTGATTAATGGTGTTTTCAATATCCTCAAGTTTCTTGTGGGTATAATTTTCTATGTTTGTATTTGTTTAAAATGTCATTGTACCTAATGTATAAGGCTGGGTTGTTTTGTTGGAGATGTTTTTAATTTACTATTTTTCTAAGTCTTTTCTGATGGTCTTGCATTCTTGATCAAACCATTTGTCAGCGTTTTGTTTTTTAATAGGCGTCCGTTTTTGTTTTATAAGGTTAGTTTTAATAGCTGCCTTACGAAATATCATATTGATATCATCAATAGCCTTTTTTACACCATCTGTGGTAGGGACATGTTGATTTTGGTTATATACTGATATGTCATTCATCAGATCAGGTAAGTTCAAGGCCATGATGAATTTGTCTCCACTGTCTTGGGCCCATCTGTAAGTAGGGTTTAATTTATACAGCTTACTGGGTTCCCTTTTTGTGTCACTCCCTGACCTGAGAGTTTAAAGAACACATTTATTTGGTTGTGGTCTGAAAGGGCCGGATTGCTGTCTGACAGTGAATGCACTGATAGTGGAGGGGTCCATGTCAGTGATTCTACTACACTAGACCCAAGAACTGAGGAGTATGTGAATCTCCCAAAAGAGTCCCCTCTGAACCTTCCGTTAACAAAGCGCTTTGAGTAGTCAGAAAGACTAAAAAGGCGCAATATAAGTACAGTCCATTTACCATTCCATTTAACTATGTACAGGCCTAAGGCCGGACAGATTTGCACTACCTCCCTGCCACTTTGGTTTATTTCAGAGTCAAGGTTGTTCCGATGGGTGATGGTTGGTGTGGTAAACAGGGGAGACTGACCAAACACATGGTTGTTGCCCTGTGGGTCCATGACATCAGAATCAGTTCCTGTTCGTCCATTCAGATCTCCAGTTAGAATGATGTTTCCCTGGGCCTGGAAACAGAGTAGAGAGTTTCAAAAATGCCTTCTTCGAAATAAGGAGAATCAACTGGGGGTATGTAAATAGCACCGAGATATACTGTAGGTCTCAGTTATGCCCAGGCTTTGATCTAATCTACCAAATGTGTGATTTGCCCTGTTTAACTGGTGAGATCTGATGGCAAAGGTCTCCCTTGTACGACACCAAGATCCCTCCAATGTTCTGCCCTTGCGTATGTTTTTTAATTTTATAGAGGCCACCATGACTTCATTATATCCTGAAGGACAGTGAGTGAGCAGATCATTTTGACATCATTATTCTGTTACCACAATTACATCAACATCTTTGATAGATTTCATAAATTCAGGGTTTCCACTCTTCAGCTCAAAGATTGAGGAGTGGAGACCCTGAATATTCCAGCAGCTTATATAAAATGAACGCATTAAAACAATCAAAATGAACCTGTATAGTGAGACAAATATTAAAAACACCTACAATTATCTATACAGTCCATACTCTCTCTCTCTCTCTCTCTCTCTCTCTCTTTGCACAGCCTACACCTTGGGTCTCTCTAGATCTGGGCCTCTATTGCTCTGGTGCTGCTCCTGTATATATATATATATATATATATATATATGGTACATCCCATGTATCCTCCCATGATGGTCCTTCCTCCAGTACAGTCTAGACCTGCTGTATAGGAAAAGTGCAATGAGATAACTTCTGTTATGAATTGGCCCTATAGTGAATTGAATTATCCAGAGTAAGAGAGACACTTTGTCTAGAAAGTAAACTAAATGTTATCCCCCTCTATTGTATTGGGGTGGACATCAGAAAACTCTGAAACAGATATCTCAAATCCTGGACAAATAAAACCAAAAATATCTGCATGGCTAGATACCACTAGACTGAAGTACATGTTTTTGTGTAATTTTGGTGAACCAACCAGAGCTGTAGACTAGACATTTGAGACTGGGACTCAAGACAGACTTTATTCACAAACACTTTAGACCTGACTAGGAATTTACTGCTAAGAGACTTGACTTACTTGAAACTTGAAAGTCTCAAGATTGGCCTGGTGTAATGTCCAGGAGCAATTATTATGAGGCCTTTGGATTCTAATGATTTGTTCTCAGTCATGACTGACTGGGGACTTAACTTAGACTTGTTTCATTTGACTTGAGACTTGACTGGACTTGATTCACTCAAGACTTGATTGACTGGGAACTCAACTCGGATTTGTTGTCTTGACTGACCTGAGACTTGCCTGACTTGTGACTTGGGACTTGACTTGGCCTTGAGACTTGCCTGACTTGGGACTTGACTTGGCCTTGATGGAGTGGAAACACATGATGGGATAGAGATTTTACTTTAGCAGAGTACATTTTGTTAGCCTGATAATCAGACTAAATTGCAAGTTAGGAAAATGACATTTCCATCCTTAATCCCTCCTACAAAGCTCTGATTGGTTATTTTGTTTCTCCAACCAGGGAGCACAGCATCAGGCCTATTTGAATAACTGAACAAATTGAGATTCAGAGGTGATTCAAATGGGTGATTCAGAGGTCCATGTTGTATTTAAAGAGAACTTTCCTTTAAAGTTGTCTCTGTAAAGGTTGCAGACTGTGTGCAAACATTCTGTCTCCAGATAGATGAATGACAGTGGTTAGCTCTCCCCCAAGAATCCCAAGTGTACAGAAATGCTATTTGGTCCAGTGAGGTGGGTGAAATGAATTGGGAGAGTTGTGTGTGAGCAGTGGTCAGGGTTGTGCGTTGTTGTGTGTAAGTAATGAGACAGCAGAGAAAACATGGCTGCAGCTGGTGTCGGCCTGCTGCTTCCATTTTGCAGTCTGGATGAGGTTTTTCAGGTTTGCACAGAGATGACTGAGTGTTTATCAATATGTATTGATTTCCAGCCTCAACTCTACCTCTCATTTGATGTCGTGCTCAGTCTTTGTCCCTCACTCCTCCAGCCTCTCAGATTCGATCTCAGATTCCCTCCAATTCATCTCCTCTCCCTGTCATCTCACTCTATTTGGTTGTTTCTCTTCTCTTCCTGCCACCTCTCTCCTATTCTCTTTCTCATCCTAATTAAACTATGTTGGAATATACGAAAATGAAACCTGTGTTGCCAAAGCGACCGTACGTACCACAATTATATGATGAGTAGGAATGAAACAATATTATCGGCGTATTATCAAAAACATGCAGTAACAACTCATCAATTAAAGAGTTAAATTCAGCAGATTATAATGCCACCCTTAATGCAGACAGATGGAGAATGAAATAACGTGTGTACATGCCATTATTTTCTAAGTTGGAGATTTGCTGATAATATTGAGTTGTCTGTTTTCTGTCAATAGCTGTTATGTTGGAGGAGCAACACTACAATAAAGTGGGAAAATGTTTGGTTTTTGCAATTTGATAAAATGTATTCAAGTAGATATAGACTGAAAAATTAAACAAAAAATAAAAATAAGGACGTTGTATGCCAGTGATACAAATAAAATAGTATAAATGCACAAGAAGAAACACTAGAGGGCAACATTATTCAGCTTAGCCTTTATTAGTGGTGTGAAAAAGTGTTTGTCCCCTTCCTGATTTCTTATTTCTTTGCATGTTTGTCACACTTAAATATTTCAGATCATCAAACAAATTTAAATATTAGTCAAAGATAACACAAGTAAACACAAAATGCAGTTTTTAAATGAAGGTTGTTATTATTAAGGGAAAACAAATTTTTTGGCACACTCATCTTTGCAGAATTCTTGTAATTCAGCCACATTGGAGGGTTTTCCAGCATGAACTGCCTTTTTAAGGTCATGCCACAGCATCTCAATAGGATTCAGGTCAGGACTTTGACTAGGCCACTCCAAAGTCTTCATTTTGTTCATCTTCAGCCATTCAGAGGTGGACTTGCTGGTGTGTTTTAGATCATTGTCCTGCTGCAGAACCCAAGTTTGCTTCAGCTTCAGGTCACGAACAGATGGCCGGACATTCTCCTTCAGGAGTTTTTGATACACAGCAGAGTTCATGGTTCCATTTATCACAGCAAGTCTTCCAGGTCCTGAAGCAGCAAAACAGCCCCAGACCATCACACTACCACCTCCATATTTTACTGTTGGTATGATGTTCTTTTACTGAAATACGGTGTTACTTTTATGCTAGATGTAATGGGACACATACCTTCCAAAATGTTCAACTTTTGAGGAGTCTTGGGGATCATCAAGATGTTTTCTGGCAAAAATGAGACGAGCCTTAATGTTCTTTTTGCTCAACAGTGGTTTTCGACTTGGAACTCTGCCATGCAGGCCATTTTTGCCCAGTCTCTTTCTTATGGTGGAGTCATGAACACTGACCTTAACTGCAGCAAGTGAGGACTGCAGTTCTTTGGATGTTGTTGTGGGGTCTCTGAATGGCTGAAGAAGAACAAAATGAAGACTTTGGAGTGGCCTAGTGGAGATAAGTTGAGCAAACTGTTTGCAAATGTTTATTCAACATCTGTTATATAATAGCCGAACCTTATATGGATTCAGATGTGAATTTGATACAGCATTCTAGTGAGGCTGACAGACGAAGAACAAAATGAAGACTTTGGAGTGGCCTAGTCAAAGTCCTGACCTGAATCCTATTGAGCTGCTGTGGCATGACCTTAAAAAGGCAGTTCATGCTGGAAAACCCTCCAATGTGGCTGAATTACAACAATTTTGCAAAGATGAGTGGGCCAAAATTCCTCCACAGCGCTGTAAAAGACTCATGGCAAGTTATCGCAAATGCTTGATTGCAGTTGTTGCTGCTAAGGGTGGCCCAACCAGTTATTAGGTTTAGGGGGCAATCACTATTTCACACAGGGCCATGTAGGTTTGGATTTTGTTTTCCCTTAATAATAACAACCTTCATTTAAAAACTGCATTTTGTGTTTACTTGTGTTATCTTTGACTAATATTTAAATTAGTTTGATGATCTGAAACATTTAAGTGTGACAAACATCAGGAAGGGGGCAAACACTTTTGCACACCACTGTATTTGGTTTTCATGAAGGATTGTGTCTAAAGCTTTAACTTTCAATAACAATTCAGTTTTTACAGGATAATTCTGGTTTATTACAACCTGGGTCTTACTTTCATTGTTTTGGTCATCATCTCAGTTATGATAACATTGTACTCACCAAAGTTATTGCTGAGGTCTGGGAACACAGTGACGTGATGTCCAACAGGTCAAGAAACGCGAGCAGTCAAACAATCAGACAGGCTGGAAACAAGCCAGCAGTTTATGTTAATATTCTAATATTCTGATTATTTTCATTATCAATTAATGGTTTGGTCTACACATAGAATGCCAGTCACAACTTTCTAAAGATATTCAGTTTACTTTGATAGAAGGCTTAGAAAATCAGAAAATATTCACATTTGAGAAGTTGGAACCAGTGATGTTTTACCATTTTTGCCTTAAAAATTGCTTAAAGGATGAATTGATTCTCAGAATAGTTGCTGATTAATTCTCTGTGGATCAACAATTTTTTTCTGTTCTAATCTAAACCACTTTATTTGGAGGTCAAACTGAAAGTGAGCAACATCACCATGTTCCTGTATGTCAGAAATGAACTTGATTTCAATCAGTTTATTCAGATTCACTGGACAAGCAAATAGCTGTTTTGTTACTAAAGCAGGGAAATTGTATTTACTTTCAAATGAAAGATGTTTATGTTGAGAAAATGAAGAGAAAGGCTGAAGCTCTTTTCCCCAGTCTCTTATCATGGCTGCACCTCAGATATTGTAGGTCACTTCACTCTGTTCTGAACCTTTATTTATTTATCTTAAGAATAAAGTCTACATGTTCTGGTCTGTAGTGACTACAAAACCTGCTGTCCCTTTTTGACTTGCATGCTCATGGTGACCTCATATGTTTCTTTTTCTGTAATAAAACAACTAAACATGTGGTTTCTATCTACTGTTTTCCTCAGGTGCTATGTATGATCACAGCTCCAGTCACCATGATCCTGTCCTCCCAGCAGGACGCCTCCTTCGCCTTCGCCTCCTTGGCCATTGTCTTCTCGGTCTACATCACCCTAGTGGTTCTTTTCGTACCCAAGGTAAAAGCAGAGCACTGTCCTCCTCTCATCATCTCCCCCCTGCAACTTAGAGCAACAGTTCAAGGGTCAGACGTAATGAATTGCCTTTTATGAGGGATCAAAGTCATCTGGGCTGGTATAATATATCACATAATGACCTGTAGACTGGCTCTGCCTTGCTGTATCAGCATCAATATCTGCTCAAGTCTTCAACAGTCTGCTATGCTCTGTCACCATCAGGGTGTGTGTCTGTGCATTCATCTACTCTTCTAAAAACCAGTTTGAATATTAAATATTTTGCAGAGAGGAGAGAGTTCTTGGTCAAACACTATGTGGCCAAAAGTATGGTGACACTCAAACATTACACCCATATTTGTCACCATGGGAATTAATGAGCTGCTATAACTGCCTTCACTCTTCTGGCTTCAGGTTTTCCATCAAATTTTGGAACCTGGCTGCAGGGATTTGCTCCCATTCAGCGTTTAGTGAGGCCCCACACTGATGATTGGTGATAAAGCCTGGCTCACTGTCTGCTTTTCACTTCATCACTGATTAAACAAACAAGATACAACATTTTAATTAATTAACTAATTAGGTGTATTTTTGAACTTTGGACAGAGCCAGGCTAGTTGGTTTCCCCTGCTTCCAGTCTTTATGCTAAACTAGGCTAACCACGTCCTGACTCTGTACTTAATGTGCAGGCATGAGATTGTGAGATGAGAAGATACTGTAGATATCAATCTGAAAAAAATCAAATATGCGTGCTGAAGGAGCAAAGCCCAAAACCCTGAAAAACAGCTACAGGAGCAAAGTATATAAAAGTGTGTGCACACAGGGGTGTCCACATACTTCTGGCCATATAGTATTTGTGAAACATGATGAAATGTTTTTACACATAATTGTAAACATATTAGACATAGTTGGGAATTTTACATTTCTTAAAAAATAAACACCATACTATTATAAGAGTTTCTTATAGAATGAAAAAGGAGAGTGAATGATAACAATATTTTAAAAAAGTTGAGGTAAGAAGGCAGAGTGTGTGTGCACCACCGCGGTGTCTCAGTGCGCTCTTACACACAAAAACTATATGAAAACTAAAATCGTACCTGGTGATATATGCACAGTGTTAGAAGACATAATTAAAAACTACTGACGCTCTTTTCTGCAATTCTCAAATGCTATTTTATGTACTACAACCGATGATGATTTCATCAGTTCAGTCAGGCCGTCTCCTCTGGGGTGGGGGGGATGTCATGGTGAGACAGCACTGATGAAATATTGAGCGGACTTTGATTTAAAATCTGAATTGGCTTATATATTTTACAATTGAAAGGAATAGTTATGCATCAATACAAGCGCAAGTACAAATACCACTTTGTTTAAATGTTTGATAACGTGGATCTATAATTAACGTTTGATATTAAGTGAAATTAAATGTGTGAGAGGCATCATTATACAATCTGGCGTCAATTCACCACCTCACCATCTGCGTAGCCAATTTCCCCTGTCTCCAAAATGTGTGTACCCATGGGTCAAGTACCCATCAAGCTTGTTTTTATAGATCACAACTTTTGCGTCGGAAGTGGCGTACGCCTCTTTCTGGCCCCGTTTTGTGCGTACGCAACGTTTATAAATGAGACCCCTGGAGTCACCGCAACACAACTCTATAACGAGGAAAGGAGTGCACAAGACACCACATCACAACTAGTCAGACACATTGATGGTTTAATTATCTTATATAAACACCTGATTTGGAAGTGAAAGCAAACTTGATTAGTTCAAGTTAACATCGAAACTGTCCTTTATAAACACACATTAGATTTTGCAGTTTAACTCTGACATCCCCTACTTACCATAGTTGTGCACACAAACCGTTTAAAGGACCATACCATAAACTACAGATCACATTCTCTTTACATCAGAACTAACATTTTGCAAATCATGCTGTTTTAGAATTCTTGCTTGACTTGTCTGCATTACTTTTTGTCAAAGTTACAATATCATTGTGATGTACTATGTAATATATAAATAAAGCTGAGTTGAGTAATGCAGTGGAGACTGTATCTGTTACGATTTACTAAAAGGCTGGAGGGGTTTGGAATCCAGAGCAGGCAGGGAGGAAGTGGAGGTAATGGCAGTGGAGGCCACATGGCAGAGGTAAGTAAACAGGTGACAGGCAGGCAAGCAGTGATCGTAAAGCACAAAACACAAGTTAGCGGATTGCAAGCAGGCAGGAAACAAAACAGACAAACGGTTACTCTTAGCAGAATTTGGTCAACTAGTTACTACCGCAGAGGTTGAAACAACAATCTGGCAATGAGTGGATGAGCTGAGAGGAGCCAGGTGTGTAGACTGGGCGGGGTGATTGGTAGATGAATGCCAGGTGAGTGAGAGCAGTGGAGCCGAGAGCCAGTAGAGAGATACGGGAGGAGCAGCCACACCAACGGCAACAGACACACACAGAGAGAGAAAAACAGGGAAAAACAACTGGAAATACAGACGCACTGTCACGACCGTAACAGTATCACCATATGACAATAATGTAACATTGACAAGAATTAATGCAGATTTCATGTTCACAAAGCATGTTTATTATATTGTTTTTTTAATATTTTTGATTTAGGGGGAGGTCCACAAGATGACGATGATAATAATATTATATAAAGTTTATTATATAATATAATAAACTTTATTTTTATAGTTTATTTCAAAACAAAGTTACAAAGTTAGTTAAGTTAGAGTTAAGACAGTGCCTTTGTAGGTTTTAAGAAGTGACTTAACACAAGTGAATTCAGACCACAAACCCTGTGAAAGCACACTTTAAATAAAAATAGGTTTTTAATAGGGATGTAAAAGAGGATAAGGAGCTCGCCAGTCTGATGTCCTCAGGGAGGTTGTTCCGGAGAGTAGGGGCCCTAACAGAAAACACCCGGTCACCTTTGGTCCTCAGCCTGGATTGTGGAATGGCTAGCAGAGCCTTGGCTGAGGACTACCAGGCATGTATGGTGTCAGAAGATCTGAGCTGTAAGGTCTGCTACAACAGTGTCTTCTTTTAAAAGCAGACTAAGACCACTTACCTTCTTATGTTGTATGTTTTTATATATGTAATACCTTTTTATCTTACATGTTGTTATATGTTTTTGTTATGTATGATGTTTGCCTTTTTTTTCTTGCCTGCTTTTATTTTGAAGCACATTCAATTCAATTCAGTTTTGTATATATAGCACCAATTCACAACAGAAGCTATCTCATTGCACTTTTCCTATAGAGCAGGTCTAGACCACTATAATATTATTTACAGAGACCCAACAAGCACTTGGCGACAGTGGCAAGAAAAAACTTTTTAAGAGGCAGAAACCTCGAGCAGAACCAGACTCAATGGTGGGTGGCCATCCGCTGCTGCCGTGTTAGGTTTTGAGAGAGAGAGAGAGAGAGAGAGAGAGAGAGAGAGAGAGAGAGAGAGAGAGAGAGAGAGAGAGAGGCAAAGAGAAAGACGGAGAGAGAGAGAGAGAGAGAGAGAGAGAGAGGTTTTGAGAGAGAGAGTGAGAAGGGGGGAGAGGAAAGCGGGAAGAGGAGAGGGAAGCACAATGCAAATAGCAAATACAATTTTAAATTAGTAATAATAATAGGATGTCATAGGAATAATAATGACAATAATAGTAACAGAGCCAATAACAACAACTGTAGTAGCAGTTGTCGAGCAGGAACACAGGGGCAGCAGGTGGCCCACAACCACAGATCCAGTCTCTGCAGCTCTGGAGGCAGAAATACCTGCTGAAAGCGACAGAAGGAGAGAGGAGAGAAACGAGAAATCACAGAACTACAGGGGGTCTGGGGCCCCTGAGCAGTTGCTATTGCATCCATTATATAAGATAGTAATGCGATAACTGGGTTAAATGAGTTTGTTTAAATATCTCATTAATTGGGGGGACATGTCTCTTGCCCTGTTGGACTCTATTGTTAAGCTGTGTAGTGATGTTGGTGTATCCATAGATCAGCAATTAAATGTTAATAAAATGATGAAACTCTGGTGGTAAAAGACCATATTTTTCAAGAGTTTACTTAAGGATTTGAAATGGAGTTCCTCAAATGGTATCATCATGATGTTATAGTGACTGATGCATGGCAGCCTGCCCTGCAGATATTTGTTTGCCACTTGAATGTGGCAATGCAGCGCACAGGTGGTAATGCAGCAGTCCAAATGGCACACTATCAGCAGAATATTTATAATACACACACATCAAGAATGCCATGCTCAGCACAAATGTATAGTACGTGAGAATCTCTGTGTATGTTATATAGCAGTTTTTTAAAAAACAAACAAAAAATGCTTCTGAAGGAAAAATACAAACACTGCGTAGACAAACCTATATACAGAAAGTGCAAAGACAGACCAATGTGACTCACTAAATTCAGACTTTTAATATGGAGTATATGGAAATATGGAGCATAGATGTATTGTGTATTCCAGGTTAGTATGAATGAAATACAGGCTGCAAGTATATTCAGGAGCGTTGCGTAAATAAACAGAAATCAGTGTTGGTCACGTCTTACTGCTAAACTGCATACAGGACAGATTGATAAATCAAGCAGCTCAAACTTTGACTGACTCAGCAGTTTTCTTTCTGTAGTGGAGGAGGAAGCAGCTTTTATTTTAAAAAAGTGGAAGCCAACTATTGTCCATAATTTTATTGCTATTCAGCAAAGAATTTGTAGTGAGGCCCTGTTCTGTTATGGTATACCGGGGCCGCACCCAAAAGCATGACTAATAAGTAATATATTAGTAAGTATAAATATACTGTATGTCCACAATGACAGTACTAAGATGCTAAGTTTAGTCCAAGTTAAGGGAGGGAGGGGCATACTTGGGGTGGGCTGGACTGTTGTGCAGTCTAATGGCTCCCAAATGGAAGTAATTTTGTCCCTCATCCTCCACTCCACCACTGCCTCCAGGCAGTCCAGGTCCAGACCAACAACAGAGCTGGCCTTCCTCACTAGCTTGTTGAGTCTGTTTGAGTCCCCCCAGCCTTGGTGCCACCACCCCAGCACACCATAGCCTCCTAAGGAAGAAAAGTCTACTCTGTCCTTTCCTGTAGAGAGGCTCGGTGTTATCCCACCAGTCCAGTTTATTGGCCAGTTAAGTTTACTCCTAGGAACTTGTAGGAATCCACCATCTCTATCCCTTCCCCCGGGATTTTAAGGCGGCTTGGGGGCTTCCTGCTCCGTCTGAAGTCCTTGGTCTTGACAATGTTCAGCTGTAGGTGGTTGTCCTCATATATATATATATATATATATATACATATATATATATATATATATATATATATATATATATATATATATATATATATATATATATATATATAATATACATACAGTACATTCAGGTCATGGACAAAAATATGTTAAGCTAAATTAAGTACATTTATATATCAAGTTATATATTACGATATGTATCAATCAACAGTCTGCCAACTGTCAATATGAGGAGACTCCACAAATATTAAGTAGGAGCCCCTTTTTAAAATAAATCTCAGTCTAAAGGAAAATTACTATTCAAGCTCTAAAGATTACAGTCCAAAAACTGACCCCTGATGAACTCCTTCAGTAACTGGTGAACATTATGAAGTCTTCACATGTGTAGTAAGGAAAATGTGCATGATTTGTAGATGCGACGTCTGATCACGAGGGGTGAGTGGCAGTCAGATGCCCAGGAGACCATGAAGACCGGCTCGTCCACCAATAACAACGACGAGGAGAAGTCCAGACAGCTGGAGAGAGAGAACAAGGAGCTACAGAAGATCATCCAGGAGGTCAGCCAGGCCCTTTCTCTTTTCCACAGGATTCTTAATGCTTTCCTTTTCTTCATATTTAGCAGGGTTTATTGGGATTAAAATGTCTGTCAAGAAGGCAGCATAAAATTAAGATGTCTTCCAAAATATGACAAAACAAACAAATGTTGACTTGCTTGCCCAGAGCTTTCAACCTCAACTCAGAGCCTCCTCAGCGGGTGGAGTTTGCTCAGTTGTCATCACATCTATCTATATGTCACGTAAACCCCATCCACTGAGGAACACTGTGATGTGATTGAAAGGTCCTGAAAAATCTAGTGAGTGAACCTTCAGGTTTTTTTTTTTTTTTTTTTTTTTTTTTGGGGGGTTTTTTTGGGTCAAACTACTATATCCAAGGACTTGTTCCTAGAGAAGGCTGTTGAGTTATCGTTACCATTTGTCCCCTCAGAAAGAAGAGCGCGTCTCAGAGCTGAGAAACCAGCTGTCTGAGCGACAGGCTCTGCGATCGAGGAGAAGAGCCTCTACTGTTACCAATCAGAACCACAGCTGTCCCCCCCTCGCCATCCCCCAGAGTGACCCCAGGTCCCTGGCCCCTCCTCCAGGATACCCCGCTCCCACCTCTGATCCCCACCCCATCTCTCCGTCCTTCGCCAACTCGTCCAACCTCTACCAGCCGGACAGCAAGATCAGCCGAAATAACTGCCACGCCAGCCGGCTGCAGCTGCTGTACAAGTGAGATGGTGGTGAACATCGGGATGAGGACAGTAATGACATTCATAGCTAAATAGAAATGAAGAAAATGAAGTACAAACATGAGTTTGAATAATAAATCAGTATCTGTTGGAGGAGCTGACTCCAAAACTCATTCCACCGATCAGCAGAGGCTGGAGGATATCCAGTGGGAAGGTTCATATCAAAGAAAATTCAGAGGAATTAAGTTTCCACTTGTTTCACTCTTTCCGAGATTTTTCTCTTCTCTCAGAGAAAAAAAGATGTACATACATCTTGTTAATTATACAATTTTGCATCTGTGACCTGCCAGTGATTTATCATGTGCCATCTAGAGTTTGAGAAAAAAACGCTCAGACTTGACTGTTCACTAAGCCCTGGCCCCGTTAGCTAGAATTGCTAACCTGTCAAGCTTTCCATTGTAACACTGCACATAATGCAGTTTACAATGGTGGCAGATTTACAGAAAAGTCTAAACAAAAAGTCTTCTCATTTTTGCCATTGATTTTGTCAGCTGAAATGACATCTGTCGCTGGCAGATTTCATTAGATGATTTATTTGCTAATTAACGTTAGATCCATGAGTTGGTTGAAAACTCGGTCTCCATCTGACTCATTTTAAAACGAGAACCCAGGGTCTTTAATATGCACATGTTGGCTACATACATGATATTGTGCTAAAAGACCTGCATAAACACGACAAAAAGAAACTGTGTAATTCTCAAAGCATACATTTGGCGCAAAATGTGCCCCAGTTTACACCAGCGCTAATAGCCACACGCAGTTAGAGTGAAATTATTAGCGTCTTCAGAGAGTTATAAATGGCCGTCACATCCACACTTTCCAGTGATCATGGCAGCAGTGATTGTAGCCAGGCGAAGCAACAGCGCATCACAGTACATCTCACTGTATGCGCACAGGTGGCACAGAGACAGCAGGCCTCCAATACCTGATATTCACCACGAGGGAATGAAACTGTAAAACAACATAAAACCTGCTGCTGTGAGTAACGGAGACGCTGGTTATGCACTGTAACAGTCCAGCAGAGTAGGAGAGAAAACAGCCCCCCCAAATAACAATCACTACATACAGTGAGTCATAGAAAAATAAGAGACATCCTGCAGATAGAAACAAATGAAAGAGCAGACGGAGTTATTAGATCATTTGAATACTTATAATTCGAATAAGTTCTCTTTCCACATGAGTGGAAAGTAGGCTATTGTTCTTGCAACTGCATTTGTAACATTTTTTGACTTGACATTGCTTAAACGTCATGTGATCTGCTACTTCAGTACACCTTAACAACAAATATTACTACAGAGAACTGCAGATGAACATTTAACAGACGCGAAACAATGGCAAATTGCACTCAGCTGCAAAACTTTATGGGCATGTTTGCACTGCAATATCATTAGCGCATTGTCTTTTGTGAATCAGACCTTGAGACGGCGCAGGTAGCGGTTGCAAATGATGCGCAATTCATGGTGCTATCAGCGGCCACAGTTCATTCTTCGAGAATTCGCCCCAGAGACTAAACGATAGCATGATAAAGAAAATGTAAGATCAAACATTTATTTCGTTCTAACATTGATAGATTTGTTTTATAATTTATAGTTCATATTTTCAAACAGTATGTTTCACTTTTACAGGTGAAAAGACTTTGAGGATGAAAACTAACTAATGGGTTTGGCAAACTCGGGTAATACTATCTGTGGTCAAGTGTTGGGCTGGAGTGTAAACCTCCACAAATCCAAAAGGGGCACAAGAGCACTGCTAACGTTAGCCTAAACTCTGATATAGTTGCCTTCAAGACCAGCTCCCACACTGTGGATGTTCCATGCCTGAACGGGACTTTTAATGTTATCTGTATCTGTTTCAAAATAATGAAGTTGACAAATGACTCTTGGCCTTGGACATAACGCTAGGTTACTACTGTATGTAGTAAGCCGTTATAGCAGATAAACACACTGTGTGTATTGAGCTCTATTAAGAACAATACTAGGTATCCAAAGCACTTGTAGGGCGGTGTCTTTTTAACCTTCCGAAACCAAAAACACATGAGCTAAAGTGTAAGGAATGAAATATAGTGTTTGTGTAGCTTTAGTCTCAGTCTTCTTGATATCATGTATGTAGCCTTGAAGTGCATATTTAAGAACCCTTTAAACATGGCTCTCATTTTAAAATGAGACAGCTAGAAACAATTAAGTCACTGACTTAGTGTTAATTAGCAAGCTATAGCTGATAAAATCTGCTAGCAACAGTTGCTATGTCAGCCGACAAAATCTACGATCATTGACTAAAATTAGAAGCTTCTTTCATTTGCTTATATGTGAAATCAAAGACTCATCATTTAATAAATTACTAAGAATTTTGATGGTAAATCTGCTTACATTATCATTGAAAACTGCAGTGCTAGAAACAAAAGCTCGACATGCGTATCAACAGTGACTAATAGGGAGGGTCAATTGGTGACCAATATATTATGGCAAAGCATTTCTCATATCTGTCACAGTATTGCCTCCTAGTGTGTTTAGATGCTATGTACTGTATTAAGAGGCTGGACAAAAGGACAGACTTCATGAGAAGTGATGCCAGTTTTGTGACAAAGTAACTGGTTGTGTCCATTACATAGTCATTTTAGCTCCTCTTGTTAAATGTTTGATAGTGGTTTTTACATTGTCTCTGTTCAAAGAGACTGCTGAGTCATTGTACATAGTTGTGTGTGTTCATGCTAAACCCTCACTGTGGATGAACTCGGTTCTATTTACTGTATCAAGTGTTGTGACTGCACTCAAGAGCTGAAGGAGCATTACATGAGGCTAAAAGCATCCATTCAAACACCTTTATCTGTTTAATGTTGGCTGCAGCTGTGTCCAGGTGTTTACGTTTCCTTTGGACAAGACAGATAAATACCAGAAATGAAATGCAATGGACAAGCTGTCAACTGACAAGGCTTAAATGTCAGAATTTTTTGTATGTAATATGTAATATTTTTGAAGTTGTTCTCCGGGAGCTAAATTCTTTTCATGTCTAAATGAAATGTCCAAAGCATATCTTGGTGCATGTTGCTGCATGTTTAAAAGATTTGTTTCTGGTTGAGAGAACAAAGAAAACATTGCAGAACAGACTGGTACTGGTTGATATCGGTGGCAGCAGGTGTGGAATTTGAATTTGGTGAATCTGAAAGTGACTGTAACTTAAAATTATATATGAGGTTCGTAAATAATTTACTATATATTTTATATTTGCATGTAAGCTTTTGAAATTAGTAAAAGAAAAACTTGTTTTTTTAAAAAAACAGATATGGATTGAACAGAAGGTTTACTGAGGTAAAACAAAGCAGCACTGATTCAACCTACATTTTGAAAACCTTTTGAACCATCAGCACCTTTCTGTCTTTTATTTGGGGCACCAAACAAAGTCACCTCAGTTTTGCCTTTATTTAGAAAGAGATCATTCTGGCACATCTGGTCATTAATTTGTTAAGGGGACTAAAATAAGCCAGTGAAAAAGAGATGTAGATTTGAGTATTGTCAGCATAAATATAGTAATCAATATTGTTGTTAATCAAATCTGGCCTAACGGAAGCATGATTAGATTTATTAGAAGGGGGCTGTGTATTGATCCTTGTGGCACTCCACAGGTCATGTTTGGAAGGAAAATTGCTAATGGCCAATTTTTCAAATTCTGAAATATAAATTCAAATAGAATTAAATGGAAAATTCAATAGAAATTCAAATCTGAGGCGCACTGCAGTATGGACTAATACTGCACATCACCCACAAGCACAGCAGTTTGTCACTGATTTTAGTTTTTCATGCCTGACTTGCTCTCTTGCCAAAAGTGTTAGCTTAAATCGCCCAGGGTTAGTTAATAACAGAGGGTTTAATAACAAACTGCCTCATTTTCCAAGTTCAGTTTGCTTCAACAACAACTCACATTTCCTTCATAGCTATAAACAAACACAGAGTTTCTAGTTATTCTTGAAAACAAAACCAACAGGCTTATTAGATTTCCCCTGTACAGGCCGCACAGCATTTCACTTCTTGTGTTCACTGCTTTTTTGGTCTCACTTCTAAATACCACAGCTTTTTGTGGGGATTTTGTGGACAAACAGGAAGACTTCCTGATGCAGTTTCAATGAAAAGGTTTTCATGGCTGAAAGTGAAATAACAGCACATACACACTTCTGCATACCTAATAATAACTTATGTACTAACAGAGATAACCGCATGGGGCTTTTGGTTTTTTAGTGCATGTCTATGACCATTATGTTGCTGTCACAGAAGTGGGCCTCACAGACTTTAGTGAAATGATATGGTGTCTTTAGCACTGCTCAGATGGCACTAGTGTTATTGTTAGTAGGTCAGTACAGACAGTGCTATTTCAGTCATACAGAAAAGGTTTACAAACTCAAAACCTTTATTGACTCAAACACTGATGAAATCTTTGGCAAAAACTCCACTTTGAGCTGTTGCTCGATAGAAAAAAAACAAAGGGGCCAAAAATAAAGTGACCCTCACTCAGACTGTAGAAATACAATATTTCAGCACTGAACTGAAGCCTTGGTGCTGGGAAGGATGTTGGATTCAAATCAGCAGCAGTAACTGGAGTAACTAAGCTGATACACAGTTTCACTTCCCTCATTGTGGTCTGTCATTGACTGAACTGGAAAAGCAGCATTTAAAGTTATAATCCTTACAATTTTTATGAAATCAAACAACATTTTTTATACTATTTATGGTTGGCATTTTTTCTGCAATAGCCATTCAATGTATTTACATACAGTAATTATCTCTATATAGTGTTTTAATTGATAGTGAGTGTGCCATTCCTGCACTGGATTCAGATTTAAGCCAATTTAAGCACAAGGGATTCATAGGAAATGATGCATGTACTGTATGTAATCCAGCACAGTTTTATCTGATAGCCTCACTGTTTACTGTTCACTCTCCTACAGCCGTATCAGAGCTGTATTAAGTTTCTGCTAATGCAAAACGAACATTTCCTACTGCTGCTGCTTCACATCAAAAGCATTTGACTGGCAAAACACTGGGTGGCTTTTATTGTGTGACCAAGGTCTTTATTAAAACAACGCGAGTTTGTTTGGCTGCACTGTAAACAGATACACCATCTGCTCTTCTGTTGTATTTCTGCTGAGTAGCTGCTCAGCAAGTGTTTGCTCTAGTATTAAATCCACAGCAACCATGGGTGTCACCAAAGCAACCGGGACTGAAATCTTAAGGATTATGTACTCCAAACTAAATTACAAAATACATTTTTTGTTAGTGCCTTCCAAAATGGCCACAAAAAGATTAACCTTAGTGCATTTTCTGATCTGCCACCTCTGTTTAAGGTTTGGTTAGATTCATGCTCAAAACAGTTTGGTAACAATCACGGTAATTGTTTAAAGTGACTAAAAGTGATTGTCAGTAGGAAAAAGGAAACAAACCATAGTCTTTTGCGTCAAAGTCGCACGCTTCATTGACCCACCCATTATGGCTCTTCAACAGCCTCACCCTATTTCATCATTGTTCATGACAGAGTTATAATTCACATGGCCAGTGGAGATAGAGTCACTTAATTGTAAATAGTTTGTTAGTAGGCATTTGAGCAAACGACATTTGCTCAATACATTGCTACATACTGGAGTTGAGTGATAAAACATATTTTTGTGATTTGACCCATTATGAGATTTTTCTTTCCATGATGTCACCTTTCTACATGACAAAGTCAAAATGTCCTGTCTGATGGGATTGTCACATTACCTTTGTACAGAACAATCTGAGTTTTTGCTAATTTCACAGAATTTTGTGTGACATTTGAAATATTAAAAAAAAACTTAATTCGAGGTGCACTTACTAGCTTTTCCTTGCGCTTTCAACCTCATGTCATCGTCTTCTTCAGCGGATGGGATTTGCTTAATTTGTCATGGGTTATGATTTTGGCCAAACTTCTATTTTCAAGGTTAAGAATTAATTTTCATGCTCAATTTTGTGAGACGGTATTGGTAGGATTAATTGAAAGTGTCGTGTAATGTTTGTCCCTCTGTACTAATACAGTACCTGCCTCTCCTTGTGACAGCTCTTTATTTTCATTGACTGTCCAGCTATTAATTTTAATTTCATGTTTGTTTCTTTGTGTGCAATACATGCTCATACGCACCTTTTTCACTGTCTTAAACTCATGACAAATATATTGTGATCTGTACCTCAGGTTTAGAGTTGGTCTTGACTTCCAGTTTAGTCTCATGTTCTCTCTGTGTGGTAGCACAGCTTGTTTCAGTGTGGGTAATTTGAATTGTCTTAAGCACTTCTGAATTGACTAATAACTATAGTATGAGGCACAGATCTATAAACCATGAGAATATTGTGTAGTGCTCCAGCTACATTTTTTTCAAAGTCACCATGTGTAAATATCTACTGTATGTTTGTCTGTAATGATGTATTTTAACTGTCGAGTCTGTAAAGCAGTGTAGATGTAAGTGATGGTGATACACATGAGAATATGCACAATGACTGTAAATAATGATGACATTCAACTTTGCATATAAAAGCTGTGTTTCATGTGGTACAGTATGCAAAATATATTTCTATATGCTGTTATATCTGATATCAGAGATTATTTGAAATGCAAGAATGAAAATGAAACTAAATGTTTTTCCCAAACTATCGTCTGTATTCAATATAGATTACTTTTTAGCCATGTCATCAGCGTGGTCAGTTAGTCCACCAATTTGGTCCAGACTAAAATACCTCAACAACTATTGGATAGATTGCACTGAAGGTGATACAGACATTCATGTCTCTAAACTGACTTTGGTGATCCTCTGGCTTTTCATATAGCACCACCAGCAGGTCACAGTTCTCACTTATCCAGTGAAACATCTCAACATCTACTTGATGGATTGACACAAAGTTTTATACAGACTGTTATGGTTTACAGAAATTCTGGCTCATGAAGCTACAAGCCACTTTTCATTGGAAGTAGTTAAGCTACAGCAAAACTACACTTTTGTTGAAAATAGCAAGCTACTCAGAAAAAGTATATTAACACACTGAAGGTATTTCACATGAAGAAACTGGTTGCGCTACCTTGCTACTTATTATATATGTGTGTGTAATGCTTCCAGTAGCTATTCTATATACAGTATATATATATATATATATATATATATATATAAATATATAATAGCTTCTGGAAGCATTACATGCTCAATGCTACTGGGAAATGTAGTTCAACTAGTAGCTACATGTAGTGTTGTAACTAGCACTACCATCAGGTTGACATTTTTGTTTCACAGTGACATGTCTCCACTATCGGATGGATTACCGTGAAATTTGTTTCAGACATTCATGTTCCCCTCAGGATGAATTGTAATAACTTTGACGATCCTCTGACTTTTCATCTAGCGCCATCATCAGGTCAAAATATGTATTTGTCCAACACAACAAATATCTGCAGAACTAATGACATTCCCTTCAGCCTTAGCTGTACATTATCTTCAAACATTGGTATGTTACCATTGTCATTGTGAGCATGTTAGCATGCTGACGTTAGCATTTAGTACAACCTCAGAGAGCCGTGTGGCTGTTGACTCTTAGTCTTGTTAAGGTAAAAAGGGTTTGTTACATTACAGAAATAGAAACTAGAGCCAGTGGAGGGTTACATCAGGGACAATTCAGAAACCTCTATTACATATGGAGCAAATCACACTATAAAAGAACAGATCAGTTTCAACCACACTGGGTTTTCCTCAGGTTGTGGTTGGGGAGGTACTGCACTGACACAAGCTGCATTGTTTGCACTGCATTGTGTACATTGCTGTGACAGTATAGTTTTCATACTAATAATCACACAAGTTAACCTTGATCTGAATCATTCCAATGTGGATTGGAGAACTTCTTTTACACATTCGAGAGTTTTGTTGTAACTTGAACATGAGTTGAACATGAGATTATTTTATGCGATTTTATATACATTTGCTGCATCATGATATATTGACATCAGAAAAATATTCTTATGAATGCTGATTTCAACTATATATCATCTAGCCCTATTGCAAAATAGTGCTAGTCACTGCACTTTAGGAACAATACTTCTAGTGTCATGACGGTGAGGTACAGTGGTATGTTCAAAGCATACTGAAAAGGTGGAGCTGATTCAAAATAATGAGCTGTGTGTGTGGTCCCCCTACCAGCCGTTTGACCCGTGCAGTTATTCTTAACACAGTCTTAAGTCTACTGTGCTTCTCTAAGTTTAACAGAGGTTCAGTTTGTTCTGTGCTAGTAAGTTGTACAACAGTCTGATACTTTGATTTCAGCTCAGTGTTTACCTCATTAACCACATAGTTCTCATCAATGTCCGTTTCCCTTACAGCTGTGGACAGTGAAGTGGGTCCATTCCACCATAGCTGGCTCTCAATAAGGCTCTGTGCATGCTGACCTTGTGTAGGCAAGTCAGCAGGGCTCATTTTGCCAGCACAGTGGGACCACAACTCTGGGTTGGTGAGCCCTTGTATTTCAGTCACTCTATTGGCCACAAAAGGCTTCCACCGCTGGGCTGAGCTGCGGATCCAATGAAGAGATCCAATCGAGTCCGTCCACAGGTTTAGCTGGTTCTTCTCCATGTTCAGTGGTTTGAGAAGACTGTGTCCTAACCTCGCTCCAACAAGTGCACCCATCAGCTCCAAACGAGGCAATGTCATTTTCTTTAGTGGTGCAACTCACGACTTTGAGGCCACAAAACTTGTAACAGTCTCTACTTGTTTGTTTTGTCCTTGTAGATATGCCACAGCACTGTAAGCCTTTTCACTTACATCACAGTAGACATGCAACTACTGTGTGAGTCTGGCTGAATCTCAATGTGGTACCACCTGGGAATGGCCACCAGGTGAAGCAGTGGTATCTCTGCACACCACTGTTCCCATTTGTCAGTCAAATCAGTGGGTAATGGTTCATCCCAGCTGAGCCCTCTTTCCCAAATTTCTTGAAAAAGGCACTTCACTCTAACAGTAAAGGGAGTGAGAAACCTAATGGGGTCAAATATGCGGGCTGCTGTTTGTAGTACACCTCTCTTTGTGTTTTCCTTGTCTTTTAAAATGTCCATTAGTCCTCTTTGATCAAACACAAAATCATCTTCCTCTGGTCTCCACACGAGTCCTAGAACCTTGAGCACATTTCCACAGGACTCTGACTCTCCAGTGCACTGTACTCCTTTTTCTTTCCACATTGCTCTCAGATCAGGTGAGTTGGTTACCCATTTGCACAGGTTCATGCCTGCCTGAGTGTCTGTACTGCCTTTGGTTTTTTTGGGGGTTTTTTTCGAATTGTTTGAGATGTTTTCCTATTGTGGCAGCGAGCAAGAAACGGCCGGGAGACACTCCAAAAACTACTCTGTTCATTCTCAGGACACGTACCTCATTTTTACAGTCTTTAGTTGGAGGTCCATGCAGCCACAGGAACCTAACAGCGTCTTTGTCCTTTTCTGAAAGAGAGATCTGGAGAAAAGCCTTGTTATATCTGCAGTGAATACTATCTCGTGCAGTCTGAACTGAATAAGCACATCCAGCAGGTTTGGGTTTAGGTTGGGTCGAGTGTACAAACAGTCATTGAGTGATGAGCAACCTTCCTCATGTGATGATGCATCAAATACCACTCTCAGTTTTTTGTGGCCTTGTCTTCTTGTACACCAGCGTGATGTGGCATGTAATATTTCACAGTCTCTTGTTTCTCCGCCACTGTTGTATCCTCTATTGCATCCTCACAAATGCCTTGCTGGAGGTAGTCCTGTATAACATTGTTGTACCTGGCATACAAGGTTGCATCAGTTTCAGTTTTTTCACAAGACTCTCAAAACGTCTCTTTGCTACCCTTAAGTTGTCCGGAAGTTGTGTCTTATCTGCTCGCCATGGCAACTCTACTTGGTAGCGGCCATTTTCAAATGTAGTTGTCTTTTCAAAGTCTCGTAGGACATCCGAGTCCTCTGGGCTCTCTGTCTGACTGTTGACTATGTCCAAGGACTCCACTTCCCAGAATGCATGTAGCTCTTTAGAGATCTGGGTGTCTTCAGTCAAACTAATGTGCATGTAAGTGGTGTCTGTAACACTGGAGGTAGCCACTGGCCCCTGTAAAGCCCATCCAAAAATGCATTCAACTGCTACAAGTGAGTTTGTAACCCTTTAGACCTTACCAATAACTGCCTGTCAGAAATCTGCTCCTATTAACACTTGCAACTCTTGGTCGTTAGCACCCTCTAGTGGAAAGTCTGCAAACTGCAGCCCTCTTTTCTTTATTTCTGTTTGAATGGGCTTGCGCGGGACCTTAATCAGAGCTGTACACACCTGAGGAGTCTCTACTGCCTCTGTCTCAAGTCTCTTTTCAGTGTTCCACATGTTCTCAAGCTGAACTCTCACAATATTGCATTTCTCTGTCACAGGAGAGGTGGAACCAAAAACATGGAGGTTGAGTGTCTCTTGCCTTACAACTGGCAACCCTAGTGCTCTGACTATGCTTCTGTGAATGAAACTATGCTGGCTGCCTCCATCTAACAGACAGCGAGTTATCTTTCTCTCTTTTGGGCCTACAGTCCATGCCTTAACTGTCTGAAGCAGTACTGTCTTCTGAGTATCTGTCTTAACCTTTACAGGACTAGTCACAGAAGACAACACAGCATCTGTAGTAGTCGCACTGTTGGTAGGGTCAACGTCTGGCTTAGCTTCTGACTGTTCACAAACTGACTGGCGGTGTCTGCAGTTGCATAAGCTACAAGAAACTTTAGCTCTGCAGTACTTCGCTATGTGCCTTGGTCCTAAACATACATAACACCTACCCAGTTTTCTCAGTTTTTCTTTGCGTGCACCTACTGTATGGTCTGGACAGTTCTCCGGTTTGTGGTTACTACTGTCACAGTATACACAGGTCTGGGGTGCGCTGTTAACTGTGTGCAAAGCAGTCGCCGATGGGACGTTCCACTTTCTGGGTTTAACATCACCGGCGTAGGACGTCCTCCCCGTTGGCTTGTTGTTTGGAGTAAGGTCCTTCATAGTGTGGCCTTGTCTGGTAAGCTGGAGCGCCCGTTCTCTGCTCTGCACCTCGTTCTGTAGAAACTGGATCAGCTCAGGCACCTTCCATTCGTTGGTCGAGTCCGGTCTGCGGGTGTAGGCTAATGCTATATCTTCTGGGATGAGCTGCATAAGCACCGGACATAGCAGGCAGCCATAAGTGTCACTGTGAACTCCTAATGACTCCAAGCTGCGTATCTGGATCTCACATTCATCATACAAGTGCCTCAGCGCAGCCACATTAGAAGATCTTTTAACAGGAGTCAAGTTCAATAGTTTAGACATGTGGGCACTAATCACAATGTCCTTTCTCCCAGCACGATGTTCCTGTTTTTTTTAAACCAGGCAACACTTTAAGACAGAAACTCGTTCACCCAAAGGACAACAAGGAAAACTGCAAAGAACGGTACATAGGTGAGACTAAACAGCCACTTCACAAAAAACTTTATCAGCACAGACGACACGGCACTCAGAATTGCAGAGCGCCGTACATTTGCATCTAAAAGCTACAAACCACACATTTGAAGACAGCGAGGTGAAGATTCTAAGTAGAGAGAAGAGTTGGTTTGAACAGGGTGTCAAGGAAGCCATTTTTGTGAAAAAAGAAAACCCCTCTTTGAACAGAAATGGTGGTCTGAGATTCAATCTGCCCAAAGTTTACCACAGTGCATTAGCACCTTGGTCACGCCAATCATATGCTAATCAGGTACTTAACAGTGATGAGGAAGGTGCAGCCAGAAAACAATAGGCCTGATTACTGATTACTGGGCCATCATGGAAACAATTAGGTCAGTTTCAGGTGAAACTAGCTAATCAAGAGATACTCAGGTAGACTCCTTCCTGAGGGCAGGTCTTATGTAACACAGAGTAGCTTAAATTTCTGAGTTCCCGTTCCATTTTTTCACAATTGAGAATGACTTCCGGATGGGAGCCGAAACGTCTTGATTCTGAAAACAGTGTCCAGATGACTACGACTGAAACCTTTTCTACGATAGAACACTCCTGGACGAATGAGGGACTACACCGTCTTAATATCTCGTTTTATTAAGTCTGTTATTTAACTAATTCCAATTCAGTTGATTGCCAGTAGCAGGAGATGTGTTATATTATTCAGCAGGAAATCAGAAAATGTAAGCAGTAGCCTGTGCGGGTATATAGTATGTAAAACATATAATGTTTTTTAAATATTCCTATGATTTTTTTCTGTTGTATTTCTATTGTGATTTTATCCACATTTATAGCAGCCACAGTATCAGTATAATATTATCGTGACTATCTTATCCAGGGCTTTACAGATAACAGGAGAGAGTAGGCGGAATATTCACATCCTCATCAGCACTGACACAGCTAGCGTGGTGCCATATTTCATCACAAACAGGACAACACACAACGCTGCAGTGTTATCAGCTATTAGTGCCAGATTACCACCATGAAACTAGAGGAGGAGTCGGACATCTTTTCTATGTTGAGTGTCAATTTACAAAGCTGAAGATGACTGGTGTGCCAGTGGCGTTTGTTAATGTGCATGGAATTTATTTAAAATGTATGCACTGATACTTAGTTGCACCACTATTGGAAGTTTGAACTTGTTTATAATAATAATAATAGAGTTTTAGGACTATTACTCACGCAGGATCCCCTCTCTCATTCATACAAACAAAACCATGTTGTGATGTAAGCTACTAAGTAGTAAAATGTAAACTGGGCTTTCCAATTAGTACAATCCCTGTCCCTGCCTTTCGCTGCTCTTGTTATGTCTGGTCTGCATGTTGATACTTTCAGCTGCACACATGCCTCAGAATGGTCTCCTGTTAGCCGACGGTGAGACATGGGATGTCACTGATGTCCACACGTTTATCCTCAGCCACACTGAACACTGTTGCATTTGTCAGTACAACAGTTTGCTGGATGTGTACATTTTCAGTAATGCTCCTCTTAACAGTTCTTGCAGACAGAGGCAAATTTTCAATCCTGATATGATGGTGTCTTTATTCTGCAGTCCATCAATCAAAACCTTTGCACTGTTGAGGACAGCCTCCTTTATGTATTTTCTGTCTAAGAATGGTTTCCCACTTTAAGCAATACACTTTTTATAGCTGCCCTCTGAAGCCTGATGTTTTACACATGCTACTTTGCTTTTGAAGTTTTTCTCATGAATAGTTTCAGAATGACACTTTACACTTGATGTTCAATACACCACATTTTCACAGCAAAATGCACCGTTGAAAAGGCCTGCAGGATTTGTTCCTGATGTCGCATGTACCCCTTGTCATAGGTTGCGGCCCTGAACTGGAGGCTTAAAAGTCAAAAGCCCAACATGCTGTTGTTAAAGGCTACAATGTTTATCCCACCCTGCAATGAAAAAATGTTGAATGAATTGAACAACATACTGGCAGCTTTTCTGTCTTTACCAGTAGTAGGTCTAAAACGTTTATTCTTAATGTGGAGCTAGTTCATGTTTCCAAGAAAAAAAAGAAGCAAAAAGAAGAGTATGAAATTGCTCAGGGAATTTCATCACTGTTTACCCACTGAGTTTGATCTATTGTGTATGAGTAGAACCTTTGGCCTGAGGGTGGCATCAGAGAAAAAAGGTAACAGGGTCAGCAAAATTACTAGAAATCATAATCTGGGGATCATGAATATCTACCGCATATTTCCATTAGTTTTCAGGATTGTGTACCTTGTGTTGGTAAGGGGGAAATTCTAACCTGATGGTGGTGCTAGATGAAAGGTCACGGGGTCACCAAAATCATTAAGGATCATCTTCTAGGGACAATGAATATTTATACCAAATTTCATGGCAGATAAGATGATGGGGGAGGTAAATTCTTATAAAGTTGTTGTGGTTCTTACTAACTGCAGCTGCAGAGGATTTGAAAGGTCTTAGCTCAAATAAGGCCCTTTTAACAAAAACAACAAAACAAGAGCTGTTGTAGCTGTTGAACTATTGACTAATTATGAAAAAACTAATTAAAATGAGAGTAATATGAGAAATTAACCAATTAGTAAATGAAAAGAAGTAAAAACATCCACACACTTATCTCCACTGTTAACAACCAGTCTATAGTCTAATCTTTCAGTCCAGGGACCTACATCAGAGCATGAGACTTGGAGGGGTCATCAATTATCTATCAGCACACCTGAGGTGAGATAGATAGATAGATAGACAACACACACACACTAGAGTATAATGTCAGATATTTCTTTTTACACGTTTGTAATGTTTTGACAGTTAACTATCCACACACAGAGATATAACAAACATGTTTAAACTTAAACATGCCTAAAGACATACAAAACGAAAACAAATACAGAAACATAAATTAGATAAGACACGTCAGAATTGCCTGAAAAGGCATCAGTTGTCAATCTGTCATAAATAAGAGGATAATTTATTGTAAGCCAAGAAGTTAAACACAGAATATTAGACCTACATATTCTGACAGTATGCGCAGAGATCATAACATGGCTTTCATATCAAACTCATTAAGGTGAAGTTTAAAGGTTTTTTTGTTTAGGGAGAAGTCTGAATTATTCCAAATTGGTGTGCAAAGATGATGTAACTGTAACTTGGCCAGGCACAGTGACTTACTAGAGTCTCACTGGCTGCCTGGCAACCGCTCAGAGCCAAGAAATAGTTCAGCACATAACCCCATACATAGTGAGCTTTAGAGGTGCTGGTTACCTTTGGACAGATCCAAGCTAGCTGTTTCCAACTGGTGAAAAATTTTAACAGGCACCAAAAAATACGAGCACATTACTCCTGTGCTAGCCAACTTACACTGGCTGTCCATTACATTCCATATCAATTTTATTGATAACGTTGTTCCTAGATCCCGGCTTGTGACCAAAGGTGATCGGGCCTTTGCTGTTAAAGCCCCCAGACTGTGGAATACTTCGCCTACCGAGACCGGACAGGCTTTCGTCATTAGGGTCTTTTAAATCACTTCTTAAAACTTATTTTTCTAGAAAAGCATTTATGAATATTTATTATTCCATATCCTTGCCATTTAATTTTTTTTAAATTGTATTTTATCCTCCTGTGTTTTATGATCCTTCTGTTTTTATTCTTTGTTTTTATCTACTATTTTTTGTTTTTGTTTTTTGTAACCTTGTTAAGAAAAGTGCTATATAAATAAAGTTTATTATCATTATTATTATTATTTCCCTTTGCCTCAAGTCTTTATTCATTATTATATATTTATATATATATATATATATATATAGCTTTTGTTTGAAGCGACTGCTAACATTTCTCGTTGGAAGGTCAATCAATCGACTACAATGGGACACAAAATAACCAGAAAGGGACGCAAAGCAACAAAAACACAAAACGATGTAAAACGACCAGTAAGTGACACCACGTCTGCCTCAGTCCCATTTTTGCTCATTCTTCCTCTCTGGCCCTCCATTCAATCACCTCTTTCTTACCCCATGCCAATGCATTTCATTGGCATTCTCCTTCCATCCACCAGATGCCCTCAGACTTTTCTTCCTTCATTCCAGATCCTGCCACTCCTATCTCCCCACCTGCACCTCATTCCCGCATCAGCTACTCACATGCTGGCCCAGATCCATTGTTGTACATATATGTATATGTGTATATATATATATATGCCAGCTCAGACGTCGCTCCGGCTCAGACGTCGCCCGGCCAAACAAGGTCTGCATCAGGTGCTGGAGAACCAGAGCACCGTGATGAAAAATGGTCTACTGGAACAAGACGGAGATGGGCAAGATGCAATAATGAATGCAAGGCAACCCCGACGCCAATTACAACAGCTAAGTGAAGTACCATCAGAAAGTCTCCTAGAAGATGTGAATGCAGCATTGATTGCCATCCCTACCACAACCATCACCGAAACCAATGAGCTGATATACACTTCAGCAGCAGTGATCCTCGAGATGCTTGGCTATAAGAGTAACCATGGGAGCCATGAGAAACAATACCCACCATGGAAACGATGGCTGGAGGCTAAAATCAAGGAGGCACGGAGAGAAGTGAGCCAACTGACAGAGGTCGAGAGGGGTGCAATGAAAAAACAAGTACCCTGAATGGCTTACCGAAGGGCGTACAATCCTGATCCTGAAGGATCCCTCAAAGGGTACAGTCCCATCCAACTATCGGCCAATAACCTGTCTCTCCACAACATGGAAGATAATGTCAGGCATCATCGCGGATAAGATAAGTGGACACATAGATCAATACATGAGCAAAGCACAGAAGGGCATTGGCAAAGGAACCAGAGGAGCCAAACACCAACTCCTGGTTGACAGAACAGTCACCCAAGACTGCAGAACCTGACACACCAACCTGTGCACTGCCTGGATTGATTACAAGAAAGCATTTGACTCAATGCCACACACATGGATCACTGAATGCTTGGAGATGTACAACATCAATAGGACTCTAAGAGACTTCGTTGCAAACTCGATGAGGCTGTGGAAAACCACCCTTGAGGCCAATGGCAAGCCACTTGCACAAGTATCCATCAAATGTGGCATATACCAAGGAGATGCTCTGTCCCCACTGCTGTTCTGCATAGGTTTGAACCCCCTCAGCCAAATAATCAACAAGACTGGCTATGGATACCAACTCAGGAATGGGGCCACCATCAAGCTATACGCTAAGAGCGAGCGGGACATCAACTCACTGATCCACACCACCAGGATCTACAGCTCTGACATTGGGATGTCATTTGGGCTTGAGAAGTGCAGTCGAATGGTGACAAAGAGAGGGAAGGTAGTCCACACAGAAGGGGTCTCACTCCCAGAAGGAACAATAGCAGATATTGAGGATGGTTACAAGTACCTTGGAATACCACAGGCAAATGGCAACCTCGAAGAGGTAACAAGGAAAACAGCAACTGCCAAATACCTCCAATGAGTAAGGCAAGTCCTAAGAAGTCAGCTCAATGGCAAGAACAAGGCCCAGGCAATAAACAGCTACCCCCTGCCAGTGATCAGATACACTGTGGGAATAATAAGGTGGCCAAAGGAAGAGATACAGACCACAGATGTTAAGACGCGAAAGCTCCTCACCATGCATGGAGGGTTCCATCCCAAATCCAGCACCCTGAGACTGTACGCTAGCCGTTAGGAAGGCGGCCGTGGACTAGTGAGTGTGAGCGCCACTATCCAGAATGAAACATCCAAGATCCACAAGTACATCAAAGATAAAGTCCCAACAGATGATGTGCTCAGTGAATGTCTCAGGCAATGGGGAACAGAGGAAGAGGTGCTGGAGGAGGGACCATCATGGGAGGATAAACCCCTACATGGGATGTACCACCAGAACATAACTGAAGTGGCTGATATCAAGGAATCCTACCAATGGCTAGAGCGGGCCGGACTGAAGGACAGCACAGACGCACTCATCATGGCTGCACAGGAGCAGGCCCTGAGCACCAGAGCAATAGAGGCCCAGATCTACCACACCAGACAAGACCCATAGGCTGTGCAAAAGGGCCCCTAAGACAATCCAGCACATAACTGCAGGGTGTAAGATGCTGGCAGGAAAAGCATACATGGAGCTCCATAACCAAGTTGCTGGCATATTGTGCAGGAACATCTGCATGGAGTATGGACTGGAAACCCCAAGGTCAAAGTGGGAAACACCTCCAAAGGTGGTAGAGAATGACCGAGCCAAGACCCTGTGGGACTTCCAGATTCAGACTGACAGAATGGTAATGGCGAACCAACCATTGGTGGTGGACAAACAGCAGAGGAAAGCCGTTGTGGTTGACGTGGCAATACCAAGTGATGGCAACATCAGGAAAAAGGAACCCCCAAACTGGAGAAGTGGCTACAGCAGATCCCTGGAAGAATACCAGACATCTCGGTCCAGAAAAGTGCAGTACTAGGAACAACAAAGATACTGCGCAGAACCCTCAAGCTCCCAGGCCTCTGGTAGAAGACCCGAGCTCGAAGGATGAGACAACCTGCGGAGGGTGAAGGACGAAGTTTTTTTTTTTATATATGTTTATATGTATATGTATATGTATGTGTGTGTGTGTGTGTGTGTGTGTGTATTCAATTCAATTAGTTTAGCACCAGTTCATAACAGAAGTTATCTCATTGCACTTTTCCTACAGAGCAGGTCTAGACTGTACTCTTTATAATATTATTTACAGAGACCCAACAAATCCCACTATGAGCAAGCACTTGTCAACAGTGGCATGAAAAAACTACCTTTAACAGGCAGAAACCTTGGACAGATCCAGACTCAATGGTGGGTGGATGCCGTGTTAGGTTTTGAGAGAGAGAGAGAGAGAGAGAGAGAGAGAGAGGTTTTGGGGGAGGGGGTGGGGAGAGGGAGGCACAATACAAATACCACATAGAATTTTTAAAATAGTAATAATGTAATGGTCGTGGTAATATTAATAGTAATAATAATAGGAATGACAGCTATAGGAAAAATAATGTCAGTATTAGTAACAGAGCCAATAACAACAACTGTAGTAGCAGTTGTCGAGCAGGAACACAGGGGGCAGCAGGTGGCCCACAACCACAGATCCAGTCTCTGCAGCTCAGGAGGCAGAAATACCTGCTGAAAGTGACAGAAGGAGAGAGGAGAGAAATGAGAAAGCACAGAACTACAGGAGAGAGAAGATGTCGAGTTAGTAACATGCAGTAATGGGATAAAAATGTATACAGATGTAGAGGGAGAGGAGGAGAGAGGTGCATCATGGGAAGTCTCCCGGCAGTCTAGGCCTATAGCAGCATAACTAAGGGATGGTTCAGGACTCACTCAAGCCAGCCCTAACTATAAGGTTTATCAAAGAGGAAAGTCTTCAGCCTACTCTTAAATGTGGAGATAGTGTCTGTCCCCCAAACCCAAACTGGGACCTGATTCCACAGAAGAGGAGCTTGATAACTGTTGTTTTCTTTTCTAGTCTCCCTTTCCCTCTTTTAGTTTTTGCATTTTTAGTTTTAATGTATTTCTTTTTTTATTATCATTTTTCTTTTCTTCTCATGCTGTTCCTGATACCATCTCTCACTCACACACAAAATTGGGTGTTGCTCAGGAGATAAACAAAATATCTAAATATGACTTTGTGAAACTTAAGTAATTATAAAAAGAATTTATATATCAAAAGAGAAAATTAAATAATGATTTGGAGACAAGAAATTGAAAGCCCAGTATTTTCCCACCCTGAGATAAATACTTTCCACTGTTGGTGTCTGGTGCTGCTCTGTAGGCTGCTGGAGGAGGAAGCAGGGGGATTACCAGCTTACCAGGGACTTCCCCTCCTCCCTTCCACTCTGTGTAGCTGTTGAGGAACTGTTACTCCACTGGAAACTTTATCACTACATTGTGAGAACTGCATTGTAAATGAATAGTGCAGAGCAAGCAAAGGCAAGTCATGGTATATTATGTAATACCAAGGCTAAAATTGTCCACTGTCACTGATTATGAAATCACAGGAACACTCTGTTGGCGTTTTGCTTGAAAATATTGCCAGACCCCTCCACTGTCATTTCACAAATAAATAAATAGCAGCTGTAACAAAGCAATTGTCACTTCATGTGTGAAATCATGAGGAATTGTTCTTTGATTGTGGCTTAGTGGTAGAGCAGGTCGTCCACCAATCGGAAGGTCGGTGGTTCGATCCCAGCTTCCCCCGGCCCACATGTCAAAGTGTCCTTGGGCAAGACACTGAACCTACAACCTACTGTGTGTGTGAATACATTACTTTCTTTCAACTGAAGAGCAGTTGGCACCTGCCATCAGTGTGTGAAAGTGATATGTAGTTGCTGTGTGAGTAGTCAGAAAAGACTAGAAATGTGCTATATAAATACAGTCCATTTACCATTTATTTTTTGTGGAGGTAGGATCAATGAAAATTTGGGCTTCATCAGAAAAGAATGCTGTGCATAGACTTTCATAAGAAAGAAGTATTGAATTTGGGTTTATTACTCAACACCATTTTTAGCTACTGTAGCCTGGAAATCCATATTTGGGCAAAGGGTAGAGCTGATGTGAGTAAGAGGAATGACACCTGTCAGTTAAACAAACATGCTTCTAATGTCCCAATATTTTGAACATGTTTTGTTCTGTTGTCAGTCTGCCAGTTTGTAATATCGCCTGTTATTTTAGACATTTTTTCCCTGTCCAGCTCCCACTTTTCCTCACCCCCAGACCTTCACACGCACCTGCAAACCTGCTCCCAGTTACCTCGTCACCTCCCCTGCATGTTACCATTTTCCCCTTGATGATCATCTATTGTGTCATAGAGCACTGCTTACATTATTTCCCAGCTCACAGGAAAGCAAGAAATTGATCTACCCCTGAGTGGAAGAAGCAGTCCACTGCCTAATCCTCAGTAACGTTATTTTTGAGTTACTGAGTTCAAGAAAGTTTTAGACCACACAACCTCGGGACATGAGAGAGCTCAGAGCCTGTTAAATCTTTCCATTTCTTTATATAACAGTGGTTTTAAACACTGACCCCCTGTGGACATAAAAGGTGACACTGAAAAGTTTGTAGCTAGCTCTGTTAACTGGACGAAAGCTGTAGTCAGCTAGGATTCATAAATTTGCTGGCGACAAACAGAAGTGTATTTGGCCATACATTATTTTGCCGAAAATGTGAGTGTTCAGAACATGTTGAGCATTGGGATGGACAGCAGCAGAGAAATGAATTATGCTAAAGGGAAGGTTTCAGAAGGTTTTATGGATGTTGATACCTTTTTATTGGCTGTGAAACTGTGACATTGTTGGAATCAATTGAAAATGTTGTCTACATCTGCAAAAGAGCAAGTTACAAACTTTCCTGAGCTACCAAGTGTTTAATATTCAATATAAAGATTTTCAGTGGCGCATTTCATTAAGGCAGTTCCATCTTGGCTTCATCATAAGCAGTGTCAATGACCAGATTCACCACATTTGCCCAAATTAAATTCTGGTGATGTATCAAAACTAAAAGTCTAAAATTGTCCTCTATAGCAATGAGCCAAAGCCCCCTCCAGAGAGTTCACCAATGTTATTGTTCATCCCTTTGGTATCCTTTGGTATACAGCACAGTCAGTTCAACTGGTAAACACGAGTGTGCTGTAATATCTGCTTATGATAATCACCTCACAAAATGTAGTGGTGTCTATCCATGCAGATAGCTTCCATTTCTAATGAAGCTTGGCCCACCACACCACAGCACAATGCAATTCCATTCACTTCCATTGCATTGGAATGGTGGCAAATATCTCAAAACTTACTGCAGATATAATCCAAACTATCTGCTTGGCATGACACCACTGGGGCTAATTTGGGTGAAGTGACACATCAAACTGATGCAGTTTTTGTGCAGATTTATTTTTTGTGTGTTTTAAGGAAACATGTTACAACCTCAGTGCACAGTAAGAGGCCATGGAACACTGGTTGTTGTAACCTGTGGTTGACAAATCAATCATAGTGCTGCAACTTCTCCCCACCAGTGTTTTTCTTTTGTTGTGTTTTTTTACATTTTCTAGTTCCACATCCTAGTTCTAATACACTGAACACAGCCCTTACAGACATACTTTTCTTTTGAAAACGTGTTTTTATTCAAACATTTTTACAGCACCACAGGAGCCATGGCATTATTTGCAAAGGTCAGTAAAAAATTACATTGACAAACTGATTAAACTTATCTGCTTCAATAAATAATTTAATAAATTATATATAATATCCAGCACAAATGCTGTTTAGGTCATTCATTAGAAAAACACATGGCAACACACATAGAAATAAATAAATATATGTATGGATCAATAAATAAATAATTGAATAAATAAAATAAATATGATAATGTTATGTTGAATAAATACGTCCTCTAGAATCCACTTCTGTCAGCCTGTAGTGACACAATAAATATGCAGCAGTACATTCGCACAAATGTTAAAGACAGTAGAGATTGAGCATTGCAGTACAGCAAAAGGTACTGACACTAAGGCAACAGTACATAGTACATAACATTATAGACCCACAGATATATCTATGGTAATACATTACAGCGAGCTCTTTTGTTCATTGCTTTAGTTAACATAGCTCGGTTTACTTGCAAACTTTAAATGGCTTCTTAAATGCAGTCATTTCAAGTTTGGGTGTAAAGTGTTTAGAGTGGTGTAAACCTTCTGTGGGCACCTAACATTCAACAGTGTAAGTGAGTCCAGGCCTCACAGTGGAGCCACCATGAAGCCTGATGGCCGATGTACATTCACATCTTCACCTACTGCCTTCAGTCACCTGTCCTCACAGGGCAAACACACCAAAGAAAGTTTTCCCCGGTTCGTCCTCCAGGTAGGGCAGCATCTTCTTGTCCATCACCGTCTTCAGTCTGTCCCCTTTCTTCAGGTTAAACACAGCTCCCATGTACACGGCCGAGAACCAGCTCCCCTCTTGATCCAGATCGCTGCTGGCTGTCTTTTGGCAGGCAGTGCGGACAGAGTGCAGGATGGTCTGGTAGGACTTCTTGGCGTCATCGTTCCCATACGAGGTGGACCAGCGCTTAACAGTGTGGCTCAGGTGGACCATGGAATTAGAGGTGGTGTCATCAGCATCACTGCTGCTGCAGCTGACCCGGAAAGACGCTTGGCTGTAAATGAAGTAGAGGCCATTTTGAGGAATCACAATTTCATTGTTGTTGAGCTCCAGGCCTCCTTGAGAGTGGGACTGGTCCACCTGATTCTTCCATTCCACTGAGGTATTCATGTCAGGGTTGTATTCTCCTGTTGAAGAGTATAAAGAGATGGTGAGGGAGATGATCACAAGTTTCTGACAGTTGGCGTTAAAGCAGAATCAACTATTAATGAAAAGGACAGCGAGGATTTCAAGGAATTTTACTGTCCATCAGAATGTGATGGAAATTTGTATTTGATGTGGCTCAGGAATAAAAAAGTAAGAGTAATTTCTGATGAATTGCATTACAGTGAAGTGAGATCATTTCTCAGTTTGCTGTTGAGCCCCACCACATCCTCAGGTTTACCTAGAAATCTGCTTCAGGTATCCCTAGTACCCACCTAAGGGACTAGAATTGCCTTAATGTGCACATCCTAAACAATTCTTAGAATTTCTTCAAGAGTCCCATGAACATCCTCAAGAAGCCTTAGAACTTCCTGAAGGACCCCTAACCCTAACCCCTAATTCTGACCTACTAAATGGCCCCTAGAACTGCCCTGAAGACCAGTGGCTTCAGAACCACTGGACTAATAAAACCAAAAGTTCAAATTCTACACAGAGTGCCAGTCCATAATATATCTGCCATCAATTTTCTCAATTGTGCTTATTATACATATCAAATAGCTCTAGGTATTCTTTGATGCTGAATATGTTGCTTGTTTTTACCTTGTAAATGAATGGCTGCTCTTACATTTGAAATTTGCCTCAGTGTGTGACGAAGATCTGGAAAGAAGAGAAGAAGGTTTATAAAATGGGTTATACCACAACAGCTCCACTTTTCACTATGTGACATTCTGGTGCAATCGGTGTCAGGGTTGTACTGTTACACTGACTTATTAGATGCTACAAAGCCATCAGTATCAACCTTAACAGTACAGCACTGAACTTTTGAGAGAATTAAAGGAAAAGTTCTTACCAAAATTGTCTTCATCTCGTCCTGGGCCCTGTTTCAAGAAGAGAAAGATAAAGAGACTGTTATAGAATGGCTGGGTTGAGGTGAGTCGGGCCACTCGCTGTGCAAGACATCTGAGCCCTTCAATAATTCAGAGTCTAATCTTAAGACTTGTGTTCCCACCTTGGCATGCCTGTTGAAGACGAGGACAGCAGCAGCACCAGTGAGGCAGAGTGTGAACGCCAGTAGGGCTGTGGTTAGCTTTGAGCTGGGTTTGACACTCTGCATCGTTTGTTTTCTGGCTTCTGTGTCGACAGCGGCGTCCAGCAGTACCTTGCATTCACCCTCCATTGCTTTGAATTAGTTCCTTCTATCACTTCAAGTCAAACTGAGCTCTTAGCAGCTTTATTGAGAGCTTTCTTTCTTCTTCTACTGCTGCTCTGGTTTGTTGACTGACACTCAGCGAGTGCCTCTTTTAAAAACAGTTTCCTCCTGGGAGGGAAAATCCAGTGATGTCACTCATTGTGAGTGAGTGGAGATTTGATGAGGAAGAGAGACCCAGAGCTGGGGACCACACACTCCTACACACATGGCATCTATATGACTGTGTTATCCCAGTAGCACATACACACAAACACCTGCGTAGAAATCCCTTTTACAACTCAGTGCACACAAACACCCACAAGTATACAGATACTCACACACAGACAGGGATACACACATAATGACACATGCACTCAAACACACATATGCTCACATTCTGCCGTACACATGCACACCAAAACTACAGAAAATCCACAAAACACACCGAGTCCACCGTTTTAAACTAGAAATGAACATTTTAGCCAATCATACCACATCAAATGTTGGGTGTTTACGTATGTTGTGGTGTACTGGTCGTCTCTAAGTGGGTCAGGTATATGGAAACGGGGTCAAACTGTAGGGTAAAAAGCCACAGATACATCATTCAGTTATTCATCAAGACATCTGCTGTGTTTGCCAGCCTCGTCAGAAATTAGTCACATTATCAGTTTATGATATTGCACTATCAAGGTCACTAAAGGTGATTGTGGAAACTAGAAATACAGTACAATGTCAGAAAGGAAAACTGATAAAACATGTTTTTACTGATAAATAGGTACATGATTACCTGAAACTAAATCATTTTCATAGCCAGTCAGGTTAACATGGTGTCTATGACTACACCACAGACCAACCATAACTAGCAGTAACAACTCCAATGAGTAAGGATGAGTGTGGATGTTGCATGTCTATTAGCAGGCAGGAGTATACGTTAGTCAGAGATTGACTCAGATCAGTGAAGCTCAACACTAGCTTGGATTTGTTGCCATAAATCTCAGCTTGAAGGAAAACAAGATGGAACTTTGATAACTGCAAGTTGAAAAATGTGGATGTGTAAAATATCGTAGAAAAGGTTTCAGTCGTAGTCATCTGGACACTGTTTTCAGAATCAAGACGTTTCGGCTCCGTCCGGAAGTCATTCTCAATTGAGAATGACTTCCGGACGATAGAACACTCCTGGACGAATGAGGGACTACACCGTCTGATGTGTAAAATAGTGACAAACAGTTAGCTGGTCTTTTCATCGTCACAGCAAATGGAAAACAGCCTGGAAAATGCAACATTCTCCTACATTTGCTGCCATAACAGTAAACTGCAAACTAGCCACAGTTTACATCAGACATTGATCTTTCAGATAATGAAAGAGTAATGTATAAAGAAAACATTTAAACCACAGTGCCAGCACTTCAAAAATCACTTTGGACTAGTTGTCTGTTGTAGAGAAAGCAAAACTAATACAAAGGAACACAAAGACTTCCATCCTACACTGTCACTTCAGTTTGAGATTGGTTTGACTTCTTGACCCTGCAAACACACCCTGAGGATATGGAACCAAGTCTGTATCTCTTTTTGGTTTCATGTGGATAACAAATGATAATCGCCTGATGGCAGAAATCCCAGATCTGGATTACTGCCAAAGTCTAATCAGTTGCTGCCTGGCCCCAGGCCTATCTGCCACCGAATTTCATAGAAAGCCACTCAGATGGTTTTTCCATCCCACAACTAGGCTGAAAACCAAACCTTCTTGGTAGAGATAAAGTAGAAGAAAAGATAGTGATTTCATCATAACTTACAGTCTAAATTTCAGTTTCATATGTAACAGTTTGTGAAGTTAAGGTTGTGCAAAATCGCAGCAGCTGTCAAATTAAGGAGGCTTTGTGTTTGTATCACAAATCTCATATCAACCATGTGACTCCATCATGGATGATTCAATTCAATTCAGTTTTATTCATATAGCACCAGTCCATAACAGAAGTGATCTCATTGCACTTTTCCTATAGAGCAGGTCTAGACCGAACTCTTTATAATATTAATTACAGAGACCCAACAAATCCCAAGGATCAGACTTCTTCAAACTGTAAACTTTTAAAAGCCACATTTCATGTCTACAATGGGTGAATCTTTCATACTCAAAATTTGTTGTGGGTGGAGTATCACCTTAAGGTGCTAAATGAGATCACTGATGGTACACCAGATAAGATGAGCCTGTGTTGTTCAAAAGCTGGTCACCAGCTAAACCACCGTTTATGGCCAGATCTGGCTGGATTCTCAACTGGGAAAAGTGGGCAACTGCCTCGGGGTCCCATCATATACAACGTAGATCTTACTTTTGTAGTTTTTTATTTCTATTATCTGTGAAAACAGTGACATAAAAAAAAAAATCCAAATGGGAAAAAAACACAAGTAGTCGGCCAATAGGACAGGTTGTAAACAGTTAACAGCAGTTAAGTTAAACTGTTCAGCTAAAACCACTTTATTTGGAGGATGAAACTGAAATGTCTAATAAAAAAAATGTCTAATAATATCTGATTGCACAGGAAAACTATGTACACACAACTACAGCGAGTACGGTAGGTCAAATTTGGAAGTTTGTGTAGTAATTTTCACTACCTAATTCGGCCCTGATCAAAGCTGACATCAGCTGCCTCTCTCAATAAATAATGTCATAACTTATTTGGCCCAGGGCCCCGTATTCGGGTTAATTCGGCCCTGATCAAAGCTGACATAAGCTGCCCTCTCTGTAAAAAGCTAAGCCATTGTGAGCTGGCCAGTGCAACTTGAATTGTTTTTTTTCTTGATGACCCTGATGAAGGCCAGCGGCATCAATGTTCTGCTTTCTACAGTAAACTTTTTCTTTAAAATACTGCAAAGTGTTGATGGTGTTTCACTGAAATCTGTGACCCATCAGATTCTGTGACACTAGAGGTCAACTAGGGCAAAAACACAAGAACACACAACAGAAAGACCTATATACTGCTAGCCACTCGTTCCTGCTATCACAGCTACCAAATGTGTGACCTAAATGGGGTCATCATTTTGGAAACAGCTAAAACACACTATGTGACCAGCAGTAGCAAAATTGAAATTCCTAATTAGGTCACAGAATAACATTGGAATTTTTACCATCAGCTGCATTTAAACAGCTGATGACATGTTATCATGTGGTCACTACCTTCTCACGCTATCCTCTACTAGATTGATTTGCTACAATGGAAAGTGAGTTTGTTATGATATACTGAAAGTTAGGTGATTAGATGCTACATTTGCTAGCCAACAAGCTGATATTATCACACCCATAATATGAATATGTATTATTATCGGTTATCTGAAAGCAGCACAAAAATACTTTGTCTAGACTGCAAATGGCATATTAACAAGATTTCACATTTAGAAACAGTAAGCTGCTGACAGCCATTGTTGATCACAAACCTCTAAAATGGCCACTGAAGGCTGTTATGTCACCTATAGGCCTTCATCACACTACTGTCATTTCCAAAATGAAATAAGAACAATTCAAGTTAGATTAATGCATAATTATTCTTTTTTTTATTGCAATAACTGGATTATCTCAATCAAGTTCAACCAGAGGGCAAAGTAGCTTCACACAGAACTGTACAAAAACTCCTTAGAACTGTTTTATATTGTGGTGGTGGTGAAAATATGGGCCCTCACACACACTGGCCAGAACCACAAAACTGTATTTAAACCTGATTATCATGAGGAAATTGTGTGTCATTGCAGTGACAAACATCAACAGAATACATAGCAGAATGAAGAATGAACATAATGAGTGTTTGTGAAATATTTACTGAATGTGTTAAGTAGAAATGTATAAAATAAATAGCATTAATTATAGCAAAAAAAATAGCAAAATTATAGCATTGAACACTTTTATATTATTGTTAAGTGTCACTTGACATCTCATTCAGTGAGAAAACTTGTGACTAAACTGCTTTTCCAGTGAGGGTGACTTCAGTAGGAGGGGAGTCTACCTGACAGCAAGACAGGAAGGATATGAAAAAGAGAATTTTTCCCCATGAACTGCCCCTTATGTGGTCTGTAGTATACTTTCATACACATTTACTTTTTACAAGTTTTTGCATCTCATTTGTATTAGGATTTGAAAGGAACTGTGGAGAAAAACTCCCCTCGCGTTGTGGTACATCACCCTGCTCTTCACGTTTTTTCTGTTTCTAAATCTGCCACAAAAAGCAAACTCCCTTCATCTAAAAAAAGATTTGATACTCTCCCCAGAGTCGCAGAGGAATACACAGTGTTTTTGTAGATTGGCCCACTGCTCAGCTTCCTCATTACAAGATGAGACATATCCCTGGTAGGTCATCAGCTCAACTCAAATATTTGCTGGAAAGAAAAGGTGGTAAGAAAGTCATGTAAAAATACTGGGTTACACAATGAATATGTGACTGATTACACATAATTACATCAGTTATATTGTGAGTTATATTGTGAAGTCACAGTTTAAGTTAGTTCTTCCTAAATCAGAAAATAAGGATGAGATATAATGCAGAGAGAGGTCTACCAAAGTGTAAACCAGTGGAATTTCCATCAGGGAGAGTGGCCAAATTTGTATCATTGGGCTTCCATGATGGGGAAGCATACAGTTGCTCCTTACTGTGCATGTGTACAATTCCATTTTTCAAACACTCTTTACCATTTCCCATCCTGGAGCCGGGCCTGGATGGGGAGCGCACAGGTGCCTGGTGATCTGCACCAATGGGGCCCAGACAGACAACCTGAAAAACCACAATGGGTTTGCCACTACGTGAGCTCACGCCTGCAACTGCAGTTCCATGTAGTTCCATTCTTGGAGTCTCTTGAAGTCACTTTGGTACTCTTGAGTGGTGCTTTGTTATTGGACTGCTGTGCCAGTCATGGACTGTCCACCATGTTCAAACACAAGGTAGTTCGTAAGGGTACTTAACACGAGAACACCTTAAGTTTGATGATCGACTTTGTAGTTGTTTCATGAGGTCTGCAGCCACATGTCTTGGACGTTGGATCAGATGGCTGGCAAGGCTGACAGACAGACAGAGGCTCCTGTTTGCAGAGTCAGCTGTCACCTCTGGAGGAACTTTTCTTGCATCCTGGGGTAGACTGGGGAGATGGAATTCAAGTGGGACATATTCAAAGCCTCCATTGTGGAGGCAGCTGCTCTGAGTTGTGGACAGAAGGTCATCAGTTCCCAATACGGCAGTAAACCAAGAACCCTTTGGTGGACAGTGAAGGACGTTATCGAGCTCAATAAAAATATGAATTCCATGCACCACCAACTGGAAGAACATCTGGATGCTGGCTGAGAACACACAGGAGGGATTATAGTATCCCATCTGTGCCTGGGAGGGGCCGTCAGTCCTCTGGACATTTAAATTCCCACTTGGTACTTACACTTATTTTATCTTATACTTATACCCACCTGGTACTTCATTTATTTTCTGACCTGTTTTTATAGTGTATTGTATTATATATTTTTTGCTTTTTACTTTCTCCTGTGTGCACTGACGTAAAGGCGAGCTGCTGTAACAAAGAGTTTCCCTTCGGGGATCAATAAAGTATTTCTGATAATGATTCTGATAAATTACAAAAATATCACACACTGACTACAAAATTGTTCAGCCAAAATATTTTTACTGGTAGCAGTCAGCCTAGATTAGCCTCTGTACTACATATAGTATATACACCATAACAGTACATACACTCTGTGACAGTAGACGCAGCTTCCTGTGATACAGCACAGGAAGCTTCATTGACACCAGATGATGACCTAATAACACTGAAGAGTTCTGTCATGACCTTTATGTTTTCTTTCATTTCATGTTTCATGTTTTTCTGTTTTATTTTGTATTTCTTCTCTCCGTGTCTTATCTCCCCTCACCTGAGTATGTAGTCTGTGTGGTTTCACTCCCTCCTTTTCAGTTCATCATATATATATATATATATATATATATATATATATATATATATATATATGTGTGTGTGTGTGTGTGTGTGTGTGTGTGTATGTATATACTCACTCACACAAATAAAATGAACCTTTTAAAACTTAAATTACATGAGTTTTTGCAGAATAACATATCACAGAGTAAAATGTAAGGAATGGGGCCGATGTGGGGTAAACCCTCATCTCTGATTGGTTATTTCTGCTCTGACCATACATATGATTAATCGTGTGAATAGTTAAGAGTTGCTGTTAAAGGTTACTCCTACCCTTCGCTGTAAATAGGAGTAAGTCGCTTGATGAATGTGTCTTATTCTCCGCACACATTCTTGAGTGCAATTCTTTGTTTGATAAATATAGGCTCCGGGCTCTGTGCACGCCTTTCTCTATCGACCTGGCTTTGTGCATGGGGCAACTGTCATGTTGAAGTGGAAAAGGCCCAAACACAAACTGGATTTCCTTTAATGTAAATGAAGGGGCTTAAACTATGAAAAACAGCCTCAGACCAAAAGTACACAAACTTTTGTCTACATACATGGCCATATGGAGTATCTATCTATCTTTATCTATCTTTCTTTCTTTTTTACTGTAATGAGGAAGTAATCTGAACCAAACAGAAGCAGTGAACCTGCTGACCTCTTTCTAGTGAGGAAATGAAAATACAAACCATTCCAGAGGATTAGAAATTATTTCAGTCACATGGGGGACCTGATACCACATGAATTAGAGATAATGTGATGTGATGATGTTGAAAAAAAGGAAACACCGGAGTTATGCAACAGTGGCTGAATAATTAGGCAATGCAGGATTCCTGTTGAACTCTCTATCTGTCTGGGCGAGGCCGGTGGAGGCTGGGGAGGATCAGAGGGATGGGAGGGTTCAGAGGTCTGGAGTTTTACAGAGGTGGAAGAAACCAGGTAGAAAGAAACTCTATGTGAAACCTGCGGTTTCCTGTCTCCTTTTCTAAAGTAAACTGCTGAGCCGTTGCATATGCACAATGTTTGTTCCTGTTGTTAGGCGTCTTGCAACACAAAAGCATTTTCCATATTCATGGTGGAGGGGTATGTCACATAACAGTTTGACCCATACTTATAAGGTCACTGCTAACATTTCTGGACTGAAGCTGTAAATAGATTCAGTATTGTGTATGAATATTCAATTGTTTTAATTTGGCCATTTCCAAGCAGAAACCTTTGGAGTTAAAGAAAATGAAGACTGTCATGGGACACTTCTCTCCCTTAAACCCAGGATTATTCCAATACTGCTTCTGCTATTATGAGTAAAAGTATTACTTCTACTTAAACCACTGCTGCCAGTACGACTACAGCTGCTGCTCCTTGAACATGAACTTATACTTGCATTTGATCAAGGAATTTCACAGAGACCTTGAAAAGAAGTGTCAGAATTATTTTTAAACCAGAATAAAACAGAAAGTTGTTTGTTACCAAATATGAAAGACTGAATGGCACTGAGTACACCTTAAAGCTGCACTAATCAATGTTTATTATAGTAACAATGGGTTACTGTGTAATGCGAAAGGTGTCACTTCAATGATCATCCATCTCAACAGTCCTCCTCACCTTTACAGGGATTTTAACCTGTTAGAACATACAGATTTGGTTTTATGGCCCACAGGTTCTGCTCTGATAACCTCCATTTTAAGCAGCAGGCAGCTATTTATTTGAAGAATCCAAATAATTTAAAGCATTTTCAATTGCGTTGAGGGGGCTTGACATCAGTATTTCTAAAATTGCGGTTATGACCCCGCTACATAGTGAGCATAATGGAGCATGCAGCTCAGAGAGGTGGAGGAGACCAAACCAGAGCTGAAAAGAGAGTGAATACTGGACTTGGATTCAGCAGGTCATTGTTAATAGGCAACTTTTTGCTATCACGTTTGGCAGTTGGGGCAGTTTTATAAGGTAAGAATATGTCAATGTTGGTTTAAGTGGCCAAAAATAATCAATGAATGCAGCTTTAACTCTAATGCAAAGCACTATGAATTACCTTGTATATGAAAAGTGCTATACAAACTAATACCAGAGGTACGGTCGCAATACTATTACTGCTCCTAAGGCAACGAGTACTACATATTCTACTACTATTAAAACCACGGGTTGGTGACAGATTGGTGACAGATGAAAGGAAAAACCAGCATCAAGTGTGTCACTGAAGTGTTGTTCCACCATGAACCTCCAGAACACCTTCATCGCCCCCCGATTGATGGATTCTTCAACTGTGTGAAACTCTACTGGTGATGAACAGCATTCTTCTAAAAGACATGCCCTCATTTGATACTTTGAGGATGTCGATGGAGAGCACTGTCTAATCTCCAAAATCTCCCCCAGGTGTCTTCCCCACTTGTGGTAAATTGGGTTGAAATCTGGTGACTGTGAAGGCCACAGCATATGATTCACATCAACCATTAATGGAACCCTTAATATGTCCCCCATCTGTACTACTAGCTTCTTCCTGTTACTGCTGATATCAGTACCACTTCTTCTACTAGTAGATATATCTGTACATTATGATATATTGTTTTATTCTTATGGGAAAAAACACAGCTAAAGGATAAACCAGTGATTTAAAAAACAGTATGGAGGTTCTAATTGTTGGAACACGCAATTATATAATAATAATCCTGTGGTGCTCAACAGACAGTGGCTATAACTCTTCCTCTGTCAGGCGTCAGAATATATTTGCTTGCAGCACCACCATGTGGTAACACTTTGTGCTAACATATCTATCACTTAATGGTGCTCCAAAACATGGCACTTAAAATCTGGGAACTAACAAAACACTAGGTTGGTTTACGTACACTGAGGGCCCAAAACAGAAACATCTGGATGTTGTAATGCTATGCAACACAGCAGCCCTGTAATAACACCATGCTGTTTTGTTAAGACCACGGTGTTTTTGTATTAACTCAGTTGTAAAGTATGCTTTTAGGCTGTTGTTTCTAATATCTGTCCACCTCATTCACATATAGAAGATCAAAATATTACAAACACTTTAAATATGTAATTACAATCAAATAACCACAAACTCCAGCCTCAGAAACGACCCTAGAGATGAAGCCACAGAACTCTGACACAGCGTCCACAACAATCAAAAACTAGTTTCACAAAGGCAGCAGTCATTACGAGGTCGCTGCACTGTATTGCACTGGGGTTACTACGTCTCTGGCTTCAGCTTATATTTGGAGGATTAGATAAGAATTTGCTAGTGTTGTCACGCTGCTGACTGAATCTTCTATCACTCACATTACTTCAGTCAATACATTTCAAATGAAATGTATTTATATTTGATTACAGGACATTAAACACCACCAAGCCGGCCAAGAGGGCTCAGCAGAGGATAGAGGATACATGTTGTAAGGGAGAGGGATAGATTTCAGATACATTTAATGTAAATAAATATGAATACATTTCAGAATAAATTCATATAATGTGTTTATTGTGTTAATGCCACCTTTCTAAACAGGCTAATAATATTTGCTAGGTAGTACAAGCTAATGTCATAAATGTGCACTTAATACTTTTGGGACAGGAGTCTGGAAAGTAATAGTAGTAGTATGTGAGCACAGAAGAGTTCATAGAATGGCAACACTAGCTAATTCTTATCTAATCATCCAAATAAACGTTTTAACTAAAAAGACTGTAGGTTGGGCTGCAATTTTGTACCATAAAACTATTTGTTCTTTGCATGCAAGACAGCATCTAATGACAGAAATGGAAAGTCTAACGCTTCACTAATAATGCCATGATTCCAAATTAATTCGATTTAACGCTAGGCCTGTTGTTATTATTATTAGTGGTGGTAGGAGTATTGCTGCTTATTTGAAGTTAGGGAAGCTCTCCTGGCAAAGTTGTAAATTAAGTCCCCTGTTATCTTCGTCCATTTTAACAATTGTGGTAAAATTATATTAGGGAGTACAAGTTGGCGAACGAGGTTAATTACTGTGTCGGAGACGGTGACGCCACTGTCTCTTACACAGATACGGGCTATGTTGCCGGGGAGTGACCCACAACCATAGAGACACAATGGTGCTGCAGTGACAATGTAAATAGCAGGTGCCTGTTCTTGCAATTCTCACAAAGCATTATTTAGTGTCACTCACATTCTGTCAGTGTAATGGTGAGGTGTTGTCGTCTTCGGACTCCTAGCAGCTAGCTAACTGTTGTTTTTGCGCTAACAAATCAGCTTGGTGAGTGAGATAGCCAGCAGCCCCGTTAGCTAGCTAAGTTAGCTAGCTAGCTAAGAACCTGCTTGCGCTCTGCTACTGGCATTTTCTCTGCTAGATATTATAACTGTCTAGCTAATCTGTCTCAGAGGTATTATGGAGTTTCCTTTTGATATTAACCAGTTATTCTCCGAGAGGGTCTCCATCTTGGACCAGACCCTTGTTGCAGGTCATAAATCAGCAGGAAGGTAAGTTAGAAGATCTGATTTTCCTTTTCTCTTTGTTGTTAGCTTGTTACACCTAAGCTACCTACCAACATACGGTACCTTCTCTAGATCTCCTCTATACAGAGAAAGTAATTCGGAACCCCATTCAAAAATCTGTCAATTTAAGCCGGCTTGCTTATCAACAAACGTGCACAAGTTAAATGCCGTCCAAATGTTGTTTTGATGAAAACTGTGCTTTGTGTGTTCACGTTTTTTTGTCTTTTGCCATTGTCTGTCAAAAGATAACAGGACAATATTGAGAAAATGACTTCGGGGTGTGTATCACCCCAAGTTTACCCTGGTCAGTCATCAGTTAAAAAGAGGGTCAACACAGAGACACATTCTGGGCTGTCTAGAGTCCTGCATGTAGTTGTACTGTGAGAAAGAGGAAACCATTGCAAACTGTTTGGCAGTAGTGCCTCATTTAGACACTGCTTATCTAATCATATTCTCCTTTATTGTTTATCTTTGTAGGCCAGATCTTCAAGCCCACGTAGCCTCAGTTATTGATGAACTTGGGAGAGCCTCAGCAAAGGTGAGTCTCATTAGGTGCACATCTGTTTTTTATCATTTTATGTTTGTTAGTTTTTAGTTGTTTGTTTGACTTAAGCATGCGTAAGTTGGGGGCAGCTGTGGCTCAAGTGTCCTTGAGCAAGACACTGATCTATTTGACTGGTCACCAGTAGGCATGCTACCCCCTTTCAGGTCAGGTCTCTGTTGCTGGCAGAAGGTTTTTTGTTTTTTGTTGTTGAATATGCATCTCTGCATTTTCATGCAGCTCCTTGGCACTATGTTCTGTCTGCACGTGAAACAGCCTTACATTTAACTTCATTTTATTTGTAGTGTAATGTACTTGCCAATTCTGTTGTGTAATGATATGTGACAGTGTATAATCAGATCTTTGAAGTCGTAATATGTAGTGTCTTTGTATCTCAAACTGTAAAGTGGAGCTGCTCTAGCACCACCCTAACAGAGCTGGCAGGATTGAGAAGAGTTATGAAATATAAAACAGCTAACAGGCAGAATAGGATTTTACAGGCTTTTGCATTGGATCCCTGTATTTGTCATCGCACTGTCATCTGTCATTGCAGCTTCTGTCATCTGTCAGTCAGCTGTTATCTGTCAATGAGCTTTCATCTGCCTTTGCTTCTCTCGGCGGCTCAGTCGATGTGATGTATCTTCCGCTGCGCAGAGGATTGTGGGTCAGAATAGCCAGAAAAGCATGCTGGCTTGCATATTGCAAAATGCGACCAGGATGCAGTAGGACATCCTGGTATTTCTGGCATACTGCATTTCCAATACTATGTACTGGGACATACGAAATCTTTTTCTGGCATACTAAATAGTATGGTAGTATGGGTAATGGAACGCACAGCCAGTCTTTCTTTACTTTTCCTCCCTGTTTGTTAGAAGAGTAGCGTGGCTCCTTTAAGGAATAGGGCAGTGCGTCGGGAGTGTGTGGGTGAGCGAGAGACAGTGTGACGGGGACTGTACTCCGAGGGACAGGTTAGCAGTGAAGTTGTCTATCTAGTGGCAGGAAATGTACAGTGTAGGTTACAGTTTGCCCATGAATAAACGCTGCAGCTCGTCAATACCCAAGACGTTCCCGTGTCTTGCTTCCCAGCTGCTGGGTCAAAGTGAAGGTGGTTAGCATCAACTTCAGCCCTGGGCGAAAACCAAGCAGTCTGTAGCTGTTATTTCAGTGTGTAAGATATATATTTAATTAGCATATAAGTATCAGATCAGACTCTGCATTGGTGGAACAAACTCCCATGTGCTGATGAAGACCTTGTGATATGGTTGAAAGCTTTAGAAGAAGCCAGTAAGTGGAGCTTGAGTTGGGGTTGATTTGTCAAACTACTATTCCAAGGTTAAGAATGAAATTTGATTCTTAACTTTGACGTTGATATTTTGCAAGGTCAGGTATTTTAAAAAGTACTGTTTTTGTACTAAAACGTATCAGCACTAATATTGAAAAATTTGAGATGATGCCCAGCCCTTTGTGATAGTACTGTTTCTGCACATGTTTAACAGTGTTCGTGCTTGCTCTCCACAGGCCCAACAGCTCATAGCACCTATAACAAGTGCTTCCAAGCTGCAGTCCCAGAGGCATCAGCTCTTCCTGCTGAAGGACGGAGAGAGCAACGGGTACATCTCACATCCTTTTCCTCAGCTTTCACTCATTACACACACACACACACACACACACACATTTTCCACAGTTTGTCTCTGGACTGAGCTGGTACTCTTCATCTGGAGCTGCTCAGCTCTCCAGCGCTGAGCCAAGCTGTCGTCACTACAATGCATGTACTGTAGTGTAGAGACATACGAGACACTGTGTTTAATGCCCATGGCAGCAGCTCACCTTAAATCAACCAAATGGAAAACTAGGTTGATGCTTGTGATGTGAAAAGTTATTCAGAACACAAAGCCTTACTCATTGCACTTCGCTCTACACCCCCCTCCATCCCAACCAAACTCGCTTCCCCTCCTTTCCCCTACATACAGAGGACGTGGTGTGGTCGTGGGGTTTCTCAAGGTTGGCTACAAGAAGTTATTTCTGCTTGTGAGTCACAGATTTTCTTTAATTTCTGTCTTTTCAGGCTAACTATAATTCCACATGCTTCACTGATTTTATGTCTATTTGAACTTCCTTTATCAGCTGTACAGGTATGCTTGTTGTATTCCTCCACAGGACCGGCGGGGTGTGCACATAGAGGCGGAGCCACTGTGTGTTTTGGATTTCTACATAACAGAGAACTTGCAGCGACATGGCTATGGACTGGAGCTGTTTGAGTTCATGTTGCAGGTGAAGCATTCTTCTCCCTGGAACAAATTATTAAAAAGCCAGTGTAGTGGAGATTGTTACAGTCACCTTTCCATGCTCTTCAGTTCAAAACATCGTCTGTGGGCTTGATTGCTTGCCAAGACAAATCTTGTGATGAAACACAGATATGAAGAATGTTGTTGTGATTGCACAGACCTTTTGCCTGATAGAGTTGCAAAGGGAAGCTGGTTCCAGAAGTATTTTCCCCACTGTAAATATGCATGTGATATTTGAGTTTGAAAACTATATAGATATATTGACCCAACCAATTATCTGTCCAGCTCTTTCTCCTCTGTTCCGCAATGTAGAAAAACAGGATAATTTAACAGTACTATAGGTTGATATAATGGCCATCAGTTTGAATTATTTCATCTTCATGTCTGACAAATCATGATTCTTTTCCATCATGGCGGATGCCTCAAAGTACTACCATACCTAAGTGTCCCAGTATGTCTAGTAAGGGCAAAAATGTTTATACTAGTTCCAAATGACCACACTCAAAGGCAGGGTGAAAAGCTGGCTGTTACAGAGAGGGGCAAGACAAATGGGGATAATGGCGCACACCTTCTGACTGTCTCTTTGAGGCCATTGCACATCGTGGTACACACAAAGTGACAGAAGTTGAATGAAGAATGCAAGAAGAAAATCTTTTATTTGCAGTTGTTAAACTTAATTATTAAGGTAAGGAACGGTTAAATGGAAGCACTAATGGTCTTATGATCTGGGACATGAGGGAAATAGCCTGCCATACCAGCATCAGCAAGTCGGCTCCTTTTATACACAGCCTGACGCCATCTGGAAGTAACCCCTCACCTCATCCGTCAGCCTCCTATTTGTATCCACATGCGCACACACCTGGCACCAAGTTGTTATACTAGCTTCTTTTGTAAAAATGATCAAACACTTAGATATTTTCTGTATTTTCAGTGTTAACTCTTTAACCAGTAGCTACATGTTCAGTAAAACACAGAGTGACGAGTGTGACAGAGGCAATGCGTGCCCCGTGCGCACGCATGTTTCAGAATTGACTCCCGCAAGCATGTGGGCATTTTGACCAACAGTGATAACCTGGTCGGTATACAGCAATACAGTTTAGTGACAAATCAACTACAGGCCCATTTCGGAACAAAATGTCACACAATAGTTGTTGAATTCATCCCAGATTGATCCAGAGCCCTAAACTGAATAGATTAAAGGCCTCAGTATGCTTCAAATGAAGTGCTTGTTGGATCAAAACCTTGTCTCTGGTCGAGGACTCGGGCAGGGGCTGTCTCTGACAATTATTGTAACTTTCCAAAACAATAATACCCACTTAACGCCATGATTTGCCGGCTGTGTGGAAGTATGAAAGTATCCATCTTTTGTAATAATAATTCAACCCGAGTCTCACGTCCATCAAAGTTCTCAACTGTCAGTCACCTACATTGTCGATGCAGAAAATTAACAGGACTTCAGGAACTCCAGATGCCCAAAATAACTTCACAACTTTATTGTTAGAAAAGGAAAAGCTGCAATGATGTAATACCAGTTATCTGCTACCTGTAGTACAGAGGATGCCAACAGTTCAGTTGCTATGTGCTGTTTATCAGTGACTGCATGTTTTCTCTTTGTCTACTTTAGCACAAGAATTTAGAGCCAGTTCTGATGGCTTACGACAGGCCCTCGCCCAAATTCCTGTCTTTCCTGGCAAAGCATTACTGCCTGACACAAAGCGTTCCTCAGGTACAGTCTGGACTTTACTATCACACTATCAATGTATGTGAACAGTTAGTTCCCTCCTATCTACTGCACACTGTACTAAAACAAATCTGTATGACTTCCAGTTCTACTCATGCGATCTACGAAAATAATATTATTATTATTATTGTTATTATTATTATTATACATTCTTATAATGTGTTTTCATCAGGGGACCCAAATATTTTCTTTCATGTGACTTTCAGTGTGATTGCTCGTCTTATTACAGTTACATTTATACACTGCATCTCTGTCTTTCTTGTTTTGGAGCAGATCTGTCACTGAGTGTATTTGTATAAGACAAGATGTTCAAAAGGTGCATTTAATGGCTATCAGTTAATAAATTCACATTCACAAGTACATATTAGACAAAGATAAATAATAAACATTCAACCAAACAGCATGGAGGCTTCACAGTAAAGTAGTACAGTAAATCTAGCCATATGAATAGCAAGGAAAAAATACATCACAACCTAGTATTGAAAATTTGGGATTTCTGTGGGCTGTAATGTCACCCATTTGTATCATGGATTGTTGAAAAGCATAGTATCAACACAAACATAAGAACATAAGACACGACAGTATTAGCAATCCAAGGTGTTAAAGGATAGGTTCACATTTTTTCAAATCTGTCTTAAAACAATAGACAGGTGCACATATTAACACTGAAACAGTTTTTTCTTGCTGTAATCATTCCTCCTGTTCATGCTGGCCATTGAGAGATCGCTTCCTAATGCGCTTTCAGTGTAAGTGATGGAGGACAAAATCCACAGTCCTCATTCTCAGGGTTTTTCCTGCATAAAGGATTTTTTGGTACCCTCCAAAGACGTTTTAGCCAGCGCCAAAGGAAAATCACCAGCACCAAAATGACAAGAATTGAGAATAAAAATAGCTACTCCCCTCTCATCCATAGCCGCTATATTTTACACATGTGGCTGGCACTGGAAAACCATGTGACCATGTGGGTGGTTGCCACGTACAGATCCAAAATGGCGCACAGGCCCGCGAAACTCAAACAAAAGGGAGAGTCAAAATGGATGACACACTCTAGCTGTGGGAACTCAGCTGTGGGAACTCAGAAATTTAAGATACTCTGTTACATAAGCCCTGCCCTCAAGAAGGAGTCTACCTGAGTATCCTAGCTCGTTATGCTACCATGCTATCTGGGTCATTTGAGATGTGCGTGTATATGTACGTGTAAAGGTGTGTGGGTTAGTGAAGAGGAGAGAGACATAAAAGCACACAGAGTAAGACACACAAGATCTCAGATACCGTGGTGAAGCACAATAGCTGTCCCTTTATCACAGAGGAACTCGGTTGCAAACTTTCATTCAACAGCCGTGTTACTGGACTTTGGTCTGATAAAGCACAGTTATTAGCTTCCACAGTGGCTACAAACTAACACAGCTAAACGGTCCAGCGGCGTGGTGCAGATACACAATGGAACGTGCTAAGCACGGAAACACACAGCATAAACAGGGCACAGCGGTCCGTTACTTCCCACAATAATGCACAACACAATTCACAACAAATTAAGCTTAGATGAAATTACACACAGTTATAAAGTCTATCCCTGCCCAGACACAAGCCTCTTACTACTCTTACTACTCTTACTACTCTTACTACTCTTACTACGGTTCCTTCAGGCGGCAGCGAAGGGAAGCAGCAGTCGACTTTCATGGGGAGAGAGCGGGGCTCAGTGGTTATCCTTCTCTCCGTGAAGAAAACAGTAAAACCTGAATCTTCCCTCTGCAGATACGGGATTGTTATATGGAAGGTAACAATCAGGATCCAAAAGTGTGTTCAGCAAACACAAAACAGTCTGTTGCTCGTCCAGCGAGTTAAGACTTCTAACCTAGGGAGTTAAAGTTCATGTGACGTGTCCCCTGAAGCAACCGATGTTACAATGGAAAGACAGTGAGCGAACTGTACGCTCTGCTTTTATAGATGTGATTACGTCATAAGCGGGGTGCCAGGATTTCCTGTGCCCTTTTGGCGGCTCATCCAGTAGGAATCCAGGGTTTGGATTCAACTGAAATCTCGCGTCCAGGTGTGAATTAACAGCTGGTGGAGATTTGGCGCTGTTTCTATGAGTTCAGGCTTTTTGGTTTCCCAAGGGCCTCTGTTCTTCGTTCTGGACTCTATAAAAACGTAGCGACCAGGTTACATCGCTGTCTCCATCTCTCTCCTCTGCTCCCTGTCTGTGTCATGGATATATAAAGTGCTTTAGAACGTAAGTGCTGTGAAACTTTTAGAAAATAACGTTTTATTTCTCTGATTCACTGCTTTGTTCTCACTAACGCAGCTCCCTCTCTTCATTCACTCTCTAGCTCGCTCTCTCTGTCTGCATGGGGCCAACTTTGAATCGTACTTTTACTTGTACACTATGTTACAAGTAAAAGTCCTGCATTCAAAATCTTAAGTAAAAGTACAAAAGTATTAGCATCAAAATATACTTAAAGTACTTAAAGTACTGCAATTCCTACTCATTCTGCCTTTGAAGACTAATTTATTTAATCCGATCAATCACTTTATTGAAAATGAGGATTTTTTTTACGGGGATTTTTTAATTTTTATTTTAGGGTGATGATGGGTAAGATTCTTTGCCGAGAGATGACAAGACAGAACACACAGTCAAGAGTCGATCTTCAATCAGGCGGGATTTAATATCAATATCATTTACTTTCTTTTTAGAACAAAAGTCCCTCTTTGTGTTACCCCTGACAGTGTTACCGTATTGAGCTGCAGTGGAGGGATAGTAACGCAAAGAGGGAATTTGTAACTTTGGAAAATATCCACTTGATTTGCCATCTCAGACTCATATTAGCTTCAGATACATTTTGGAGATTATTTTTGCTCAGAATGAAGACTGGATTTTGTCCTCCATCACTTACTTTGAATGCGCATCAAGGGATCTTTTAATTGCCAGCATGACCAGGACGAATGATTAGCGAGCCAAACCTATTGCTTTTAAACAGACGTGAAAAAATGTGAACCTATCCTTTAAAGCTATGCTGTGGGTAAGATTCAGTTCATTCTTGACCTTGGAAACAGCTGTTGAATGAAGTTTCTGACCACTAGTAGTGCTGGTCAAAAAAATCAGCTTGTAAAATTTGTCCTGATGGTGGTGGTAGGGAAAATGTCACGGGGTCATTAAAAAAAGGGATCATCCTCTAGGGAGCTGAAAACAACGGTCAGTGCAGGCTAAAAATGAGAAGCTGCTGCCTGAATGTCTCGTACACTGATCTCTGCTCATGAGAAAGAGGGAATTACAGTCGGCACTTACCTACACTACCAACCAGGATGTCAGAATTCAGAGTCACTCGCACAGGTGCGCTCAAATTATTTTTCACATTCACACACTACAGTTCACTGTGGTTTCACTACAGTTTATAATTGATATTTCGACAGCAGCCATGTGGGAAATTTGATCATGGATCTGCTCAAACTGCTGTAGGTAGTCACCGATAGGACTGAGACCTCACAGCTGGAGGCTGCTTTTATCGTGGCTGGGGATTTTAACAAAGCCAACCTGAGGAAAGTTCTGCCGAGATATCACAAACACATCAGGTGTCCTATGCGTGGTGGTAATACGCTCGACCATGTTTACAATCCCTTCTGGAAAAGATAAGGCAAATCAGATCACTTCTCAGTTCTACTTCTGCCTGCCTATAGACCGAAACTCAAACAAGACACACCAATGACGCGGCCCATCCATTGCTGGTCTGACCAATCAGACTGGGCCCAACGTCACTACTTTAGGACTATGGAGTGGTATGTGTTTCAGGACAACAACATGCACGGATGTGGTCACTGGCTACATTGGCAAATGCATCAATGTCTTTATGCCAAGAACTACTGCAAAAGAACAGACTGACGTTACCACTTGATGACACCTGAGCAAGCTCTGTTGAAAGATCCAAAAGCAAGTAAACGGACCTTTTGAGCTTAGATCATTTTTGGTTACACACACTGTCCCCAAAGCTCAAGACTGAACTCCCATGCTCAAGTCATGATTGCGGACCAGGCCGAGTTCACGGAACGATCAAATAAGGGAATTGACACCCAGTATCTCTGCCTGAAATGTCTTTACTGTTTTGTGGTTGCTTGCTTTGATCATGTTGATAGCCACAGGAAGCTCACTGCTAGCCACACCTGTACAACAAGCTCAGTGAATTGTACACTCCCTAAAGTATCCAAACTTCAGCAAAAAGGCAGGGGGAATTTGGCGGAACACAGACAGTCAAACTGATAATAAACTGAGGGGTTTCATACCCTCCATATTATCGTAAAAAATATGTATTGAAACTTTACTGACAGCAGCCTTTTTATCATGAGCAATTTTAGTTATCTTGTCTTTTTTTATTCTGTCCAGGTCAATAACTTTGTGGTGTTTGAGGGCTTCTTCCTCAACAGAGCAGGTAACCTTTTCACTACTCTGATTCCATTGCTTTGGTTTTTGTTGTTGTGAAAGGGGTTATGTAATTGTTTTTCTTCTCTGTGGTAATGAGCTATGAGGTGTGGGCAAGTGCGCGTCTTCAAACATGACATCCTTACTGGCTGAGCCTGTGCTTGGTTGGCAGTCTTGGTAGGCTATTTCTATATCAACCCTAAATCTGCTTACCTCTGTTTTGGAAAAATAAGCTGCACAATGCCAGAACAACCACATACTTTTGGGAAGAAATCAAGTTCAGTAACGTAATGTATTTTGCATGCTACAGCTTTAAAGTGAACTCTTGCTTTGCTCGCATCACAGCAAATTCATCTTTTTTCTTGCACATGTCTATGTGGAAGAAAAAAATCTCCCTCATTTAGAGATATGTAAGTCTGAAAAAAGGGCACTCGACCCAAGAGTGCTGATCTGCTTTTATTCCAGTTCCAAAATCTTTTGTTTCACCAAACTCTCCCAGGCTTGCCCTCCACTCCTCTGACGGATCAGGGGATGTACGGCTTTTTGTAAGGACTTTTCTATCTCTTTTCTTTTCTCATATGTCCCAAGCATCTTGTCCCCCTTCCTTTGTTGCATAACTAGGTCCATATTATATGTAGGATGCTCTTGGTCTCACTTATAATTTCTCATCCACTTTCAGTTCCTCTTTACCATCATTTGTATTTATCTGTGTATTTATCTTTATAAAGGTACAATATGTCATGTATTATGTATCATGTCAAATATTGAGCCTACTGTCCCAGGTGGCAGAGTATTACATTATCCACAGAGAGCTACAACCTGTAGACAACCTCAAACCCCCACAGACCACCTGACTTGACAGAATACCTGCTTGTTTCCTGACCCTCCATTGTCTCTAAATGTCTGTCAGTTTGTTAAAAGCCAATTAAAGGTGCTTTGAGTGACACTCTGCCATCAATAAACCACATTAAAGTATTCACTGTGAACAATTAGATCATTGTTAAGAAGATAGGCAGCCTCTATAGCTTCTGCACTGTATTTTGTAATGTATGCCAAAGGCTCAGATTGCTTTATAGCACAAAAGCTTGCAGGCCAATACAAGTCCAATGATACACCACACAAAGAACACCTGCCCTGCAGGGACAGGCACATCCTCAGCTTTATAGTTTTGGAAGAGAAGCTTCTTTCGAAAGAAGAAAATAGGACAGGCGTAGGACAGTATAGAAAATGTCTCATGGTATTATTTTAGCATATTTTAGTCCTGACATCACCTCAGCCGCTGTTCCACTAGCTTCTGTAACTCAGCACAATCTCTCTTTTCTGAAAAGGCTTTCTGTAAAAAGGAGAAACATGTTCCTGGAGTTTACTATCTATATTCAAAGATAAATGAGTATCTTCTACAAGTAGCTGCTGTTAGTTAAAATCATGAAGGGTTTAAAATTCAAAGTAACAATGATTCATTTCTTACCATACAAAAATGTACAGCTCCTATGAAGTTTTATTTACACAGCAGTCCACATGTTGTAGTTCATACTAGCTGACACACTTTGAGTGGTTGAAAGACTAGAAAGGCGCTATACAAGTACAGTCCATTTACCATACTATCTTCTAATATTATATTTCCACGTTTTTTGTTGTAATCTCTGCTGTCTAAAAAATGTCTACACTGTTTGGCACTCCCTGTTACAGCCATTTCTGTTCCAGCCGCAGTCCCTTAACTGGCCTCTTCTGTTGAACTGGTCACGTTCAACCCATTAAAGGCTTGTGGGAAATGGTGTTCATTAAAGGTGGCTAAAAAGAGAAATATTAAAGAAAACATTTAGTTTTTTAATTCACCATCCTTATCGAGACACATGGAATGAACTGTTATGTTAGCAGGCTGCTTTTTTTTTTCTTTTTCTTTTTTTTGCATTATTACAAATGTCAGTGTTAAAGTTTTTTTTACTTTTGAAACTAAACCTGCAAGTTCTGGTTTCACTTTCCCTCTCTGTTGTTTGTTCATCAGGCAGCTAGTTAAGTTTTAGCTATATTAGCTAATGCAAGACTGTTTGCCTGGTACCTTGAGTTTCATAATGTATTATGCAAAGGACATTATTTTTAATAGAAAATAACATTTGGCGATAACGTGTTAATCTACTAGCTTGATTTAGGGGAGAACACAGTTAGCTTGTTAACATTCAAGTTAGAGTTTTACGTCTACAAGAGAGGAGAGTTAGCTCTAGTGTTAGCTCTTAACTTGCTAAAACAAGTCTCCCTTTTCACCAGAAATCTAGTCTGTATCTACCTGTCTAGCCAGTGGACATATTACATTCAAATCTATGAATACATTAACACAAATATGATCATCCAATATTAACACACATATTTTAGACTTATTTGCTTGACAGGGATGTATTTTAACATTAATCCATATAAACTATTTATGATGATTGATGTTGTGCTTGTAAATGTGGATTATACTAGTAATGTATTAATATTTCATAATAACAACTCTCAATTGCTTTTTTATTGCTCTTTTTATTGGCCCTTTTGTGCCACCTTAGGTTAATGGGGTGTATGTTGTACTACTTGGTACTCATGGACATCTTTTATAGTGACTGTAAGCTGCATAGATCACTTGACCAACATAGCCAAAGTTTTTAGAAATGCAGCAGTAGATGGTGGGAAAGCTAACATGGTCTTCTTCAACAAAGACAAGAATGGGGGACAGGTTGAAAGGAAGCATGTGAATGTTTAATTTATTTGTGTCAAAGGCACCTCGGGGATTTTGATAAAGATGATTAGAACAGCATCTTTAGGCTAAAATCTACTTCAAAACAGAATTTGAGTATTGGATTCTGGCTATTTCAGACTGCTCAAGTAACTGAAAAGGAACAGCTATCTCCCATGGCCGATTACAAGATTGCAATTTGTTTAGTCTTTGAGAGATACTGTCAGGAGCTGTTTGTATTGTTGACACTTAGTCCAGTCTTTGAAGGTCTCGGGACCAATATGGACATTCTGTTTTAGGGTTGATCCTCCTTTTAAGCTTTTACAACCAGTATTCACCACAAGATAATTTTAACAGAGGAAATACTGTTAAAATGTATATTGTAAAGGACGGTATGTAGGGCTGTATTGCAGGGGATGGGAGGGAGATCCCTTCATGTTCTGTTTTTGTCCCTGCTCTGAGTGTTTTCTCCTCCACAGCAGCCCAGTTGAGAAAGGTTCCCCTAAAAAAGCCGGACGGAGAGATCAAACCCTACTCTTTAATGGAGAGAGAAGGTAAGAAGGTCATTTCACTTTGTTAAATGCATCTGTTTATTGTTTATAATGGCAGAGGAACATAATCTGTAACATAATCAAGGCTTTTGGTAAGCCTGTGATGTATTTTTTGCCAAAAGTAGTTATTCTAGTCTTTCTAGTAGTTTAAGTCACTCATATGGAGTCTTTGAGTATCTGATGCAGCTTTAGTGACATGAAGTTAGCAAGTGACTGGAATGGTGTTGACAACTGGTTTTCAGCCATGTTAACTGGTAAGGACAAATCAGTTATGTGCAAGCAATAGATGGATGTATTGCATAAAACCCTATCGAATGTATTCTGTCATGTTTGCATTCATATATACAGCAATTATTATCGTCAAGAAGACTTTGTATGAAAGATGATGGGCAGTTTTAGTGTCCAAAGGAAGCAACAAAGAAAAAGTAAAATACCTGGGAAATGGAACATGCACGAGTGAAATTAGAATTTCTTGAGACTGAATATCTTGCATTAAAAAGATACATTTATATTGTAGATTATTATTAATTGCTGACTGACAGATGATTATCCTTGATTAAAATTGACCCTTTGGACATAAAGGGGCACATCTTTAAACACCAAGATTAGTTTACTGTCTTCTGCGGCTCTGGGGGGCTTTTCAAAGTCTGAAAAAAATAACCCTTGTGATGTTATCGGGGTGAGCATTTAACAAGCATGTGGGTCTAACAAAAGATGCTGTCAAGATGTAAGAAGTGCAGGATCCAGTGTTTTTAGAGTTTGACCCATATGGGGCTGCTTCAATTTTTAGCCTTTTTTTTTCTCATCTGTCTCTTGCAAGTCCTCCAACTTTATAGCAGCGCACTATTAAATAGCTGGAGTACTCTTAATAAGTCAGCAATAACATCTGTGCACAAAACATCCCCTGTGTACTATTCATGTGTACCCTAGTGCTCAAGTGGCCATATCAAAAAAATAAGAAATCAGGAAGGGGGCAAACACTTTTTCACACCACTGTAAATAGTCACTTTATAGAATTCTTTTCCTGTCCAGCGGTACGCCAGGAGCAGAGGGCTCTTCCCTGGCCGTTGGCTTCTCCTCACTCCCCCCAGCGGCCGTTGTCCCCTCAGTGCTCCCACTCCCTCAGCGTGGGATCCTCCCCAAGCAGGGCGGCCCCTCGAGCCACCCCAGCTTCTGCCCCAGGGGGCAACAGGGATCAGAGTCCACAGTCCCCTCTCATCGAGTGCTGCAGGGCAAGGCGCACCAGGTAAGAAATGACACACATCCAGCCCTTCTGACCACATTTATAGGTATTAAAATAAATGTCTTTTAAAAGAATTCTCATGTAAATGCAGGACGGAGATGTGCAGACAGTATCAGGCTTTGTTGTCACTGCAGTTACAAATGTCACCACTCCAGTGTAGATATGCTGTCACTATTAATCGAGGCAGTATCAGTAGTATACAGTTTGAGAGCTTACACCAATTGTCTCTGCACTATTCCTACTGTAATTTAACTATTTTCTTAAAACCCCTGCATATTCAGTGGATTCCAGCCCTAACATTCCAGGTAGAATTCTCTCCATATACAATATACACAACATTGCATTTTGCAATTTTGCAATTCAGTACTACAGTGTATACAATAATAACAATAATAATAATAGTAATAGTAATAATATTACAATGAAAAAAAGACAAAAAAAACAAGTACAAAGACAGTAAAGTGCAATGAGTGAACACTGCTGTCACACATGTAAAGATGTGCCTCATTTCATTAACAAAAAGTAATAAAGTTCTAATAAGTTAGGTGTGAATCTATCTGTGAGTGTGTGTGTGTAAGAGGAAGGAGAGGTGTTTGTTAGACCTTTGAATGACTCTGCCATGCACGGCAGGGGGCGGTAAAGATTTCAATAGCCTGTGGGAAAAAGTTGTTAGACAGTCTTGTGGTTCTGGCCTGGATGCTGCTGAAACTTTGGGCAGTGGGGTGAACAGTCAAATGGAGGGGTGAGAGGAGTCTTTGATAATGTTGATGGTCCTGCTGGTGCAGTGTCTACGTTACTGTCAGTCAAGGGTGTTAGCCACTGATAGCTACAAGTAGATTACGTCACCATGCGTGTCAGGTTGTTTGGGAAGCATTTAAACTAGCCTTGCAAGACCAGACCCTTCCACGCTAGCAAATCTGTGAGGCTGTACGTAGGAACCGCTGTGCTTTGTACTAAATCTTAGTTTTGTGTATTAGCATGCTAACATTTGCTAATAAGCAGTGAACACAAAATATAGCTGAGTCTGATGAGAATGTCAGTAGTTTTGCAGGTTTTTGATCCTTAACCAAAGTAGATTGAAAATATGATGACCTGATGTGATCTGAAAAGTCAGAGGATCGCCAAAGTTATTAGTACATGTGGAGATATTTCACTGGATAGTTGAAAACCCTGACCTGGTAGTGGCCCTAGATGGAAAGTTAAGGGATCACTAAATTCAGTAGGATTTATCTTCTGGGGAACATGCATGTCTGTACAAATTTTGTCACTCTTGTTTTCTCTGCTGCCTTTCTCCTCAAGGTTAGCAGTGAAAAAACAGCGGCAGTTTCCTATTTTGCACCATAGAGCAGTCCAACAGAATTTCATCCAGTCTAGTAATCTGGTTTGCCCTGCCAACGAGTGGTGACAACATGCGTTTTTTTCACACTCTGTGCAGCAGTGATGTAGCGTGGCACTATAGTACCACGCTACATCACGCTGCAGCATATGGATGTGGTACAACAGACCACACCTGTCTACACGCAGCTGTGATGTTGGGTGTGGTCAGGGGCTCAAGAGACTTATATTTACCTGTTGTGGATTTACTCTTTAAATGCAGTTTAACTGTTGGTAGAGGCTGCTAGTCTTCTCGATGATAGTTCTGTTCATTTAACAGAGATTCAAATTTTATCTCAAATGTATGTGCTGGTTCATTATCATGTGATTCATTGATTCATATTAAATAATCTGATACTGATGTCACTAAGATGTCACTTCTATTTCATTCATAAATTGGTCTTTTCTATGTCTTTTACCCTTGCTATCTATGTCTTTCAGTTACTTTCAATTTCCCATATTTAATTCAATAAATTACAGTAATGATGTATAATTCTTGGTCATATTATGTCATAATCACATTTCATTATGCACATGTAATTGTAGTTTGTAGATAATAAATATACTGCTACATCATGCTGTGGTTGGTTCTGGTGTTACTCTTTACAGTGTGTAACAAATTAAAGAATGGTTAAAAAGAACTTAAAATTTATAATTATTAGGAGACACTTTACACTCCTAAACAAGGCATAAAATGGTTTATTGAGAAACCTTTTTGGTGCCGACACCGACTTCACCACCCTTATGGTCAAAGGCTGGATCAGCATCTGTCTGAGCCCAAGCGTACAAGCAAATACGTATTCAGCCACCTATTTAAGCCCTATTCAGTGATGGTATAGGCCTAACAGGCCTAAGTAAGTGTGCCTTAGTTACCAATATTCCTGCTTGCATGTTTTGTTATTCATTGATGTTGAAATGCTACATGTAGTATTTTTAATACCAATTAGAAATGAGGTATTGCAGTAACAAAGTGGGAAGCGTTGTGCATAGAAGCCTGCATACCTTACAGTGTGCAGAAGGCCGATATCCGTGGCAGGTTTGCTCAGCTTAGCAGAGGGATGTTACATCCCTCTCATTAGTCACTCATTATGTCCAGTACAATGTGGGTCAACCCTCATTCTCTTCTGCTTATTTGTTCTGCTCGACCACAGCTTTCTAAACACTGTCTCTTTTCTCGCTTTCTCTTCCCCTTCATTTTGTTGTTCACCCATTCCACTCCATTTATCCTCTTTTACCCCTTTGATTAATTCTGTGTACTCTATCTCCTCTTTTCACTGTCATCATCGTCTGGTAATATTTCAATAGTTCACTTAATAGATCTCAGCTGGGCTTCCATTGACCAGCCTCTGACGGGCACTGTTGCCTCTTCCCTTTAAAGGAATGGCTGTGGTGGCTTAATAGATAACCTGTTTCTGTGACATGGAGTATTGGAGTCTGTTGTTGTTCGAATGATTATTTGACTCAAACAAGGACTTTTTAAAACGTAGTCATTATTTACCCAGCAAAGGGGAACATGATGGCTCTGTCTTATCTTCTTGCCTTTTTTGTAGAACCCATTAAACTATCTGCCACAAAACTACACGTGAGAATGCCTTTTGTCACCCAACTGTCACACATAAGAATTAGTAATTAACCAAACAAACTGGTTGGTATAAGATAATGCTGCACCTTCTATTCCAAAGTCTCATTTCCATTCTCTGGCTTTTTATTTTTTATGCGTTACTGATACACCATGTATGCATTTTTATCCTCATTTCAGTTTTGTTTTGTTTTTAATAATTTTTGTAATTATGTCCTTTTTTCCCCCCCTTGTTTCCCTTTCTTCTGACTGTTGTCTTTCCTAACTGTCCTTTGGCTTGCACTTCCATCCCCTCTTGTACTCCTGTCTTCTTTTTTTCACCCTGGTCTGTACGTTTTTGGTTTTCTTCTCATCCTTCTTGCTGGCTGTTACCATTTCTCTGGTAGCCAACAGGGTCTAGTTGCCAGACGCAGCCTGTACAGTCGGCACATGGACAGCAGAGCTGTTGGACTGCTGGACAGACACTTTCCAGGTAAGGTTTAGTGAGGACGTTAATGGCAATTAAAAGCCTTGTTAGACTCATACATGGAAGTTATACTGGACAGTGTGCAGGAGTCTTTAGTTTCTTCAGTCAAGATTTTGTGATGACTTCATGGTGTGCAAGAACTTAATAATTATTACCTCTTGGGATGTGTTTTGGTGACAAACTAATCTCAAGGAGCACTTACTTGCTTTGTCAAAGCTTTTAACCACAAACTGTAGTCCAACCATTAATTCATTATTTATTATTATTTTAAATTTTTATCATGCATTTATTATTATAGTCATTATGTAACTTAAGCCTCAACTGCAGCCATCAGCGTGAATTCATTTAAAGGAATAGTTCACTCTACAGTCAACAGTGTCAGGTGAAACCTCAGTGATGTTGTTTGGACTAGAGGCTGACAAGGGAATAAATCTTCCCTTGCTGATTTATTTCTTCCGGTCCCTTCCTGAGAGATTATTTATAATAATGACTATTTATAGAACTTCTCCCCAAAGACCTGGGTAGAAGTAACACTTTTAAATGTTAGTGTTTGGACCTCCCTCACCACTATTTATCTGGCTCTAATTTATAAACACATGCCTATTTAAAACTGATAAATAATCATAAACAATGAGCTAGTGCTGGAGCGGTTGCAGCATATTAATGAGCTTTCAGATGGTAAGGTACTTCAGGAAATTCCATTTAATTTCTGTTCACTTCCAGTTTAATAGACCCACAGAGATACTGCAAGTGGACCCCACAGGATTCCCAATCCAGTGTGAGCCCCTAGTTCTGACCGATGAACACAGATTTATCTAAAGATATATAGACTATAGATTTATATTTGTGGCATCTCAAAATATTGACTGTACAAGACAGTATCAAATATATTCCACCTGTTTGTGTTTATAGCCAAACAACTGTTCCATCAGTCTACTTTACAAGTCCAATATTTTCTTTATTATCTCCAAGATTTTCCTTGATTGCAGTCTGTTGTCATAAGAAAATGGGGTAGCAATTTAAGTGACAGCACAGTCATTAAGCTGTTTGAAAAAGTTGAGGTTTCATGTTTTTGCTTAAGTGTAAATTACAAGATGCATTCATTTTAGGGTGAACTGTCTAATTAATGAGCTTCATGATCAGATATTGCCTAATACTAACCTGGGTTTCAGTGGGAATATTTTACCAAGGTGAACAAGTTTTTTTCATGGGAACGTTCACATTTAAAGATGCTGAATGTTGCTCTTGAAGCTTCTATCATAAGAATAAAACCACCCTGAGTGAATTATGAACGTCAGATGCAGTGCAGCCAGGCAGCTCTGCTCTCCTTCCTCATATGTTAGTACCTTGTGCCTCCTCAGGTCTGAGACCAGTGGGGGATCAGTCATACGCACTGGGATACACAGACACACACAAGATGGCCAGTATTCATACACCACAAACCAGGTATTTACACTACTGCTCTAAACACCTGAACATTTAACTCATTGTCAGCATGAAAGAAGAAAATGAGGAGGTTTAGTGACTCACCCTTTGTGCAGACATTTGTGGCTAAAATGCATCGTAATCTGTGATAAAAGGAGACTCTCCTCACAGAAAAAGGACAGCATTGGTCACTTGGTCCAACACTTAAAGCTGGAATTATAGCTCTGTGCAGATACATGTAAATGTCACTGTAGATCTCCATAGAGATGCATGTTGCGGGTAACCGTAGGTTGTAGAGGCTCGCAGAGGAAGTGACGGACACACCTCCCAAATGTCAACGTGTCATGAAGCCCTGCACAACAAACAAGCTGATTTTTCTATTGAAGTTCCTGTGGGGACGGGGGAGCAGAAAATAAAACATGTTCGCGTTCAGTACAAGTATAAAAGAATCACCCACATGAACGTTTCTGAGTGACACCTGTGTGCGCTCCCTTACACCCTGCCTGGACAAGCATGTTCCAGCCTTCAAATGACATACAGTATGTTCACGGTTTTCTGACAAGCAACCAAAAAGTAAGGTGGGGAAGTAGTGTGACTATTATAAACCTCTCATGCCATGATCAGACTACACAGGATCAGGTGAATAATGGCCCGACTCAACAGACTTGGGACGCTGCAATAAAAATGTATATCTGGTGCGACAGTTGCTTGTTTCTTTCCCTGTTGTTAGTCATAGACACAGCATGTGACAGTTTCTGTTCTGTGACGTTGATCCATAGAAGCTCAAAGCACTCATCATGCTGTAATCATGGAGAAGTCAAATAGGAATGTTGTTTGATTTCATTTACCCTCAGGTCACGTGAAATCACACCTGTCCACACATATGTATGTTGCCCTTCACACACTCAGTCTCTTTCCAGCTACTGGGAAGGAAAAAGACTCACCGCCCAGTGACCATGAATGGTTTCAGCTTCACTTTCATTCATAAAACCCTGATTAAGTATGGAAACATTCATTGTCGGTGCTGTCAGGTGGAACAGTGAGGTCAGTCCCCGGTACCTTACCCATCACCTCCTTATGTCACACAAGTCGTGAAAGCGACTTGGTCGGGGTCCAACTTGTAGTCTGTAATGTCTCTCACCCAAGTCATGGCAAGAATTTATGACTCTATGATCGTCTTTTCTAACACAGTGATCATCTCAAAAGACAAAAGATATTTTGTAACTTGGTGACTATTAAAGAAGAGGATGGGGTGGATGGTTGACTGTGCAAAGTGTCCAACAGCAGTCAACATTGGTCCATAACCTTATCTAACTTACAAACATGAACGCATGTCTTGTCCTGCACCTCATCATGTTGAACGAGTGACCAAACAAACATTCACTGCATGTAAACGTACCTGCAAGTATCACTTTGGTCTGTTTAGATGCTGGTGTGGTCTGTACTCTCAATACCACTGCTAACAACTCACTATCTGCCCATGACTCCCCTGCTGAGGCTCAGCCTGCCAGTTGCTGTCAATCAAACACAGACACCAACACACCCCTCCAGATGCGAGGAGAGTATTTCTGATATTTCCCCAAAGACCTTTTTTCTTCCTTTTTAATAATAAACTATTAATAATACATTTTTAAAAAACATGTTGACATTATTTTTGACTGCAAAAAGGGTTAACTAAATGTGATTTCAGCTTGACTTTAAATCATATTCATATGGGATAAATCATTTTTTGGAAGGCACTGACAATTTACCTATTTTGTCCAAGACTTGGATCAAAGTGTTGAGTTGCAGTGCATTTTAGTTAGTGCATATATCTGCACATAAGGTTATTATGCAGTAATTTTTTATCTAAATTTTTAGCCAACATTGGCCCCTACCTTCGTCCTTACTCTTCCTTCCACTGACCCTGTACTGTCATGCCCCTTCACCCAGGTCCCAGCCCTCACTTCCACCTCTGTCTGCATCCAAGAAGGTTGGCATCTGCAGCCAGACCTCCTTAGTCAGCAGAGAGAGACACCTGGATACAGATGCTGAAGCCTGTGCTGAAGAGGAGATCAGGGTGTTGGACAGGTCAAAGCATCCAGCAGGAGGCACGTTGGTCCACCAGAGACATCTGTTGGAGAAGGAGAGCGACAGAAGCAGACAAGGCTGGTCGTGGACTATAGGGGAGAACTGCTACACCTCCCAGTGGGTGAAGCAGAAGCAGGAATACAGGAGTACCCGGCCCTGGTGATCAGGAGCTAGTTCTGTGATGATTGCCATAATTTAGAAATTATATAAATGTTGCTGCAAAAATTTAATTCTGTATTTAATTCTTGAACCATTCAATGCTTTCAGACAAATAAGTGCCAAAGCAGAAATTTTGTGTGACATTCAGGACCTTCGGTAGCATCGATGCAATGATTTCTTGGCCAAGTGCTGAGAGCTCTAATTTTCAAACTTCTTGAGGGTGGCATGAGGCATGAGCATTATCATTCATTGTCCGAGATGCCATCTAGAGTAACTATATCTTCAGATAATGTGTCTTGGAGGTGTTTGGGGCCAAGTACAATAACTTCAGTTTTGTCAGAGTTTAACATGAGAAAATTGCAGGTCACCCTGGTTTTTATTTCGTCAAGACATGCTTGAAGTTTAGCTAAATGATTGGTTTCAGCTTGATCAATAGATATAATTGGGTTTTGTCTGCATAACAATGGAAGTTTATGGAATGTTTCCTAATAATATTGCCTAAAGGAAGCAGGTGATTAGGTGAATAGAATTGGTCCAAGCACAGAACCTTGTGGAACTCGTAACTAACTTTGGGGTGCATGGAGGATTCACCGTTAACATGTACAAACTGAGATCGATCTGATAGATTGGACTTAAACCAGCTTAGTGCGGTTCCTTTTAATGCCAATTAAATGTTACAGTCTCTATAATGTGATGTGATGGTCAATGGTGTCAAATTCAGCACTAAGATCTAAAATGACAAGTACAGAGACAATTACTTTGATGCAAGAAGGTACTCTAAATCCTGACTGAAAATCCTCAAATAAACTAATGTTATGTAGAAAGTCACACAACTGATCGGTGACTGCTTTCTCAAGGATCTTAGAGAGAAAGGCAAGGTTAGATATAGGTTTATGGTTGGCTGAAACCTCTGGATCAAGAGTGGGCTTTTTAAGGAGAGGTTTAATTACAGCTTCTTTAAAGGACTGAGGTGCATAGCCTGTTAATAAAGACAGATAGATCATATCCAGTAAATAAGTGCTAACTAAGGGTAAAACGTCTTTAAGCAGCCTAGTTGGGATGGGGTCTAAGAGACAGGTTGATGGCTTAGATGAAGAAATCGTTGAAGTTAGTAGGTGAAGATCGATGGGAGAAAAGCAGTCTAAATATATATCAGGTTTTACATCTGTTTCTAAGAGTCCTGTGTTTGAAGATAAACTGGTACCGATTTAGAGCAGGAGGTGATGAATTTTGTCTTTAATAGAATTTTATCATTAAAGAAGCTCATGAAGTCATTACTACTGAGGGCTATAGAAATACATGGCTCAATAGAGCTGTGACTTTCTGTCAGCCTGGCTACAGTGCTGAAAAGAAACCTGGGATTGTTCTTATTTTCCTCTATTAATGATGAGTAGTAAGCTGCTCTGGCATTACGGAGGGCCTTCCTATATGTTTTAAGACTTTCTTGCCAGACTAAACAAGATTCTTCCACATTGGTGAAATGCCATTTTCAAGTTGCAATGTTTGCTTTAATGTGCGGGTTTGGGTGTTATACCATGAAGCTAACCTTCTTTGTTTTATTATCTTCTTTTTTAGAGGGGCAATAGAATCCAATGTCATTCACAGTGAGTCTGCAGCACTGTCAAGATGATCTATTTGTGAGGGACTGAAATTAACACAAGAGTCCTCTGTTATATCGAGACATGGCATTGAATTAAATGAAGATTGAATCACTTCCTTCAATTTAGCTACAGCACTATCAGATAGACATCAAGTGTAAGAATTTTTGCCTAATGGCATGTAGTCCAGAATTAAAAAGTTATTAAATAGTGGTCCGATAAAGAAGGATTCTGGGGAAACACTATTAAATGTTCAATTTCAATGCCAAAACAAGGTCGAGGGTATGGTTAAAACATAACCTGCAACCTAACAACATCAGTGGGTTCATGAACGCTGACAGAATCCAATCGAATCCAATAATGAGATAAACACAGTACTAAGGCTATCATTATCAACATCCACATGATTATTAAAATCACCTACAATCATTATCTGTTTTGAGGACTAAACTTGATTAAAAACTGAGAATTCAGATAAAAAATCTGAATACAGACCAGGACCACAGTTGAATTCAATTAAATTTTATTTATATAGTGCCAATTCATAACACAAGTTATCTCATTGCACCTTTCCTATAGAGCAGGTCCAGACCGTACTCTATATAATATTATTTACAGAGACCCAACAAATCCCAAGAATTTGGCGACAGTGGCAAGAAAAAACTTCCTTTAAGAGGCAGAAACCTTGGACAGAACCAGACTCAATGGTGGGCGGCCATCCACCGCTGCCGTGTTAGGTTTTGAGAGTGGGGGGGAGGTTGTGAGAGAGAGAGAGAGACGGGGGCACAATGCAAATACCACCTAGAATTTTTTTAAAGTAGAATTGTAATTTTAGTATTAATAAATTCATAATAAGAATGCCAGCTATAGGAATAATAATAATGTCAGTATTAGTAACAGAGCCAATAACAACAACTGTAGTAGCAGTTGTCGAGCAGGAACACGGGGGCAACACGTGGCCCACAACCACAGATCCAGTCTCTGCAGCACCGGAGGCAGAAATACCTGATGAAAGCGACAGAAGGAGAGAGGAGAGAAACGAGAAAGCACAGAACTACGGGAGAGAGAAGATGTCGAGTTAGTAACATGCAGTAATGGGATAAAAATGCATACAGATGGAGAGGGGGAGAAGGAGAGATGAAAGAGGTGCATCATGGGAAGTCTCCCAGCAGTCTAGGCCTATAGCAACATAATTAAGGGATGGTTCAGGGCTCACCGAAGCCAGCCCTAACTATAAGCTTTATCAAAGAGGAATCTCACAATCTATATTTACGTTTATCCTTAGCCAGCAGTTTTAAATAGGATTCAACATTGCCCGCACTGGCCCCAGGAATACATTTGATGCTGGTGTCGCTAACTTCACATTTCTTAAGATATAGCTGCCAATAATCAGAGTTGGTTTCTCAGCGGCTGTGTCGCTGACTGGGGAGAACCTGTTAGAAACGTGAACAGGTTGGTGTTGAACTCTGGGCTTCTGTTTAGGACTATGCTTCCTTCGTCACCCAGCCTCCCTGGCTACAGGAGCTACATCTGGTTGGTCCGCACTGGCTACTGGGGGCTGGCTAACTACAACAGCTAACGATCGAGTTTTCATGGTGTGAAGCCGGGTTTCCAATTCACTAAGCCTTACCTCCAATGCAATAAAGAAACTACACTTATTATGTGTACCATTATCATTAAAGGATACAGAGGAAAATGTAAAGATTTGACACACCGTGCAAGAGAGAGTGAGAGGGAGAAAGAGAAGCCATCGCTAGCTGCTAAGCTAAAGTATGGTAGCAAAGGGTTCGAGTTTCTTTCCAGATCGAAAGATCCAAAACCTTAGCACATAAACTATCGCCGTGGCAGTACACCACTTGGTTAAGTGAGAAAATATTTTTCTTTGTATGCTGGGTGAACTGACCCTTAAACTTGACTTTCCAAGCATGCTTATCAGAGGTCAACATCTGCTTATTCCCATAATCCCTTTTTTTATTCATTCCTTGAGTCTGCTGTGCAGTTAATTTAGAAGAGGACAGAGTGTGGGATTTTCAGGCATTTGGTGCTAAACAGTAGGGTTGGGTACCGAACTCGGTACTTTTAAGGGTATCGACCGAATTACGTCTGTACTACCGAGTACAGATTCACGTTAAATCAATTACTGCCAAATTTCTGTACCTCAGAGCGCATCTGGGTGAGAGAGTATAGGTATAGGTATATAGAGAAAGAGAGAGAGCGAGACCACGTCACCCCTGCTGCTTGATCAACACAGGGACACGTGTGTGCGTAGTGAGTGTGTGGTTGAACACAGCGAACGGCAGAGCGTGACGGTGCAGAGGAAAAGGTGAGCAGTGAAATTATCGATCTGGCAGTAAATGTACAGTGTAGGTTACAGTAAAGGCTACAGCTTCTCAAGAAAAGCTCCCGTGTGTTGTTTCCTAACAGCTGGAATAGTGTTGCTATGACAATCAGCTCAGCATACGTTGAGGGGATACTTTCCGCAATCTAAATCACACACTGGGGCAGCGTTATGCCAGCGTTATTTGGTTCAGTGTAAAAAAGCAAAGCAGGCGTAATGTTGGCTCTTCTTTAGGGACCGTAGGGCCCTGGAACTGAAATTGCAAGGAACCTATTGTTTTTGTAGAGATTAATAATAATTATTATTATTATTATGTCCCGAGCACGAAAGATTATTAGATTATTATTATCATTATTATTATTAATAGGGCCCAAGCACGAAAGTGCAAGGGCCCAACAGCCCCTGAATGTACCAGGAACCTATTGTTTTTGAGAGATTATCATTATTATTATTATTATTATTATTGTTGTTCCCATTCTGACCCTTTGAACGCATTTTTGAGGGGCTTAGGATGCTCGAAAAATCGTGAAATTTTGCTCACACATGACAACTGCGGAAATCATAAAGTTCCGCAGTGATTGGGCTGGGTGTGGCCAGGGGCACTATAGCACCCCCAAACACACGCCACGGTTGGGGAAAAGTTGCTTTGATCTCCATGAGATTTTCACGGTTCATTGCTCATCATAAAGAACATATTTCAGTATATTTTGAGAGAGTTTACCCAACAGGAAGTCAGCCATTTTGGATTTGCATCAATTTCAAATCTTTAAACACATGTTTGAGGTCTTTAGGATGCTAAAAAAAGTCACGAAACTTTGCACCCAGACGTGAACTGGTAAATACTTCAATTTGAGTCCACTTTTGGGCTTGGGGGTGGCGCTCTATAGCGCCCCCTAGTGACTTTTAGTCTTAAACGGTTAGGGAAACTTGGCACACCCATCAGAAGGGGTGTGTCTTGTTTTCTGGTATAGTCTGGGGCTTGGGTGTGGCAAAATGGCTCGATAGCTTCCCCTACAACATTTCAATGACGCAGCCCCTGCGGTACATTTCACCTAGATGTACGAAATTTAGGAGGCAGATGTATCACCTCTAGACTTAAAAAAAAAAAAAAAAAAAAAAGCCTCTTGCAGCCATACCCTAAACCCAACAGGAAGTCAGCCATTTTGAATTTAATGTGCCATTTTTTGCCATTTATAGGCTCCGTACTTTACCGATTAATTCCTAGAGAATTAATCGGATCGACTTCAAATTTGGGCAGTGTAATCTAAAGACTGTTGTGATGCTCAATTGCGAAGCTCTTGAGGTTTCATCAATAGGCGTTGCCAAGGCGATGCGGCGAAATCCGTGTTTCAAAATTAGTGACAGTGCTACCTTGTTCCAAAATTTGTAACTGTTACCTCAGCGCCACATTGTCAAATCTTTCCCAAATTTCACGTTTTGATAAGAGTCCCGAGCTGAAGGGGACTGAGGTTACTTTGCTTGGCCTGCTGCAACCATAACCCGGGTAAGTAGCAGAAAATGGAGAAGTCAATGAAAAAAATTAAACAGGATTACTTTCATATACTTTAAATTCAGTTGCTGCAACTCACTAGATTGCCTTTCAAATCATGATGTTACGATGACAGAGGGCTCAGTGGATGATGGCATCGTTCATCGACCCAACCCTACTGCTGGTGCTGATCTCCATCTCTGCATGACCACTGAAGTATCAACAGACACATCAGATACAAAAACAGGATTGTATTTCTTTCACTTTCACACTCTGAAACCTGACAAACGCTGTTTCTTTAAAATGTTCTTCCTCATATCGGGGTGTTTACATTTTTACAGGACCAACATTCAAGGAAATGCTTCTCAACATACTCATTACAAACAACCTACTTTAAATTGTTTTCTTAAGCTATTTTATGCATACACAGTTTGTCTCTGTTTGAGCAGTGGAGCATAGTATTTTGAGGCAGACTGAACTCAACTTCCCTCTAGCCGTGTAGTTATTTTACCAGTCACAGTCAATTTGCTTAGGTTTCCCACCTTTGCTATATAAGTAACTCACATAGTACTTTGACCTTTTTAGCAAAGAGCTCATTCTTGCTGAACTTGTTTTTCTTTTCTGTCAGCAGAGGAAACGCAGACTGAGCCTATTGGACCATGAGGACATTAGCTGTGTACAGGGAGGATGTTTAATGATTAAAACGAGCTGCATAGTTTTGTGAGATATGTAAAATAACGGAAAGAAAATTACCTCATCTAAGTTTTCCCAAATCCTCAGGGCCAACTGTAGCTAGTGCTGCAGAAGGCAAATAAAGGAATAATTTATCATTTTGGGAAATTACCTTATTTGCATTTTGTGGGATGAAAGGATCGAGATCAGTCTCGTGTCTGTGTGGTAAGCACTGAGCTGGAGTCAGGATGTGGTTAGTTTAGCATAAAGACTGAAAGCAGGGCGAAACAAAGACATGAGATACTGATATTAATCTGAACGAAAGCAAAGAAAGCATATTTCCCAAGATGTTGAACTATTGATTTAACTGACTTGCATTCCTACACACAGTGTCAAATGGGCATCAACATCAAGCACATGCTCGAGGCATTTTTTACACAAACTTCCTACACAGCAGCTTTATCTTTTGAAGACATGTTTAGCTTTATGGTCTACAATGTTTAGGACTTCCTGGAAACCGCTGAGCCACTGTTCCTCCTCCAGAGTCCAGGTGTGTCGTCAACATGTGCTTCTGGTCAGCCTCGTGGAGTAAGGAGAGGTAGATGTGGGACTGGAGGAAGCGGGGGTAACAGTCTGCGTCCAGGAGCGAGTAGATGCGCTTCTGTGCGTGGGACAGAGAGGTGTGCGAGGGAGCCTGCAGCAGCTGCATGGTCAGATCCCTGGTCTTACTGTCCAGGTTCACCTACAACACAACAGCACAGTAATTGCTCTACACTCATTCAAAGGTCAGTTCCAGTGTATTACACCTTCAGTATTGCTTTTGTAGTTTTGGCCATCATTAAGTTATGTACTCAATATACCTTGGTGGTTATAATTACTAGAAGGAATGATGGCTACGAAAATCCACGGAGCCCCTGAAGGCTCACGTGGGTTTTTTTTTCCTGAACTGCTTTTGTTTTAACTCCCAATAAATGTTGTGTTCCCTCACATCATGTTTTTGCATTCTCTCGCAATATTTTGCGTTACCTAGTAATATATTTTGCATTCCCTCTGATCCATAGAGGAAGGCTGAGCTGGATTATGACCCACAGCTGTGGCTGCTCGGGCACGAGTCCGCGTCATCGAAGCTAGATAGATAACTAGCGGAGCTAGGTAATGGAGCTAGTTAACCTAGCTCTCTAAACTGCGTTATTATTTAAAATAAATTCCCACTGTGACCGTTTGGGGGCTCCATAAAAATAAGCCCCAAGCTGTAATAAAACAAAGTTATCTTTTAATGCTGCTCAAGTTTTTGACATTAAAATAATGAAGGAGAACAAAGCACCCAGAGTGCTCAGAAGGGAGCTCATTTCAAGATAATTATTTCCAGCTATTTTGTGTGTCATCAATACAATTGATTCAATTCTTGTGAAAGGCATTACAATAAAAAGATGTTTTATTAAGCTGCACCCGAGTAAGCTATTTAGAAAGCACAGACTTACATGTGCAATATAGTGAATCCAGAACTCATCCATGAGCAAACTGGAAAAAAGATGGCCCTGCGTTGAGCATGTGGCAGTTTTATTGTTTTACTGCTGAACATTACTGTTTCCTGAGAACATGTTTGTTCTCATTAGAACAAGTAAATGTCACCTAGTAAAGGCGGCTGTCCTGAGAATGATATGTTCTTCAGAAAAGTGTTGAGAGAGCTTGGAAGTGAAAGGAAAGGAGTCTTCCCAGGAAGAAGACTGTGTGCATGCTCACCCACTCGTACTGGAACTGTAGAGACATTACAAACAGACATATTTACATCTACTGATTAGCGCGTGAAATGTTGTGTTGCTATGTAACTTTCGGGAAAAAAGTAATAACAAACTTTCTTTTACAAATGAAATGTTGAATTCATAAATAACAAAACACACCTGTGTCCAGTTCAGTACACTCAGGGGTTTTGCTGCTACAGCCTTACTTGGTCTGGTATGACCAGTAATTTATGGTGGCTAATTTTAGCTAATGTTAGCAAACTTTAGATGTGTCATGTAGCTGACCTTACCGAGTCAGTCTGCTGACTTTATGACTCTATAATACTTGTGCTATTGTTATACAACGTGTATACAACGTTTATACAACAGTTCAATGGTTTTATCACCAAAGTAAGTTCTTCACTCTCTGCCAGGTCACCTGATGGGGACTCTTTAAAGGCCCGAAAAACTTTTTCTTTCAGCCTTTTACTATCAGCACTGGGTCCTACATGAACACACTATGTAGTGTTTAGTAACTGCATGCATCAATCAGCATTTAGCAACATTTAAACTGAATCTGATGACAGTTGGTGGGTTGTTTGGTCACTGTCATTAAAATCTGATCAAGCCACACCCACGCAGTCCAGATGAAGCGGATGAGCTTGTCTGTGTTGAACTTCTAACGAAAGAGGTTTTGGGTTGGTTTATTTTTTAGAAATACTTGAGATTCAAGAAGTCAGAAGTCTCGGAAATTTGGCAGGAAATTAAATTTACCATTACCCTGCAACTGTTGCAAAAGTTATACAGTCTTGCTTTACAGCAGCCCCAACAGAATGACAAATCTTACTTTCTTCTAGCAAATCTTATTGATCATAGTTTGTGTTATCCATTGCATGTTGTTAGTCGGGGACTCGCTGTTTTTGCTGCCTTTCTTGGCCACGACACTCTGGTAAAAGAGATTCTCAGTCTAAAGGAGGCTCTCTCTCTCTCTGCTTAAATATGGGTTCAATTTAAAACAATCTTGTAATTGAGGTGTTAGCACAAGATATTTTTATTATGCTCGAACTCTTGCTCTATTAGTGGAACGAAGGCTCCACATGAATGCAGCTATCGATGTAATGCTGTGACGATAAACTCGAAGCACCCACATAAGCTTCTGAAAACACAAGCAGCATCCAAAACACACACAGCACGTTGTTTGGAGGGAGACGCCGACTGAGTAATAAAAAGTGCATTGAGGGAGAAAAAAAGACAGGTGTGGACATGTGACAGGACTTGAATTACACTTCCTGTTTCATGAAGAAAGGTTGCGTAGATTAGCTTTTAGTGCATGCAGCTAGAGTGAATAAAAAAGCAGGCGTGTACCTCCCGGGGGGCACCTGGCTGGATGTAGGAGGCGCAGATGTCCTTGGCCCTCCTCTGCAGGCTGAAGTTGTTGGACGAGTGTCTGTACTGCTCACAGGCCAGATAGAACTGCAGATTCTCCTCGCTGAACTCAGAGCGCAAGAATGCTCCAAACACTGAAACACCAGCTAAGGGGAGGAGGAGGAGGAGGAAGATAAGTGGGGCTTACCTCACCATGCAACGTCACATTACGCATGTTACAAGAGGAGGACACCCACACACAGAACACAGACACGACAATCCCTCAGGCCTAATAAGCACATGAGAAACACACAACTACTGCCAGCAGCAAAGTAACGGCGTGTTTTTAGTCTGAGGAATCAAACATGACTCACTGCTTTGTACAGAGGAAGGCTTCAAATTGCTGACAACACACGTACAACATGTCACAGTTCACAAATGTGAGCACTCCACATTAGCATGGCACTGATAAGGATGCTAAGTCACACAGAGTGGTTAGTCCTCATTTCATATTCATTGATACTGGAATTCCAAGTAGCTTATGGTGGCTAATAAGATCCTAGTAATATATTTTGCATTCCCTCTGATCCACAGAGGAAGGCCGAGCTGGATTATGATACAGTATTACGTATTATGTCGTAGACTTCAGCTGGTTGTGACCACGGGGCAAGCGGGCGACCCACAGCTGTGGCTGCTCGGGCACGAGTCCGTACCAAACACATGTATGTTAGGTTCATTCTCCTGTCAGTGGCCTTGACACTGGCTTAGAGCTGGAGTCGGTCCCCCGGCGCTGCACAGCGGCTGCCCACTGCTCCTAATACATTGCAGCTAGACAGATAACTAATCTCTAAAGCAGAAGTAAGGTATTACTCCATAACTGACATTACTGACTGTAGTTTATTCTGACTCAGTCCCACACACACCGTCCTGCTGCCCCAAATACTCACCAGAGCCCCACATGTGGATTCATCAGCTGCTGAAAATAGTCCCCAGCAAATGCACTGTTTACCCATTTCAGTAAGGTTTGTTAAAAACTACCTTGTCTAGCTGTTTTAGGAGTCACTAGCACATGGTTGGTTTGAGTCTGCACACACACATTTGTTGGCAGTGAATGTATGTATTTCCATTGAAATGTATTTAAGAATTCAAGAAAACCCCATTGAAAGTCAGTCAACTGTGAGTGTATAGATTAATGAGGTAAATTCGTATCACCTGCAGTATATAACAAAACTGAGTGCATGTAATATCACTGAAATAACTAAATCAAATCCTGTCCATTTAATACAACAAATATTTGTTTTTAGCCAGCGCCCAAGAAGAATGAAGCTACTTAATTAGAAAACAGAAACGTTGCTGTGACTAATTAAACTATAATGGAAGGTCTGTATTTAAGAACCAACAGCAATAAAATTCAGTACACCCTTCATTGGTCAGATTCCATTCTTATGTTTTATATTTTTAAATGCCCACGATGTATGTTCTGCCATTCTTCAGATTATTCTGTTTAGCTGCTCAGTGCTGGAGCGGTTGTGTTGCTCTTCCTTATGCTTTAAAATACCCCAAAGGTGTTGATTCAAGTCAGGGGACATACTTGGCCAGGTCATAGTTCGCTTTGTTCCTCTTTAAAAGCTCTTGGGATTTTTGCAGTGTGTTTGGGATCATTGTCATGCTGGAAAATCCCTCTCCTGCCAAGCTTCTTGAGACTGGGAGTCGTCTTTTCATTCAGTATTTCAGTATTTATACAAACTTGCGTTCACGGTGCCATCTCCCCAACACCTGTTCCCTCCTAACCACTGCTGCAGCTGCATTTCTGCCTATGGTCAGTAGCCTGCTGATGCTCTTGTGCCCTCTGCCATCTTTATCAAGTCTCACGATCTAGTTTTGTAATTGTTCATGCAGTTTGCTTTAATTGATCACAGGTGTAATCACTTTTGTTGCATTGAGTTTGTACTGTTGGGCCCGTATTTTCAGTGTAGTTTATCTAACCTGTTTTTAATCATACATAAGATCAAATACCCTACTCTTCAACTTAAAGAAATGCAATTATTGTAAGATGATAAAATTTTAAATCATTTAATATTTTAGTGATATTGCACAGGGGTGTAGGGAGTTTTGTAATATACTGGATATGGCTGGGTATTGTTTAAAAGGTTTGGATATTGGTGCCAATACGATATCTGAGTTTTGGTATTAATACCAAATTAATACCACTGACCCTTTTATTGACCCAATTATATCTATCGATCAAGCCAGATGAAACTAACCAGTTAGCTAAACTTCAAGCATGCCTTAAGGACATAAAGACCTGGACGACCTGCACTTCTCTGATGTTAAACTGACGTTCAAACTGCGAAGCGGTAGAACGCTATTGAGTTTGTGTCTGTTTTTTATTAGCATCATCATCACAAATCTTGGGAGATGTCTTCAGGCCTTGTTTGGGAACAGGCGTGCCAAAGCATTTTGAGCTTGACTCATAGGGGGCGCCACAAATGCCAGAAAACTGTACCTCAAAACCCGGTGGACAGAATTTCACCACATTTGGTGTGCATGCTCTGGGGGCAAGTATTAACCAAAATCTGTAGTTTCATATTGATTGGTGCGAGTGGGCGTGGCCTATCACATACTTGCTCAATACTCAAGATGTCTTCAAGCAATCCTAATTAAACTCACCATAGACATCACGCGCTATCTCCTGAACATACACACCACTTTTATTTTAAATCTGAGAAAGGGGGTACGACTGGTGGAACTTTGAGTACACAATTATTGAAACGCTGCAGGCTTTGCGATGATGAAACAAGCGTGTGATTGGTCTCACTCCTTGACTTTGTTCGACTTTATGAAGCCCGAAACCCGCTCGTTGCTTCCCACAGCTTTAATTTGGGCCAATCCAGCTGCTTCCTTCCATTGAGCAAAAAAAGTTTGAACCCACCCATTTCTGCCTGCAGCTATATTTAGTCTTGTTATTATTATTACTATCATTATTTTATTAATATTACCACTGCCATTACATTATTATTATTTAACAATTCTATGTGGAATTTGCATTATGCTACTCCCTCTCTTTCTCATTTTCAATTCAATGGGGCTTTATTGGCATGGGAAACAGATGTTAACATTGCAGAGAAGTGCTGATACAAGCTACTTGTGTGTTGCTCTCCATACTTTCATGAATGCTCACCATAATTTTTCTTTTCTTCTGAAGTTAAAGTAAGATCTTTTCTTCAATTGGGAACCTGAGTGAAGTTTTCTTAATATTCTTTATAAATTAACATTCAAAGAGACCCGATTTGAAATTGACCAAAGGACAGTCGGACTGAATCCAATTAAATTCGAGGACAATTTTAATTCCAAAATGCAGGTGGCTCGAACAGAGCCACATCTGTCAATATAGTGGGATCTTGACCTGATTAGACTGGATATAATCTGGACCTGGCCTGAGTCAGGTCCTAGGTCTCAGATACTTATGGAAAATTTTGGAATTTTGAGCCAGATACCAATACTGATATGAGAGTTTAAAAAAACTCAAACAATTATATATGGGTCAATTGTTTTTACATAAGCTGATAACATGGACAATTTTTTTTCCTTTTCTTTTTAAGAATTGTGACTAAGATATGTAGTGAGTGGGACATTTTACAGTGATAAATGGTGACTCTAATAAGTGGAAAAACTATACTGGCCAATACTGTATATCAGTCAGGTTGATTTATCGGAGTAGCACTTCTGTGTGGACCACTGAAGACCTCTACCTAGGATGAGATACTCAAACTGAGTACTACAGTCATGACTAGTAAACTGACTTTGACGCAGACCATGAAGTACCCCTTTTTAAATTCTAGCACTTTAAGTCAAGCAAGTCTAAAGTCTCAACAAGTTGTTTTTCATACTGCAGTGAAATGAATGAAACCTAGTGGCTGCCTGGTAGATATGATATGAAGCACATTCAAAAATCTAAAACACCAGAGCATGCTCTCAGAAATGATAAGCAATAATGTTAAGTACATAATTTTTAGTAAATGGGCTACAACATGCAGAGACACTAATCTCTAAAGCAGACAAGTGAATGAAAACAATTCTGTGGCATTCAAAATATCCTGTAGTGTCCGTGTTATCAGAGGGTTTAACCAGGGGTGACAATAAGAGTGTGTCAGTAGATACTGGAGGATACTGGAATACACCATGAGAAAATATATTATCAGGAAATAGAAAAGTGATTAAGGAATCTACCTGTGCAGACGTGCAGGTTTCCTAATGATGCAATGTTGCAATCATAATCCTTGTTAATGTCAGACTGGTCAAACATCTTCTAGCTGGAGAGACTTTTAGACAAACTCTGTTATAGCAGTGATTTTTAAACAGTCTTGGAGTTTACTGTCTGTTCTGTTCATAGAAACAGCAGGTTCAGGGAAGTGCTGCTCTTTTAACTTTATTGCACAGCACCGCCACCAGTGGCGTCTCAGATGTTAACATTACAGCAACATGTGAGTTCTGATGAAAGCAGGGGGCATTGGAGACAGATTTGACTTTTAGTTGCACAAACATTTCTCCAAGGCAGAAGTGCTCAGTCAGTTAAATGTCAGAGTGTAGAGTTCAGGTCAGAACCTCAATGAAAAGTGTAAGAGGTAAAAGACGAGCTATCAGCTAACATCAGTTAAAAAGGTACCGTGTGGAGTTGTCTTTGCTATAAAGCAAAACGCATCATGTGTATCCTCAAGGCTTTATACAAACATGTTAAATGCATCCTACCTCACGAATAATTTGTAATGCCTTATTGTATGTTCTAAAGTCTGAATTGTTTACATTAGCTTAGGGTCTTCTCCTGTTTAACTGGCACATTTCTACCATATATGTAATCATTTTTACTAATTGTTTCCGCCCTTGGACTCCCTCATGTGCTTACCTAGAACTCTTGTGACAAACTGAAACAATGTAACGGACTAAAGCTCTGCAAGCAGCTATTAGAGCCTGGTTGCACTACCATTTATAACAGCCATATTTTGGACCAAAACAGATACATTTCAATGGAATCACGATTAGTGGATTTGTTCCCAGATGCCTGATAGTGGTGCTAGAAGAAAGGTCTGGAGGTCACCAAAAATATTAGGATTCATCCTCTGGACCATAAATCAAGCAAAAGTTGGTGAAAGTTCAGTAAGGAAGATCTTTTCCCTCTCACTCCTCATTCTGGTGGGAATTCCTGCTATTTACCAGCAATTTCCGCTTCAATGTACTCCATCACTTCCACTTTCACACGCTGTCAAAATCCCTTTCATTAATTTCTGACACCACCATATCTGACCAATGATCTTTCTGTATGATCCAGCAGATTCAACTGAGAGGTTTCATCTTCCATATGCTGGCTTTACTCCACCACCTGCACATCTAGACTCTGGGGGACTCCACCTATCTCTTATCTTCATGGGCCTATGCTTATTGAAGATGCATCACATCAATGGGGTCTAATCGCCAAAGTCCTTCTCTGTGGTTGACCTCAACAAACCTTTCAACTGATCTCTCCTTATTGACGCAACGCAAATTTCATGGAAATAATCTTTGAGATACAGTGGTATGGATAAGTGTTTGCCCCCTTCCTGATTTCTTTTTTTTTTTTTTTTTTTTTTTTTGCATGTTTGTCACACTTAAATGTTTCAGATCATCAAACAAATTTAAATATTAGTCTCCAAAAAGTTACATTTTTGTCCACAGAGTATTTTCCCAAAAGTCTTGGGGATCATCAAGACTTTTGGGAAAATACTCTGTGGACTGACGAGACAAAAGTTTAACTTTTTGGAAGGTATGTGTCCCATTACATCTGGCGTAAAAGTAACACCGCATTTCAGAAAAAGAACATCATACCAACAGTAAAATATGGTGGTGGTAGTGTGATGGTCTGGGGCTGTTTTGCTGCTTCAGGACCTGGAAGACTTGCTGTGATAAATGGAACCATGAATTCTGCTGTCTACCAAAAACTCCTGAAGGAAAATGTCTGGCCATTTGTTCGTGACCTCAAGCTGAAGCGAACTTGGGTTCTGCAGCATTACAATGATCCAAAACACACCAGCAAGTCCACCTCTGAATAGCTGAAGAAGAACAAACTGAAGACTTTGGAGTGGCCTAGTCCACGTCCTGACGTGAATCCTATTGAGATGCTGTGGCATGACCTTAAAAAGGCAGTTCATGCTGGAAAACCCTACAATGTGGCTGAATTACAAAAATTCTGCAAAGATGAGTGGGCCAGAATTCCTCCACAGCGCTGTAAAAGACTCATTGCAAGTTATCGCAAATGCTTGATTGCAGTTGTTGCTGCTAAGGGTGGCCCAACCAGTTATTAGGTTTAGGAGGCAATCACTTTTTCACACAGGGCCATGTAGGTTTGGATTTTGTTTTTCCTTAATCATAACAACCTTCATTTAAAAACTGCATTTTATGTTTACTTGTGTTATCTTTTAATATTTAAATTTGTTTGATGATCTGAAACATTTAAGTGTGAGAAACATGCAAAAAAATAAGAAATCAAGAAGGGGGGCAAACACTTTTTCACACCAATGTACCATCCTCTGGACATAGGCGAACGACGGACAGACCGACAAACTTATCAGCCGACATTGCCAACCTCAGGCCCCACTTCTATCAGGGCAAAAGTGCAGTTGAGAAGTTATACAGGTGCGCGTGTGCGTGTGTCTAGGTCATTCACTGTCCCTCAGGTTGTGGCATATATGGTCTGTCCTCTTCTCCTAGGAGTATTTTCAATGTTGAACTTGTTAAAGTAAACATTCCTTATTTCATCGAAGGAGGAAGTGTAGGAGGAAGTGCATCTCTGTGTAGGAGGAAGTGCATCTCTGTCTCAACCTCACCTGTCGAACAGTGACCACATATTCTGTTTTCTTTTGGTTGCCAGGATTTTTTGTGTCTTCCTGTTTCGATGTCCAGTTTGTGATCACTGAACCTGTATTTGGTCAGGATCTGTCTCTAACAGTAGGGCCAGATAACATTCTGATCTACTTTGGCTTTTAGTTTCCTCTTTCCAGTGTTCCAAATAGAGGAAACCAAATTATAACATAATGCAAATAAACCTGATTGGTGTTTGGAAAGCAGTGTTGTCGTGAGACTGGTCAGAGTGTGTCTGAGAGGGGGCAGTTAGTCTCAGCACCGACTGACATAGGGGACTCTTTTCTCAGCTCTTGAGTTTGGAGGGCTTTGGAATGGAGGGAGTCTAGAGGGCTGGTTTAAGGTGATTAAAAAGTGAGCGCTCTCTTTTGAATGTTAATTATCAGTGGGTATCTGCCTAATTCTGCTCTACATGCATTTGTTGGTGTTTTTCTGTGTATGTGTAAAATTTATCTGCAGAATTATCGTAGAAAAGGTTTCAGTCGTAGTCATCTGGACACTGTTTTCAGAATCAAGACGTTTCGGCTCCCATCCGGAAGTCATTCTCAGTTGTGAAAAAATGGGACAGGAACTAGAAATTTAAGCTACTCTGTGTTACATAAGCCCCGCCCTCAGGAAGGAGTCTACCTGAGTATCTGTTAATGGTTAGTTTCACCTGAAACTGACCTAATTGTTTCCAAGATGGCCCAGTAATCAGTAATCAGGCCTATTGTTTTCTGGCTGCACCTATCTCATCACTGTTAAGTACCTGATTAGCATGTGATTGGCGTGACCAAGGTGTTAATACACTGTGATAGACTTTGGGCAGATTGAATCTCAGACCACCATTTCTGTTCAAAGAGGGGTTCTCTTTTTTCACAAAAATGGCTTCCTTGACACTCCGTTCAAACCAATTCTTCTCTCTACTCAGAATCTTCACCTCGCTGTCTTCAAATGTGTGGTTTGCAGCTTTTAGATGCAAATGCACGGCGCTCTGTAATCCTGAGTTAGTGTGTCGTCTGTGCTGATAAAGTCTTTTGTGAAGTGGCTGTTTGGTCTCACCTATGTACCGTTCTTTGCAGTTTTCCTCACTGCACTGAATGGAGTAGACTACATTGCTCTGTTTTTGTGTGGACAACTTGTCCTTAGGGTGAACGAGTTTCTGTCTTAAAGTGTTGCCTGGTTTAAAGAAGACAGGAACATCGTGCTGTCTAAAGATCCTTTGTAGTTTTTCAGACAGTCCAGATACTGAATGGAGACACCGTTCCTTCTTGGTTCAGTTACACTTTTGTCCTGTTTTTTGGCTCTTTTAACTTTGTTGATTGCCCAAGTAGGATACCCACAGGCTGAGAGAGCATTCTGGACATGCCTTTCCTCTTTCTTCTTACCCTCTGAGCCGGTGGGCACTTCTTGGGCTCTATGTTGTAATGTCCGGATTACACCCAGCTTGTGCTGTAATGGATGGTGTGAATCAAAGAGCAAGTATTGATCTGTATGTGTTGGTTTCCTGTACACTTCTATCTGGAGCTTTCCGTCCTTTCCGTCCTGTAGAACAATCAAGGAGAGGAGTCCTCCCGCAGTCTTCTCCTCACCGCTTCTGAGGTCAGGATGCAGGTGAACAAGGACACAACATCATAAGAAACCATTATGTCATCTGGGTCCAACTGGAGATGTTTCACTTTGTCCACAAATTTCTGCGTGTTTTCCACATGATGTACTGTGTTCCCCACCAGTGGAGCCAAGATTGTAGTCAAATGTTTGGCTACGGTGTATGTGATGGAATCTGTGCTGCACACGATGCAACATTCTCTTTGTGAATTTTGGGAAGGCCATAGATGCAAGGAATGGCTTCCCCAGGGTATAGTCTGTAATACAGAGGCCTGTCTATCACTTCCTCCTTCTCAAGCTTCTGTAGACAGTCTAACCTTCTTCTTGTAGCTATTGGTTGGATGTCTTAAGTTTTTGATATGTGGTTGTGTCTTCAAGAAGGTTGTTGACCTTGGTTTCATAATCGGCTGTGTTCAGAATCACAGTGCAGCGACCCTTGTCTGCTGGTAGAATGTTTATGCTGTGATCCTTCTGCAGTGCTGAGAGTGCCCTCCTCTCTTCGGATGTAATGTTGGAAGGAGGCGGTTTGGCACTCTTTTGTGTTGCTGTGACACGTAGCCTCAGGTCTGCAGCCTCTTCTTCTGTCATCTTGTTCTTCCTAATGGCTGTTTCTGTGGCTGTGATGTAGTCCACTGTAGGGATGTGGTTGGATGTAACTGAAAAGTTGAGCCCTTTGAAGAGCACATCTTTTTCCGCCTGTGTCAGGATGCGGTCTGATAAGTTTTTGATCCAATTGTTTCTGTTAACACACGTCTCCCTTTGTTCAGTCCCTGATCTCCTGTTGTGCTGGTCCTTTCCTAGATTCTTCTTATTCAAAAGAATGTTAAATTTCTTAATTTGCTTAATTGTGAAACAATTAGGTTAGTTTCAGGTGAAACTAACCATTAACAGATACTCAGGTAGATTCCTTCCTGAGGGCAGGGCTTATGTAACACAGAGTAGCTTAGATTTCTAGTTCCCGTCCCATTTTTTCACAATTGAGAATGACTTCCGGATGGGAGCTGAAACGTCTTAATTCTGAAAACAGTGTCCAGATGACTACGACTGAAACCTTTTCTACGATAGAACACTCCTGGACGAACGAGGGACTACACCGTCTTATCTGCAGAATTCTGCATGAAAAGATTCTGTTGAATGTTTGTCATAACGGGTATAGCTATGACGACTGAGTGGACCCCATACTTCACTACCATACATCGCAATGGGCTGGATGACACTATCAAATATTTTATGCCAAATGTTAATTGGAATTTAATGGCAGCAGCAGATGGCCGCCCACCCTGAGTCTGGTTCTGCTCGAGGTTTCTGCCTCTTAAAAAGGAAGTTTTTCCTTGCCACTGTCGCCAAGTGCTTGCTCATGGTGGGAATTGTTGGATCTCTGTAAATAATACTATAAAGAGTACGGTCTAGACCTTCTCTATATAGGAAAAGTGCAATGAGATAACTTCTGTTATGAATTGGTGCTAAATAAATAAATGTTCAGGGATTTAAATGGAAAATAATCCAGTTAATCAACTTGCACTCAAAAACAAAGAGAGGAGAATTTGTTTACCTCCTCAAACAAATGCTTTAATCAATCATTAAAGTGATTTCTGCCTCCAAGAAGTGTTTGGCTAAATAAAACTCAAATCTCAGAACAAAGCAGGACTCACTTTGGCTGGCCAGCAGGGCATTCAGGGACTCGGCCCATTTTTCCAGCTCTTCTCGACTGATCTTCCTGTTCTTACTGTGGCCCACCTGACTCCACTGACGCATGAAGAGTAGCCGAGACCTCCTCTCTGTAGCACTGTGGACCAGGATCACATAAGGTAAGGCAGAGGCAGCAGACATCAGCCAGAGGAGATCATACCAAAAGATATTGCTATCATCACATCTCAGAGGGTTCTCAAAACAAATGACAGGAGATGTAGCTTCACAACAATCTTATAAGGGTAAGATTAAAAAACACTGCCTCACCTTCAGGATCAAATGTATTTAATTTTAAGACATCCAATCTTTGTTTAAGGACAGTGAATTAACTGCCTTGTGTGTGGTGAAGACATATTAACAGTTATATTATTTTACATGAGAAAACATCTATCAATCTAACAATTAACAAAAGAAAATAAATGGGATTCTTACCTGTCTTTCTGATCTGACAGGTTGGAGTTTGAGGAATGAGGACTCTGAAACAGAAACCACAGAGTTAACTGGAGCTCTTCCTCCTGTTCCACTCTCTGAAAATCCCAATAAATCTGCTTTCAGTGTAAATCTCAGTGTCACTGTGACATAGAATTCAGTTTAAACCTCTAAACTAAGCTACAGCAATGACAGTTGAGAACCTATAAACATGTAGGATAAGAATAAGCAGACCAGCATATTTTAAAAGATCATAGTTTGACAAACCCAACTCAAGATGCACTTAACGGCTTTTTCATAAGTTTTCAACCATATCACATGGTTGTCATCAGCAGATGGAGATGGACATATTGACATGGTAGCTGTATGATTTCATCTATAGTACTTGAAAGACATTATGTTTGTGTTGGCTTAAAATGTTAAACTTAACTTAACCAGTCAATTTAAAGCACCTATTATCAATACTTCATATTAACAATGAATCATAACACTATGTGTATTGTGAAAGTGGTCGCTTGTAGCAATGACCCCACAGAGAATTCTCACCAACTCTCCAGGTGCCCTCAGCTGGAAAAACATTTTTATAGTCTCTTTTGAGCTCATTGATTTGGTTTTTCAGCCCACAACTTTACTGTTTTGGTTGAGTCTCACTGCTCTCACCGCATTGGTTTCAGCCACAGCAGGCAGACGTTTCCAGACCAGAAATGCGACTCCAAATTAATGTTAATGTTGCTCTGTCTGTGTCTGCTGAATGTGTAAATAGGTAACTCTTTGCTAAAGTGATTGCAGATCACAACATTTCAATGTGTACATTGGAAAATTTGTGAACATTATGTCTGCTTTTACTTTAGTCTAAGTTATCACTGCATAGTAATGATGCAGACTTTTTAAAGTCAATCCTTGACCTAACTCAAATTCCTCCAATTTTTATGGCACACTGAATTGAACAGAGACCAACAGATGGAAAGTGGGAAAAAAATGTCCAAAATCCAGATCCATACAGAAGGCTTAAAAAATGTCCAGCAGTAATGTAAAAGTTTGGCAAGATTTGTACCAAATGTACAGTGGCCCTGAGAGCTCAACGCACTGCAACTTAAGAAAACACATGCAAAAAGACAAAACAACAAAATTAAGAAAACATCTTCACCAATTTGACACGTGTGCAGTATTTAGAATGCTGCAAAGTAAGAACACACAACCAAATACAGAAATGTGCTGTAACAGAAAACACTACCAACACTACCAAAAACAGCATACATTTTAGCACATTTTCCACCACCACTGATGGAAATCTGACTTCAGTGTGTTGAGCTCTCAGGGCCACCGTACAAATGGGCTACATGTTCGAACCTTTACTATGTATAATCTAAATTAGGTTTAGGACTTTTTAAGAACCTGCCTATATGCTGCTCTACTCTTACGTGTAGACTGAAACTTAACTGGTGTCCCACCTGCCCAAACAGACTCTTGAGGTGCAGTTTAGCGGCTGACAGTTTCAGTTTATGGTGGTGCCTGTGCTGGGATTTGAAGAAGGGGTTGGAGGAGGACGATGGAGATTGGGGTTGCAGGTCGTCTCTCTCTACGCTCTCCGTGCTGTCCTGGGTGTCCGGGGCCAGCTGGCTGTCACTGTAGGCCCTGCAGCCTTCACTGATGACACACACTCCGAGGTGGCTCTTGTCCACTTTCCCCAGCTTGCTCAGGTTCTCTGCGCTGACGCTGTGCTCCTTGGTCAGCTCCTTCTTCCCCGCCTTGCCGGGACTCGGTCTGGGCTCCTGGATGGTGGGAGTCAGGCCAGTTGACCTCTCTTTCAGCTCATCTTCCTCCACGTGGGGTGTGTAGGTGCCAGACTCCCGGTTCTTCTCATAATCTGGGTTCTTCAATGCCACCCTCTTCCACGGGAGGAAGTCAAGATCCAGGAGGGAACCCTCAGAGCTGAATCTACGCATGGTAGCTGTATGATAAGTGATGGAGAACGGTAGGAAAAGGAAGTGCTGCAAAAAAAGTGAAAAAGACAAGTAAAGGCCAGAAATGATGTGAGGATGTGAAGGGTTAATAAAAGATCAGCGCTGCAGTGAAGCACAGCCTGTTAAACAAAGCAGAGAGGATTGGGGTTGGGAGAGGCGATAAAATTGGACAATCAGAAAAATGGGTCACAGAGACAATGAATTGCTCCACATTACTGTTTCCACTCACTGAATGGCAGCCCACTTGGGAACCAACTTCCCTTATAGAAGCTTAGACCTTTAACCTCTCTTAATTTATGCATACACACACACACACACACACACACAAAGGGTTAAATCATTAATGTAAGCGGAGATTATTTTGGATCAAATACAGCTGTCTTGCCTCAGAAAGTTCCATAAGCATTTCACCTTAATCATAATTTAAGAATCTTAGGGATATAAAAAGGCATAATTAAGGGATTCTGTTCCCACAAGCTGCACCACCAACAACACAAACAGACACAATGCCAAGGTTTACTGTCAGTTCAGCACAAGTAGTCCCTTGATTTATTTTCCTCAGTTGGATCTTGATTAGCAGTGATTCTCTACATATACACACATATAAACACTTAAGACTCATAATACCACAGATTCTGAGATATATATATATAATGTTTTTGCTTTTTTTGTATTTATTTTTTTACATAAACTTACATAACTTAACTTCCTGTCATAATTTTGGCTTTGTTAGTTTACTTAGTAAAACAGAATTTTGACTTATTATTCCACTAAGTTAGTCATAATTTTGACTTAAAAAGTGAAATCAAAATTTTATTTAATAGAAAAACTTAGAAATCCCAAAGTGTGACCTAGTATCTTAACGTTTGGACTTAAAATGTTTTAACCTTGACTTAGTGTCACAAATACCGACTGAAAATGAAAAAAAAAGGCATGGTCTCTGTTACCACTGCACACACAGCCACTCTACCCCTGTGCCGTTTTATATTGCTTGATGATAGTGTCATTTAATTTCATGAGCCAGCCCCCACAGTCCTCAGCTGCACTGGAGAAAACTGCAGGCTGATATTGGACTCATTAAGGCATTCACAAGGTCAGCTGCAGTGACACCGCTCTACTATGTTAAGTTTACCTCTTCGCCCAGCAGTTACTAAGCTTTCTCCATGGCAGATCCTTAGGTTCCTCCAGATCTCATGAGCAACAAGTGCATGAACTGAAGGTTCGGGATCCAGTCGATTTCAGGTCCCCAAAGAAAGCGAAATCCAACCTGCAACGCTCCTGCTGTCCCGAGATGTGTTGTTGGCTCAGTCAGCCGCCCGTCTCCTACAGCGCTGTCAGATGCCACTAACTGACTCAAAGAGCTCGCGGAATGAAGGTGGACATCAGGAAGAGTTCCATAAAGTTTCCCCCCGTGACACTTGAATGGCACAGATAGGCCTCTTCCTCATGACTGCTGCCACACCTTTACTTCTGTCCGGACTTGTCCGTCAGACCGGGACTCCTTGAGAAGAGCCGCCTACAGTCTGCTCTACACGCGCGCGCGCGCGCGTACACAAGCTCCTTCATTCGCATAATTTGAGGTGTGTCCTGGAAAACACGACGACCCGCGGACACTGGCTTCAGGTCCCTGGGGACAAGAGCGCGCAGTGTGTGTGTGAACAGGAAAGTCTGAATAATAGAATAAAATAGAAAATACAATCCATTGCACCTTCAGTAGGCTACTACAACAAGACATTTTACCTTTACAACAACCATTAATACTACAAATACTGCTATTACTACTAGCCTACTACTACTACTAATAATAATAATAATAATAATTAATACTTATTTATTTGTTTACTTTTCGGCATATATAATCAGATATTGAGGTGAAAGTACAAATAATTAGCATGTTCAACACTTTTTAAAATAACTGTACACTTTACCAAAGTGACAGCCATCAAAACACAAAAGCGCTCAGGCATAAAACAGACACTTCTCTTTACGTCATTGGGGTCCTTTGACGTTGCATTCAGAGCTGTGTTCTATTTGGGAAAATTAAGCTAGTTAGCTAATGGATGAACCGGAATACGCTCACACTCTAACAAGAGTTTCCTTTAAAATACAGTTGCCCATGTTGTGGTACACTTTAGCAGACCTTAAATCAAAAGCAAGACCTCTAACCGGTTTTCCGCTGAACGTGGACAACGATCTCCCCAGGGGAGATTAGCTAGTTAACCTCCCGGTAATTGAGATTTGCTAACGTTAGCTAGCTGCCTAAAAAGCTAATAACAACAACAACAAGGCTCTGGAGCTGTCTGTAACCAGGTGCTGCCTAATTATTATACCACATTTATTAGTTTGATGGCAGATAAAGGTTACTAACTTCATCAGCTGCAGCTTGGTTCCTCTATATTCCCCTATTCCACATATTAAAGATAATCTCTAATGCACAATAGTAAACATTAGCTGGCTAACGCTTAATTTACAGCTCTAACTTTATTATTATTTCAGACATTCTGGAATATGGCGTCAAGCGGCATTATTGAAGTCACTGTGAAGACTCTGGACTCCCAGAGCAGGAGCTACAAAGTCAGAGGCGAGGTAATAATAATAATAATTTTATTTGTATAGCACTTAGAGCTAGGAGCACAAAGTGCTTTCCATAGACAGCATAAAAAAGACCATCACAAATATAAGAAGAAAAAACAAGAACAGCAAAATACAACACACAATTAAAAGACCATATAAAATATATTTACAAATAAATCATCCAAGAGAGAGAAGTAGAAAACAACTACTAAAATGAAGTTAAAAACAGGTGGTGGCACAACAGAGCTGTATTATGTAAACAAATATAAGTAGTTGACAGGCAAAAAGGCAAGTCTGTAAAATTGTATCTTAAGACAGGATTTAAAAGCAGAAACAGTGTCAGCAGATCGAATACTGACTGGAAGACTGTTCCAAAGCTGAGAAGCCAGTACAGAAAACTGTCGATCACCCTTTGATCTTAACCTGGACACCGGAACAGCTAGCAGGCCTAAACCAGCAGATCTGAGAGGCCTTTGTGGACAGTAGGGCGTTAAACGTTCTTAATGCTTTTACCCTGATTTAAATATTGCTCTATTTAGACTCCTCTCTTCCCCGTCCGTTTCAATGTCAGGTTGTGTAATGTGTGTTGTCCCCCAGCTGACAGTGAAGAAGTTCAAGGAGCACATAGCATCATCAGTGGAGATCCCAATAGACAAGCAGAGGCTCATCTACCAGGGCAGAGTGCTGCAGGATGACAGAACGCTGACTGAATACAGTGAGTAAATGAAACCTGCAAACCTACAGTATGCAAACACACAGTTCAATTCAGTTTTATTTATATAGCGCCAAGTCATAACAGAAGTTATCTCATTGCACTTTTCATTTAGAGCAGGTCTAGACCGTACTCTTTATAATATTAATTACAGAGACCCACCAAATCCCACCATGAGCAAGCATTTGGCGACAGTGGCAAGAAAAACATTCCTTTTAACAGGCAGAAACCTTGGACAGAACCAGACTCAATGGTGGTGGGCTGCCGTGTAAGGTTTTGAGAGAGAGAGAGAGAGAGAGAGGTTTTGGGGGTGGGGGAGAGGGAAGTACCAATACTTTATTAATATTACCACAACCATTACTTTTATTTTAAAAGTAATGGTAGTGGTAATATTAATAAAGTAATGATAATAGGAATGATAGTCATAGGAATTATAATGACAATAATAGTAATAAAGCCAATAACAACAATTGTAGTAGCAGTTGTCGAGCAGGAACACAGGGGCAGCAGGTGGGCCACAACCACAGATCCAGTCTCTGCAGCTCTGGAGGCAGAAATACCTGCTGAAAGCGACAGAAGGAGAGAGGAGAGAAACGAGAAAGCACAGAACTACGGGAGAGAGAAGATGTCGAGTTAGTAACATGCAGTAATGGGATAAAAATGCATACAGGTGGAGAGGGAGAGGAGGAGAGAGGTGCATCATGGGAAGTCTCCCGGAAGTCTAGACCTATATCAGCATAACTAAGGGATGGTTCAGGAGTCACCCAAGCCAGCCCTAACTATAAGCTTTATCAAAGAGGAAAGTCTTAAGCCTACTCTTAAATGTGGAGATGGTGTCTGCCTCCCGAACCCAAACTGGGATCTGATTCCACAGGAGAGGAGCTTGATAACTGAAGGCTCTGGCTCCCATTCTACTTTTGGAGATTCTAGGAACCACAAGTAACCCTGTATTCTGGGAGCGCAGCGTTCTAGTTAGGTAATAGAGTACTATGAGCTCTTTAAGGTACGATGGTGCCTCACCATTAAGATCTTTGTAGGTGAGGAGAAGGATTTTAAATTCTATTCTGGATTTTACAGGGAGCCAGTGCAGAGAAGCTAATATTGCAGAAATATGATCTCTTTTCCTAGTTCTTGTCAGTACACGTGCCGCTGCATTCTGGATCAACTGGAGACTCTTAAAGGACTTATTGGGGCAGCCTGATAATAAGGAATTGCAATAGTCCAACATAGAAGTAATAAATGCATGGACTAGTTTTTCTGCATCGTTTTGAGACAGGATGTAGCTGATTTTTGCAATGTTACGTAGGTGAAAAAAGGCAGTCCTTGAAGTTTGTTTCATGTGGGAGTTAAAGGATAAATCCTGATCAAAGATAACTCAGAGGTTCCTTACGGTGGTGCTGGAGGCCAGGGCAATGCCATCTAGAGTAACTATATCTTTAGATAATGTGTCTCGGAGGTGTTTGGGGCCAAGTACAATAACTTCAGTTTTGTCTGAGTTTAATATTGCAGAAAATTGCAGGTCATCCAGGTCTTTATCTCCTTGCTTGATTTTCATCTAACTGATTGGTTTCATCTGACTTGATCAATAGATATAATTGAGTATTATCTGCATAACAATGAAAGTTTATGGAGTGTTTCCTAATAATATTGCCTAAAGGAAGCATTTATAAGGTGAATAGAATTGGCCCAAGCACAGAACCTTGTAGAACTCTGTTACTAACTTTGGCTTGCACGGAGGACTCACCGTTAACATGTACAAACTGAGATCGATCTGATAGATAGGATTTAAACCAGCTTAGTGCGGCTCCTTTAATGCCAATTGAATGTTCCAGTCTCTGTAATAGGATGTGATGGTCGAATGCAGCATTAAGATCTAACAAAACAAGTACAGAGACAAGTCCATTGTCCAATGCAATTCAAAAGTAATTTGTAACTTTCACCAGTGCTGTCTCTGTGCTATGATGCACTCTAAATCCTGAGTGAAAATCCTCAAATAAACTATTGTTATTTAGAAAGTTACACAACTGATTGGCGACTGCTTTCTCAAGGATCTCAGAGAGAAACGGAAAGCGACATATAGGTCTGTAGGAGTGCTACAGTGAACATAGTGGAGCAGCATGATCTGGGACAAACAACCAGTGTGTTTTTATAACCTGCAAAAGATAGGGAAGTTGATTTTTCACCTTTGCTTTTGACATCAGCAGTGTCAAAAACTATGATATTTGTATGTCTATGCATAGCCCATTCAAATAGATTTACCACTACTCTTAATGTGGAATGAAACTAAAGTTGAAATTACTTTTTTCACAGCAGTCATTTTGACTTGTCAAACACAGGTGTAACAAATAACATTAATTGCTGCATTGCGTTGCAATAATTGCTGGAACAGAGCCATCGTTCTCCTGTAATAGGTCAAATTTTCAAAAGAAACAAGAGTGCTCTGATGCTAGCAAGACTATCAAGGTTCATTCAGAAAGTAAAACAACAGGTAATGATGGACAGACATTTGACAGGGAGAAAGAAAAAAACAGGCGATGCTCATCAAGCAAACACCTCTTCAGTTAAACATATGACGTGACGAAATTTGTCTTGCTCTGGATTTTACTGACAATATAGCAGGAAAGGAGATACGTTTGAAAAAAAAAAAGTTTATTTCTATTAAATTGGCTTCTAAAGTTAATGAGAGCAGTTAGACAACCAAAACAGTTGTGGCCTGTAAAACCAAAACAATGAGCTAGAAGAGGCTAAAAGGCTCAGTGGAGCTGAGGGAAACTGAGCATCAGCAGAGCTGATGATAATTCTCTGTGGGCTCATCACTATGATTGATACCTTTCACATTACATATAGTCATTTGCTTCATTGTTAATAAAATAAAAATATTGATCAGCTTAAGAGCAGCTTTAAGTTATAATAATTTGTGCTTATTGTGCAACATTTTCTTGTCATGATGGCAGCAATGCGCTGCGGTGGTTGAGTCTATGAAATATCAAAAATAAAAACGCATTACTATTACACGTTACCAGAGCCCAAATAATAATGCTCTTCTTGTCCAACACTGAAAACCTGCTCTATAGGAAAAGTGCAATGAGATAACTTCTGTTATGAATTGGGGCTATATAAATAAAATTGAATTGAATTGAAACACTGAAAAATGCCAGATAGTTAATTTAGCATATGAATTGGGAAATAGCGACAAATCATCGTACTTGAGAAAGTAAACGTTTTTACAATATGTAACAAAGTCCATCTCTTTGTTTCTCCCTCAGATGTAGATGGGAAGGTAATCCACCTGGTGGAGCGTGCCCCACCTCAGGCCACCATGTTCGGTTCTGGGGGTGTGGGTGTCTCCACCGGGAGGGCAGAGGGCGGAAGCAGCAGCAGCAGCCACACCTCCACCTCCTCCCAGGGTGCACCACATGACCGCAACGGCAACAGCTACGTGATGCTGGGGACCTTCAACCTGCCCGTCAGCATCATGGACCCCCAGCAGATACAGGTGGGGATGACCCTGCTGCATGCAAACTAAAATTTCACAATATTTTTCTGAAGGGAAGAACGGTTTCATGTTTTGTGACAGCTTGAATTTGTTCTGTAGATGTCTGTCCAGCAGATGATGGCTGGAGTTGGTGAAGCTGGAAGGAATGCCAGGGTCAGCTCCACCTCTGGGGTAAAGGCTCAGTCATCATTTCACCAATGTTTTTAGCCCTTCGGTCTCACTCTTCTGTAAAGCTGACAGGTGTTTATATGTATAGAACAATGGCTCGGTGGACGAACAGATCAACTTGGACCAGTCGGTGCAGAGTGAGGCCAGGATGAGGCTACAGCTGGCTGAGAACCTGCTCAGAGACACTTGCTCTCTGATCCACAGGCTGGAGGTACAGTACACGTACTGCTTTTGATACCTACAATAGGGTGTTATTTACAGCCTGATAGCATTGTCACTACATGTCTTAGCTAGGCAAGTGATAGGTCATCGGAATAAGTTAGGCTACTGAGAAATGGCATCATCATCAAGTTTTTCTTGTTCTTTCCATTTAGTATGTTCCATTTATGTATATGTTTTTAGTTTTGGCACTACAGTTCCCATCATGCTTTGGGTGATGTAAACAGGGAGTGTACTGTAATGTTGCCATGCAGTCAGTGGATTAGTTGTGGGTTACAGCTGAGTCCCATTTTTTAGCCTAAAGTTGGATAACATAATACTCACGCTGCAGTATTAGGATTACTATGAAGGGAAGAAATCTTGAAAAAAGTTGGAATTTTACAATAAAAAGTGCACTCTGCGTTTTATGTATCAAATGAGGGATGTGGATGAACTTAAACTATAGGTTTGACCAATAAGCACCTCATTATCATAGATTTTAAGATACTGAAAATGAAAAAATTAAACCAATTACATGATGTGTTAATCACATAACTACTGAGTTTATTGTTATATCATTACCATTTTTTTCTCAAAATACTACAACATTATCCTCAAAATCTCAGATTTTTTTTTTTGGGCCCTTATACTACGTTAATACCTTAACTAGGTCACAAATACTCCGGAAATATTACATTATGGTGAATCTGCACCATGGAAGGTCATGCTACATCAGCTACTATCAGTTTGTGTTTGTACTGTAACTATGGAAGAAAAGTCTAAACTTGATGATTGAGGCAAGAGCTGAAATTTTAAAGAGTGTCTTTTTTTCTTTTTCTTTTTTTACATGATTTCTAAACAGATCTTTGGATGTTTACTGTCAAAAAGCACGCAAAGGGTTAAATGAATAAGCCACGTTTTTCTCCAAAAAGAGATGAGAACAGAGAACCCCATGGCTGTGCATGTTTCCCCAGGAGCTCACTGGCACGTCAGATGGATGCTTTCAGTGTTCATTTTTACATCACTTTAATGAACCAACAGGGCAGACCACAGTACTGAGTGTGCAGGTGTGTTTGTATGCATTGTGATGTGTTCATGTGTTGTAGGGAGTGTCCAGTGACAGTAGCTCCCATTCACAGCCAGAGGTACCTCAGTCCTCTTCTTCCACGCTGCCATCTTCCGCTTTTTTTAGAGGGGCTGTAGCATCACAACCCATGGACGCCAGCTCTCCTCTTCCTCCATCCTCCTCCACCTCCACCCAGACTGAGGGACCAGCCAACACTGGGCCCAGGTAAGTCAGAGTTGTGGACTGAATACGATGTGTGGATAATGACATCCGATCTATGTGTCTCTGCATTTACACTTGGTATATTGCGAAATGCGTTCTAGTTATCTTGATTGTGCCCACATTGTGATCGGATCTCAATATGCAAATTAGTTAGGCGGGGCTGGCAAACTTTTTGAGCATCATTCATTGTTAAAATAACTTTTTGCAAATTACTATTAATTAATGTTATATGGTGCAATACTTTTCCTAGTCATCTTGTGAAACTACAGATTTTACAAAAGAAAGTTATACGTGCCATATCACGGTCCAAAGTAAATGCTTCCACTGACCCTTTTCCACAGCTGCAGTCTTCTGAAGCTTGCTGAAGGTAACATCTTTCACAATGCTTGTATAATGTATATATTTTGTGACCTTATTCCGATTTACTTTCCCTCACATACATATAAGACTAGGAAAAAGCATCTTATAAAGGGTAAAAAACATAAACATAAATGTACGAGCTTTAGTGTGGTGTGCAGAGGTCCAGAGGTATGAGATGAGATTGATAACACTATAAAAATGTCATTATCTGTGTCTGTTTTCAAAAAGACCTTAAAGGTGGGGTATGCGATTCTGGAGAAATCCAATACCATGACAAATATCATGATACAGAGCGAACAATGACACAGCAATTAATATAACTAATGTTAGCTAGGTTGCTGGTTAGCTTAGCTAGGGTGTGTGTTAGCAAACTGTCGCTACAGTTGCTGCTGCAAAGCTGACAGCCAGAGAGGACGAGACGGTTTCCCAGAGCCAGCACAGCAGCTCCAGACAGCGACGCTCACAACTCTCCTGCTGCTATAGCTAACATCACAACAGCAGCACATCTTGGGAAACTAGAAAGTCAGCTGAATGTCCGTGGGCGAGTCATTTAGCGTTACCTGACACACAGATCATGGCTGGAATAGTGTTGTGTGTTTGTGTGTTTCCCATTTACAGAGCCAGGGCTGTGTACACACACCAGATTTTGTGTCAGCGCGCACACTGAATGGACAGCTGGCGGACCGTGAGGAGATATTCACTGAATTTGACAAAAAGATGTGTATAGGATTAGAATCGCACACCCCACCTTTAAGGCAGCAGTTGCTACTAAAATGTGTTAAAGCTTGAATACCCTAAACGGCTGGGGACTTCTAACCAAGTTACTCTACTCTGAAATCCATTTGAATTGTATTGTTATTTCCATGTGCCATATGTCTCTATTTAGACTGATGAAATAAATGTTTTGGGACTACCGTTTAGTCGTTTTTTAAGTTTAGGTTGTTTTTTTAGTTTTTAATTGCTTAGGGTCTTTGGTTATTCTTAAGTGTTTTGTAGGTTGTAAATGTTACTGTATAATACATTGCACTCTTTCAAATCTAGACAACATGTTAGTAAACATTTATTTTAAATACTATCTGTTTAATGTTTGGACCCCTCTTTTCAAGCTTCAGATAGCTTACCAGGGTGTCCCATTTCATATATCTCCATTATGTATTATATGTTTGTACTTGACTGTACTTGTATTTTAACTGTTTTGTGAATAAACTGAAACTGAACTGAACTGAGATCCGATCACAATGTGAGCCTGACCGCCTCCAAATGGGATCTGGCTCATCCAGTCACATTCTGATCACAATGCCTTCTGCGTGCATTTGCACTTGGCATGTGTTTTTCCTTATCCAGATAACATATTTGTTATTTTTCATGAAGTTCAAAGGTTGTCAGAAAACTTAATTTGAAAATATGGTCAGGATAGTTGCTGATTACATTAAGTTTCAAGCCACTGCATTGTATTATCTTAAAGAGCGCTTTTGATGGCTCTTCAAAATTCCTTAAAATCAACAAAAAATAAATTTAATAACTTAACTAAAAAAAAAAGAAGTAACCAGTAACCAAGCAAATGCAGGGCTGTTATGTATAAAACTGTTAAGAAATGGTTTTAAGAATGATCCTATACTTTGACTTTGAAAATTCTCAAAGCTAAAACTAATTTTAATTCCGTTCAATTTTATTTATATAGCACCAATTCATAACAGAAGTTATCTCATTGCACTTTTCCTATAGAGCAGGTCTAGACTGTACTCTTTATAATATTATTTACAGAGACCCAACAAATCCCACCATGAGCAAGCATTTGGCGACAGTGGCAAGGAAAAACTTCCTTTAACAGGCAGAAACCTCAAGCAGAACCAGACTCAAATAAATACAAATAAGAACTACAAACATGTAGTCACTCACAGTGCCCTAGAATCATGCAGTCACCCACAGTGCCCTCCCTCAAGCACTGAATCAGCCAATAGCACGCCTCATGGTGGTGTGTTGTGGTTCCATCATATCAGTCATCGCAGCTTCATGCACCTGTCATGACCAACCATCGTTCATTGTGTCCAACTTGTGCATGCTTTAATATACAGAAACATACAAAAGGAAAGCTTTCCCCTACAGTTATATGTTGACAATCTCAATATATGTTACTTGGAATATGATTCAGAAAAATTAATTTGAAAAGGAAATAGTAGTCAGTTTAAGCACGAACCATCTGTGGAGGTCCAATAAAATGTTTGCATGCAACAAATACATTTCGATTGTTTCTGGTTTTCTGAGCCAGAGAGCTTAGGGACCCCTAAGTCCTAAAAATAAACATTTTATTTAAACATTTTACTAGCAAGTTTATATATGTAGATATATATAAGATTAATTTGTCATGTCTGTGATTAGTTATTCAACTTTACTAAATCCAAAACATCTGCAAACTTCAACATCATGTTCCAAAATACTGCATGCACAATGTGAAGATTTTTGCTTTTATTTTAATTTTCCACTAAATCTGTTTATAACATTCAGACTATCAGATTGCAGTGGATCCAGACATCATCTTTCTAATCATAAGTATGACCTCTGGTATCACCAAACAACAGTGTTCATCAGCAGGGCTTTTATAGTGCTGACTCTTCATGCCCTCTGTTTGTCCCCAGTCACCCGAGTCCAGCAGAGTTTGTGGAGGTTCTCTCTGAGGTCAGGAGAGTGGAAGAGAGGTTACGTCCCTTCCTAGAGAGGACCCACTCAATTCTCGGAGCAGCCACTTCAGCAGACTACAACAACAATGTAAGGAGGAAGTGCAACTGCATGAGGCAGAGAACAACAACAACAACAACTAAAAATCACATCACAATCACATAAAAAAGTGAAGGAGCACATTCAATTCAGTTTTATTTATATAGCGCCAATTCATAGCAGAAGTTATCTCATTTCACTTTTCCTATAGAGCAGGTCTAGACTGTACTCTATAATTATTAATTATTTTCAGAGAACCAACAAATCCCAAGAATTTGGCGACAGTGGCAAGAAAAAACTTCCTTTTAACAGGCAGAAACCTTGGACAGAACCAGACTCAATGGTGGGCGGCCATCTGCCGCTGCCGTGTTAGGTTTTGGGAGAGAGAGAGAGAGGTTTAGAGATGACAGCTATAGGAATAATAATAATGTCAGTATTAATAACAGAGCCAATAACAACAACTGTAGTAGCAGTTGTCGAGCAGGAACACGGGGGCAACACGTGGCCCACAACCACAGATCCAGACTCTGCAGCTCAGGAGGCAGAAATACCTGCTGAAAGCGACAGAAGGAGAGAGGAGAGAAACGAGAAAGCACAGAACTACAGGAGAGAGATGTTGAGTTAGTAACATGCAGTAATGGGATAAAAATGCATAGAGATGGAGAGGGAGAGGAGGAGAGATGAAAGAGGTGCATCATGGGAAGTCTCCCGGCAGTCTAGGCCTATAGCAGCATAACTAAGGGATGGTTCAGGACTCACCCAAGCCAGTCCTAACTATAAGCTTTATCAAAGAGGAAAGTCTTCAGCCTACTCTTAAATGTGGAGATGGTGTCTGCCTCCCGAACCCAAACTGGGATCTGATTCCACAGGAGAGGAGCTTGATAACTGAAGGCTCTGTCTCCCATTCTACTTTTGGAGACTCTAGGAACCACAAGTAACCCTGCATTCTGGGAGCGCAGTGTTCTAGTTGGGTAATAAGGTATTATGAGCTCGTTAAGATACGATGGTTCCTGACCATTAAGAGCTTTGTAGGTGAGGAGGATTTTAAATTCTATTCTGGATTTTACAGGGAGCCAGTGCAGAGAAGCTAATATTGGAGAGATATGATGAGAAAATTGCAGGTCATCCAGGTTTTTATGTCCTTAAGGTATGCTTGAAGTTTAGCTAACTGTTTAGTTTCAACTTTAATTTCATTGTGCAGCCTTGTGTTGTAGAATGACAAATAAATGTACCTTGTACCTTAAATGTACCTTGAAATAAAAAAAAATTACACAACGCGGTTTGACTAATTAAAGCACAGTATAAATAATGACTGCAGGTTTTGAATTAATGTGTAAATGTTTGTCAAACAGTTTAACAGTTAATTCAAACATACAGAAAGACTTTTTTTAAACAACGGTGTCTTGACAGTGGTTAAGTGTGCTCCCGTATTACTATTTGGACAGTGGGCAAATACAAATTCCAAACCATCAAGAGTTGCTACAAAACATGGCTATTGACAGCTGATCCAGCTGTGCCACTGTTAGACATACTTAGCTTCAGATGACAGATCACAGGAATGGACGTCTCATTTCTCTAAAAAACTTGTTTTTCCTGAATCTCCTTGCACCTTAAGTGGGACTAAGATGCAAGAAAAAGACGGAAGTGAGGGAAATATGGACGCAATTAAGGAAATTGCAATGTACCCATACTCACAACCTGCATAGATTTAGCATGTAGAATGGATTTGGGACACAGGTATGGTTTAGAATTTTTTGGATATGTTACCTCAGTCTTTTCTGTGCAGTCATGTATGTTAAAAGTACTGTGCCTACACGCAGGTATAAAATGACTACAGTAGTCCCCAACAGAAGCTGTTTAAAAAACAATCACATAAAACAGTGACTGTTTTACACTAACTTTTATTATTCATTGCATATGTGTAATATCTAGCTACAGTATGATTGTCAGTGAAAGATAAGCACTACATTATAAAATAAAAGTTGATAACATTCATTGAATACATTTATATCATTCTCTCTACAAATATTACATGAAAGCAGTATACCTCTGACATAGTGTGTGTGACACTATGGAGATATCACTTTCCGCATTGCCATGAAATCTGCTGTGGAAATTCCTGGTCGTCAGATGATGATGCCTAATTATTTTGATGAAGTCTTGACCTTTTCTCTAGTGTTATTATCATTCCAAAAGTTTCACTTACACATAAAATACTATAATATAATAGGCAGATTGCCATGAAATGTACTGTCCTCTGTTCTGTTTCATGTAAAACATTTGACAGGTAGCAGTGGATTTTCTTGTCATAATTGTTCAAAGCTGTTTCATTGTGTATTTATGCACAGACCCAGGAAAGAGAGGAGGATCAACGCATTCTCACCCTGGTCGGAGATGCTCTGCGTCTCCTTGGCAACACCTTAGTTGTCCTCGGTGACCTACGTTGTAACCTGGCGACCTCTCCTCCACGTCACCTGTATGTGGTTCGCCCCATGGTCCACTACACCCACCCTGTCCTGCTCCAGGCTGGTCTACCACACATGCCCATTCCAGTAGGTTCACATTGCGCTGATTTTCTGTGTGGAATAATTAATGATTTCTGTAAGCTGTGGAGAAATACTATTGTGTTAAGAGATACAGTGATAACAGAATAACTTTAATTCAGGTAGAAAGAGTGCTATATGGACCACAAGTACAGAGAGTGTCGTTCTTTTGTCATTTATGAATGCTCATCTAATATAATTGGTCTTTTTTATGCTCAACTAATTGTGACTAGGTTGTGGGTGTTGCTTGGTGGGTTTTCCGGATGTTCAGAAACATCTGTCTGGCTTTTCATACATGCCAATGTTTAACTAGGCAGCAGCCAAAGCGGTGCAGTTAGTGTTACCTACTGTACTGTACCTCCTACCTATATTGACTGATGGTCAATGAGTTTTTTACCAACCTGCTTCTTTTTAAGTTCACTTTATCACATTTTCTAAACCACTTACTAATTTGCAAGAGAAAATACAGATAAATCTCAAAACTGTTGCTCCTAACTGTAAACGTCTATTAGACCATATAATAACGCTTTATTTTACGGATCTGTAATTTCCTAATAATTTCCTATGAAGTTTTCTGGACAGAATAATCTAATTTGGTATTAAATATAGTTCAAGTTCTGAGAAAGTTGAGTTAGTTGTGTTGAGTGTAGAAGCAGTTGCTGATTGCAAGAAGAATTTCCTTGAAAGATTGAAGTAAATTTTCATTTATTACTGGAAACTTTAAATTACATATATGTTGAATTGTATGCTGCCTGTAGACAAATCTTACCTAAAATTAGTACCAAATGACATCATCCTTTTTAAGGATGGTGAAGGAAATTTTCTATGAATTTACATCAACATATCAGTTTCTTTATAGAAAATTATAGGAAACTGTGGGACACATAAAATAAACCACTACTGAATATACAGTGGTGTGAAAAAGTGTTTGCCCCCATCCTGATTTCTTATTTCTTTGCATGTTTATCAAACTAAATTGTTTCAGATCATCAAACAAATTTAAATATTAGTCAAAGATAACACAAGTAAACACAAAATGCAGTTTTTAATTAATTCAGCCACTTTGCAGGGTTTTTGAGCATGAACTGCCTTTTTAAGGTCATGCCACAGCATCTCAATAGGATTCAGGTCAGGACTTTGACTAGGCCACTCCAAAGTCTTCATTTTGTTCTTCTTCTTCGTCTGTCAGCCTCACTAGAATGCTGTATCAAATTCACATCTGAATCCATATACGGTTCAGCTATTATACAACAGATGTTGAATAAACATTCGCAAACAGTTTGCTCAACTTATCTCCACTAGGCCACTCCAAAGTCTTCATTTTGTTCTTCTTCAGCCATTCAGAGACCCCACAACAACATCCAAAGAACTGCAGTCCTCACTTGCTGCAGTTAAGGTCAGTGTTCATGACTCCACCATAAGAAAAAAAGAGACTGGGCAAAAATGGCCTGCATGGCAGAGTTCCAAGACGAAAACCACTGTTGAGCCAAAAGAACATTAAGGCTCGTCTCATTTCAGAAAACATCTTGATGATCCCCAAGACTTTTGGGAAAATACTCTGTGGACTGACGAGACAAAAGTTGAACTTCTTGGAAGGTGTGTGTCCCATTACATCTGTCGTAAAAGTAACATCGCATTTCAGAAAAAGAACATCATACCAACAGTAAAATATGATGGTGGTAGTGTGATGGTCTGGGGCTGTTTTGCTGCTTCAGGACCTGGAAGACTTGCTGTGATAAATGGAACCATGAATTCTGCTGTCTACCAAAAACTCCTGAAGGAGAATGTCCAGCCATCTGTTTGTGACCTCAAGCTGAAGCGAACTTGGGTTCTGCAGCAGGACAATGATCTAAAACACACCAGCAAGTCCACCTCTGAATGGCTGAAGATGAACAAAATGAAGACTTTGGAGTGGCCTAGTCCAAGTCCTGACCTGAATCCTATTGAGATGCTGTGGCATGACCTTAAAAAGGCAGTTCATGCTGGAAAACCCTCCAATGTGGCTGAATTACAAGAATTCTGCAAAGATGAGTGGGCCAAAATTCCTCCACAGCGCTGTAAAAGACTCACTGCAAGTTATCGCAAATACTTGATTGCAGTTGTTGCTGCTAAGGGTGGCCCAACCAGTTATTAGGTTTAGGGATCAATCACTTTTTCACACAGGGCCATGTAGGTTTGGATTTTGTTTTCCCTTAATCATAACAACCTTAATTTAAAAACTGCATTTTGTGTTTACTTGTGTTATCTTTGACTAATATTTAAATTTGTTTGATGATCTGAAACATTTAAGTGTGACAAACATGCAAAAAAATAAGAAATTAGGTAGGGGCAAACACTTTTGCACACCACTGTACATAAATAGTGCTATACTTACTGTTGTTTTGCAATGTAATGGACAATTTGTATTTTCAAATATGAGTTGTAGTGAATTGGGTTAAACTGGCATTGTTTAAAACCAAATATTAAAAAAAAACTGATTATTTACAATTGACATTTCAGGTAATTCAAACATCTGCCAGAGTGCAGTATATTATGCAGTGCTGTTTTTTTGTGATTTTACAAATAAACAAAAGGTAATTAGGGAGGATTTTTCTAATGCTGTCTTAACTTACAAGCTATATATTTACTATATATTTATAGTAATAAAACAAAATGTGTTGTTCTAGAGTCTCCTAGAGCGCTTTGAGTAGTCAGAAAGACGCTATATCAGTACAGTCCATTTACCATTTACCATCCTGGAAGCTTGCTGTGGAATTTCACTTCATCTTCATTTAGGTAAAATTGGATTGGACACCAAGGATTGGTGTGGTGGCCAAAATTTGGGCCTGATACCTGAAATGTCAAGATTAACTGGCAAGAAGCAGAGGGAATTTAAATTCAAACTTTACATTACAATGTCTGTGTTTAGATGAGTTCGTACTGGAACTTGAAGTTAATATGTATTTCTCCTCCAGATAAACTTAGGGACAACAGTGACCATGACATGTAATGGAAGACAGGCTGCTGAAGGACAACGCCAGCCCTCTCAGGGCGTTGGCCAATCAGATCAGCAGGCTACAGGCCAGGCTCCACCTCTTCAGTCAAATCGGACCACTCATCAACAAGGACAGGGAGGACCCCGAGTGATCCGGATCAACCACCAGACCATGGAGCCTGTAGTCATGATGCAGATGAATATTGATGGTATGTGTGCTGCCATGTCATCATAGAACCTGACTATACATGTTAGAAGGGCCATGGTCACATGGGCCTCTGTTACTTGTGTGAATCAGCCAGTATCCACTGTATTTCAATGGGAATTATGGATTACATGAACTGATGGAGCAGAGTGTATCAAAGTACTGCATCCCAGTTACTCAGTCATATGAAACAATTAACTTATTACTGAGCGCAGAAAAGGACATAACATACAGAAATAAATTAATGTGCACATGAATGTGCAATATATTCTGTTTCAGTTTATAATTCCCTATTTATTGATATTTATTCATACTATTATTACTGCTGTGCAATATCCACCGTCTCATAAATAAGCTAGACTTAACTTGACAGTTCAGGCTCTACTACTTAATTATAAATATTAATACTAAAAATATTATTACATTGTATTATTATACCGTACATACTTATCATCAACCAGTAATCCACTTTGTACTTTACACTTATTTTAGCTTTTATACTTATATCCACTTTGTTTCCAATTTATCTTACCTGTATTATAGTGTATTATATTTTTTGCTTAGTACTCTATTCCTGTGTGCACTGACGTGATAGTGAGCTGCTGTAACGAAAGAGTTTCCCCTCGGGGATCAATAAAGTATTTCTGATTCTGATTCTGAAAAATTGAAAAATAATGAAATAAATTATAAGTATAGAGATTAAAAAAAACAAATAAATACAGAAAAATAGAAATAGAATATTCTTTCCTTATTTATTGCCTATTAATTAATTTACTGATATAAGAAACAAAACTGTTATCAAACAACAATTGTAAAATAGAGGTTACACTCTTTCTACTTTTGATGTCACTTATTAATTTGTTTATTTCCCATGTCCCTTTGGGGCCCTCATAATATTGAATGTCGTGAGCTAATAAAATTGTACAGTTTCCATTTCTCAATGTCAGCATTTTTTACATCAGCTATTACTTAAGTAAAGTCATAAATAAGGCAAGTGGCCAATCAACGATCAAAAATAGAGTTCCATCGTCATGGTTACTTTGTGCATTAGCTTCTGTATTGGATTACTGTGTTGCAAAATGGCATGCAATTAATGAAAAGATAATGCCGTGTGGCAGAAAAACTGCTATTTTACCATTGTAGTGAGTATGTTTGTGACATTTTATGATTTACACCTACCGTAGGGGCAAGTGTAACTATTTAGTTGTTTCTTAGAGTTATGTTGAAACCACTCCTCTGTGGTGCAACCACTTTTATTTTCTGCCTAAAATCACAACTTAGTAATAATTTACGTTATAACTAGGCTAAGCTTGAACTTACACACAGCTGGTGCAACAGGCAACTGAGCTCTATCTGGAGTTGACACTATGTGTTGCACTCTTTTTTTCCAGCAGATGGCAACATTTGCTAAACCAGCACCCAGTCAAATCTGAGAGCAGAGCGAGCTGTTAATTACTGAGGCCTTTATCATCCTCACAATGTAAGAATGAGACGGAGCTCTGGGACTGTAGACTTCAACGACTGAGCAGAACCAAGTGATAGCAGTCAAAGCAATCTCACATCAACAATGTCTGTTAACGATTTGATCAAAGCATCACTCAACCCTAGTACAGACTGGTTGACTAGCTTTGGAGATATAGCCATACAATTACAATAATTCTAATAATTAAGTGGTTTTAGCACTTTGGCATTTGGTCTGTGAATTCATTGGATGCCAAAAGCCAAATGTCTCGTGTAAATGCCACATAAGGCATGTGTCAGGTCCCTGTCACAGGTTGTTCCTCTGTCTCTGTCTCTCCCACTCCTTCCTCTCTCGCTCCACTGTGTGAGCTACAGGCTACAATGGTCAAACTCACCATCATATCACTTGATTTGACAATTTCATGTGCTAAAACTGGACTTGATCTGAATGCTGTGAGGGAAAGTAGGTCAATGCATTAATTAAAGAAGCAGATATGTGATTTTACAGTCATAATATACTGTATATCATGTGCAAATATATATCATATTTGAAGCAGCAGTCCTGAGCAGCCCTTTCCTGTTCTATTTGATGAGTGTAGCACCACTCCGTGTCACCACCATCCCTGTGAAGCTGATGGATTTGTGCTCTTGTTTTGTTGAACAGGTGAGTCAGCTGCTGGGTCTCAGGTTCCAGGCCAGTCTAATGCTGCAGGTCCTGGACAGCTTGGTGAGTGCTGTGCTCTGCACTGTGCTCTGTGATTGGGAAGTGTCTTGCTATAGCAATAGCTGTCTCTTCCTTAAAGATGCAGTAATTGCTTCATCTGGACACTTTGGGTCAGAGGAACTTTAAGACACACTCAGAGATCAGGACAAACCTCTCTCTGTTTCCAGGAGTGACACCTGTCCACTTCCCAGGACTGCCTCCTGAGTTCATGCAGGGCATTGTGCACCAGATCTCCCACCAAGCCGCTGTCATGGCCGCTGCAGCCTCAGCAACCTCAGCAGGCCACTCAGCACAGATGGTGTCTGGCCCTGGCTCCACACCCAGCGCTGAGGGAACTGCTTCGCCACAGCCCCCCCACCCTACTCAGGCCAGGGTTGTCATCACCAGACCATCCTTTTGCCCCCGCATCCCTCAGCCTGTGGGAACCAGGGGAACCACCATCAACCTGAGGGCCACAGTACCCACAGCTAGCCAGCAGCCAGGACAGGTAACACCAACACAGTGGATAGAGACTTAGCTACATCAAGGGCTTCATAATCGTTTAATCTTATTTTCTTTATTAATTAATTAATTGTTTGGTCGATATAACATCAGAAAGCTGTTGAAAATGGCCGTCAAAATGTCCTAGTGCCCAAAGTAATGTCATTAAATGTCTCGTTCTGTACGATCAACAGTCCAAACACAAAAATACAAAATTTACTATAATGTTAAGACAAGGAAAAGCAGCACATTTTCACATTTGAGAATTTGGAATTTCTTACTTAAAAAATGACTTAAAGGATTAAAGTTGCCAATATTTGCCAATTAATTTTCTATCAATCAACTAATCGATAATCAACTAATCATTGTAGCTCTAGCTACATCCTACAGTGTATTGAATAATACAGATTAATGAACTGTTGTTTAATAAGTATGTAGCCACTTGTTTATCTCTGCCCTCTTTAAACCTCTGTGAGCAGGGCACACCTCTGGCTCCCTCGTCCCTCACCCAGATGATCAGTGGTCTGGTTGGACAGCTCCTGATACCAGTGCAGCCAGGTCAGTGTCAGCGTTTTGCACTTAGAGTAGCTAACAAACCAAGTGTTTATTGTTTTCACTATAACACAGATAGTAAAGTGAGTCAGTACTGGCATAAAATGCTTCCTACCATCCCTGCAGACAGATACATTTATTCCGGATTAACAATGCATAATTATGTTTGTGAACCAGCTCTTATTGACTCATCCTCTAATGATAGTGTCTGGTAAAATATTCTATACTCAATGTTCACTTGCTAGCTTTTTCTAGAGTTTTTGAACAAAGTTCGCACTTAGGTCATGTGATGACACCTGAGCAAGATCCATTTGCGGAAGAAGACCATGGGATATAGTTGAGTTTAGAATAGTACAAACTCGTAGTAAAGTATCTTTTGGATTTTTCCAACCAAAAGTTTCCCTTAATTTCCATTCAATGTGACAGCTTGCAGAGACTTGAAACTTATGTGAGTTAAGTAATCCATCACAGTCACATTAAGTCATTATTGTTGTCATTTACTTTATATTGTAGTTATGTGGAAATGCAGAAGTGCAGATTGAATTTATAATGCCACGGTGAGGAAATTTTCCCACCGATTAATAAACTCGTGACAACACTAATGTTACCGATTTAACCGGACATTTTACAAGAAAAGATATTTGTCGATGACGCTGTAGCGCTGCGGGGCCCATTTTGGCAGTTGCCTCACTTTTGTGCACCACAAGACACTTGACGGTGTGTGTGTGTGTAGATTAGAGGTGTTGCCTCCAGTTGCTGCAACTTTCATCAGACAAAGTTTACAGATGTATAGTGCTATTTGTTTAAATACTGGAGCTTACCTACCAAGCAGCAACCTCTGGTGCTGAAAAATGAATCCAACCCGAAGTGCCCCCCCCCATGTTAAAATGCCCAACTTTACAGCAGAACATGTTTACAGCCTGGTACAAAAAACGGTTTTGGTCTCTATCGTTAATTTCCCCCTTCATAATAACTGTGAGGGGGGTGATTTTTTTTTCATAATTCACCTGTTTTAATTATATTAAAGCATAAAGTTCTGCATAATTAAGGCCGTGGCCGCTTTGAGTGACAGATGGGGGGTGCCGGTGCCGTCACTGCTAACGGCCTGCTGTCTGCTAGCCGCCCGTCACCTTAGCTAGCCGCCGAACTTGACCTCTCGGTCGTATTTGTGCCCTTTGGAGACGTTTTCATAAAAATATCTGAAGAATAATATGGCTTTCTCTGCGGCTAATTGTACCAACAGACTGTCTGAGAAGTCTGTGCTCCAGGTGAGTGAAATTCTAGTATTATTTCTCTTAGCAATAATTAGCAGATATTGGTGTTTGCGCTCACCATACATGGCTTGTTAGCTAATTAGCCAGCTAATGAATTAGCCTTGGGTTAGCCTCCGAGCAAAGACGCCCAGCTGTGCTAACGATGGAATCATAATGGGAGCGTATGTTAGCCACAGTTATTAAACCGGTATGCACCGAAGTCAAAACGTAATACTTTTGAACAAATTGTGTCTGTGTGAGGTTAGAAAATATAGGTCCACCTCGTTAGTTAGTTAACGTTATGCAATGTTAACTTTAAACCATACGGGCAATGTAACGTTAACGTAACATTAATGCTAGAAGTGCACTGTAATTGGGCAGGGAGGGGAGCTGCTGCTGACACTGATTTGCATAAGTGGCTGAAACGTTAGTATTAGCATGTGTTAGGCCCCCTTGTTTAGTCTACTTGTGTGTGTCTTTGTCAGTAACTGTGTCTACGCATGTTGTCTTTTGAGGTGCCAGAGAGCTGATTGCGGTATCCAACCAGATCTGGAGCACCTGGGCGCAGTGCTCTACAGGATATAAAAGTTCCAGCTTCCAGCGTGACTCGCTCTCTTCCCTATCAGTGCCTGCGCCCTATTGCTTTGCGTAGCATTTTGTTTTACTCCAGAACACTTTATCCTACACTACCCACACACATCCACATGAACACTACTGATTTCACTGACTATACACCTCATATCCAAAGTTACAGTTCAGTTTATTTTCTTTATTACAATAAATAACTTGTATTTATTGGCATTCTGTGTCTTTTCCCGTTTTTGTTATGGTCTATGGGCCAGGTTATGACAGACTCTTGAGGAAAGTTACAACGCCTAGGCCAATGTGATGTGTACTCCCAAGATATTGCCAGGTTATGAAACTGGGTTATTATCCCTAGGTTCTATCATTATAATTAGTTACACATCTTTTCATTTATTCATTTATTTATAAGTGTACTGAAGTCACACACTTGACTTCAGTACAAGTGGGTTTTAAATGTTTATTTCTATAAATTCAAATTTACAAAACAACGGTGGGGGCGGTGGGTCAGTAATGTTATCTGTGTATGTCCTAACACCGTGTAACACCGACTACCGCGGCATGCCTAATTACGATGGTTCTGCACTTCCCATAATATACCTCTCTCAAGCTGAGGTAACCCTGGTGACATCACTATGACATCATCAGGGTTATTTTCTTAAACTTGACAAAGCTCCTCTAGAGCCACAGAAGATATTAATCAAATGCTTTCACATGCGTAGTACTCCCAGTGACCGGTAAACTGGTCATTGATGGCAAAACTGGCTTATGGTTGCTTACTGAAATCAAGTGACAACCTGCTTATTTTTATAGCTAGACTGATAAATCGACAAGGCTGATATTTCAACCGATATTAGCTTTTTACGGATGTGCCGATAAGTTACAAGAAATTGCAGTACAGAAATGTTCAAACTAGGTTTGAAGTCATTTAGAAACAGTGTCTCCATCACATATTTTGTCCACCAGAGAGCACTTTCAAGTTGATTTTTGTGTAAAATATACCACTCTGTGTATATCTTGGTCATGGAAAAAAAAAGAATCTACAGGATCCGTATCAGGATTGTTTATGCTATCCACTTATGGAAAAAATCGGCCGATATATCATTATCAGATTTTTTAAACTCTCAAATCTATCAGTATTGGCCTCAAAAATACAGTATCAGTTGGGCTATACTTATTTTGTCCTGTTTGTCTGACTCCTCCAGGTGATCGCATGTCCACATCCTCTTCGAGCAGTTCTCAGTCCTCCTTTTCTACTTCTTCGTCTGATTCCTCCACCACCTCTCCTCCCCCTCCTTCTGCCAACACGTCTGGACAGACATCCACCCACACCACCAGCACTTCCACCATGGGTCAGCCAGCAGAGGGCAGTCCTGAGGGAAATCTGGTCCAGCTCCTGGGCTCACTGCTGGGAGGTGGCCCGGGGGGTCCTGCCTCTGGACCAGCTCCCTCCATCACTGTGACACTGCCGGGGGTCTTCCAGGGCATGTCAGACTTTGCACCAGTGAGTTCACATAGTGCTACAGAAAACCAGAATATGGTGGCATGCAGGGTTTCTCCTGAATCCAAATGGGTATTTGGTGGCTCCCCTGTCTTGAGGGCCAGAAAATGTTATATTGATTGTTTGATTGATGATCATTCTTATTTCATTCTTTAAGTTAAAATAAATGATAATACACTCAGCGCCCTATTGGCACGCAAGGACTTTCTATTAGGGCCTGAGCACCGGGAATTGGTGACGAAGACCTATTGAAATTCAAATGATTATTAGGGATCCAAGCAGCGAAGCTGCTGGAGCCCTATTGTTTCTGTTCTCATTCTTCTTCTTTTTCTCCACTAAAAGTGTTTGTGCACCAAAAACTGTAAGACAAAAATTGGCAGGTGGGTTGCAAATTCCACCCACTACTCAGGCAAAAAAATCACACTGATTGTCCTCAAGGTGGCGCTGTATCAATCAAGTTTACGTTTTTGCAATTATCTCGAAAACGGCTTACAGTCAAACTTCTTCCCATTATAATCTGTCAATTGATCTGCATCTTTGCTTCATTGGTCTTCGCGTTTCAATATCTTGCTGTAATTTGTACTGTATGTAAACCATTTTCTTTATTGCTCAGTTTTTCACCAAACGTCACCAAAATATTTGACCCAACAGAAAGTCAGCCATTTTGAATTGAATGTGCACTTTTCTGCCATTTTTCCGCCATTTACAGGCTCCATACTTTAATGAACTCCTCCTAGAGAATTAAGTGGATCAACTTCAAATTTTAGCAGAGCAGTCTAAATACCTTTGCCCTGAAAAGGTACTAAAAGCTTGAGTTTTCGTTGAAGGGAGTGTCTGTGGTATCGAATTTTGATGTTTCGCCATGAAGAGAAACCTGTTATAAGTTGAGTGTGCATGGTCACGTCTGCCCCAAACTTCACGTTTGATGACAATCCTGCCATGAAGACATCTACATGCTAAAATTCACTCAGTCATTGCGCCACCTACTGGCAACAGGAAATTACATGTTTTATACTTTGAAGTATTCCTCCTAGCACGAGGACCAGATCCACCTCAGATTTTGGCAGAAAAGCCTTAAGACATTGATGATGATTGAGAAGCTTGTGATTTTTTTGTTGAACGGCTTGTCCGTGGTGTGGTGTCGGATTTCCTTATTTCGCCATGACACAGGAAGTTGTTGTAACTTCAGTGTACATGGTCTAATCTGCTCTAAACTTCACATGTTTGATAAGAGTCCCACCCTGAAGACATCTACATGCCAATATTCAGTCATACTCATAGCACCAACTACTGGCAATAGGAAGTTACCGTCCCTATAGTATTACCAACTACTCCTAGCATATTAACCAGATCCACCCCAGATTTGTTCAGCAAAGTCATAAGACCTTGATGATGCTCAAACACCGTTTTCGTGGTGGCGCATTATTCTTTGTGAAATAGGAAGTTGTTGTAATATGAGTGTACATAGTCCAATCTGCCCCAAATTTCACATGTTTGATAAGACTCCCGGCCTGAGGATATCTACATGCCAATAAGGAGTTGTACTCATTGCGCCACCTACTGGTAACAGGAAGTATGCCTTGCGTGACAATCACAATGCAAATACCACCTAAAATTTTAAAATAGTAATAATGTAATGGTAGTGGTAATAGTTTTAATAAGTTAATAATAATAATAGACATGTTGACAATAATGACAATAATAGTAACAGAGCCAATAACAACACGGGGCAGCAGGTGGCCCACAACCACAGATCCAGACTCTGCAGCTCCGGAGGCAGAAATACCTGCTGAAAGCGACAGAAGGAGAGAAACGAGAAAGCACAGAACTACGGGAGAGAGAAGATGTCGAGTTAGTAACATGCAGTAATGGGATAATAATGCATACAGATGAAGAGGGAGAGAAGGAGAGAGGAAAGAGGTGCATCATGGGAAGTCTCTCGGCAGTCTAGGCCTATAGCAGCATAACTAAGGGATGGTTCAGGGCTCACCCAAGCCAGCCCTAACTATAAGCTTTATCAAAGAGGAAAGTCTTCAGCCTACTCTTAAATGTGGAGATGGTGTCTGCCTCCCGAACCCAAACTGGGATCTGATTCCACAGGAGAGGAGCTTAATAACTGAAGGCTCTGTCTCCCATTCTACTTTTGGAGACTCTAGGAGCCACAAGTAACCCTGCATTCTGCGAGCACAGTGTTCTAGTTAGATAATAAGGTACTATGAGCTCTATAAGATACGATGGTTCCAGACCATTAAGAGCTTTGTAGGTGAGGAGAAGGATTTTAAATTCTATTCTGGATTTTACAGGGAGCCAGTGCGGAGAAGCTAATATTGGAGAAATATGATCTCTTTTCCTAGTTCTTGTCAGTACACGTGCTGCAGCATTCTGGATCAACTGGAGACGTTTTCGCAATTATCTCGAAAACGGCTTAGCCTACAGTCAAAATTCTTTCATCGTGTTAATCTCTCACGTAATCTGCATCTGATCTTCTGCTTTGAAAATGATTTTTTGCAATCTGCCTGGATCATAGCTTGCGGCTGTATTTTTAAGAGGTTTTGACTTTTATTGACTCAAAATAGCCCTATATGCAGAAAAACACTCGTAGCGTACAGGTTTGTTTGCAGCTGAACAAAGCCATGAACATATTGAGTTTGAACATAAAAATGTTTGTTGTTTCTGCCCAGCTACCTGCCAGTGGCCCTGGTGCCCCAGTGCCCCCTCAATCCATCGGTCCGGCTCCGCCTCAGGCCCACAGCAGTGCAGGTCGAGACTCTCTGAGCCCGGACCTGTTTACCGGCATCGTGCAAGGAGTGCTGTCAACTATGATGAGCTCTCTGGGGGCACAGCAGGGAAACGGAGAGAGCATTGCCCAGTTCATCCAGAGACTGTCCCAGACCAGCAACCTGTTCACCCCTAGCTCTGGAGATGCTGTGGGTGAGTCACAAAACAGGAGAATAAATGTAACTGCAGCTTTTCAACATTAACCTCATAGTCACTGTTTTACTTATCCAATACAAATTTACAAATTCATTATGCTGGAATCAGGCCAAAACATTGAAAACATATCACCATCCTAATATGTTCTTAGAATTAATTTACCATCATTGTTATAGATTTACTGATAAACTGGCTCTCATCCTGTCAGGGTTCTTTGGTGACCTGCTGTCCCTGGTGTGTCAGAGCTTCTCCATGGTGGACATGGTGCTGTTGCTTCACGGGAACGCCCAGCCTCTGAGCCGCATCCAGCCCCAGCTCACTGACTTCTTCACTGAACACTATCTCCAGGGCAGAGAGCCCACTGATGCTAACATAGCTGTAAGTACTATAGAGAGAGTCCCTCACTGTTCACATACTGATCTACTTGATCTGTTGCTTGATTTCTTTTAGATAGACTGTAAGGGATAAGTGCATCAATTATGGTTTTCAGTAGGGTTGTCCTAATCAAGAGTATTTTTACTGCCCCTAACGACGTATCTACACAGAAAGCATTTCAGCCTTGTTTTATATCGCCTGTCTCTCCCACATCTGATGGAATGGATATGCTTCTATTTTAATCAGTCCAGTTGTCTACACAGGCTGCCTAACGGATCACGTTTCACACACTGCTATTCGCGCATAAAAGCAACTCAAAGTGTATTTTTGAGCACTGCCAAAATGCAGGTGACTTACACTCAGCGCTGTGCCTGTCTGTGTAGGCACTGAAGCTGCCGCTGCTATGCTAACATGCTGCTCATGCTACACTTTCTGTGTGTAAGCCTCATCCAAATCATTTATTTATTGAGTATTTGATGAGTGATGAGTATCTGACTGAGTCTGACATGACATGCAGTACATTATCCAACATACTGTACCACATTGGCCTGAACATCAGACATCAGGTACATGCAAATTGTTGCTGATATAGAGCGTGTTTTTAACCCATAGCAGCTCTATCATGTCTATATGTGGATATTATTAAAGGCAGAATAAGTACGATTTTTCCGTGCGGTCAGTAAACCCAACATTCAAAGTTGTCCCCTCCTCCTAGGGAATGACTGAAAGAGAGAGAGCGGTGCTAGCGACAACAAAGCAGTGAATCAGAGAAATAAAATGTTATTTTCCGATCGTTTCACGGCTCGCTACGTTACGCGTCCCGACTTCATGCTCCTGACTTCACAGCCTGCGCGCTGTCTTTGGCTGGAGCTACACACCAATGACCAAAGGTTGGAGCCCAGAAACGTCCTGAGCACAGCAAACTAAGAAGAAACTAAGAAAATACAGGCAGAGTCCATATTAACATGCAATAATAACCTCTCTCACTCAGTTTTACTCATATACTGTAAAGACTTTGACACATTGTCCTCTCTGCAGACAGCAGCTGAGGACCTCATCCACAGACTGGAGGAGTACATAGCTGAGAGCTTTGTAAGGACAACTTCTTTCACACACAAACCTCATGCAGACTACTACAGTTAATCTAATGTACGGTGCTGTGTGCTAGGTATGTAGTGATGGACATAAGTGAGTGGTGTGTATTGTGTCTAGGCCTCCGTGACAGTGCGAGAGGGAGTGGACATCATTCAGACCAACCTATCTTTCCTCAGACAGCAGTTCACACAGATGGCCTCTCATATCCTGCACTGCAACGGTAAGTTCAGTCAGAGGGGAAGTCAGTGGCTGGTTACCCAGCACCAGAGTTAACTGGTTATTCCTCTGCTTCTCTGACTCAGGTGTTAGTTTATTACCCTTCCTCTGTGACTGAGCAGTAGTCAGTTAACTAGAATACATGCTGAAGACATTGACCCTAAAGGCGATGGTAATAATAAGTTAATTAACACCATCAGTCACTGGTGAGTTGTCATGATATCAACCTTTCAAAGCTCTCAGATCATAGTAGGAAATCAGTCCTAACTGGCCAAAAATTCTCAGAGTGAACTTTTCAGACTAGGCGTAAAAGCCTTTTACACTGTTCTTAACTTGTGAAATGACTCCTATCTGTGCTGATATTTAGGAGAGCTCCAAAGGAGTCCTGACCCGTTAGGAGCTGCAGGATCCTGTGGAAGGAGATGTTCATTGATGACTACGAGCTTATTAAAAGATACCGTTTCAGCAAAAATTAAATAATTTTTTGACAGTCCTTGTGTGTGATGCAAAGGGCACATGCTCTCCTTATAAAATTAGTTCCTCACAACCTCACAGTGACAGGGAAAATACACGTCACACTCTCTCCTAGGATTCATCCTGTTCCTTGCTGAAAGTCAATGTATGAAGCTTCATCATCACTCTCTGAAGTAGGAGTGTTTTTACTCTTAGGTTCACTTTTAGCATGATTCCTAGGAGTGGGCCTGTATTTATAAAGTGTCACAGAATTCCTCCTGGGAATCATCCTCAAAGTTAAATCAGGACTAGTAGTTTTCCTGACAGATATGATATAAGGCCCTTGCAGAACCTTGAGACCCCTTGAGTCATGTGGATTATCTGAGGAGCTGTAAAAGCAAAGTTTGGGTACTGCAGAAATTGTTTGTTGTTCTCAGAACAATGGGCTTCTTGCATTAATCATGCATACGCACAGATTTGATCTTAAATTGTGCGTGCAAACAATTTAAGAACTTCTGTGGCTTTCATCAATACTTGCGTACTTCCTGCTTGTTCTTAGGTAAGATCACAATTTAAGAGTGCCCTAGACCAAGCCAATAAGCACAAAAGCCAACTTTTGTTTTGTGCTGTGAAATATTAATGATAATGAAAAACAACTTATTTACACTTATTAAAGATGATTAGGTTACCGAGGCAGATTCTACAAAACCTGTGTGCCGTTCCGGAGCCTCAATTCAGATCAGAGGCAAAACGATCTAATCCCACTCCACCTCATCTGCAAGTACCATCCTCCTCAACTGTCTGTCTGATAACATTGGCCTCGCCCGTGTAGCACTCTCCTGATTCCAGTCATACCTCTCCAACAGGAAACAGTTTGTCACCTTCAGAGACTTTAGTTTCACCCCAGCCCCAGTCAACCAAGACGTTCCCCAGGGCTCTGTGCTTGGACCTCTCCATTTTATGTGCCCCAGGGCTCTGTGCTTGGACCCATCCTTTTTACCATCCACATGCTCCCCCTTGGACAGATCATCTGCCACCATGGTCTCAGTTTCCTATGTTATGCTGATGATACACAGCTGTATCTTAACACCAAAACATCCACCCAGCTCCCTCCTCTGTCACTTGTCAACTGCCTAAATAAAATAAAATTTGGATGTCCGCTAACCTACTGAAGCTAAATAGCAATAAAACTGAGCTCATGTTTGTGACTCCCAAGCCAATACTCCAAAGGGTTGGAGTATCTTCTCCTTGATGTGGACAGCTGCTCCATCTCTCCATCCCTGGAAGTCAGCAATCTGGGTGTCATACTGGACTCCACCCTCTCATTCCAGTCACACATCAAACTCATCACTAAATCTGCCTTTTACCACCTCAAGAACATCTCCGCCTTCACTCTGAATCTGTGGCAAAATGAAAAGTTATCAAAAGCTTTCGTCGTAGGGTGTGTCCGTGGCGTCACATTTTGATGTTTCACCATGAAAAGGGAAGTTGTTATAACTTGAGTGTACATAGTAAAATCTGCCCCAAACGTCACGTGTTTGAAGACATCTAATGGCCAATATTGAATATTAGTCATAGCGCCACCTACTGGCAACAGGAAATTAATTCTCTCTCTCTCTCTCTCTCTCTCAAAAACTAACGCGGCAGCGGCTGATGGCCGCCCACCATTGAGTCTAGTTGTTAAAAAGAAGTTTTTTCTTGCCACTGTCGCCAAGTGCTTGCTCATGGTGGGATTTGTTAGGTCTCTGTAAATAATATTATAAAGAGTACGGTCTAGACCTGCTCTATAGGAAAAGTGCAATGAGATAACTTCTCTTATGAACTGGCGCTATATAAATGAAATTTAATTGAATTGATATTTATCCTGTGTCCTGATGTATGCAAGTAACACATACAGGATTAGGTCAGTTTATTGCTTGGTGAAATGTGCTTTCATTAGAAAAAGGAGGTATGATTAAAAATTATTTTTAAAAAGAGGATCTAATTTGGATCAGCTGAAGTCATGATCAAAATGATAAATTAATATGCATGTAACTATATACTGTATTCAACAAAAGATTCAGTTAAGAGTTCCAAATGAACATAGTGAAACTGCAATGTAATTTCAGGGGCAGTTGAACCATAACGCCCCTTGGAAATCAAAAATGAACTGAGAGGTTCCAGACTAATAAGCATTTGCGAATTAGTCTGGCGATGCCAGAATATACGGTGTATGTGGGATTGAGTCAAAATAAACTACAGTGTGTGTGTTATTAATAGTTTTTGGACAACAATGGAGCTCTATGGCACAGAGAAATAAGATATATCAGGCTTTGGATACACAATACTTAGTGAGTAGGATACATTCATAATTGGTTTGGCTCTGCACATGGGATTTATTGACAAATATAGGACCACACCAGACTTATCATTTAAAATGGTTGAAGCTTGAGTTTTTCTGCCAGGACTGTAATCATTAATAATCATAAACACACACACACAAAAAAAGTTTGAATTATTACTTAAGCCAAGGCCATGCAGCCCAATATTGTACCCTTCAATGAGATAACTTCTGTTATGAACTGGCGCTATATAAATGAAATTTAATTGAATTGAATTCAACGAAGTATCCCCGCGGTATGTTTCCCCTAGATGTATGAAATTTGGGAGGCAGATGTATCATCCCAAGACTTACAGAAAAGCCTCTTGGAGCCATACCATAGACACATCAGCCATTTTGAATTTACTGTGCGCTTTGAGGTCATTTTTCCCCATTTACATGCTCCATACTTTAACAAACTCCTAGAGATTTAATCAGATCGACTTCACGGCGTACCTCATCTGTGCAGCATCCAAAACACATGAAAATTCAGAGCCACGTTGACTGAACCTCCAGCAACAATGCCGCGACTGCTTCTGGGACCTTCCAGAGAGAGATTGGTGATAGGTCTGGCATATACCAGTCCACTGTTAGTCATGCACTCCCCAAATTTCTCAAGGGTATCATCCAGTTAACACCACAGTACAATCAGTTTCCATATACTGTACTACTGCTCAGCAGACTCAGATAAAAAGGGATTTTTTTTGCCATTGCTGGACTAGCCTACCCAATACTATTTGAGCAATTGACTGTACTCATACGTGCGCATCAAGAGTTCATTGGGGCGTTTCCATATGCTAATTGAAAATTTCCTGGCACATGCATCCAATTTTCAAATGCAATTCATCAACATACTCAGGTAGGTAAGAACAGACTTGGCTGTCAGTTCATGTTTCATGAGTCCGACGTAGGATTTTCTTATTTTCCTCTTATTGCTTTGTGCAAGAACAAATATAAGAGAAAAATAAGAAAACATTCTGCATGAGGCCCAGTGATCTTTTAATAAGCTCATTGTCATTAAGCGCTCCCTATCATCTCTCCTCCTATGCCTGACTTTCATCTCCTGCAGCTCCTAACATTTTAGGACTCCTCTGGAGCGCTCCTTAATATCAGCACAGAAAGGAGTGATTTCCTAAGTTAAGAAAGTAATAAAATGCTTTTACTCCTGATCCCAAAACTAATTGTCACAGAGAATTTTTGCCTAATAAGGACTGATTTCCTACTCTGACGCATGAATGCAAGCACAGAACCAATTTTTAACTCAAAATTTAAAACTTAAAGCTAGGGCTTGGGCGATTAATCGATGTAATCGATGTATTATGTATTTGCATAACGTGTGGCGGCGAGTTGCAATGAAGTATGACTGCACCGGGTCAAAGCATGGATTCACCCAGAAAACAAGCTGCAGCTAACACCTTGTCTCAGGATTATCTAAAGCAGTGTTTCCCACACATACACTTTACTTGGGCGGACCGCCCAGGTATATTAACGGCCGCCAAAGTATATTCGGCGACCCATTTTATCACCGGGATCTATTAACTAGTGGGCATTCTCCCCTCGCTCTACCCCCCCTCACATGTGATCTACTGACAATCGCACATGCTCTGCAGAGAAACACACAGAGAGTCTCCTGTTTAATGTAGACCTACTTATGCTGTTGTTTTGTAAAAGCCTGTAAGTGCACCTGTTGGTGTCGATGTCATTCACTACGTTTGTTTCGATTGTGTCGATAGGCTACGTCTTAAACAACAAGCCTCCTCCACAGGAGGCTGTTGTGAAAACGGACTAGCGGGTGAAGCCGGTGACACAGAGGTGTAGGTGTGTGCTTGTGTGTGTGCTAGTGTGTGTGGGGGAAAGAGAACTGAAGGGAAAGGCAAGGTGAGCAGATTAAAGTAGTCTGTGAGTAAACACTAAAATAAGTTGGAGAACTGAGTAGAATTAAAATGGTGACATAAGCAATAACCTACTAGAAATAGTGTAATGTATTAATTCTTTCAAATATTATATATATAATATTTTCAATAGACAAATATATTTTGTTGCTGAAAAATGCCCTGCAGTGCATACTTTCTTGTTTCATTTGTTTGTGTTTAAGAGAAAATGACTGAATTAAATATTGAAATATTAATGAGACTTAGATTGTAGAGTTTTGATTGTAGTATGGATTTTAGGTAAATTAATTGTTATATTAATCAGGTAATTACAAAATAATCTTTAGATTGATAAATTAGTCTTTAGACTTTAATCGACTAAAAATAATCATTAGATTTATCGATTAAAAAAAATAGTTAGGTGCAGCCCTACTTAAAGCTGATGATTTGTTCATACTCAGGGTATTTTCTTATTCATTGTCAATTAACAATGAATAAGAAAATACCCTGAATATGAACAAATCATCAGCTGTTAAGATGTGGATTCTGTAGGCATGTAAACATTTGCAGCCATAGTGCTGCTGTGTTCTGTAAGACCACACTGATGTGAAAATGGTGTGAATGGTTTTCTGTCTTGGGTTTTTCTTCGTGCAGATCACACGTTTGGCCCCCGTCTTCTGTTGCTGTGCACTCAGGGCCTGTTTGAGTGTCTGGCTCTAAACCTGTACTGCCTCGGAGGAGAACAGAGAGCTCTGACTGCAGTCATCAACCACCGCATTGTTAGTATACATCATTTCTAATCACAGCATTATGCTTTACTCATGTGATACAAGTCAACAGCTGCATGTTTCTGTCTGTGTTTGTGTAGAGGAGGATGTCTGCAGAAGTCAATCCCAGTCTGGTCAACTGGCTGACCAGTATGATGTCTATGAGGCTGCATGTCATTCTGGAACACAACCCAGTTACTGAGGACCAAATCCAGCAGTACGTCATCTATACACAGGTAATAAACAGTCATTAGTGAGCATACCTGGCTATACACTGCACAAAGGTGCTGAATGGATTTAAAAAACGTTTATCTATCCAGAAATATCTCCAGCTGCCTCTATAGATTTTGTTCTACGCAAGTAACACATTCAGGATCAGATCAGTTTATTGCTTGGTGAAATGTGCTTTCATTAGAAAAAGGAGGTTTGGATTATCACTTAATCCATATCTCTCTGTTAGATTCACCAACTCTGACCACATACAGTATAGTTTGAGTCATTATGTTTATCCCCTGCAGTACAAATGTAAATTAGTGTAATGGGAATGGATAGCTCACTCAACCTCTCTGTCAGATGGAGGAGAGATTGTCTCCAGCTCCAGCAACCACAGCAGAGGAGGCCATGGCTTCATCAGGTGACATTGGAGAGAGCACTTCCTCATCAGAGGACACTCAGTGTCCTGCTGGGGCCCCAGCAGGACGGGAGGAGGCGGCCCCTGAGGTGGAGCAATGGACAACAGCTGTTCCACCTGTAAGGAATGAGGTTTTCCCATGATTATCTGGAAACACAGGGCTAATGCCTTTTGCCAAACAAGACTACTCAAGCTAGTCTCGCTTCCCTCTATTTCTGCACTGGTCTAGGTTCGCAAACTGGCATTCACAAAGCTCAGAGAAGTGGAACTATCCTGTTGATGCGACCCGACCCGTTAATATACAGTGGTGTGAAAAAGTGTTTGCCCCCTTCCTGATTTCTTATTTTTTTGCATGTTTGTCACACTTAAATGTTTCAGATCATCAAACTAATTTAAATATTAGTCAAAGATAACACAAGTAAACACAAAATGCAGTTTTTAAATGAAGGTTAATATTATTAAGGGAAAATAAAATCCAAACCTACATGGCCCTGTGTGAAAAAGTGATTTCCCCCTAAACCTAATAACTGGTTGGGCCACCCTTAGCAGCAACAACTGCAATCAAGCGTTTGCGATAACTTGCAGTGAGTCATTTACAGCGCTGTGGAGGAATTTTGGCCCACTCATCTTCGCAAAATTGTTGTAATTCAGCCACATTGCAGGGTTTTTGAGCATGAACTGCCTTTTTAAGGTCATGCCACAGCATCTCAATAGGATTCAGGTCAGGACTTTGACTAGGCCACTCCAAAGTCTTCATTTTGTTCTTCTTCTTCGTCTGTCAGCCTCACTAGAATGCTGTATCAAATTCACATCTGAATCCATATAAGGTTCGGGTATTATACAACAGATGTTGAATAAACATTCGCAAACAGTTTGCTCAACTTATCTCCACTAGGCCACTCCAAAGTCTTCATTTTGTTCTTCTTCAGCCATTCAGAGACCCCACAACAACATCCAAAGAACTGCAGGCCTCACTTGCTGCAGTTAAGGTCAGTGTTCATGACTCCACCATAAGAAAAAAAGAGACTGGGCAAAAATGGCCTGCATGGCAGAGCTCCAAGACAAAAACCACTGCTGAGCAAAAAGAACATTAAGGCTCGTCTCATTTTTGCCAGAAAACATCTTGATGATCCCCAAGACTTTTGGGAAAATACTCTGTGGACTGACGAGACAAAAGTTGAACTTTTTGGAAGGTATGTGTCCCATTACATCTGGCGTAAAAGTAACACCGCATTTCAGAAAAAGAACATCATACCAACAGTAAAATATGGTGGTGGTAGTGTGATGGTCTGGGGCTGTTTTTTTGCCCAGTCTCTTTCTTATGGTGGAGTCATGAACACTGACCTTAACAAAAAACCTGTTTCTTATCGTCTGTGCATATACTGTATCTTCTCCAAACGGGAAGCAGCAACCAGGTAGTTACTTTGGTAACTACCGAAAAAACTCCTCAAATCGTCTCTCTCTCTCACACACAATAGACGGTGAATTCACAGTGTTATGAGTCTGTGTTTAATTCAGCGTGTATCTGATCCACCAACCAGCACGTATTTTAGTGAGAAATCTCTCGTTTTTGAAACGTTGGCCTCTCACTCCCACGATCTTCTCCCACTGAAATAGTGCAGCTAAACAACGGAGGCTGGTAGCGAGCTGAGGCACACAAAAAAAGTACAGAAATACAGTTTTTCTTTCTGGATTATATTGATGCCAAGTTGACAAGAAAACTGTAGACATATGACACCTTTTATCTTGTGTTTCTAGAGTTACTTGTTTTTGCGGACACGTAAGGAATTATTAATATGTCATATTTCTTAAAGGGAGTTTGGTGTAATATTTTCCCCGCAGCACCAGTACAGAAACACTAGGTAACGGCTAAAGTACGATAAGGTTGTCTGACGTTGACTGCGGGTAGTTACTGGTTTAATTAATGGTTTACAGTCTACTAATGTGTGTTTCAAGTGATTACTGACAGTGGCTGATCAGGCTAATTATCAATGGTTGCCCTTTGTCTGCGTGTTTTTAAACTACTTTCCTAATGAAACATGATGTGCTTGATGGTGTTGTGATTCCTGATGAAACTTGTTGTCCTTTAGCTTCCCTTTTTAACATTTATTCACCCAGAAAAAGCTCAGATTTCTCTGTATAATATGACTCTGTCTGTCAGCTGCTGTGTGTCTGCAGTGTATTTACAGATTTGGGATTTTATTTGTTTCATTTTCAGATACATTTTCAACATACATTGATAACCATAATTATGACCATATAACATCAAACACGAGTTTAACACTACAATTTGTCAACACCAGTTTTATTGGGGACAAACTCAAATCATCAACATCACTGCATGCCTATATTGTAAATCAGTTGCATATATGAGCATATATTATGACTGTATAATGTCTTCGTCAGGAATGGGTTCCCATCATCAGACATGACATGCTGTCTCAGAGGAAGATCAAAGCCCAGCCGCCGCTGTCTGACGCCTACCAGCATGGGATGCCTGCCAAGAGGAGGAAGGTGAGCAGTGCAGGTTTAGTCTCTTTTAACACAAGACTGCAGGAATCTACCAGCTTCATTCTGTCACAAGTTCTGTCCTCATTGTTGTCCGGTTTGAGCTCCGTACTAACTGAAGAACAAACAGGTGACTTGTTGACAATTGCTTGCTAGCTAATAAGACAGAACAGAGTTACTGGAAGACGGAGCCAGGCTAACAGTTTCCTACTGCTTCCAGTCTTTGTGCTAAGCTACGCTAAACACATCCTGGACCTATCTCTGTCCTGGACGGAGATATCATTTTACAACACAAGGTTGTACAACAAAATGAGTTTGTAGTCCTTTCATGCTACAGACATAGAACATAACAGATACTTACATTTATATTAGAATAGGGTAAAATAAAATCAAACAGTATATAGTTATTTATATACATATATACTGTTGGGATTCAGGTAGGGCAGGTTTAGTTATTAGCAGAAATATCAAATATATTTATGAATATATTTATGAATATTAATAAAATGATTAATATCAATGTCCTCCGTCTGTTGTCAGACGGAGGAGAGTAACAGTAGGGTTTCCATTTTTAGACGACCCAGTGTGAAGGACCACACCTGTCCCTGTCAGACGCAGTGAGTCGCGCTGCTCGTGCTGCAGGAGTCCTGCCTGTCACCGCCCATCACAGCCTGCAGGTGGAGCTGGAGAGGCCAGAGCTGCAGGAAGCATACACCAAACAAGTAATGCACTGTCGCTAAACTAATCCAGGATAGCATGTTTGTCATCTTAAATGATCTTTTTGATACTCATCTAGTTTCAAACAAAGGTTGAGGATTGATTGGTGGTTTTGAATAAAGTTATGTTGATAACATTGCACGATTATTTAAGAAAGATTAAGAGTGTAACCGTGATTAGCAGTACTCGTATGATTGGATGGCATGGCACTGTGGCTGCACACAGGCTCCACATCACTTTACTAAAACATACTGGATCCTAAATCTGAAAATGAAAGGCTCTAATAAAAAGTGTCCAAACAATAAAGATACTAAAGAGGCGTGAAAGTTTCTGACCAATTTTCATCAAACGGAGTCTCACTCACAATGATTAATAAAGATATTATGAAACTGTCCCATATTTCATTATAATTTCAGGGGCACATGTCAATTTACCAGTAATAGGGAGTGCTACTCTAGTCCATTACGTGAGAAAATAACCCTGATGATGTCATAGTGATATCATTAGGGTTACCAACATGGGTTTGGAGACTACAAATTTATAACGGAACACCTGTGTTACAAACTGAAGATGTGGAGTTTGAAAGACGTGGGTGTTTACCAGCTATGTAAGACTTTATCCAGTTGCATTATGGGAAAAGTAGGATTGAGTGAATTGAGCTTAATCTAGAGACTCAAAGTCATGATATATCAGCCTCTGTTGCACAGATTTTGACCATTCTATTTTTAAGCTGTCCCCAAACTTTATGGAAGTGCAAAACTGAATCACTGGAGCAAACCTTTAATTTACTGAACAAGTCTATGTATGCAGTGTTTAGTAATGTAATAACATCTCATTTTAGTACCTTAATGCCATATCACCATCAGATGTCATGATTTAATGCTGTTTTCTGGTTCCATGGTAAAAACTACAATGATAACAACATACGTGTACGTGTGAGGACAGGAGTGGTCATTTGTATCTGAAAATTACTTCACGTGTAGAGTAACCTTCACCTTGAAAACACTTGGTCCTGATCCATTCAGCAGTACACGTCTTAATGTTTGCAAGTTTGGAAGGATTTGTTACTCTGACATCAGCTTCATATACATTTTAAGCCAGCTTTGAATAACTGGATAATCCAGATTTGTGTAACAGTAACAGTCAAATAAAGCATATTTAGTTATTCACATTTGAAGACTGGGGAACTGGAATCAATATATTTTACTCAACTAGTTTTAATATAAAGGTCGTTCTATCTGTAACCTGCTGTCTCTCTGTCTCTGTGTCCTCCTGCCAGGTGAAGAGTGACATCAAAGAGCGAGTGAGAGACAATCCAGACTACAACACCAAGAGATTCCCTAACACACACCGAGCTTTCTCTATAGAAGACTCCTAATCATACACAGGCCTGTGCACAGGAACAAGGCCAGGTCCACAACAGGATCTGTACACACTACCTGCAGCATGGAACTCTGGTTCATGTAGTTTTTTAACACAGCGTTGTAAACATGGCCTGAAAGGATGAGAGCTACTGACTTCACTGAATGTTCACTGTTAGGAAAAAAGAATAGACAATTTAATTGTACTGTTTTGAGAAAAAGTTCTGATAAAGTCGTAATACTATGAGAACAAAGTTGGAATGTTTAAAAAAAAAAACAATATGAGAAAAGTTGTAATGTTGCAAAGACAAACGTAATATGAGAATAAAGTCATAAAGTTGCAAAGAAAAAAGTTAATGTGAGAAAAGTCGTAATGTTGCGAAAAACAAGTGATCCTGTGAGAACAAAGTTGTAATGTTGCGCAGACAAAAGTCGGAATATTATGAGAATAAAGGAATGAGATAAACTTGAAATTTTGAAAAAAGTCACAATATTTCAAGAATAAAGTCATAATATTATGACAAATATTTATTGTCTGTCGTAGTGAAGTAATAGGGACACTTCAAAAAACACACTGTCAAAACTAAAGTGTTTTGCAAGGAAAAATAGCTATACATACGTACAATATATGAAACTGCTAAAAACATGCACATGCAATGTAATCTATCCAGTGTAATCATGAAATTTGGTGGTCTTTGCTACCTTTTTCTTGAAATACTATGACTGTATTGTCATATTATGACTTTTTCTCGTAAAAGTTTGACTTTCTCATTTCAAGCTGACTTTTTTCTCAAAATATTATGACTTTGTGCTCAAAATGTTAGATTTTTGGTTCCCAACAGTGGTCCTGATACTCTGTCATACTGAGCAGTTCTCTCCTATGGTGCAGATGTAGTTGCATTATATATCTGTATAAGGCAAAACTGTAAATGAGCGCAAATTATACATAGTAAAAGGGCAGTGATGTCATAGAGCTTTGTCAGTGTCAATCAGTTCATGTTTGTATTTTAGGGCATTATCTTTATCATTGACACTGGTGTCTGCTTAAACAGGATACCTCAGTGATGTGGTCTTTAACCATGTGTTCAACTGCAGTATAACAATCTGCCACAGCCTGATCAGGCCATGGTGATGGCAGAAGTGTGTGGTGTGGTCTGAAGCACAGCTGCAGTCAGTAGAGGTTTGTCAAACTGTGAATGGTTACTCTGTGCTTGTTAACTTCACTGAAATAAATTAACCTATATTCAATATCAATATTTCTCAACTGCTTTATTTACAGGTACCTCAGGTTTAGAGTAACACAAACAGTGGTTTCCAACAATAGGGTTGGGGCCTCACAAGGGGTCACAAAGATAAATCTGTGGGGTCACGAGATGGGACAAGAAAGGAAATAAGAAACAGACTTGAGTGTCTACAGCCATGCAGAGGCTCTGTGAGGCTGTACTACTAGCTAAATGCTAATGTCAGTATGCTAACATGCTCTCAATGAAAATGTTAACATGCTGATGTTTACTTGTATTGTGCTGTGTTCATCTTAGTTTAGCACGTTAGCATGCTAATATTTGCTAATTAACACTAAACAGAGTACTACTGAGGCTGATGGGATTGTCATTAGTTTTGCAGGTATTTGGTCACAAAGTATTGGAGATTTTGACCTGATGATGGCACTAGAGGAAAAGTCAGGGGGTTCAACCTCTTATGATCATGAATGTTTGTACCAAATTTAATAGCAATCCATCCAGTAGTTTTTGAGATGTTTCAGTCTGATCCAAAGTGGTGGGCCGACGACACTGCCATTCCTAGAGCTTTGCTGCTTCTTCTTTTCCTTTCGGCTGTTCCCTTTCAGGGGTCACCACAGCGAATCATGCGCCTCCATCTAACCCTGTCCTCTGCATCCTCTTCACTCACACCAATTAACTTCATGTCCTCTCTCACTACATCCATAAATCTCCTCTTTGGTCTTCCTCTAGACCTCCTGCCTGGCAGCTCCAACCTCAGCATCCTTCTACCAATATATTCACAGTCTCTCCTCTGAACATGTCCAAACCACCTCAATCTGGCCTCTCTGACTTTATCTCCGAAACGTCTAACATGAGCTGTCCCTCTGATGTACTCATTCCTGATCCTGTCCGTCCTCGTCACTCCCAAAGAGAACCTCAACATCTTAAGCTCTGCTACCTCCAGCTCTGCCTCTTGTCTTTTCTTTAGTGCCGCTGTCTCTAAGCTGTACAACATTGCTGGTCTCACCACCGTCTTGAACACATTTCCTTTCATTCTTGCTGATACTCTTTTATCACACAACACACCTGACACTTTTCTCCACCCGTTCCAACCTGCTTGCACTCGCCTCTTCACCTCTTTTCCACAGTCTCCATTGCTCTGAACCGTTGACCCTAAGTACTTAAAGTCCTGCACCTTCTTCACCTCTGCTCCCTGTAACCTCACCGTCCCACCTGGGTCCCTCTCATTGACGCACATGTATTCTGTCTTACTGCAGCTAAGCTTCATTCCTCTGTTTTCCAGAGCAGACCTCCATCTCTCTAAATTTTCCTCCACCTGCTCCCTGCTCTCACTACAAATCACAATGTCATCCACAAACATCATAGTCCATGGAGATTCCCTGTCTAACCTCATCTGTCAGCCTGTCCATCACCAGAGCAAACAAGAAGGGGCTCAGAGCCGATCCTTGATGCAGACCCACCTCCACCTTGAACTCCTCTGTCACACCTACAGCACACCTCACCACAGTCTTACAGCTCTCATACATGTCCTGCACCACTCTAACATACTTCTCTGCCACTCCAGACTTCCTCATACAATACCACAGCTCCTCTCTCGGCACCCTGTCATACGCTTTCTCTAAATCTACGAAGACACAATGCAACTCCCTATGACCTTCTCTGTACTTCTCCATCAGCATCCTCAAAGCAAATACTGCATCTGTTGTACTCTTTCTAGGCATGAAACCATATTGCTGTTCACAAATGCTCACCTGAAACCATATTGCTGTTCACAAATGCTCACCTCTGCCCTTAGCCTAGCTTCCACTACTCTTTCCCACAACTTCATTGTATGGCTCATCAGCTTTATTCCTCTGTAGTTGCCCCAGCTCTGCACATCTCCCTTGTTCTTAAAAATTGGCACCAGTACACTTCTCCTCCATTCCTTGGGCATCCTCTCACTCTCCAAGATCCTATTAGAGAACTAGTCAGAAACTCTACTGCCACCTCTCCTAGATACTTCCATACCTCCACAAGTATGTCATCAGGACCAAATGCCTTTCCACTCTTCATCCTCTTCAACGTCCTCCTCACTTCACTCTTGCTAATCTTTGCTACTTCCTGCTCCACACCAGTCACCTCTTCTACTCTTCGTTCCCTTTCATTTTCCTCATCCATCAACTCTTCAAAGTACTCCTTCCATCTTCCCATCACACTCCTGGCACCTGTCAGTACCTTTCCATCCTTATCTTTAATCACCCTAACCTGCTGCACATCTTTCCCATCTCTCTCTCTTTGTCTGGCCAACCTGTACAAATCCACCTCTCCCTCTTTAGTGTCCAACCTAGCATACAAGTCCTCATATGCTCTTTGTTTGGCCTTTGCCACCTCTACCTTCACCTTACGCTGCATCTCCCTGTGCTCCTGTCTATTCTCTTCAGTCCTCTCAGTGTCCCACTTCTTCTTAGCTAACCTCTTTCTCTGTATACACTCCTGAACTTCCTCGTTCCACCACCAAGTCTCCTTGTCCACTTTTCTCTTTCCAGATGACACACCGAGTACCCTCCTACCTGTCTCCCTGATCACATTAGCTCTAGTGGTCCAGTCATCTGGGAGCACTTCCTGACCACCCAGAGTCTGTCTCAGCTCCTCCCTGAAAACTACACGACATTCTTCCTTCTTCAACTTCCACCACTTCGTCCTCTGCTCTGCCTTTGTCCTCTTCATCTTCCTCACCACCAGAGACATTTTACACACTACCATCCTGTGTTGTCTGGCTACACTCTCCCCTACCACTACTTTACAGTAACTGTTCTCTTTCAGATTACAATGTCTACACAAGATGTAGTCCACCTGAGTGCTTCTACCTCCGCTCTTATATGTCACCCTATGTTCCTGCCTTTTCTGGAAGAAAGTGTTCACTACAGCCATTTCCATCCTCTTTGCAAAGTCTACCACCATCTGTCCTTCTGAGTTCCTGTCCTGAAGATCAAACCTGCCCATCATATTCTCATCACCTCTGTTCCCTTCACCTACATGCCCATTGAAATCTGCACCAATCACCACTCTCTCACCTCTGGGGATGCTCTGCATCACTTCATCTAACTCACTCCAGAATTTCTCCTTCTCTTCTAACTGACATCCTACCTGTGGGGCATAACCACTCACAACATTGAACATCACCCCTTCAATTTCCAGCTTCAGACTCATCAACCTGTCTGATACGCTTTTCACCTCTAGAACATTCCTCACAAACTCCTCTTTCAGGATAACGCCTACTCCGTTTCTCTTCCTACCTGACCCATGGTAGAACAACTTGAACCCTGCTCCTAAGCTTCTAGCCTTGCTACCTTTCCACCTGGTCTCCTGGACACACAGTATGTCCACCTTCCTTCTCTGCATCATGTCAATCAACTCTCTAGTCTTCCCTGTCATAGTCCCAACATTCAAAGTCCCTACTGTCAGTCCTGCATTTTTAGCTTTCCTCTTCTCTCTCTGCCTACGAACACACCTTCCTCCTCTCCTTCTTCGTCTTTGACCCACAGTAGTCCAATTTCCACCGGTACCCTGTAGGTCAACAGCACCGGTGACGGTCGTTGTTAACCTGGGCCCCGACCGATCCGGTATGGAAGTCATTTCCACGATTCGCATTTTTAATTTGGCATGTGTTTTACGTCGGATGCCCTTCCTGACACAACCCTCTGCATTTATCCAGACTTGGGACTGGCACAAGAAGACACTGGCTTGTGCCCCCTTGTGGTTGCTGCTAGTGTGGCTAAAAAGCATATTTATGCAACACAGCTATGTTTGTCTATAATTTGTCCTTTTTTATTGTGAATACTGGATCGTTTACTGCTTCAGGCTTCTGAAAACTGTTAAAAAGAAACTGAGAAGTGAACATTCATTCTGTGTTTGCATAGCTTGCAACTCGTATACATACACAACCTATGACACTGGGTCATGAGCAGACAAAGAGGGAAATTCATACTAAAAAGATGGTCACTTTGGAAAATCCCCACTTGATTGGTCTCAGAGTGCTGAAGCCTCATATTAGCTTCAGCAAAACTTTAGAATGCATTTTTGCACTGTGACTGTGGATTTTGTCCCCTATTTCTAAATTAAGAATTAACAAACTTAAAGAGACAATGCAGAAAGGCAGAACAAAAGTGGAAAAAAGATAAACACAGTGCCTCCCTTGCTTCTCTAAAAAAACCTAATGTCCACTTATCAGTATAAAATCAAAGAAGCAAGGAACACCTATTTTTCATAACTGATCACTAGACAAGGTCACAATCCCAGAAACTTTTTTAAAACTATAAATTCTGTCATCGGCCCGCTGCCTAGCCAGCCAGTTCCTCAAAACTTCTTTTTCTTTTCTTAATTACTTTTATAATAAAATAGTGGAGATTCGGCAGAATTTTAATACTGATCTCAGAGAGCATGATGTTGACTCCTGCCCCTTCAACATTAACACACTTCAATGAAATCTCTCTGTCAACCCTGGAATGCACTGTTAAAAGCTGTACTTCAGACAGTTGGTCCAGATATTTTAGCCATTATTAACTGCTGGCATTTTCCCCCATTTTAAACATGCCACTGTTTACCCCCTTTTAAAGAAGCCCTCTCTACATCCCTGTTTTAAGTAATTTTAGACCCATCTCCAAGCTGCCATTTTTATCAAAGATTTTAGAAAAAGTTGTCTCCACTCAACTGATTTATTTTATGAATAAATATCTAATCTTTGAAAAATTCCAATCTGGTTTCCACTCCCAACATAGCACTGAGGCTGCTCTGGTCAAAATCACCAATGACCTACTGCTTGAAACCAACTTGTACTTGACACAGTGGACCAAGATATCTTAATCAACCGTTTGAAGAATGATGTGACGTGGCCCTGGATTGCTTTATCTCCTATCAGGTCCTTCTCTGTAGTGCTTGTAGATGCCTCGTCCTCTATTTTGTGGTGTCACCCAAGGATCTATTTTTGGTCCCCTCCTGTTTACCATATACAAGCCTGGGTCAAATCATACGTAGTCATGACAGAGCTATGCAGATGACACCCAATTGTATGCCCCGATAAAGCCTGGTACCACGGATGCATCCTGTATTATGTCCTGCCACACCGAGATTAAAAATTGGATGGCCAAACATTTTCTGAAATTGAATGACTTCAAATCAGAGGTAATTTTAACTACCCCATGTGGGCCCAGTACTAGCAGCATTAATAATCTCTCTCTCTCTCTCTTTAGTCTGGGTGCCTTATCTAATAATGTTCGAAAAGAGGCCTGCAACCTAGGTGTCATTTTTGATTCTGAATTGTCCTTTTGATGCTCAGGTGACTAAAGTGGTGCACTCCTGCTTTGCACAACTGAGATAGCTAATCAAGATCAGGTCATTGCTGTCCTCTGCAGACTTAGAAAAGGTCATCCATGCTTTTATCTCTTCCAGACTTGACTATTGCAATGCACTTTATTTTGGTATCAGCAGGCGAAACATCCAAATAGTGCAGCTGATACAAAATGCTGCTGCCAGGCTTTTAACACGTACTAAGAGAAGCAACCACATTACACCGATCCTTGCTGCCCTTCACTGGTTACCTCTGAGTTTTAGAACTGATTTTAAGATTTTATTTGTTTTTAAAGCCTTGAACGGTCAGGCTCCTGCCTATATTTGTGATCTGCTAACTCCCTATGAGCCTGATCGCTGCTCGAGATGTTCTGGCAGGGCCCTACTAATGGTTCCTAAATCTCGACGTCACTTAAGGTGACTGAGCTTTTGCGGTCCGGGCCCCTCAGCTGTGGAACTCCCTGCCTGGGGATCTCACGCAGACAAACACAGTATCCTCCTTCAAATGTTTTCTTAAGACTCACTTTTATCGTATGACTTTTTCTTTTTATTTGTTGTAATTATTTAAATTATTTTATCATGTTTATATCTTAAAGTTCTGGATCTTATTTGCTTTTATAGTATGTTTTTATTGTAAAGCACTTTGTAACTTTGTTTTGAAAGGTGCTATATATAACATAGTTATTGATAGAACCACTTAGATAGATGAGTATTTTTTCCAGTATGATGCATCTCTGACTTCAGTGCTGAACTGAAGTCTAAAGCTCTACTAGTGGCCCTTAGAGTCTGCAGTGTGCATTACACCCAATAATACAAAAGTGTATGAATGTACATCAAAAGAGTTCATCTGCCTGGGAGCAGGAATGTGCTCAGCAACATTTTTAGTAATGTTAGATTGTGAGACATCTTTTGTATAAAGTTGACAGTTTGTTCAAGAGAAAATATGTGGCAAGTCCAAAAAAAAGAAGGGGAAGGGTATATCCTCTGTGTAGTATGAATATGATCAGTAACTTACCAGGCAAATCTGTGCATTATATTATTTCTTGTGTATGAGTGGAAAATCAGACCTGACAATTGTGGCAGAGGTTAAAGAGCCATCATCACATTATGGTTCATCCTCTGGGACAATGAATAACCACAGCAATGTAATGTCAATCTGGTCTGTAGTTGTTGCGATATCCTCCTCTTGACCAAAGTGGACACACACAGACTTTGACATCACCATCCAAATGCTAAATAACACAAACAATCATTGATAATCATATCTTTATTTTATTCACACCAGGATTCACACAGGAGTTATTGCAGCAGTACATGTGGAAATTAAGCAACACAGAACCTGACGAGTCATGTTTCTATACAGATATGACTGATAAATACACACCAGAGAACAACAGCTACTGTTAAAGCATGCTTTATTGCTTGCTTTTAAGAAGAACTAAATATTATCAAGCTGTGTGAAACTTTACAGTGAAGTCTGAACCCATATGCTTGAGCACCCATTCTGAGTATGTACAGCTACTCATTTAGGTACGACTTCAACCAAATTAGAAGTTCAATAGAAACTGCTCCTATGCAGAGATTCCTTTGCATTTACTGTAGCATTAATGACAAATGGTCACATTTAGTACAGGTCCAACTTTAGCCTTTGCTAAGGCTGGAGGCATTCAGTATACTATAACCATGTATTCATACTGACTCAGTCAGTCAAGTTCGTTCATTTTCCACATAGCTGAGCAGCCACTGTGTCATCAAGTTTTTGTTGACAATACAATAATGAATTAGCTTGTTTTCAGCATTTCACAAAGCAGATCGTCTCTGAGGTTCCCAGCTACTGAGCTACTGCTCTGACTGGCTGTCAAACTGGAGGAGGGCTGATTAATGAATTTCCAGTCTAGTTTCTACATAGATACAAGAATGAAATTCGCAAAGCTTGACTATAGACTTTATTTATTGTTGTCATTTAATTTATTGATTTATGAAATGGCAAGTAACTATGACAGACATATCACTTTACCTATTTACAGCATTTTCTGTTGTGACAGCTGGCTTGTAACACTTTTTCTGCTTCAACCTCAAACAAGAAAGATTTGCCCAAATTTTGTCAAACAAACAAGGCTACATAGTGACCCTGCTAACATGCTGATCCAGATTTTTTGTGTTATTTACACTAACATGACCAAAAGTATATGGGATTGCAACATCCTTGAAGACTCACCTCAGTATTTTTAATTTTATTTTTTAATAATTTTAGTTGTATACTCTGCTAGGATTTGTACCAGGATTGTTTCTACAACAGGTTTTTCAGTTTGGAAATGATCACAAAGACAGAAAAGACTAGAGCCTAACTTTCAATACATATATTACATAGGCTATTCATAATCATGTAACTTTTCATAGTACAAGCTGGCGGTGTGTGAAAGTTTACATAGTGCTAGCATTCTGTTGGTAGAACAGTGGGTGGTTAAAGGTTAAAGAATAAGTCTAGCAAAAGTCCATATTTTTCTTCTTGTCAACAAATCCCATGCGCAGAGCCAAACCAACAATGAATGTATCTACCAACCAGTCACTTCATTGCTACGCTGATGATACGCAGCTCTACAGCTCTACTAAACCCACCACTGCTCCTACCTCCCTTGACGCCTGCCTCCAGGACATCAGAAGCTGGATGAGCAGGAACTTTTTAAAGCTCAATGGCAGCAAAACTGAGGCCCTGCTCATTGGCTCCAAAGCCGAAAACACCAAAACCCCACACATCATCATTGATGGCTTCCCTGTACCCTTCTCCAAGCAAGTTAAGAGCCTCGGCGTCACTCTGGACAGCACCCTTTCGTTTGTACCTCACATAAATAATATCACCTGGATTGCTTTCTTCCACCTTCGCAACATTTCCAGACTCCATCCATCCCTGTCTCAATCCAGCACTGACGTCTTGGTCCACGCATTCGTCACATCCCGGATTGACTACCGTAAAGCTGTTCTCTCTGGCCTTCCCATCAAACTGCTTAACAGGCTTCAAATCATTCAGAACTCGGCTGCCTGGATCATTACCTGTCCCAAATCATTCAACCAGATCACCCCCACTCTCATCCAACACTGGCTCCCTGTCCAATACCAGATTGACTATAAAAACCTTCTGCTCAATTTCAAAGCCCTCCACAACCTAGCCCCCACTTATCTTTCTGACCTTGTTCAGGAGTACACCCCCTCCTGCTCCCTGCACTCATCCTCAGCTGGTCTGACCATCCCCACCTCACGTCTCCACACCATGGGTGCTAGGGCTTTCATCTACACTACTCCCAGGCTTTGCAACTCCCTGCCCACTGGGTGACATGTTCCTTCATTACCACACTGTAGTTTATTTTGCTACCCCAAATACTCACTAGGACACCAAATGTGGATTAATCCGCCGCTGAAAAACAGTCCCCAACAAATGCAGTATTTCCTCCTGTTTTTTTTTTTAACAAATTTTACTCAGTGAAAAATTACTGAGCCTTTTTTTAAACATGAAATTATATATTTGTGAGGTGTTTTTAAAGATTGACGTCGTCAGTAGGAACCAAAGGGCTTGGGTCTCAGAAAATCAAAGTATTGAGAGATGCACTGACACATTATTGGCTTTGATCTGCACATGGGATTTGTTGATAAGAAAAATATAGAACAACATCAGCTTTATTCTTTAAGCTCTAAGGTTATTTAGTTTACTCAAATTTGAATGAACTAGGACTTCCCCGCTACTGACTTCAACTCAAAAGTATTAAAACCCAAGTGAAGATGCATTAATTGGCAATTGAGTCACTTGCAGTGACTAAGCAATAAATTGTTGAAGAGCTTGTTTCACTGTTAGTGACAGACTGGTTCCTTCTGTCAGTGTGGTCTTGCTGTTTTTAACATAAACTATTAACTGCTCATTCACTTCCTTTATCTAATGGTAACCAACTGCAGCTCCTTTTCAGGCCCTTTGTTACATTTATTCCTATTTTTCTAAGTAATAATAACTGTAATCAACATCCTGATTATACTTCCCAGCAAAACACAACATGGTGACATGGCGACTGTGATGCTGGCATAGCCTACAGGTATGAGGGACATCAGACTGGTGGTGAGCAGATGAAGAGTTGGAGAGATTTCAGTATTAAGTATGAAAAACATCTGTAAAGGCCTCAGTATGCTTGAAACAAAGTGCTTGTTGGATCATCTAAAGGCCGGGGTGAAAAGAATGCAGTCATAGAGATAGGCAAGACTTGATGAACTGTTCAAAGGGGGATAACAGCTCACACTTTCAGAAAGTCTCTCCTCAAAGACCTTCATGGTGTTGCATTCGATTGTTCACACAGAAAATGAGTAGTTGTATGACGAACTGTTTGACGAACTGACATGCTCTTCATTTGAAGCATACTAACCCTCTCCCCCTACAAATTTCCAAAAGAATTAGGAAGGCTGTGTCCGACAACATCTGTAACTCTCAGAAATTGACAATCTGACATCTATGCCCTTTCACACAGTGACTGGTCAGGTGTGTGGACCATGGATGTATCAAGAAGAACTTAATATTGTTTCCAGATGGCGGCACATTCATTCCTATGAAAGTTGCTCACTTTGAACATATGGCAAAGAGATTTTCAGGCTTCTGTGTTTTTGGGCCCATAGAGCATGCTAACTGGAGTTCTCCAGCTGAGCCAGTTGAGAGCATGCGCCTTTGAGACTTCCTCTGGCTGAGCTGGCTGAGTTCCTGTTGGCTCCTTGCACAAATGAGCGGGATAAAAGTGATATGGCTCTTTCACAATTTTTTGGGACCAAATTGATCAAATTCTGACACAAAGAGTAATTTTAGAGAGTTTGTGTCTCTCAGAAAAAAAATATTTGTCATTTTAGAGCCGCTACATTTGTCAGGACTGTGTTATGGGTGTCACTATGCAAAAAATCTCCTCGCAGCCCAGTGCTGCTCCTGGGATTGGTTTGTAGCTGAGACACTAAGCAGTAGTGGTGTAACGGTATGCATATTTGTATATGCGACTTCCTCGGTTCAGTACGCCCTGTGACCCAAACAATTACTGTTTTAAATAGTATATTTATGTCTACTACTCGCACACGCGAACCAGTTGTTTATCAGTTGCTGTAGTATGCTAGTTGGCTTAGACCGGTTAGCCAGGTTAGTCAAGCTCATGTAGTGACACTGCCTCCAAATGGCAAACACAAATGAGAGACGAGCTGAAGGATCCTCCCGGACATATAGATCCACTGTATGGGAGCATTACAGTTTCCCGGTTATGAAAATGGACAGTGATTAGTGTCAAACTGTATGCTGACATTGTTCTGAAGTCGGGTATGTCTGTGGAAACACATAATTTAAAATGGTATCACCCGAATGTGTTGATTAGACAAAAACTGACTGGAAGGCGAGTCCTTCTCCTCACAGCGTTCAGGCAGCCTCTCACTACAGATTTGGACTGTGATATGAGGTCTGCCCTATATTAACAAGCGCAAGCTGTCTTACGACAGAGCATTAGTGACATTTGTGTTATTTATTTTTTCTTATTGACAATATGCCAGTATTTGAGTGCATTAAATGTTACAGTAAGAATTATGGCCAATGAGCCACTGTTGAAGGTTTACATTTTTCAAAATAAATGACAAAAATGTTATTCTCAATTGTTTTGTTTTTGTTTTCCCTATTGTGCCGAAAACATACCGAACCGCGACCCTAAAACCAAGGTACATACCGACTGTATGCAGTTTAACCAGTGTTCCTCTGCGAGCGTATTTAGTGAAATGAGCTGAACACTGAGGTAAAGCAAAGACACAACAATGCCATCATGCACAATACCTGTGAAAGCAACAGTGGTTTACACAAATAGACCTTATAGATTTAACCAAAATAGCTTCTTTGACAAACAGTACCACATCCACCCTTCCACCACACAATCTTCCCATTACTGTACCAAGACATGTTTCTCAAATTATACTAAGAGTCAAACGTTTCAGTCTGTGTAGAGCTAAAGTTCATGAATATGTGCTGAGAGGCCCACGTCACACTACTCTTTGTGTATTATTTTATTTAACTGTGCTATATTCTACGTGTGCTGAGACTGCTACATAGCGGGAGGCAGACAGGCAGAATCCACTGCTAATGAATGAAAACCTCCTGAGTCACACTTCGGCAAGTTTCTTTCACTCCACTTCAAACAGGCTAGTTAAGTTACATAAATCCTCTTTGAGTTCATTTGAAAAACACTGCATGATATTGAGAAATCAGGCATTGTTATCTGTGACAATTTAGCTTTTGGAAAAAGTACTTTGTAATGTATTCTTTGTTCAGGAACACAGATTATGATCTTAGTCTGCATCTTGCAAGCAGTCTACTGAAATTAACAAACACTCCAGCTTCCCTGGGTCCAGGCTCAGGTTGGAAATCACTGATCCACGGGAAGCCATAGGGATACTGAAGTGGAGTTACAGGAATGATTCAACATTTTGGGAAATGCACTTTTTCACTTTCTGAGAGTAAGTTGAAAAGATGGATATCAATCTCATGTCAGTATGAGCTGGAGTCAGGGCGTAGTTAGCCTAGCTTAGCGTAATTCAGTTCAATTTTATTTATATAGCACCAATTCATAATTGAAGTTCTTATTGCACTTTTCCTATAGAGCAGGTCTAGACCGTACTCTTTATAATATTATTTACAGAGACCCAACAAATCCCACCATGAGCAAGCACTTGGCGACAGTGGCAAGGAAAAACTTCCTTTAACAAGCTGAAACCTCGAGCAGAACTAGACTCAATGGTGGACGGCCATCTGCCGCTGCCATGTTAGGTTGAGAGAGAGAGAGAGAGAGAGACAAAATAAATCCTGGCCACCAAAAGAAAACCGAATATGTGGTCACTGTTGGACAGGTGAGGCTGAGACAGAGATGCACTTCCTCCTACAATGTAAAACATTAAAAAAATAAGAAACATTTACAAACAGTTCAACTATGTAATCTCAGATTTCAATGAGCTAAATGTAGTTTTCACTTATTTGTATTTTTATATTTTAATTGCAAGTCTACAATTTTTTATTATTATTATTATTATTATCTTACTTATCTGTGTATATTCTAATAGCATAATTATTCTGTTTATGTGTATGTTTCCAATGCCAGTAAAGCCCCATTGAATTGAATTGAGAGGGAGAGAGCACTTACAGTAGCACAATGTAAAATCCACATAGAATTGTTAAATAATAATAATGTAATGGTAGTGGTAATATTAATAATAATGATAGTTATAATAATGACAGGAATAATATAATAATGATAGGAATAATAAAGATTAGAAGCAGGAGAAAAGCCTGGCTCTGTCCAACACCTCTAAAGCTCACTGACAGCGTCTCATTGTTTATCCTGTACACAAATAGAAATGTAAAAATTACAATTTGTGGTTTCGGAGGAATTGACGCTACGAATTAAAACTATTTCTGGAACTACCTAGAAAAACAGCTGCGTGCAATGACGGTGTGCACCTTCCTGGAGTCTCGTCGTCATAGTGAGGTTGCCAGGTATGGTACCGTCAGAGATCAAAACCAAAACCTGTGCTCACCGACACACAAGCACACTATTGTTCACCACAAATTGTCTGTTTTACATTTGTGTTTGCGTAAAGACTAAACTAACAAGACACAAGCGTGTAAATTAGTGAGCTTTAGACATGTTGGTAGGTGTATTTTTGAACTTCGGACACAGCCAACTAGCTGCTCTGCCTCCAGTTCTTACGCAGAGCTAGGCTACATACGCCCTGACTCAAGCTCCGTACCTAAAGGGTCATTTGCTACTACTTTCTGTAGCATAAAACACTCTCTACATTGAGTGCAACCCAGTTTAATGTTGGTTTTAGAGTGTTGGGCTGCCTTTCCAATTGCACACGCCGGTTTGTCACAAAAATGAACCAGTGTGCACAAATGAATGGGCAAGCAGTTCAGTTAGTCAGCAAGTTGCCTCGAAAGTAGATTTCTATGCAGTTAGCTACAATAGCTAATCCAGGGGTTTCTGGTTACTTTGGGTCAGACTTAGAAACAATCTTTGGATTGACCTCTGATTTATGTTGAACTGAAGTTTATTCAGAAAGCTTTAGGAGGCTCGCACTGCTTGTTGATTCCATGTATCCCAAATCTCTACAACAGAGGTGGAGAGCGCAAAGTTAGCGTGACCCATAGACAGAATTGACAATAAGACCCAGGTTGAAAAACACCGGAATTTTCCTTTAACACAGACATGAGATTGACATCCACCTTCTCATCTTAATCTCCAAAGGAAAGTAAATCAGCATATTTTGAACTATTCCTTCAGAGGACGAAATATAAAATAACTTTTAAATGGTAGTTGCTCGTTTGGCAGCAAGCGTCACGTTGCAGCGCCGTCTGAAATGTGTTGCTGCAGCAGACGTTAGTACTGCATCATAAATTTTGGACTTTGTTACACGAGAGCCTGAGAACACACCTAATGTTACCTTTTGCATTGTTGCACACGTTCCTCATGTTGTAAAAGACCTACATCTTTGAGATTCCTGTCTTTATGAAGTATGTTCTGATGTTAGGCAACATCTGCAATGTTGTCAGTTTAATAATGTATTCAGGTTAAAACAATGGAAAAGCTGAGTTTTACATCAAATTTAAAATGGTTGCATCTGCATTTATAAAGACTGCTCTGTAAGCAGTAGTTTCAGTTTTAAAATTAAAAAAAAAAAGAAAAACAAAAAAAAAATCAAACAAACAAACAAACAAAAAAAACAGTATTCTGTTATTACAACAGCCGGCGGCTGACTGGCAGGGATGACAGCATGTGACACCTGGAACCAAAAGCCCAGTTCTGTGTTCAGGTTAAGCACTTTTTATTATTTCAAATAATAGCTAAGCAGTGTAAAGTCTTGACTTCGTATTTAATTCAGGGGCATCATTAAGAGATTTTAGGATAGAGAGCTTAACACTCCATTTTAATGCGTGCCTATGTTGAGAATGAATGAAACTTTTCAGAGTCACGTGGACCTTGGACACTCTGTTGATTCCACTGGCCATTATTCCTCTCATCATCGTCCTGGGGTCAGTTTCTGATCTGTCGTAGCGAAGACAGGAGGAGGGGCAGCAGGTTGAGAGCAGGCCGATGCTCCTGCACCCGGAGCGCCACCAGAGCCCCCGCCAGGAGAGAAGTTACTCTGGGCAGGACAGGGGGCTCAGCCGGCATCATCTGCAACACAGAGGACAATCAAGAGTCAATACTTGCCGATACATTGCCATTTCAACGTAGTTGATAGGAATTTGGTTTGGTGAGCTCCATGTAACAAAACAAAAACAACAAGAACCCCTCCTCCAGTGACCACCTTAGGACAGAAGAGTAAACAAGTAATAAGTAATAATAATAAATAGTTAAAACAAGCATTCCCATGGGGATGCTGTCAGTACCACAACCAGCTATGATGTATACCAATGTATACATGCCCTTACAGACAGCACATTGACGGTTTAAGAGTTAAGGGCACAAACATTCACACATTCATTTCAACTACTGATGGCAATGAGAGACAGGGTTGAAGACTTGAACACTGCCTTAAGTTTTAAAGTGCAACAAGACTAAAGCCTGAGTATGCTTAAAAGTGCCTGTTGGGAGTGCAGTACTGTAATTCCACTACATTTGGCAGTAACTAGACATGCAACTATTTTTTTAAATAACTTTTTCAAATTAAATAACGCAATTACAATTACTGATTTTTAAATGGGCTCGTTACTTGTTACTTTTGTCTTACCTGAAAATAGCGGACAACTACAGAGGACAGCAGACAAATGCAGCCTGTTACCCGGTTTATGATCTAACGCCACCCGAACGCTTCATTCAGACTAAATCAGGCGTTGCAGCAGCAGATTAGCCGCAGGTTTGTGCAGCAGTGTGCGGGGGTTACAGCGGGTTGATTTGTGCTTTAGAACTTAACCGCTGTGAAAAAAATCAGAAAACAATGTTTTATTTCTCTGATTCACCAGCTTTCTCGCTACGACGGTCCCTCTCCTTATTCAGTCTATAGGTCGCTTGACCACCGCTGTCTCTCTCTCAAACAAATGAACACAAACAAAGGGAAGCTTCTTGGTATCGCTGTTTTTCAGCATAGACTGTAAGGCAGACAGACATGAAGCTGGGAACACTAATCCAAGCCAGGACACAACTGGGAGAGTATCATAGTGTAGTCAATGAACTCCGCCGGGACAGCGCCTGATTTCAGTGATACTTCAGGACTGTGAAGCAGTTTGACCAGTCTGATTGCAACATGACGTCAGGTTGCTTTTCTCCAAAATCAGATTCTGTTTCCACTGTGTGCATTAATAAGAGAATTAAAGCAGACATTTAAAAGTAATGCAAAAGTTAATTTCCCAAGTATCTAATTACTTTTACATGCAGTAATAATTCAATTACTTTTGAAAGAAGTAACTAGTAACTATCTAATTACTAAATTTCAGTAACTTGAACAATGCTGCCTGTTGGATTGCCTTAGTGTCAGGAACTCTTTTTCCAACAGTGGTATTGGGGAACGGCTGCGTCCAAAAATTTTCGGAACTTTCTGAAACAGGCAATATGCGTTGGAAGAAAGGTTGGGAACCCTGCCCCTTTGCATCTAATGGCATAAAACACAGTTAGCTGCTTACCTTTTCAACTTTATGACAGTGAATGAGTCCATCCTGTCCAATGTAAAAAGTAGAGAATGCATCATATGACCTATAACAGATGATATGGATTAAGTTAGTTATAAACCATTGTGACAAAAGACTACAATAGAAAGCAACATTCCGCATGGGTGCTGGTGAGAAATGTTTTTGACTGAACTTTTTTTTACTGGTGTCCAGGTTGTGCAGTGAAGCCAAAAGGCGTAAAGTCACCTATGGCGGTCCGGGGGCATGGCACCCCGGAATTGATTGATTTATTTTTAAAAATATGTAATAAATGGTGCAATTTAGTGCATTCTGGCCATGACTTTTATCCCAGGCAAAGGCACCAATTTATGCATGAAAAATATAAAATAAAACATCTTACCTTATGCTACTAGTGATGAAGGAGTCCTATTTCTCTCCTTACTGAACAAAAAACTTGTAACTATTAACTATTCAAATATATTTTAGAATATAAATAACACAAATATCTGTACTTATTATCAACTTTAAAGATAACCAGAATCTAAATCAGTCAGCAAAAAAAAAGGTGTAAATTCTTGTCACTTTCATATTAACTTATGCGACTGCACACTGTCTTTCAGATTAACACACTTTGTTTCTGTGGCAGAGTTCTTCTGCAGATATCGCATACCTTAAAGGTGGGGTGTGCGATTCTAATCCAATACACTTCATTTTGTCAAATTCAGTGAATATCTCCTCACGGTCCGCCAGCTGTCCATTCAGTGTGCGCGCTGAAAAAAAAATCTGGTGTGTGTACACAGCCCTGGCTCTGTAAATGGGAAACACACAAAGAGGCTCGGACCGAGCCACACAGCACTGTTCCAGCCATGATCTGTGTGTCAGGTAACGCTAAATGACTTGCCCACGGACATTCAGCTGACTTTCTAGTTTCCCAAGATGTGCTGCTGTTGTGATGTTAGCTATAGCAGCAGGAGAGTTGTGAGCGTCGCTGTCTGGAGCTGCTGTGCCGGCTCTGGGAAACCGTCTCGTCCTCTCTGGCTGTCAGCTTTGCAGCAGCAACTGTAGTGACAGTTTGCTAACACACAGCCTAGCTAAGCTAACCAGCAACCTAGCTAACATTAGTTATATTAATTGCTGTGTCATTGTTCGCTCTGTATCATGATATTTGTCATGGTACTGGATTTCTCCAGAATCGCATACCCCACCTTTCAAGCAAAAAATAAATAAATAAATAAACAACCTTCAGTCTATTGCTTTTTCATAATTGGACAGAGAACTAGGGATGCCACTTCAGCTGGTTCACTGTCTCCACCGTGGCCTCTCTGCTCTGCTGTCCGCTGCCTTCTTTCGGTGTGTGTGTTTGTGTGTATGTGGAGGAGCTCAGCAGAGGAGAGGCTGCAGCATGTTAATAAATTACACCAAAACGTTAAAAAGTACCAATAAAAGAACCGGTAACGTCGGAGCTTACCAATAATATGGTCTTTAATAATTTAGCCCAGCACCCATCCCTACAGAGAAATAAGTCACTAAGCACAGCCAATCACGTGCATTAGTGGTAAAAATAATTGGACTATGATTGAACAAATAATTCACTTTTGATGGAAATCTTGCACCCTTGTTTCCGTATACTGCACTTTGAAAACAGTGATTTAAAATTAAAACCCCTTATCAGACTAAACCTAGTAACAGCTGTGTAACAGCACCAGCTCCAGTATGGATGTACTGTGTGTTACCTGTACAGGTGAGATTTGTCTTTGCGATAGAAGCGCAGCAGCAGAGAGTAGAAGGGTAGGCCCCTGATCCTCCAGCGAGCCTTAATGGTCCCATCCTCCATGTGCTTGGTGAGCTTCAGCACCTCCAGCTGAGCCTTAGCGTAGTAACACAGACACAGGAGGCGCCACAGGGAGAGGGTGAGCTGGTACACCACACGGCCTCTAGCAAACATACGCAACAGTCAGGTCACACAGGAAGTGACACAATCAGAGAGTTGTCTGTAATAATGTACCACCATTAGTCCAAACTGAATGAGCAGATTCACCTGGTCTTGGTATTGATGAGGCCGTTAATGAATTCCATATCATTTGAGTACATGGTGTAATCATGGCTCTTCATAAAGAAACTTGGAAGCTGCAAAACAAACAGAAAATTAATTTCCTGATATTGAGGTATAGCTTTATAATGAGTTACCAGTTTAGCACTGTATGTACATGAGTCTAAAGCAATCTGACACAAGAGCTTGACAATAAATTCAATCTTTATGAAGCTTATAATGATCCGTTTTGTTGACAAAGAGATGTTAATTCAGCTCTTATGGCAATGTCTTTTGCATACCATTGCCTTATATATCACTATGCAGTTATTCTGTCTCTCAAACAGCATTGTCCCAGCTCATGCTAAATGTGTTTTAATGTGAAAACAGTAGTAGAGTTATGACGTGAGGCCATCTCAGAAAGTGTGTGGCAGCAAGGTTAGCCAACGTTACCAAAAGTTCTGAAACATTGGAAGGATGGAATATATTTGGCACAGTAAAGGAGAACAGATCAGAAAAAAAAACAATAACGTTGTTACATCTTATTTACACTGAATTTGTAGGAAAGTTTTAGTTTTAAAATGAGAGTTTTAAGAGTTTATAAAAACAATATACTAGGAGCTATGTAGCTTAGCAGTTTGGCTATGGTTTGTGAGCAAAAAGAAAAAGGCGGAACCACATACAGGTGAGGTGGTGGAGAGGTGCAGAAGCTTTTTACACTTTGGGAAAACCTCTAACATATGAAGATAAGTGAGGCCTTTCCCTGCCTTGCACCTGCTATTTTGGCTCATGTATTTGTGCTCAGCACAAAAGGGCTGGGTGAACCGGAATATAGATCAGAGGGTGTGATGATTAATCAATACACTTCAGCCAGGCACATCAGTGGTCTCACACAGCAGCATGACAACAACAGTTCAACAAATGCAGTTTGCAATGTATTTCAAGAAAAAAACTGAAACAAGTTGGAAAGGCGCAAATGATAGAATATTGAATACAGAATACCGACCAAGTTATAACCCACCAAACTGGTGTGTGTAGAAGTGTGTGAGGCTCCTCTGTAGCAGCACGGTGCTATTTGCTTGTGATTTACTAACACGACCGAAGGCCATGTGTAATGGCACTTTGCGCTGCCCCATTTGAATGAATGTCACCTGTTTGCACCTCTCCCCCTTACAGCCATGACATGAGCTCTGATTCTGCTTGTAAGAGCTGTAACTGTTCACAACTCAGTAATCCTACAGGAAGAACTGTGTTTCTTACATTTATTAGTGACTACCTTCAGGTGATATGGTGAAAAGTTAGCTTAAGTTCAAGTGTAGTGCCACATTAGGTTTTACAGGGTGCTTTTTCAAAATGATTATGAAATATGTAGTACAAAGTGGATGTCAGTACCTACTCCTACAATGCCTACAATTTTTACATTAAATTGATTCATAAAATCCTACAACTGAGTATTAAAGCCACTGTTAGGTGAATAAACCCTGAGATTTCTAGAATAAAAAATGCAACTTTATTACAATGTTGTCCTCATAAAGATACAACTTTATTTTTATTTTTTTTCCTAACAGTGGCCCAAATGTTCTGTCATACAATGCAATGCCCCTACAGGTGCACACACACACACACACACACACACAGGAAAACACCACGTAACTACTTCAGATCAGCAGTGACAGGCAGTAAGTTGCCCTGTGCAACTTTAATTTACTTATCCAAACACAGTGTGCATTCTTACCTCTATCCTTAGTCTTTCATACATGATGGCCAGTTTCTGCTCCCTTTCACTGTCTCCTTCAGTCTGCTCCCCCTCTGCTACCTCTGCATGGCTACACAGCGAGGTAGGAGGCAGCAGAGGCAGCTCCACAAGCTTGCTATCAAGTCCAATATCCTGCCTGGATTTCAGCTCTCTGCCAGGTACCAGGTCTGTGCCCGGGCAATGAAAACAATAAAACTGAGAGCTATACATGAACGGTGCAGGACACCGCTCTGCCTCAAACAGGCTTCTGAAACAGCCATGTTCTCTCTTTAAAGCATCGACACTGTTTCTCTTGAAGCTGTCAACGCTGATGTCATCCTCTCTGCTGCCTTCCACTGTGGTCACCGGAAAGGAGAACTCAGAGGACTTGTGAGCCCCCAGAGCGAGGAGCTCTCCTATTTTATTGTGACCGGACAGAGGGATCTCCAACAGGGTGTGGAGGCCGTCTGACTCGGCCTGTCGCACCAGCACGCACACGCTGAGAGACTCCTCCCAGTCCACCTCGTAGTAACATCCTCTCTGAGGCTGGCTGGCATGTTGGAACGGGTGGGACAGCACCGGCTGCTTAAAGTTCTGATATCTCAGGCTGTTGGGCGGTGCCAGGGCCCATGATGCACTGCTCAGGGGGCGTGTCTGAAAGATCCACTGCCAGTCGACCGCCTGAAGGAGCAATAAGGACTTGGTAAGATTATTAACATTTAGTTGATTATTACCTAAATGGTAAAAAAAAAAAAAACAATATCTAATATATTGTTATAATTTTGCTCTCTCAAATATCGATCACCTTCAAAAATCCAGTATGGGTTGGGTTCTACTGTTAACACAAGTGTGGCTGTTTTTGTAATTTTTTCTGTACTTTGTTTAAAACCTCTAAATGTAAAATGTGTTTCTACAAAAATATATATATAGAGAGAGATTAATATTTAAGTACAAAGCCAAGCTTCTCTGTTTCATGGCATCAGTTTAAAGTAGCCCAAAAGGAAGCCATTTTAAAAGGGACAGTTTAGCCCAAAATCAAAAATACATATTTTTCCTCTTACCTGTGGTGCTATTTATCCATCTAGCTTGTTTTTTGGTGTGAGTGGCCGAGTTTTGGAGATATCAGCCGTAGAAATGTCTGTCTTTTTTTTTTTTTATATAATGAAACTATATGGCTTATGGTGCTCAAAGTACAAAAAGCCAAAACAATAATTTTTTTTAAAAACTCAACAGCAATGTCTCTTTCCAGAAATTATGACCCAGTTATTCAAGATAATCCACAGGCCTTGTTGTGTATGGAATCCCATTTTAGTTTAATATTAAATGAATAAATAAATACATAAATATGCCTATAAACTTAATTAAAATGGCTATGAAATGAATCCTGAAATAAATAAGTTAGTCAATATAGTTCAATAAATAAATAAATAGGTATTTATTTTAAAAAGGATGTTTTTCAAAGGTGTTTTTTTCCCCAAAGGACTACTGCTGTTAACGGTAGCTGCCGCTAGCTAGTTGGCTAGTTAGCTCGTCGGTCACTGAGGCTGTGTTCGGTCCTGCAGCTCTGTGATATAACCACACCCCCTTCATTTGAATATAACAGATGGAAATATCTGGATAAGTTCAAGTGTAGTGTAATAGGAACTATCGGTAGAAAGAAAATAGTTCCTACATGAAACTGCTCACAACAACTGCTCCCTTTTCAGGGCTATCTGCCACTCAGGGGAGCCTGCATTAACATAACACTCAGATTCTCAACAAGTAAAAGAACCAGAATGGCAAGTGTCAAAGGAAGTTTGTAGATCAATATTTTTTGCACTGTTTACAGATGTATATTTAGTTGGTTAATCCAATCAGTTCACTATCATTCATTGTGCATATGAAGGAAAAGGAGTGAGATGAAGTTCAATGGAAATAAAGGCATTTAGCAATATGTTGAATGCAATCAGAATAAGACTGTGTAGTCCCTCATTCGTCCAGGAATGTTCCATCACAAAAAAAAGTTTCAGTCGTAGTCATCTGGACACTGTTTTCAGAATCAAGATGTTTCGGCTCCCATCCGGAAGTCATTCAATTGTGAAAATGGTCTGGGAACTCAGAAATTTAAGCTACTCTGTGTTACTTAAGCCCTGCCCTCAGGGAGGAGTCTACCTGAGGGCAATCAGAAATAATGCTATGGTGTTGATACATTGAAATTTGGTTTTGTGAATTCACACTATTCACATTAGCTAACTTCATATTAACTTGGTGCATTAAACATGAACAAAATTGGGTTAAATAAAAAGCTACTACTACTGTGTTAGTGTTTTATCTTTTACATGTTCATTTCAGGAACAGCAGATGGAAATTAACGTGAGCCTTTTGACTAAATCTGTCAAGGTTACACCGTATTACACAGTATTGCTAAGTGCCTTAAAGCCGAACTCCAACAATGGTGAAGCGTCCATGCCTGACATTTTCTCCATTGTTGAAGTCGACCTTTACAGGATTTCTTTGTCTTGCTAAGGGCCTGGCCAAGACTGTCATAATTACTGTGATGGCTGACAGATTTTATGTTTTTATTGAAAATAACACTTGTAGCCATATCAGTGTTCAACTTTACCATCTGTGCTCTTAATGCCTTCTCCCTTTGCACGCAGCACTGGCTTCTTAAACTACGCTTACATATAAAATGAATGTTACTATTTCTATGCTGTGTGTTATCATGTCAGCTATTTTTATTTCTTGATGCTTATTACTATTTGTGATAGCACTGAAAACCTACCTCATCTCAGTATGTACATTTGTCTTAGGATAATTAAGCTCACCTTGACCTTGGTATTGATAGATCCTAAAATATTTTTACTGCTATTTTTAATGTGCAATAAAGTCATTTATTAAATTGTTGCTCTAAGTCAGTTGATTTCTCTTATGGTACAAATCCAGAACTAAGTTTAATATCAATATGTACAATAATCAAATCACAGGAAGACATTAATGGAATTTTTGTTTGAATATGGCCTTTTAATGAACAATCTTCATTCTGACAATGTTGTTTTAAACTTCTTGTATACATAATAACATACACAAATGTGAATATTATGTCCCTTAACAACCACAACCAAGGATCAGAATAGAGACAGAAAGTTTGGTTTTCTGAATTGTCATGTACGTACTTATCAAATATACTGAACCACAAAACAATTCACTGAAGTCTCCGGTTACATTTAACAAGGTATGTGGCAAAACCAGGTAAAAGTAGTCAGTTTATAGAAAATATACTCATTTCTGTTTAATCTCATTGTTTATTTCTAAATTATTCAACCTGAAGACAAAAAAAAAAAAACATTCCCAATGGCTCATATTTATTGCATTCTTCAACTAAATATAATAATTTCCATGCAGCTATTAACACTCTACTTTAATATGCTGCCAAAGGATATTTCCACAGGATATTATCATTTAAGAGTAAAGATTTAGAAGGTAACAACAGTACACGTCTATTACAGGAGATATTATGCTCCCAGGTGAACATCTAGTTGGCCAGTTCCAGATGTTTCCTAATCTAGACCCGTTAATCTCAAACTGGAAAGCACTTTTCACTTGTGTGAACTAGTGCACTGGGATTGTTTCATCCTTGAACTCCAGCCTGCCAGTTCTTTAAAGTGTATTTGTAAAAAAATATGCAATGACTATCTCGCATCAGTTAGCACAAAAAGAAAATCCTACGCAGGAAAGAAGTTGAACCTCTAACTAAATTGGAGAGATCTTTCAATGATTTACATAAGCTGCTACTGTAAACTGTGGGTCTGTCTTTACATCAGAAAAACTGAACTGTAAGTTGATTGTAGCATCATCTTCATAAGTCTTTTGAGAACGGAGGATGTCCACGTGGTCTCCCTTGTCCACAACCAGATGCATGGTACCAAACACACACGGCTCAATACATCAGGTTTTCCTTTTGTGGTCATTCAGTTTTCACCGTGGGGATAACTTTCCTGTTAAAGCAAGACACTTTAATGAAGACTTGAAAGATGGCAATATGTATCATATACATACCAGCTTGTCAGACCAGGTCTATGGAGGTTTGCTTCAATGCAGGACCATCATGTGTATAGACTTACATATGTAATACCCAAAACCTGAAATGTGCACTGTGTGTGTGTGTGTGTGTATGACACAGTTCTCACATTTAACTTTATTATGAAATGTTCCTTAAAGGTCCAGTGTGTAACATTTAGGAGGAGCTATTAGCAGAAATGGAATATCATATTTAGAAGTATGTTTTCATTAGGGTATAATCACCTGAAAATAAGAATTGTTGTTTTCTCCTTACGTTACAATAAGCCGTTTATATCTACAGAGGGAGCGGGTCCCCTTTCACAGTCATGTTGCACCGCCATGTTTCTACAGGAGCCCAGAACAGACAAACCAAACACTGGCTCTATATAGGGCCATTTGCTTTTTCACAAGTTTCACAGCCACCGTAGTTTCTCCTACACACTTGGAATGGGAGGGTGAGTCGAGCGGTACTCAAATGGTTGCAAACTGCAATTTCACTGCTAGATGCCACTAAATCCTACACACTGGACCTCTAATAGTGATTCTTAACTGTTTTACGAATTGACTGAAAAGTAAGTCTTTCATATTGCATGAGCACAGGCCTCAGAATTGATCGGTCTACCTGTGATGAGCTGATCCCCCTCAAAGTGCTCGCTGCAGAGTGAAGTGAGAGGAGGAAGTGCCAGAGGGAGTCCACTTCTTTCTCATGTTCAACACCCACTGATTCAGCCTGGTTTCCTCACCTAAAGAGAATTTCATTGCACACACACAAAAAAAATGTTGACTTTACAGCACATCTTCCAGGTGAACTGCATTGAAAGCAGGCATTATGACAAATATTTATAGCATAACTTCTGTTCATATCAAGCCTTGGGATTTTCTGTTATGGCAGTTATTACTTATAGTAATACTATTACTAGTTATTTTCTAAGTGTAAACTTCATCAGCACACATAAAGAAATAACTATTGGGCTACATCTGCTTATCCAATATCATCAATGCTGCATATTAACATCAAAATAACAGGAAACATCAACAAACTCAATAACTAGATAGTACTAGATAGTATCGTTGTTGTCGCTAGTGTTGTAAATTAGTTAACAACCAGCAGTAAACTTAGCGATAGTTAGCTTACTTTGCTAGTGTTAGCTTAGGTTGTTAGCAAGCTACTAACTTTATGAGGATGTAGATAAAAACAAAATGCCAACAACAGCCCTGCTGTAATAAACTAATGTCTGAACTCTAGGTTCAACATATGGACATTATCTGAGGTAGAAAGCAACTTACCCATCATGAAGAACAGTGTTGGCATGGTTGAAGTGAAGTGCCGGCTGTAAGACCCGCCTTGATGAGAGGACTGACAGATTGTATTTCCATTTGAATTTTGACACCAAACAAGCATGGTGACAAGTAAATGTAAATGCAATAGACTGGGGGTGCTGTTTCATTATCGAACTGAATTGCCAATTGCAAAATTAATTTTAAAAATTGCATGACCAAATGGCAGTTTGATTTGCCAATTGCAAAATGCATTGCCATTTGAATAAAGAGGCCAAAAACTTCTATATATCTTGTGTAACCGGGTCATGAATTCTGGAAAGAAACATTGCTGTTGAGTTTTTCAAATCTATTTTTTTGGTGCTTTAAGCACCACAAGCAGATTGCCATACAGTTTTATTCTATTCAAAAAAGGCAGACATGTCTATGGCCGATATCTCCAAAACTCGGCAACTCATACCAAAACAATCTAAATGGATAAATATAACTACAGGTAAGAGGAAAAATATGTATTTTTGATTTTGGGGTGAACTGTCCCTTTAAAGCCGGAAACACTTGGTGTGTTGGTGAGAACTTGCACTGTTGTGAACATTCTCTCACTGCCAAGTAGCCAAGTCCCTCTTTGGAGTTTTTTGGGAAATATGTGTAATAAAACTGGTCAAATTTAAAGATATTCAATACTGATGAAAAAGGCTGCTTCAATGCAAAATTACACTGGCCTAATGGCCTTAAAAACCCTGTGTTGGTCTAACACACAAGTCAAATGTGAAATGGAAGAGAGGATCTCAGGATCCAGCAGATTACCTCACTGAGACTCCAGCTCTGTTTTTTGATGGGTTGCCTTCTGCCTTGGCTGCGGACACAACCCACCCAGAAGGCAACGCCCCCTCTGCTCACAGCCATTCACCACAGGGGCCAGGGTAACCCCAGTCACCAGCTGACCATCACCCACAATAGGAGGACACCGCAATGACACACAGACCGTCTCCTCAGGACCTTATGACTCTGGACAATGCCCAACTACAGCAGCAGGCTCTCTATCGCGACAATCCTGAGACCACAGAGATGAGAGGGCAGAGTTAGTGACAGCCAGTTTCCACCAGGACATTGGTTAGAGGCAGAGTGTTAAAATCGAGTGGTACTATATAAATGCTACCAAATGGAAATGGTAAAAAATTATAATCTACTGAAAATATTCACCTGCCAATGATCAAATGAATGGTTTTATTGACATAAATTGGGGTGCTAGAATGATTAGATAACTGATAACTTAGATTTTGAGGACTGATTAATCATTCATGTCATTGATCAAGCAAAAATAGCTGCTGGTCCCAACTTCTCAAATGAGAGGATTTGCTGCTTTTTTTGCCGTTATTTGACTGTAATTAGAGTCTGAGCGCCGACAGGCGGCGAAGGCCCTATTGTAATGCAAGAAATTATTATTATTTTGAGGGCCCAAATGTGCTCGAAAAGTTGTGCAACTTTGTACATGCATCAGGACTGGTGAAAAGTTTGATATTTTATGGTTCCATAGCGCCCCCTAAAACAAAAAGAAAAAAAAAAATGCAGCCCCCGGCCTACGTTTCACTTATGTGTACAAAATTTGGTAAATACATGTATCACCCCAAGACATGCAAAAAAGCCTCTTGGAGCCATACCCTAAACCCAACAGGAAGTCAGCCATTTTGAATTGAATTTGCATTTTTAGACCATTTTTCGCCATTTACAGGCATCGTACTTTAACAAACTCCTTCTGGAGAATTAATCGGATCGACTTCAATCTAAAAGACCTTTGCAATGAAAAGTTATCAAAAGCTTGAGTTTTCGTTGAAGGGCGTGTCCGTGGCGTGGAGTCGAATTTTGATGTTTCCCCAAGAAACAGGAAGTTGTTGTAACTTGAGTGTACATGGTAAAATTTGCCCCACACATGCTTCACATGCTTGATAAGAGTCCCGCCCTGAAGGCACTAACATGACAACATTCAGTTGTAGTCCTGGCGCCACCTACTGGCAAGAGGAAATGACAAGTTATATACTTTGACGTACTCTTCCTAGCAGGTTGGCCAGATCCACCTCAAATTTGGGCAGACAAGTCTTAAGACCTTGATGATGCTTTTTTCTGAAGATTGTGAGTTTCCATCAAACACCGTTGTCATGGCATGAAACAGTAAGTTGTTGTAACTTGAGTGTACATTGTTCAATCTGCCTGACATTTTACATGTTTGATAAGAGTATGCATGAGGACATCTTCATGCCAATTAGGAGTTGTAGTCATTGCGCCACCTACTGGCAACAGGAAGTAAACTTTGTGTGACAATCACCAATTGATGTACATGGAATTTTCAGGGTGTGGTTAGCACTTACATATACTGGAACATAATGTACAATTACTGGGTGTTCTCTAGCACCATATAGCGGCTGCAGGAAGGGACATTCACCTCCTCCGTGCAGCATTCAAAACACATGAAAATTCAGAGCCACGTTGACTGATCTGGACCCAGTCATGTGGTAAGGTGTGAAGGTCCGCTCATTGCTGCTTACAGCTTTGATTAGGGGCCGAGCAGCGACCGCTACAAACCGTATTGAAATGCAAGGAATTATTATTATTATTCCTCCAAATGAATCGCATTTTTGAGGGGCTAAAGGTGCTCAAAAATTTACGCAAGGGTGTGGCAAAATGGCTTCGCTAGCGCCCCCTACAGAGCGACATGTTTCACTTAAATGTATGAAATTTGGGGAACGCATGTATCATGTCCAGACATAAAAAAAAGCCTCCTGGACCCATACCCTAAACCCTAAAGTTAATTTTGTGGTAATTTTTTTTGCAATTTACAGGATCCATACATGAGCGAACTCCTCCTAGAGAATTAATTGGCTCGACTTCAAATTTTTACAGAGCAATCTAAAGACCTTCACGATGAAAAGTTGCTCAAAGCTTGAGTGTTTATCGAACGTGTGGCCATTATGGGGCGGCAAATTTCAATGTTTTGCCATGAAAAAGGAAGTGGTTTGTAACACGCCTGTACATGTTCCAATCTCAACCAAACTTCATATGTATGATAAGGGTCCTGCCCTGAACACATCTATATGACAATATTCAGTTATTGTCACAGCGCCACCTACTGGCAACAGGAAGTCATCCTTTTGTGACAAACATCTGATTTACTTGGAATTGACATGGTGTGGTCTACACATGATATCCAGCAAGCGTTTAGTGTTTGTTCTCTAGCACCACATAGTGGACACAGAAAGAAATATTTAAACAGGAAGTGGCTGTAACTTCAATTTACACCGTCCACTCTTCCTCTAATTTCACGTTTGATAAGAGTCCCACCCTGATCACATCAACAGGCCAAAACTGACATAAAGTCATAGCGCCACCTAGTGGCAACAGGAAGTAAGCCTTTCATGGCAAAGATGATCCAATTTGCAAGAAAGTTTCGTGGTGTGGTCTACGCATTATATCCTTCAACATGACGCATAAAGTGTGCTGTCAAGTGCGAGGAAACATTTTCATTGGTCGCACTAATGCGCCTGAAATGTAGCAGGGCTGATACATTTTTTTTAAAACACGGCATTCGTGATCGATTAACCAGTGGACAATCTCCCCTCATTCTATTTCCCCTCCCGTGCGATCTACTGACAATCGCACATGTTCTGCAGAGAAACACACACAGAGAGTCTCCTGTTTAATGTAGACCTACTTATGTTGTTTTGTTAAAGCTTGTAAGTGCACCTGTTGGTGCCGATGTCATTCAATACCACGTTGGTTTCGATCGTTTCGACAGGCTACATCAAAAACCACAAGCCTCCTCCACACACGACTCACCTGCTGCTGTGAAAACGGAATCACGGGTGAAAAAAAATCGAAAATACAAGTTGTGTTTTTTGGGCGACTTTATATCACTGCTGATGAAGAAAGTCAACAAAGCAGACACATCCAGAGAGAGAGAAACAGAAAGAGGCGGGGCAGGGTAAGCCAGTGTGTGTGCAGAGGTGTAGGTGTATGCGTGTGTACAGAAAAAAAAAAAAGAACTGAAGGGAAAAGCAGGGTGAGCAGATTGAAGTAGTTTGTGAGTAAACACTAAAATAAGGTGGAGAACTGAGTAGAATTAAAATTGTGAAATAAATAACTTACTATAAAAAGAGTAATATATTAATGTATTCTTTCAAACGTTAGCCTATATTATCCCTCACAAAAAAGGTAACGCTTAAAATGTATTAGGTACACCTGTTCAACTACTTGTTAACGCAAATATCTAATCAGCCAATCACGTGGCAGCAGCTCAATGCATTTAGGCATGCAGACATGTCAACGAAGTTCAAACCAAGCATCAGAATGGGGAAGAAAGGTGATTCAAGTGACTCTGAACGTGGAATGGTTGTCAGTGCCAGATGGGCTGGTTTGAGTATTTCAGAAACTGCTGATCTACTGGGATTTTCATGCACAACCATCGCTAGGGTTTACAGAGAGTGCTCCGAAAAAAAGAAAATATCCAGTGAGTAGAGGTCAGAGGAGAATGATAGGGATGCGCTAATCAAGTTTTCTTGCCGCGATACAGATTGCCAATTAAAAAAACAAGTACTGGAATACCTTGAAAATATCCCCCCTTTTAACAAAGTGCTTAAAAAGTCCTTGAAATTAAAATGAACCACATGACACTGTCTTACATTTTGACTTTTTAACATTCTGATGCGTCACCATCTCTCCCTCTCTGACTCATCGGCTCTCCCTCTCCTTTCTTCCTTGCCTTAATGAGCCTGTTATTGAAAACTAAATATGCCAGGGAAGTGTAAATTGAATTAATTAATTTATAGCGAATGGCTTTTGACTGCTCTGTTTTATACAGACCACTGACTCCTCACTCCTCATAACCATCCAAGTGATCAACAACTGCTAGGCTAAAAACAAGGCTTACCTAGTCTGTTGCAGGCCACATCCCTAGAGAATGGCCAGACTGGTTCGAGCAGATAGAAAGGCAACAGTAACTGAAATAATCACTTGTTACAACAGAGTTATGCAGAAAAGCATCTCTGAAGGGATAACACTTCAAACCTTGAAGCAGGTCGCCTACAGCATCAGAAGACCACACCTGGTGCCACTGCTGTCAGCTAAGAACAGGAAACTGAGGCTACAATTGGCACAGGCTCAACAAAATTGGACAATAGAAGATTGGAAAAACATTGCCTGATCTGATGAGTCTCAATTTCTGCTGCGACATTCAGATGGTAGGGTCAGAATTTGGCATGAACAACATGAAAGCATGGATCCATCCTGCCTTGTATCAAATGGGTCAGGCTGATTGTGGTGGTGTAATGGAGTCAGGGATATTTTCTTGGCACACTTTGGACCCTTTAGTACCAACTGAGCATCGTTTAAACACCACAGCCTACCTGAGTACTGTTGCTGACCATGTCCATCTCTTTATGACCACAGTGTACCAATTTTCTAATGGCTACTTCCAGCAGGATAACATGTCATATCACAAAACTCAAATCAGCTTAAACCGGTTTCTTGAACATGACAATGAATTGACTGTACTCAAATGGTCTCCGTAGTCACCAGATCTCAATCCAACAGAGCACCTTTGGGATGTGGTGGAATGGGAGATTAGCATCATGGATGTGCAGCTGACAAATCTGCAATATGGACCAAAATCTCTGAGGAATGTTTTCAGCACCTTGTTGAATCTATGCCACGGATAATTAAGGCAGTTCTGAAGGCAAAAGGGGGTCCAACCCGGTACTAGTAAGGTGTACCTAATAAAGTGGCTGGGGTGTGTACTGAGCAGGACATGTTACAGTTCAAAAATCAACTTGTCAGTGCTCTCTGGTGGACAAACGATATACATACATTCTTGACTGTAGGCTCATAGTCAATAGTGGTTTTAGTGAGCTTGATCATTTTACAAGCACTTTTCTCTTGTTTTTACTTTTTATCTTGTTCTTACACATTTCAGTCCTCAGTCCTTTTATCAGCTTTTCCTCCTAATTGCACCTTTTTTTCCCATTTCCATTAGACAAAATAAAAGAGGGGGTGGGATCGCCATTATTTTCTCTAGTACTTTTACCTTGTTTTTACCTCTACTTTTTTAGATCTTGTTGCTAGTCTCAAGAGTGCCACCCACATTCATGGAAATAAACTGGATTTAGCTATTACAAGGGATATTGATGTTGACATTTCATCCATTGCCAAGGTCCCTGTTTCTGATCATTTGTCTTTTTTCAAATCTGATGAACACCTTTCCTCCATCCACCACTGACTCAGTTGATGGCCTGGTTGATAATGTTAAATTAAGATTCTCATTAGATAACACTTGAAGGAAATGGTGTTCCAATAACCTGGAAGAATCTCATTTAGTCTGGCAAGATAGTCTTAAAACATATAGGAAAGCCCTCCGTAATGCCAGAGCAGCTTACTACTCATCGTTAATAGAGGAAAACAAAAACAACCCCAGGTTTCTTTTCAGCACAGTAGCCAGGCTGACAGAGAGTCACAGCTCTATTGAGCCATGTATTCCTATAGCCCTCAGTAGTAACGACTTCATGAGCTTCTTTAATGATAAAATTTTAACTATGAGAAAAAATTCATCACGTTCTGCCCTCAGCCGGTACCGACTTTTCTTCAACACAGGAACCTTATAAACAACTGTAAAACCGGATATATATTTTGACTGCTTTGCTCCTATCGACCTTCAACTAACTTCAACGATTAATCCATCTAAGCCATCAACCTGTCTCTTAGACCCCATTCCAACTATATAATTCAATTTTATTTATATAGCACCAATTCATAACAGAAGTTATCTCATTGCACTTTTCCTATAGAGCAGGTCTAGACCATACTCTTTATATTATTATTTACAGAGACCCAACAAATCCCACCATGAGCAAGCATTTGGTGACAGTGGCAAGGAAAAACTTCCTTTAAGAGGCAGAAACCTCAATCAGAACCAGACTCAATGGTGGGCAGCCATCCGCCGCTGCCGTGTTAGGTTTAGAGAGAGAGAGGTTTTGGGGGTGGGGTTGGGGGAGAGGTAGGCAATGAATGCAAATACCACCTAGAATTTTTTTTATTTATTTATTTATTTTTTTTAAATAGTATCATTGTAATTGTAGTGTTAATATTAATAAATAATAATTAATAATAATAATAATATGGAGGAACTGCCAAAAATAATTTATAAAAGAAACATTGATATTTCTGTTTTAATTTGCTTCTGTACTTATTTACATTTGTATTAATTCCCATATTTATTTACTTTCCCATTTAATTTTCCATTTATTATTTGTTCATTTATTCATATTTTATGTATGTATTACTTCCCCCCCACCCCTCCCATTTATTTCCCCGAACTTATGTTTTTGTCTTTTCTTTTTACATTCCTGCATGCATTTCTGCTTCATTATGCAAGTGAGGGGAGCTGTGTGACACAGGCTTAATGTTTCACCTATTGGTTGATCGACTATACATGCGCCTTGCTGCTACAATGGTGGCCTCTGGCCACTGAGGGACAGTCGGCTCACAACTATCATACCGAGGAGATTTACAGATGGCTCCAACCAGGACTCTTATCTGGATCATATTTCCAGATTTCTTAGAAAATCCATCTCTGATGTCCTCCGGCTGCTCTGCCTCAACTCTCTGTGATTTACGGAGTTTACTGATGAACAGTTAACTTCACTTGCTGCTAACTGTAACGTTAGCTGCCCTCAGCTAGTTAGCCATGCAGCTGCGGTCCGATTAACGTTACCCGACTCTCCCCGGAGTGGGACAATGAAAACAATGACACTCCCCCAGTGCTCCCGGCTCCCAGTCCGGGCAGTCAGCTAATGGCACAGCTAGCAGCACAGCTAAAGTAGCTGACTGCTAACTAGTAGTTAAAGCCATCTGTCTATCAGCAAACTCTGTAATGTTAAATCACCGAAAGTTAAAGCAGAGCAGCCGGAGGACATCTGAGGGAAGACCAGAAAATATTCCCTCCATAAAGTGTGATCCCTTTTCACCAAAATCACTGAATAAAGTTATAAAAGTTGTGTGCTTTTGAACAGTTATGAGTGAGGCCGGTCCCCAGAAACACTTGCATCGCTTTTCCAACCTAATTCTTGTCTCATTTGTTGTCTGATAAACAATAAATTCATCATATTGCTATTTTCCAAGCTACTGTAGTTGTCATATTTCTTGGGACCCACGTGAGCACGGAGTAAGTTGGAAACATGATAGACGCGTACTGAGAATAGTGAGCTAGCTTATTAGCTGAAGACCCATTGGTAGCCTGGGACTGGCTGGGGGAGCCTCCCCAGTATGCCTGCCTCTCTGGGCATGTGGAGAACATGCATATGGAAAATGTGGTAGTAATGTTCAAGTTAAATGTAACTGCGGAGGAAACCACACAGCAGCGTATGGTGGATGCGCCGACAGGAAGCAGGCAGTGGAGATTCAACAAGTAAAATCAGATCAGAAAGTAACATATGCAGAGGCTACGAGGCTATGTAAGAGTGAAAGACGAGAAGGAGTCAACCAAAGAAAGCCTCAAACAAATGCAAATGGATTAGCACAGGTACATAAGGACAACACAGGAATATCAATGGACAGGTTAGTGTTATTTTTAGCCTACGTCATCAACTGCTATTAAAGGATTCACAATCATACGCAAAAATAGATACAATGGAAATGGAGGAGGTGTGCAATATTTATTTAAAAAGGTATAAAATATAGACAGTTATGTTTAGTACAAGAATTGGAAGTGGTAGGTAGCTCTCGCTCTCTCACTCTCACACAACCTAACACGGCAGTGGCGGATGGCCGCCCACCATTGAGTCTGGTTCTGTCAAAGGTTTCTGCCTCTTAAAGGAAGTTTTTCCTTGCCACTGTCGCCAAATGCTTGCTCATGGTGGGATTTGTTGGGTCTCTGTAATTAATACTGTATTATAAAGAGTACGGTCTAGACCTGCTCTATAGGAAAAGTGCAATGAGATAACTTCTGTTATGAATTGGCGCTATGTAATTAAATTGAATTGTTGAAATCTGGAGCAAGAAATTTCTTTCTTGCTCCAGATTTCAACAATTCAATGAAAATACTTAATTTTTATAACCCATGCAAAAAAATAGAGAAAGGAAAGCTAGAATCAATACTGGAACATTGGAGAGGTAATGTCATCTGGTGTGGAGATTTCAATGCACAGAGCACAGTATGGGGTGAACAAGAAGATTTAAATGGAGAAATCTTGGAGGAGCTACTGGATGAAAAGGGATTGGTATGTTTTAAATGATGGATCAGGCACAAAGGTAAATTTGGTGAAGGGTACAGAGTCGGCAATAGATCTTACTTTACTTTCACAGTCTTTGGTCAGGGAAAGTAGTTGGGAAGTATTTAAAGGAAGCACTACAGGGAGTGATCACTTTCCTATATTCACAAGAATTGGAGTAGAAAGGGAAGTAGAACAGGATGAGAGAGAAGGAAGATGGAAATTTGAAGAAGCAAACTGGAACAAGTATAGAGCAATAACTGAAGGAAAATTAAAGGAGGTAAATATAAACCAGGCAATTGATGATCTCAATGCAGAAATAAGCAATATCATTCTAGAAGCAGCAAAAGAGTCAATACCAAAAAGAAGCAGTAATAAAAAGGACAAAGATCCGCGGTGGACACAAGAATGCACTTCTGCAATTAAAAATAGAAATAAAGCCTTTAAAGTCTTGAAGAAAACACATTATTTTCAGAATCTTATTGACTATGAAAGAAAGCAGGCAGTAGTTAGGAGTACAGTAAAGAGTGTTAAAGGGGATTTTTGGAAGGGATTGTGGCTCACTAGGAAGGACTACACCGTTAGACTATGGGATATGATTAAGAGGATGTCTGGAAATAGAAAAGAATATGGATATCCTATAATGAAAGATGGGGGGAAAGTAGTAATAGAAGGTATAAAGCAGAGTTATTAGTAAGGCCATTTGTTACATATTACTGAAAATTTGAGTAATGAGGAAAAGAAATAGAATAGAAGAGATAGAATAGGAAAAAATGTAGAAGCACTGCAGGATGATAAGGAAGATGGAAATGCAATAAATATCATCACCGCCATAAAACATCAGAAGAAGAAGAAAAAGAAGGTCTTCGGCTAATAAGCGAGCTCACTGTTCTCAGTACGCGTCTATCATGTTTCCAACTTACTCCGTGCTCACGTGAGTCTGAGGAAATATGACAATACAGAAGAAGATGAAGGCACTGAAGATGATGAATTTATCAGACCACAAATGAGACACGAATTAGGTGGGAAAAAACGATACACGCCGCCGGAGTGGAGTGTTTCTGGGGACCGGGCCTCACTCATTACTGTACAAAAGCACACAATCGGACATTGGACTGCAGCTGATGTCACTCAACCAATAGGTGAAAAGTTAAGCCTGTGTCACACAGCCCCCCTCATTTGCATAATGAAGCAGATATGCATACAGAAATGTAAAAAGAAAAGACAGCAATAAATAAGTTTGGGGAAATCAATGGGGGGAAAATGCAAAGGGAAAATAATACATACATAAATAAATACATAAAAAAATTAATATATAAATATATAAATACATACAACCATAAATAAATACTAATGAATGAATACAAAAATAAATGAATGAACAAATTAATAAATAAAATTAATTGGGAAAGTAAATAAATGGGAATTAATACAAATGTAAATAAATACAGAAGCAAATTAAAACAAATATCAATTTGTGTCACATTTTATACATTATTTAATAATGTATAAAAAATCATTTTAATATTATTTGGTGCATTTAAATAAATGTAATTATTAATTTATTTGTCGAGTCATTTATGTATTTATTTTTGATTTTGGCAGTTCCAGTCCTCCTCATGTGTCGCATAAAAGTAGTGCCTTCTGTTCTTATTAGATTAGATTCAACTTTCTTGTCATTACACATGTACAAGAACAAGGCAACGAAATGCAGTTTAGGTTGAACCAGAAGTGCAATAAGCAAGTGCAGGATATAAAGTGTGTGCATAAAAGCAGTATTATGAAAATGCCCCTAAACTGTGGAACTCACTGACTCTGGATATCAGAATGGCAACCTGTCTCAGTATTTTTTAAAAAAGGAATTTAAAGACTTCTTTTAATCTCGCTTTTACCTTGAATTTGGAGTGAAGTTGGTTTTTACATTATTTTAATTCTTGGTGTTTATTTTATTCTATTGAGTTTTATGTATTGCCTTTTATCACTTTGTTTTATTGTTGTAAATTTTAGTCTCGCAAAATGTTTTTGTGTGTTGTTTTGATTTTGCAATGTAAAGCACTTTGGGTTACATGTTTGTATGAAAGGTGCTATATAAATAAAGCTGAGTTGAGTTTCTAAATCACCTCAAACATAGTTTAGCATTTCTGTAGTGCAATTTCTCGTTACTTATCGGCTTGTGTCTACTTTATATTAAGCAAAGGGTATATAAAGACTGACAGCAGAACAAGCTGTAACCACAACATATGCCATACCATTTTATAAAATGTCTCATGGCTAACGAGTTAGCAAACAGTTGCCTATTTACACATCCTCAGTCATTATCAGTCATTTGGAGTCATGTTTCCACCAGGTGAATCTAAGTCCAACATTCACTCTGCTTTTAGCTCTGGTTTGCTCTCCACTCGAGAAAAATATCCAGCTCTCATACATTTAAATGGTGCCGCTGCATTAGCACACGTGCAAACAAGAAGCCATGGATGACTGCAAAGGTGCGCACGCAGCTGAAAAACTGAAACGATGCCTTCACGTCGGCCGACAAGGCAGCTTTCAGCTTGGCATGGACCAATCAGACACGGTCTATCAGAGAGGAGAAGCGCAGCGTAACATAGGTGCCCCGCAGGGCTGCGTGCCCAGTCCCCTGCTGTTCACGCTGCTGACTCACGACTGTGCTCTAACCACATCATGACGTCTGCTGACGACATGACAGTAGTGGGCCTCATCAGCAACAATGAGATATATATATATATATATATATATATATATATATATATATATATATATATACACACATACATATGTATGTGTGTGTATGTATGTATGTATGTATGTGTGTGTGTGTTTCCACAGCAGCTTGGTGAGCCACGTGTGCGTGTGGAGGAGGCTTGTTGTTAATGACGTAGCCTATTGAAAACCAACATGGTCCCGAATGACATCGGCACCAACAGGTGCACTTACAAGCTTTTACTAAACAACGGCATAAGTAGGAGACTCTCTCTGTGTGTTTCTCTGCAGAGCATGTGCGATTGCCAGTAGATCGCACGGGAGGGGTAGAGCGAGGGGAGATTGTCCACTAGTTAATCGTTCGAGGATGGCGCTGTTAATATCCCTGAGCGGTCCGACCAAGTAAGGTCTATGTGTCTTTTGTAACCAAACCACTTCCACTACTGACGTAGCTCCGCTTTTTGGAACCAACTCCTCCACTGTGGAGCCAGTAGCAATGTTACTTTTGCTTTCGGCCCTGCTTGTTGTTGCTGTACATAACAGTACGATGTCATTAAGTCCACTAGTCGGAATGTTGCCATTATCAAGATATGATTTTTTTTTTTATCATATTAAAAATTATACCGGTATTATTGTGAACAATATGATATGGCACGCCCCTAAATCCATGCCACGGGCAGAGGTATGGAATATTATTTATTATTCACCATAAATTCTTTGTGAGTAACCAGTTGCTATCATCTTGGCATAATTTTCTACCGTCAGCCACTTTTAGATCCCGGCGCTACTGCTTCCAAGCGTGTAGGAGAAACTACGGAGGCCTCGAAACGCGCGGAAAACGCGAAAGGCCCTATCCAGAGCCAGTGCTTGGTTTGTCCGTTCTGAGCTACTGTAGAAACATGACGGTGCAACATGGCGACCTCCGTGGAAAGGAACCCGCTCCCTATATTGATAAAAACGACTTATTCTATTGTAACGAAAACACAACGATTCTTATTCATTGATTATACACTAATGAAAACATACTTATACATATTATATTCCACTTCTGCCAATAGCTCCTCCTCAATGTTACACACTGGACCTTTAAATTGCATAATTTTCTCTACAAATACCCGGGACATGGGGCTCGTTCTTCCCTTAAACGTTAAATGCCGTTAGCTAGCGTTGGCTGCCAATGATATCTGCTAGGCTAACTAGCTACCAGTTAGTTAGCTAACTAGCTACCAGTTAGTATAGTTAGTATGGCAAACGTCCCTGTAATGTTACCTTTTACAGACGAAACCCCGCTTAAGTCAGTCTAGATTCAATGGTCCTCGAGGTCAGGTTTTGTACAGTTGTCACAGGTAGGTTAACGCAAGCAACAAGCTAGTAAGCATTACTTAACTAACTTACACAAATGTCATTCCAGCCGTGTGTGTCCTTGCCCGGCCAAACATGCCTCACGCAGTCAGTCGTAATGCTGCCTTCACCGCTGTTGGAAATACTGCTACTGCCTCCATGTACCACAAACGACCCGACAATGTGATATAAGGCAGAGTAAACGGTAAATGTAGTCCATCTATGAAATGTAACGTTACCGTTTATTTTTCGGTCACATCAACCAAAGGAAAATCCCCTTGTTTTTCTTTCTGAATTACAGGTGATAAAAAATGTGCAAGCGTTTTAAAACAAATAAGAGGAGCGTTCCTGTAAGTATTGAAAGACTTTTCTATGACATAAAAAGGATCATTCGAGATGAACTGCGCCTCGCCTGGAAAGTAGACGAGATCAGGGGACTACAGCAGGGGGCGGTGACAAAGAGCTGCCGTCAAGTCCCAACTCAGCTGGGTCCGCTCCATTTCAGTGCGCCGGTGCACCGCTTAACACGTAACGGCGAGGGCTGGGAAAACTGTTTAAATGGGAGTGTAAACCGTCAGCCAGCGGCAGCAATCACGTAAATGTCAGTTGACAAAACAAACAAACAATCTCGGCCTACAGTCCAAAAGCCATGGTAGCTTTATTAGTTGACAAATAATTGTCAGCATCGACACTACCGTTCACAATATGATTTTATGTATGCCTGAATTACATGCATCAGTTCTCCATTTTATCACTCTCCCTTGACCTGTTTATTTTTGTATAGGCCTTGTGGTGGAGGTACACGCCGCTGTCACCCCTTGAATTGAGCGGGGTATTCGGCGTATGCGCTGGCTGAGACGCCTTTTAAATGGTCTGCAGACTCCGCCTACTCGGCTCACCGCAGGCGTACGCCGGCGTTGTAATGGTGCGAACCCAGTAGTACCGGCTGCGGCTTCGCACAGATGCGGGGTTGGACGTCCAGCCCCACCCATATCCAACTACGTCATCCCTGCTCCGTTCATGAAAAGTGGGAACTTTGGATTCTTGCCAATGTCATATGTATTTACTGCATTTACAACACCTGCAAACTGTAGGATTTCGTTCCAGTATCCCCTATTTAATGGTATGGAGCGACGATTACACTCCTGCATGTATGTATACATGACGTGATTACTGTCAATAAGCTGTTACAAAGTTGAACAGAAAAAAGCATTATTAATAATTGATCAGTTTTTGCATTTGTAAAGATAGTGTTTCCTGCTCTGTGTCTCTGCAGAGGGAAATAAATATTTTGCCACAGAGGCTTTAGTGGATATTCCATTGTTTGCAAGTAGAAATGCAGGTAAATCTGGCTTTGCATATCATAATCACAGTTTTCTGATCTTGAACATTCTTACAGCCTGCTGTGGCCCAAATGATTGAAATGAAAATGAATGATTTTAGAAGTAAGGCCTGTCACAGATGACACTTATAAGCCTGCATGACCATGAAAATTCAAGTAAAACACAAGCATCATACTAATATTACACCATGTCTGAGAGTTTGCATGAAGTGGAAGGCACACAACCACTGTTAACAACACTGATACTCAGCTGAAATGGGTCTAGTTACTTTCCAGATGTGGATTGTACATACATGACCAACTGTGAGTTACTAAAATATAATTCATTGGTACACATTATACCGCCCAACAGTAAATAAGTAGTTAGAATGAGCTCGGCTTGGACCAGCTGCAACGTTCTAATGCCTCTCTGCCGCACTGTAATGTATCACTAATAATTCATATTATTGGGTTGCCATGATTTTTGATGACCACAACTCATCATTCTTGCTATTGAGACACAAATGTGCAGTTAATTTCATGTGTTTTTAGACACTAGGGTGGACTGAGGCATTGTAGCAATTGTAGCCTCATTTATGTGAACGATGGATCAGAACATGTCAGAGATGGTGCTTGGGATTTGTTGGGTCTCTGTAATTAATATTATAAAGAGTACAGTGTAGACCTGCTCTATAGGAAAAGTGCAATGAGATAACATCTGTTATGAATTGGCGCTATGTAAATAAAATTGAATTGAATTGAAGCTACTGTTGTGGAATGGGCAGTGTCCTACTAATGATAAGCCAAGGTAAATCTGGCTTTGCATATGATAATCACAGTTTCCTGCACTTGAACACCTTTACAACCTGCTTTCACCTGTCTCCTTTAACATGAATGTTGAATCAGTGCAGGCAGACCAGACGTAGACACTACAGATATTTCAATTCAGTGAGAAGGTTTCCAAGCAGTGGGAAAGTCACAAAGACAGAATTGAAATAATTAATCAGGTGAATATGGTATCTAGCATCTAGTTTAAGATATTTTCTAGCTGCTGTGGACAAAGAATTGAAATGCAAATTAATGATTTAAGACGTAAGGCTTGCAGAAAATGTCACCCATGGCCATGCTAATTCACGTAGACTACAAGCATCTTACTAATGTCCAATGTTGTTTTTGTCTTACAATGTATCTAATACAATGGATAGGGAGATATTGTTTTAACCTCTCAGTAGAAGAAAAGCAAAAAAATTAATTTTCTAAATCCTGGAGTTTAACATGAATGGAAATGGGCATTGAAATATTCAGTGTATTAATGGAGTTACCTACAGCCTCTCCCAGAACCAGCACAACAGGATGCAGACCTTTATTTATGTGTAGAATTTTGTTTTGAAGTTTGTCCCCTAAAACAAAAGATGCTCCCTGCTTGGATTGTCCCCTCTTTGCTTGAACAAAATGACACTGGACTCCTGCATGGATGTCGTCATTATGACAGAAAATGTAATCATTATCAATAAGTTGTTATGTGACAAAGTTTGACAGGAAAATAAGAATTGTTAAGTGTTTGATCAGTTTTGTAACGGTGTTTCCTGCTCTGTGTCTCTGCAGAGGGAAATAAATATTTTGTCACAGAGCCTTTAGAGAACCTTCCATTGTCTGCAAGTAGAAGTGCTGCCTGGGAACAATTATTTAACATGATATGAGAAATTAGGATTCATCAGATTGTAACTACTGCAACACAAATTTCTACTCCATAAAGTATTGGCTCTAATGGAGTTCTTTACTACCTATCTCCATTTTTGTCATGGTCAACTGTAGTCCTTACCACTGTAAACAAAAGTAAATCTAACCCATTTCCCCAAATTACTGAGGAACATTTTTCATTTCATTACCAGAGAACATTTGCATGACTGTGCCAGCAATAGTTTACAACTGATGTCTTATCTGAAAAACGAATCACTGTCCAGATAGCTGGCCAGGATTGTGTATACAGTGGTGCAAAAAAGTGTTTCCCCGCTTCCTGATTATTATTATTTTTTTGAATGTTTGTCACACTTAAATGTTTCAGATCATCATCACAAGTAAACAGAAAATGCAGTTTTTAAATGAAGGTTGTTATTATTAAGGGAAAATAAAATCTAAGCCTACATGGCCCTGTGTGAAATAGTGATTGTGAAGTGTTGACCACTTTGCAATTTTTTAGAGGACGAAAACCGACCTTGAGCTTTCTCTACTCTTTTACTATTCATCTACTTCTATCATTTATTTTCTGTTTATCTATTTTACCTATCAATAGGTAGTATAACTACCTATCTAGGCATATTTTACCTGTCTTTCTTTTTAAAAACTTTTTTATCTACATCTTCGAGGCCAAAGCTGTCATGGTTTTGGATCTTGAGTTTAGTCATTTCTTGTTTTATTTTGGAATACTCACCTCTCCTCTTGTGTTTAGTACTTTACTTCCTGCCTTTGTGTCTTTTCCATCCAGTTTTGATTGTCTGCCCCACCCTGATTAGTTTCACCTGTGTCTTGTTTTCTCCCCTCACCTGAGTGTATATAATCTGTATGCTTCCCTTGTTTCTTTGTCAGTTCATCTTTGTCTTTATGTCAAGCGTCCTGGCCTTTGGTTCCTGTATTCTCCTAGTGTTTTTGGATTTGTTTTGTTTTGTTTCTCTTGACCTCGCCTGGATTTTGGACTTTGCCTGCACTGTGTTGGATTTGATTGCCTTCTGTGGACTGTGTATTCTGTTTTGACCAGTGCCTGCCTGACACCTGTAAGTCTTTGTTATATTCTCTTATTTATTAAACTAGTTGAACTGCACCTACTCTGCTTCTGTTGGCTGTGTTTGGGTCCAAACCCTTGTGTTTCCTGCTTGAGGCACAAAAGCAAGAGGTAAGTTTCACATTTTTATAAATTCCCCTTGTATGTTTCTGTCAATTCATACTGATAGCTTCATATTCTTTAACAAAGTCACCCAAGTTATCATGCCTTTCATCACTTATTGTATAAACAATCATTTTAAATCAACTTGTTGTAGTTCAAGACAGTGAATCACATAATATATTCTTAAATATTTAACAGAAGAAATTTGACCCAGAAGGGTTTGTCCTGAAAAGGAAGCCTTGCACTTCATTGCTTCTGGGAAAGATAAATACACATTTCAGAAAAAAAATCATCAACGAGGAGAAAGGTATGTTGTTAGATCAGAATATAAGATTCTCTGTTTAATACTGTTCATAGATATGAAATTTAATTAAAGAAAAGCAGTTTTGTTGCTAATGAATAATAAGGCAAGAAATGGTGTATTGTTACAGTCTGTACATAGTATTATATGTATAATTATTACATGTTTAGAAAAATAGTTTAAAGGCAGAGAGGTAAATATACTAATTTGCTTTCTTGTCAGGGGTAGATGTGAAGATCAATGCCACACACACATTTGAATGTTAAATATAAAGCCAGCAGGCTGATAAAGTAAAACAAAACAAACATGATTCCTCTGATGGCCTAGGAGTTTTATAACTGGACAGAGCCAGGTTAGCTGTTTCCCCCAGCTTCCAGTCTTTGTTAAGCTAAGCTTACTGGCTGCTGTCTCTAATTTAAAATGTATGTATATATGTATATGTGTGTGTGTATATGGTATTGATCTTCTCATAACTCTCAGCAAGAAAGTCATGTTAAGTAGGGGAAATTTTAAATGACTCACTGCCATTATACATAGTGTACAGATTTATTATGTGTAATTATACAGATGAAGATACAGTAATTGTTTTCAAAGCATGCCTTTTGTTAATCCAAACCCTTAAGGTGACAATGCATATTATCAAGTGTTAGAATTGCTGAGATAGTGTTGGTTGTTAATGGTATGTGGCAGACAGTTGCAACATTTATTAAACATGTATTATACTTAATATAATTTTATAAATAGAATTAGATTATGCAACTGAATAAATTATCAGGTCATGGAGTAATTGCCACCAAAAACATTGAGCCAGGAGAATTCTTGCTTGAGTATGTTGGAAGAAGAGGCCCTGTTCAAAGAGTACTCTGTCATTAAGTCGCTTAATATTTTTAAACTGTAAAAAAATTATGTAACTATTCAGTGTTGATGGCAGTAAGAATACAGCAAGACTTGGAAGATTCATAAATGACGATCACATGAAGAAAAATAGCAAAATTGAAATAGTTAGTCAAAAGTCACCCTTTTTTTATTTTTAAATCTGTTTTAATCATACCATATATACATATACTGCTGAACACAATATTTGATATTAACACAGAATAACTGACTGTAATTCTGATTTTTTTTTTTTTTTTTTTTTTTTTTTTTTTGTGTCTGTGCTACAAACATGTGACCAACAGATGAACAGAAAAGCCCACATCTGTGTGCATGTGCAATCACAAAATTAAACACATAAGAAGAAATTTTGTATGACTACAGAGACCCTAACTGTCAACATGTATTTATATTTACACATTGTCACACACCACTTGTCTCAGGGATTTCATCATTTAACTAAGTGGTGAGGATTTCTCTCCTTTATTAATATTGTAAATATGCTTTGCAAACTGGCGTAAAGTCCTTGTGTATTGTTGAAACCCAAAATGTTGAGTAGCCCTTATATGGTGCAGCATAAAATAAGGGTGCGGAGGAAAGTAGGCAGAGAGATTGTTGGTGACTAAACTCCAGATTTGAAGAATTGTAAGGCATGATAGTTTTGTTCCCAGAACATGAGCAATAAAAAAACAGTGTAAGTGAGAGGATGTTTGGTATGCTATGTCTGTACACTGAAAGAGCTGTGAGATGACTAATCTAACCAATCTTATCAGTCAAGGTTTACACTTGCTGTAGTTAGGATTTAATGTATTACATATCAAGGCAGCGTTATTATCAAATACTGTCAATGATTAAAAACTTGCATACTTAAATTACATGCATGAAAGCAATCATTTTGTTTTAGAAAACCATTGCTTCCTCCTGTGATGAGCACATGGAAAAGAGGGTAAAGAGATATGGAGGTTTCTTTCTTCATCTATATTCACTGAAGAAACTCTGGGCTCTCACTATAGTAATTTTTCCAGTTATGTTTTATATACACTGTTATGTTGTTTTGTATTTGCATTATCTCATTGGGTTTTAAGGAATCTCGATGGAAGAATTAATTTGAAAATCTTCACTCCAAGCCTGGCGTGATGAAAATTGATGACCTTGTTTTCAACACAAAAATGATTGCAAATGGATGCAATGCTGCTGAGATTTTCCGAGCACTCTTTCACAACTGCCACGTGGCAGTGATACAGGAAGCCGAACATATTTCCAAAACAAATTGGAAATGGCCTACTTCCTGTGTTCAGAAAATTTAATTCAACTCAATTTCATTTATATAGCGCCGATTCATAACAGAAGTGATCTCATTGCGCTTTTCCTATAGAGCAGGTCTAGACCGTACTCTTTATAATATTAATTACAGAGACCCAACAAATCCCACCATGAGCAAGCACTTGGTGACAGTGGCAAGGAAAAAAGAGAAACTTCCTTTTAACAGGCAGAAACCTTGGACAGAACCAGACTCAATGGTGGGCGGCCATCCGCCGCGTGTTAGGTTTTGACCACATAGAATTGTTTGATTTTTTTTATATGGTAGAATAGTATATGTAGTAGTAGAATTGTAGTGTTAATATTAATAAATTAGTAATAATAGGAATGACAGACAAACTGGGATCTGATTCCACAGGAGAGGAGCTTGATAACTGAAGGCTCTGGCTCCCATTCTACTTTTGGAGACTCTAGGAGCCACAAGTAACCCTGCATCCTGGGAGCAGAGCAGAGCAATTCATCAAATTAATTGAACTAGAATGGACAACACACGTGTCATCCAATGCACTGGAAACCTTGTATCTGAAGAAATGGAACAGCCCCCAAATGCTGCCTCTATCAGAAGACATTAAGAAGCTCCAGGATCATTTGAAATGCCTTGAAGCAGTCAATAAAAAGCTCTTATTGACCATCCATCAAAAGTTATGGAGTGTGCTCTCAAGTCACTCTGACACAGCTGATATTATTCAGTCGTCGTGAAGGAGACGTTTCTAGGATGGAAGTCAAAACATGCCTGCAGAGAAACATTTTATGTAGGATGAAATTCTGGCAAGCCTGTCACCTATTATTTTCTTTTTGGAGAAGAAATTTTTGAGAATCTCATCAGGGTAGAGGTACGGAGGAAAAGGTGCCGCAAACTACTGGGGCTCTTCCCAACGTTGTGTGTGTGTGTGTCTTTGTCAGTAACTGTGTCTACGCATGTTGTCTTTTGAGGTGCCAGAGAGCTGATTGCGGTATCCAACCAGATCTGGAGCACCTGGGCGCAGTGCTCTACAGGATATGTAATATGTATGCGTGACTCGCTCTCTTCCCTATCAGTGCCTGCGCCCTATTGCTTTGCGTAGCATTTTGTTTTACTCCAGAACACTTTATCCTACACTACCCACACACATCCACATGAACACTACTGATTTCACTGACTATACACCTCATATCCAAAGTTAGAGTTCAGTTTATTTTCTTTATTACAATAAATAACTTGTATTTATTGGCATTCTGTGTCTTTTCCCGTTTTTGTCATGGCCTATGGGCCGGGTTATGACAGTGTGCAGGTAAGTCAGATTAAAATGTGAAATCTTAACATTTTCAGTCATTAATAAAGACAAAAGGAGTGCAAATATAAATAGTATTTATTTAAATGTGAACCATGTTTTATGTAAATAACAGGACAAAAACACAAAAAGGTGGACAATATTTAAACTATAAATGTAAAAGTTAACACATTTATTAAAAAAAAAATCAACAGACTGGGCAGACAGTTATTCCCAGAGAGCTGCGGAGTCCAGGGGATGGTAGTGTATATAGCTAACGTTAGCCTTGTTATGCATGTGTGTCCATGCTTCATAACTTCAACACTTGCAGATGCAGCCGCTGCACAGATTGGAATAAATAAGTCAGATTGTAGAAATTAGACTATCACTGTAAAGTTCATTAGCTGAGAAGCCCCCTCCCCAGCCCAGGTAAATGTATACTGTGAGTCAGGAGGATTCTGGGTAGATGCTCCAGCAGCTTAGTGATGTATGATCTGAGCTGTTGAATTAAAATCCCTCTTTTACCTCACATGTCTCCTGTAGTGATCTCTGGCTGTGCAGCTGACCCCTGCAGATCCTCTTATCTCAACTCAGGACATCCTTCAACACTCCTCTGCAACAAACACTCAGCATTTACAACTGTCTTTAGAAACATGTTTCAGTACAAGTGGGTCCGTCATTTAGCCGGTAACCAATGTATTGTAGTTACAAATAGCTGCAAAGTTGACCCTTCTTTTTTCTATTACAGTGTTAGGCAGACACAGCCTTTGATCTGTACAGCTTTTTGACCAATAAAAACAAACAAATGGAATGATGCCTCCAGCCTTTTCTTTCACCCCGTTCTGAGCCCAATTCAAAAGCAGCTACTGTAACAAGTTAAATTAGAAAAACTGCAGCAGTTTACACAAACGTATATATGACTGATATTCTCATGAATGCAAAGCATCGTGGTGCCCAGTAACAGCGGTGCTGGGAACCCTATTGAAATCGCTCCGATTTGTATTTATTTTTTTATTTTATTTTTTCTGCTGGTAAAAGTGGTACTGCAGCCTACACCATGAGTTATGCAAAGGAAATTCACAGGGGAGGTATAGACTGGTGCACACACCTCAGACACCAAATATGACACATGTCCACCAGCAGGTGATGCTATACTCAACCAAAATGCGTTTTGGCCAGTAACTCCCACATAGTATGTTGCATATTTGAAAACCTTACATGCATGCGTTGACTGAATTGAGCTGCATCTCGTGATATATGCCATTTCCTAATTTCACAAAATTGCAAAATATGCAAAACCTACTTTTTGGAACTCCTCCTAGGTCGTGAGTCCGGTCTGCATGAAAAGTTTGTACGTTGAATCTATTGACCCTCATGATGAAAAGTTATATAAAAGTTTCACACTCCAAACTTCAAAAAAAACACCCATACGTCCTACGTTTTTCAGCCCATCCACTGATGTGTGACTAAAGTTTGCCTCACTGCAACCTATGGTCAATTAAGAAGTCTGTCATTCTATATTTTTCTAAATATAAAACATAAATTAATATCTATATCTCCACATAGATCTGTTTGATTAACACGGAACTTGGCTTGGTAGTTTCTTATGCCTCACTGAGGCTCTGTGTAAAATATGGTGTCAATAGGCCACTAGGTGGCGCTTTTATTGAAAAATGAAATATGCAAACATACTTTTTCAAACTCCTCCTAGACTGTGAGTCTGATCTGCACGAAACTGTGCACACAGAATCTATGGATGCTCATGATCAAAAGTTATTAAAAGAATTTTGATACTCCAAAAAATATACAAGTTATAAAGCAAAAACTTCCTGTGGGTTGCAGTCAAAACAGGAAGTAATGTCATATCTCCACATAGGATTGTCCAAATAACACGAAACTTGGGCCAGTACTTTCCCATGCCCCACCATGCGCCAGTTGGCCACTAGGTGGCGCTTTTGTGGCAAAATCATGACGTGCGAAACCTACTTTTGTTTAGCTATTGTTAGATTGCAAGTCCAATCTGCATAAATTATAGCAAAAATAAAAATAAATAGAATGAGTAATCTAAGGCATGGAACAAGCAGCAGGATCAGGTGAATGATGAGGTGAATGCGGGGGATTTTGCATGATGGTTCTGTAGAGTAAAGGGCACCAGAGCTGGATGGACATTTCTACTTTTTTGGGCTGCGATACTCCTAAGACTGAAGGCTTGACTCTTGTGGTGCTGTACTCCTATGATGGAAATATTTTCTCAAGTGTATAGCTTGTTAAGTCATACACATGAAAAGCTCATAAGCTCACTAAAAGAGTCACCCTCATAGTAGTACAGATTTTACACCTTCAGTGATGAATGTTGCAGGCCCTATATAAGTAAATAAGTAAGCTAGAAAGTGAATAGGCTATATAACTAAATAATTAAATAAATAAATAGAATGATAAATAAATAAATAAAATGATTAATCTAAGGCATGGAACAAACAGCAGGATCAGGTGAATCAGAATCAGAATCAGTAATACTTTCTTTATCCCTGAGGGGAAACTCTTTTGTTCCAGCAGCTCACTATCACGTCAGTGCACACAGGAAAAGAAGTACTAAGCAAAAAATAAGGGTATGGTAATAAGGAACAATCAGGCAAATGCAGGGAATTTTGCAGAATGGTATGTAATGGATGGACACTAAGAGCTGGACAGACATTTCTATTTTTTGGGCCTTTTAATTGCATCAGACAATGGACTTATCTCTGTACTTGTCTTGTTAGATCTTAGTGCTGCATTCGCCACCATTGACCATCACATCCTATTACAGAGACTCAAACATTCAATTGGCATTAAAGGAACAGCACTAAGCTGGTTTAAATCCTATCTATCAGATCAATCTCAGTTTGTACATGTTAACGGTGAGTCCTCCGTGCATGCCAAAGTTAGTCACAGCGTTCCACAAGGTTCTGTGCTTGGACCGATTCTATTCACCTTATATATGCTTCCTATAGGCAATATTATTAGGAAACACTCCATAAACTTTCATTGTTATGCGGATGATACCCAATTATATCTTTCGATCAAGCCAGATGAAACTAACCAGTTAGCTAAACTTCAACCATGCCTTAAGGACATAAAGACCTGGATGGCCTGCAATTTTCTGATGTTAAACTCTGACAAAACTGAAGTTATTGTACTTGGCCCCAAAGACTCTAAAGACATACAGTAGTTGCTCTAGATGGCATTGCCCTGGTCCCCAGCACCACCGTAAGGAACCTCGGAATTATCGTTGATCAGGATTTATCCTTTAACTCCCACATGGAACAAATTTCAAGGACTGCCTTCTTTCACCTACGCAACATTGCAAAAATCAGGCACAACCTGTCTCAAAATGATGCTGAAAAACTAGTCCATGCATTTGTTACTTCTAGGTTGGACTATTGCAATTCCTTATTATGAGACTGCCTGAATAAGTCCCTTAAGAGTCTCCAGTTGATGCAGAATGCTGCGGCACGTGTACTGACAAGAACTAGGAAAAGAGATCATATCTCTCCAATATTAGCTTCTCTGCACTGGCTCCCTGTAAAATCCAGAATAGAATTTAAAATCCTTCTCCTCACCTACAAAGCTCTTAATGGTCAGGCACCATTGTACCTTAACAAGCTCATAATACCTTATTACACAACTAGAACACTGTGCTCCCAGAATGCAGGGTTACTTGTGGTTCCTAGAATCTCCAAAAGTAGAATGGGAGCCAGAGCCTTCAGTTATCAAGCTCCTCTCCTGTGGAATCAGGTCTCAGTTTGGGTTCGGGAGGCAGACACCATCTCCACATTTAAGAGTAGGCTGAAGACTTTCCTCTTTGATAAAGCTTATAGTTAGGACTGGCTTGGGTGAGTCCTGAACCCTTAGTCCCTTAGTTATGCTGCTATAGGCCTAGACTGCCGAGAGACTTGCCATGATGCACCTCTTTCCTTTCTCCTTCTTTCGCTCTCCACCTGTATGCATTTTTATCCCATTACTGCATGTTACTAACTCGACGTCTTCTCTCTCCCGTAGTTCTGTGCTTCCTCGTTTCTCTCCTCTCTCATTATTATTCCTATGACTGTCATTCTTCTTATTATTCATTTATTAATATTAATGTTACCACTACCATTACATTATTATTAATGTAATGGTAGTGGTAACAGAAACATTGCCAAAGGGAGAAAAATCAGCGCATTGTTTAATTTGTCGTAGTCTGCCGAAAGTTTGTGATCATCCATAGAAATTTCATTTATTACCAATATTTGTAGATTTTTCCAACTGGCTCTTAATGTTTTAACTTTTTCCTCCCTTAGAAGTTGATATGGCAATGAAGCATTATGCTCAATTGCAAAGCTGATGTGTATTGTTGTAGCATTAATGTTATATGCAGCCACACCAGTAGGAGCAGTTAGTAAAACGTGAATGTCATCTGGATTATTAGATATTCTTGCTAACAATCTGCATGCCTTATAATACACAGCTTTTATTAACTTTTATTAGCTTTTATTACTTTCCTGCATCTGCTCCTCCAGAAATAAATACATGAAACATTTTAATTGCTCCAATTCTGCTTCAGGACAAAGAGCTGCCCAATTGCCCAATTTCTGTGCTGATCTCCACCTGCAAATTGCATCGTGCGTGTGGGACTGCAGGTCCAACTTGCACTGCCTCTGTGGGCTGCATGTTGTGACTTGCGAGGCTTGGACCATGTTAATACCTGCTTGCTTGCTGCGGAGGCCCTATTGCAATGCAAGGAATTTTTTTTTCTTTGTCCAAATGAATCACAGTTTTGAGGGGCTAAAGGTGCTCGAAAATTTTGCACACTTGTCAGACATGGCGAAAATGTACATATTTTGTGGATCTTGTGCGTGGGCATGGCAAAATGGCTCCATAGCGCCCCTACAAAATTGAAAAAAAAAGCAGCGCCCAGCCCATGTTTCACCTACATGTACAAAATTTGGGAGGTGCATGTATCACCCCAAAACATGCAAAAAAAGCCTCTTGGAGCTACTTTAATGAACTCCTCCTAGAGAATTAATCCATTCGACTTCAAATTTTCGCAGTGCAATCTAAAGACCTTCAAGATGAAAAGTTGTGTGGCGTGGTGTCGAATTTTGATGTTTCGCTATGAAAAAGGAAGTTGCTGTAACTTGATTGTTCATGGTCACGTCTGCCCCAAACTTCACATGTTTGATAAGAGTTCCACCCTGAAGACATCTACATGCCAAAATTCACTCATAGTCATAGCACCAACTACTGGCAACAGGAAATTACATGTTTTATACTTTGATGTATTCCTCCTGGCAGGTTGACCAGATCCACCTCACATTTTGGCAGAAAAACCTAAAAAGACATTGATGATGCTATATTGTGAAGCTTGTGAGCTTTTGTTGAACAGCATGTCCGTAGTGTGGCGTTGAAAATTTGAGAAGCAGAAGAATCATGTATGCCTCTTGGAGCCATACCCTAAACTCAACTGTTCTTAGTAGGACACAGCCATGGACAGCTGTGAAAGGGAAAGTTAGCAACAAACCTCCCCAACAACCAAGTGTGCAACTGCAGAACAAATTTGCTCCCCTGTTGCACTGTCTCTGTCTGATGACGTGACTGAGAGTAAATCAGAAAGTAGGCAGGGAAAGCTAACGACTGGGCCTCAAACTCTGATTGTGGGTGATTTTGCTGTAAAAGATTCAAGAAGCATGTACAGTAAGAACACCAAAATACTCTGCTTTGCTCACCTTCTTCACCCCTCCAAACCCCATCCAGGTCAACCCATCATCTCCAGTCACCCTTTCTCCCTCCTCCCCCCTCTTGGAGTTCACTGACCAGATGAAAGAGCTGGTCACTGCTGGAACCAAACTTACCCCCTGCCCCATTTTCACTCCCCTAAACCCCCCCTCAGTGCCCACTTCCACCATTGGCTTTAAGTCCTCATCCAGTTTTGACACATTTGTCACAGTTACGGCGCCCAGCCCCTCCCCGCCCTCCATGACGGCCTCAGAATCATCCTCTGTCTCCCCAGCCTGATAAAAGTACAGCACGTCCAGTTGCTTGTGTACAAAATACAGCAAGCTCTAACTGATATCTGTTAGGTCCAGGCTACAAGGCCAGTGGCACTCATGACTCTTCCCAGGACAAGCCGGCCTGTGTGCCGGCAGCTTTCAGGTGTCTTCCCACAGGCCCTGAACTGCAGTCATCACGCCACTCTTAAAAAAGAACAACCTAGACGCGTCACTAATGAACAATTATAGGCCCATATCAAACCTCCCGTTATTAAGTAAAATCACTGAAAAAGCTGTTTTTCAACAGCTGAACAACTTCTTGGCATTAAACAGCTGTTTTGATGTCTTCCAGTCAGGTTTTCGAGCACTCCACAGCACTGAGGCTGCTCTTCTTAAAGTCTTCAATGACTTCCACTTAAACACAGACAGTGGCAGAATTTTAAGAACGATTAAAAGTCAGCACAATCAGTAATGTTAAAAACCACAAACCAAGCCAGAAATCTTGGTGTAGTCATGGACTCAGGCCTGAATTTCAACAGCCACATTAAAGCAATTACAAAGTCAGCCTACTACCACCTTAAGAATATATCCAGGATTAAAGGATTTATGTCTCAGCAGGATTTGGAAAAACTTGTCCATGCATTTATCTTCAGTAGACTCGACTACTGTAACGTGCCTTTACAGGTCTCCCTAAAAAATCGATCAGACAGCTGCAGCTCATTCAGAACGCTGCTGCTCGTGTCCTCACTAAGACCAAGAAAGTGGATCACATCACTCCAGTTTTGAGGTCTGAGGTCAAAGCACATTTCTGATCTTCTGCTACGTTATGAACCATCCAGAGCTCTCAGGTCGTCTGGGACAGGTCTGCTTTCTGTCCCCAGAGTCAAAACTAAACATGGAGAAGCAGTGTTCAGTTTGTATGCACCATATATCTGGAACAAACTCCCAGGAAACTGCAGGTCAGCTGCTTTTTCAGCTGAATTTTTGGACACATTTTACTTACGAAGATGGAGATTCATCTAGTCTTATCTATCCAGCCTCCTCATTGGATATACCTGACAAATTAATCAAGAAAATTAATCAAGACAGCTTCAACTTTATATGGAAAAATAGTAGAAAAAAAGTATCATTATTTAAGGAGAAGTGATATTGTGAAATCTGTTGAGGAAGGTCTAAATGCAATTCACTTCGATCCAATGAATGGTACCATCAAATTAAAATGGTTACAAAGTTTCATTAGAAAAGATGAAAGTTTTTGGTTTGATTTTCCATCCAAAATCTTTTGGTGGTATAGATTTCTTATTAAGATGTGACTTGTGATATTTCAAACTACCTGTCAAGTTATCTGCTTTTTATCAACAAGTCCTCCATTATTGGTAACTGATATACAAGCATAACTTTACCCCACATGGTCCCAATATGGAATAACTGAAGCATATTAATTAAGAGAAAATCCTTTTATTTTTTTATTTTTATAAAGAATGGATGGAGAAAGGCATGTGGTCTAATATACATTTATTAGATAATTGTGGTAATATTTTAACATATAATACTTTTGTACTAATAGGCAATATAACACAGTAAGTAAATTCCAGTGTGTAGGAGAAACTACGGTGGCCACGAAACTCGTGAAAAAAGCAAACAGTCTTATATAGAGCCAGTGTTTGGTTTGTCTGTTCTGGGCTCCTGTAGAAACATGGCGGTGCAACATGACTGTGAAAGGGGACCCGCTCCCTCTGTAGATATAAACGGCTTATTCTAAGGTAAGGAAAACACAACAATTCTTATTTTCAGGTGATTATACCCTAATGAAAACATACTTCAAAATATGATATTCCATTTCTGCCAATAGCTCCTCCTAAATGTTACACACTGGACCTTTAAGGCAATTCTGCAAGCAATGATTCTTTTGATCAAAGGCATACTGACATATTCTGTGGTTATTCCACAAGAGCCTTCATTAGTTATTAATGGATGTAGTTTTTTAGATAAAAAATGCAACAATACATTGTTAAGGACTATTCTCACTTCAGGTGGTTTCCCATCACCTTTGAAGAGGAAATATATGTACAAAGAATACACAGGTAATTTTATAGTTAAGATCAGAATTAGTTAACTCTCTTTTCCAATTCCACCCAAGCATAAAGAAGTTCATTTTAAAATGATGGACGAGATTTACCCGTGTAATGACTTTGACTTAGATTTGAATATTTTTACTTTCTGTGACTCAAACACAGAGTTTGGGAATAATTTAATTATTTTGGCAAAATATTTCATAGACGAATGTTGCTTTTTAAAAACTATTTCTATATTTGCTGCATATGTAAATGAGATAATACTATACAAAAAATATGTGAAATGTTGTAAAATTTAAAAAGCCTCATATCTTTATGAATACATATGTACCTTAATTCCTGACTGACCACTTGTGTTTTTTATTTCATTATCATTTATTTTTGTTCTGTAATTTTCCTTTTTGTTAGTTATTGCTGCCACTCGCTCAGTTATTCTGTTGTTGTGAACTGCATTCTCTTAAATATGACATGTGCCTTATTGATTGAACAAAAAAAAAGAACTAGATACCGGACTCAAAGACGGTGCTTATTCAGTGCAATGAGATTACTCCCGAGGTATGCGGCCCACTGAATATGAGCAGTAGTGTTCCTCCTGCTGGCCCCGCTCGGCCCACAGACTTTACATTTTGATGACATGACAGATTTTTTAATTGCTTTTCTTGGCTCAAAGAAAGTTTTACAAATCTAAAACCTCCATGGAACAAAAGTTAAAATTAGAAAGAGTCATAATTGACCTTGTTTGCAGTTTAAGGTGTCCTGTCAACAGTTTCACAGACGTCTCTTTTATAATGGTGGCCTGTGGGGAAAATGCTTTTTGGGCTGCAGGGGAATTTTTCGTTGCGCTACTGCGAGTGGCCACTGAAACACTCCGCTCCGGCATCTATCGTTTTTTCCAACCTAATTCTTGTCTCATTTGTGGTCTGATTAACAGCAAATTCATCAAATTAGGTGCCCTATATCGATAGTTTCACCTAAATCTGTGAGGAAAGTTATTAAGCTGTGTTTTTATACAGTAAGGCCCAGTGACCTCATCGCCACATTGAGACACACATTGAGAGCTATCTGAATGTATTCAAATATTGTATAAAGCTTTTAAGAGAGTAAACTTTTAAAATATATTTCTAATGAATAAACTTTGTATATTTTTTTTAAATCTGCGTGCTACTTTGCAGGGGAAAAATCCTGTGATTTCCTGTCAACTGTCGCTGGGAGATGCTGTCAGTGCCCCGCCCATGGCTGCCCGATCCGTCCTGCACGGGCCTGTTCAGAATTACTCGTGATGTGAATGACTGATCATAAAACAATCCTACTCACACTCAAGATAACAAAATGGTTTTTAATCATTGGAAATGTAATAGTTCGGTCCGTGTATCAGCGGATAATCTGCACTTCATTTGTAATTAAAAATGAAAAAAACTTTATTCTGTTTTGTTTTAATTCTGTGTTCATTCAATACAATTCATTCAGTATATGAAAAATACATGTTCCAGATAGTATGTCATTATGAAAGTTGTTGTAAACATACATCAGCATATATAATATAAATAATAATACATTATTTTGAAATCACAGTGCAATCCTCTGTTATAGAGTTCTCTATTTTTAACTTAGAAAACTATAATGTTGTGTTGTTAATAAAGTAAAAAAAAAATCACTGGCTGTCTCTTTATACATCCATGGGTTGTCGTCAAGAAAAATGTTCACTCGTGGTACAAATCAGGCAGTAATAAGTACGCGCATGAGCAGAACGCATCGGGCACTGATGAGTGTCAGGTTTTTATAACTTCAGTAAATTCCCTATTATATAATGGTGAAGTATTACATTTCCACGGATTAAAAACCATTTTGTTATCTTGATTTGAAAGATTTAGTTTTAGTATTTTGAACAGGCACATTTGCAGTAACCTTCTTTGACTGACAGGACCTATTTTGCGCATGTGCAGAACGGAACGGACAGCCGGTACGGATCGGGCACTGAGAGATGCCTCTTGCGGAGATCCGCCATTTTGTCTGCAGCTAGGTACTCTTTGAAATTGATAGGAGCAAATTATACAGCCAATACCATGAATTAAATGTACATTTAGAGACAAGGGAAAGTTCAGGAACATCTTTAATATATAATGGCCATTAATGTATAATTACTATGGATACTTTTCCTTTTAGGGCACTTAGGTTAGATTGATTTGAACAAATTATAATAAAGTAAATTATGTGTCATTTGATTTCATAAAATGTTCATCTAAGTGAATTTCAGGACGATGTCATATTAACAGAATGAAATTGTCGAAAGGTAATACAAATCACACTTACAGATGTTATAAAGCTATCTTTGACTGTTGGTGAATAATGTGAACTTAACTGTACCTGTAATTGACATACTCTACATGATAGAGTAGACGTAAGAAATAAGAGAACAGTGGTTTGTGGATTTTTGTAGGCTACATCATACAGAGGACACAGTTTACAGGGTACACAACCTCACCTCTGAATCAGGATACAGCTATCAATTCAGTTTTCAATACTAATCAAGACTTTTACAGTTGAAATTTAGAAGAAATAACAGCTAATTTCCAGTATTTGGATTATTGTACTACATGCAAACTAGGTACTGTAGTTGCATTGATTGTTCAATATGTACCACCCATCGTCACGCCTTTCATGGGTGCCAGGTTCTCTTAGGTTGGAAGGGAAAGCTGCATTTTAAGTACTACGTCCTCAACGGGTTCTACAACTCGTACCTGGCAACACACATATAACCCACTCTCACTGCTGACGTCACTGAGGTCAGGTAGACGGAGCGAAGATGGCGACCGCTTACGAGAGATACAATTTGTAAGTATATACTATAGTTAAACGTTTTTAAAATACCTCTTATTATTTCCAAGTCTTTTAAAAGGTAAACAAGAGGCGAAGCGTATGGCTGACGTAAAACAGGAGCTGGAGAAGTAGTGTTAGGTTTGCTGACAGCGGCTGAAGTTCGCTGACAGGCTCGGCTGGTAGAGCAGGAACCCGTCAAGTTTCACTCCCCACTCATTCATTATGAAGAATATATGTTGGCTTCATTATGTACACTTGGCAGGAGGTGTGTATGGCTGTCAAATGCCCCATGTCTTTAACCGCCTGATGTCCTGATGAGGGGTTTTGTCGTTTAGTGCGAACAGGGAGGCAGAAAGTTAGTTACGTTAACCTAAGTTAGCTAGCAGCAAGGGGTTATTGATGGGTTTGTCGTTAGTTTTATATCAGGGTCTCTTGTCACTTCCATGCAGGGCTGGCAGGGCTGGTTGTTTTATGACATTTCTTTGAAGCGAAAGTTGTGTATTCACTCTCATGACTAACGAACTTCATTCAGCAGTCTGTGAACCGAACACCGACATTTTGTGAAATTTAACGTTATTTTGCTTTCTATAACTTTAGTGAAAGTTGACAGAGCTTCTGTGCTTTTCCAGACACGCCCTTGTTCAAACAGGTTACCTCATTCAAAGTGCGAGCTACCCAGCCCTACCAGTCTGTCTACCGTCTGTACTGTGTCAGTGGGCCATTCAGGGTCTGTCAGTGCCACCTTGACAGTTTTAGCTGGTGAGGATGGAGAGTGTTCCTCAGCTACTCTGGGCGTTTAAACTGCGAATTTTAAGGATCATACCACTGTCTTGCATGTTATGTCCTTGTCACAGTTACATAAATTTCACATGCTGAGTTTTTAAGGCTCATTACTAAGCCCCATTATAAGTTTAAATAAAGGGGTTTTGTATTTCTCCACCTGATGCATCCTTGCATTGTGGAGAAGGCTTTGAAATAGCATTTAGACCATTGTGCGGGAAGATAAAATGTACAGAAAATATAATTTAATAGTTGAATTAATATATAAAATACAAAAATATGAAGAAAAAATACAGACTCGTGACCTCAGAATTGATCTTAATCTTGGCTACGGTTCTGCTTGAGACCCTTTTTTTAAAGTGAGGTAAGAAAGGGAAAGTACAAGAATGTGTACTCACCACCCCATGTCACTAGTGGCATAACAGTTGCAACAAGTTCAACCAAAGATTGAGGTTCCCTTCATAGACTGTTTGATCTGAATAGTTTGTAGAGGCCCGGAGAGGTAGAACTCTCCAGTATTTCATAATAAAAAGCAAAAATTTGAGAAAAGTCAGAAAAATACACATAGTTTGTGTAGTAGAAATATGTTTACTATTGTATTAGTCATCTCGTTACTCCTCTTTAGCTTGCGACAGCTTAGGAGGCTCTGAACCGCAGTTTTGGAACCATTAAAATTACTACCGTATTAATATTTTTGCCTTTCAGATAGATTCTTAACATTCCAGGCAGCCATTGATTTCTACTCATTTTATTATGGTGTGTTCGTCATTTTGAGAAGTCTTGAAACTTGATTAATCCCAGTGAACATCATGTCTAATTTCTTATTATTTTTAAACTTATGTTATTATTACTATTGATGCATTGCAGAGTTTGTTAATAAAATCAATACACTAAAATCATGATGTTCATTGTGATGGATTACCTAACTCAAACACTTTTCAGGTTTCTTGAAACGTAGGAAGAACCAATCCAAAAATCTGAAACACTTTCAGCATGCTTGTAAAATTATCAGCACAGCTGTAATGTAAAGTACACACGGTTTGTAGTAAATTGGCTAAACCATGCAAAAAGTTTGGCGTGGTCCTTAAACAGTTAGTGTCTCAGTAATACTCCTTTGTGTTGGTGTAGCACCGGCATGTTTAGTGTGGTCTTGATTATGGAAGGCCAACAATAGAGTGTTTGTGTGGTTGTGTCACTACAGCAGCTGAGTGTTTGACTACATCACCCTGAGCTCCAAACGTCACTGTGGCTAAACAGGAGGTCACATTTTTCTGCTGCAGGGATTTAAAGCTGCGGGTTACTCAAGCTGTATGATCTCTGGTCCATTTAACATACCAATGCCATTATCGATTCTGCTTATCGGTCAGATTCTGTATTAATTCCCTTATTGATTCCTGATCAGTTTTCTGTGTGGGGAAAAAAAAGCAGGCCTACATGGGTTTTCAGCATCAGTGCAACTGTTTTATTACCTCTGAGTCTGAACACAGTGGAGAAAAAAGGCATGCATGTAACTGTTGTCATCTCTATTCGTGAAATTAAGCCATGCTTTGGACTGTTTCTTCCTCTCCGCCATGACTCCAGCAGCGTAGACATATGAGTTTGACATCATTGTTTTGCAATACACAACTTTCAGAAAAACATGCTGGCATCGACAACAGGAATTGGTAAGCTCGAAGGCATACGATCCCGATGGTTTGGACAATTTTGAACCGGTTCTCAACTGGAACCAATTCTCGATTCCCATCCCTACCAGGCTTAAGTTTAATAATCAACATTTTCTCTCAGTTGACTTTGTGGTTCGTTTTTCTCATTCTGGTACTTACAAAAAACCTTTTTCTGGCTTTTTGTTTTTATTCAGTAGTTTGACAGTAGAGACAGACAAACGCTGGGGGAGCTTAAGAGGATAACATGAAAGAAGGTCTCCAGCAGGAATTAGACTGGGGCTGTTGTGATTACTGTACATGGTATGCACCTTATTCTCCAATTAATTCAATTTCATGTTGCAGTTTTTTCTATCGCTGTTATGCTATGATGATTAAGCCACTTGAAGGCTTTTTATTGTGGAACATCTATGTAAGAAGTGTTGAACGTCAATGACGGTAGCTTAAAAGCACTCCAAAAACAAACTGGAGGCGACAGGAAATAATTAGTGAATGAAGATAGCATTTCTTTTAAAAGTAGAAAGTGTTTTCAGCAGAATGGTGAGTATGACATTACTCTGTTGATGTACTGATGTGCGGTGGAAAAGTACATTATAGTGAATTTATCAAGACAACAGGTAAACCTGAAGGAAGTGTTGAGTTTGCATTAACAGCACATAGCATCAACAGCAAATTAAATTGGGAACAGATAAAAAATAAATATGGAAATATGAAATATGGGAAATGTCTAACAATTTTAAAAGAAACTTTTAAAACGGGAAATTAGAGATAAAGGCCCTGTCCCCTCTGTATTGGAGGTAAATAAAGGCCACAATTTTGGAGAATATTAGCTTCCCAAAGCCTTATCTGTAGCACATTGGGATGTTTGGTGAACCTGACTAAACATTTCCAAGATGTAATTTTACTCCTGGATGGAAAACTCTTTAACATCTCCCTTGTTCTCTCCCAGGCACACAACCCCAGAGAAGTTCTTCATTGAGGCCTGCGATGAGGGGGCTGATGCTGTGCTGGCAATCGACAGGGTCTCAAATGAGATGACCCTCACTGGTAGGAATTCATTGAAAATGTAATGTCTGACACTGACACTACAAAGACAAAACTATTGGCGAGTTTGTTGAGATGACAGTGGAGAGTGAAAAGAAAAAGGCAAAGAGAGCAGCACCCAAACGCTAGGTAATGCAAACCACTTTAGAGAGCACCTGCCCGTATGACCCTGATAGTCAGAAGGCTAAAGCGTTCTTTATTTACTTCATACTGTACAGTCACAGCATCTATAGCCTAGTTTACCCGGCCATCTGGTGGAGATCCCAATACACAACAAAGCAGTCAAACTGACCTATAATACTGCTACAACAAAACTGAAAAACGATCGGAGGCGATATGGCTCATAGACGATTGGCAATCAGTATCGGCAGCAAAAAAACGTAATCGCGACACCCCTAATATCCACATTAAACTCTAAAACACCCTGTCATCATACAGTCATATGCTTCCTCCTTATCCTGTCTTTGTGCAACATGACGAGTGCTGCTGGTAATTCTTCAGTAGTTCTTTGTTGAAGACATGATCTTTCAGCAGATCCTATTATGCAGTTTTGTTGTCATGAAGCTTGATAGTAGATTTAATGAATACTTTTTCAAACCTGTTTTTAAACATCAACACAATCAATTCATTATTATTAAGGTAAACATACAGCATAAGCATATTGGGGTATTGAAGGAAAACACAGTTAAATTTGACAAAGGTGAGGTTTTGTCGAAAGCCAAAGACATTAGTGGTGTCTCCAATTTTATAAAAGCCTGTACAGCCAAAAACGATACAGACTACATTGCTATGCAAGCTTTCTTAGATAAATGCAACCTCTCCCAATTAGGTGAAGACGAGTCAGCTCAGTTGAACTTCTGTTGAAAAAATTCAAAGGGCCATCACTTCACTTAAAAGCAATAAAGTCCCTGGTCCCGATGGCCTCCTAGGTGAGCTGTATGAAAAGTCTAACGGAATTCTATGTCCATATTTACATAAAATGTTCACTCAAGCCCACACTGATGGTATCCTACCTCCTACCCTAACAGAAGCAGTCATTAGAATGATATATAAAAAGGGTAAGAACCCAGAAGAAGTGGGCTCTTTTTGGCCTATTTCCTTGTTAAACCAGGATGGAAAATTATTTTCCAAAGTGCTGGCTAATAGATTGAGCCCCCTTTTAGGTACACTAGTGCATTCAGACCATACTGGTTTTATACCAAACAGAAATTCTTTTTAGACGACTAATCAATAGTCAAACTGACAGACCGAGAGAAGAAATAGCCATTCTGTCGCTCGACGCAGAAAAGGCATTCAACCAAGTCGAATGGCACTATTTGTTTGAAATGTTATGGTTTAAATTTGGGGGAAAATTAATCTTATTTTGTCTGGAAGCAGTCAATACATGATGAAATAATACACAAAACAGTGACAAGTTGAAGATTAAAATATATTGTACAATATGGAGACCATACCTTCACACAGAAGTCACAGGATCTGTCTCTCCGAATGTTTAGTACAGTACACTCATAGCATTTCAAGACAAAGGACCCCAAAGCTGATTGGCCAGCTGCCCAAAGATAACAACTTTCATCCAATTTTTGATCTGAAAGTGCTAATGATTAGCCAGAACAACATGAGGGACGCCAGTCTTCCAAAACACTTTCCTCTGCATCTCATGTGTATCAACAAATAACAACAAAATCCTCTGTGACCACAATACCATTACCTTGTAACCTTTCTTCATCCGTTTATCCCACTCTTTTTCAAACTGTTCATCTGTTCCTGCATACATGTGACATGTATGGTGTATATTTGAACTGCACACAACTTAGTTACTGCACACTTTAAAGGCATCCCCGAGACTCCAATGCAGGTCTTAGTTCTTTGAGACAAAGGCTTCTGTTGTTGATCTCAGTGATGACTCCGTACCTGCTGTGTCTGCCACCATTTCGTAGGTGGTACCATGAACTGTTAGCTTTAAAATTGGGAGTTCTTCAAACTTGTAGCGGAGAGAAAGGTATAATAGGTTAATATTTTCAGTCACGTTTTTGGGGGTTTTCCACTCTCCTCCTAATAGTGGCAGGATTTAAGGCTTGCACAGGGAGTCATGACCCTTGGCCTATTCAGACACATTGCCAGGTGGTGAGCGTGATGTTCCTTGTTCACCATCCCATGCCTCTGACACTGACAGTGCAATTTCTGGCCCAGTGGCCCATTTGGCCACACTTCCAGCAGGCATCACTTCCTTCTCCCTCGTCCACGGCCTCTGATTCTGCCTCTTTCTCTGCCTCTGTCGCTGGAGCATAATAGGCCTTCTGAACCATCTGACGCTTCTCAGCTGTGTCTCAGCATGTGTGCTAACAAACATTGTTTGATGCGCTGCCAGATGTTGACAGGCTAGTGACGGACACTCTCAGACGGCCTGATCACTTCCCCGTGTGTGTCCCTGGGTTTCTCAAAGTGCAGCTGCAGGCTACCGGTAAGCTAAGCTGTGTCTCTTTGAAGTGTGTGTTTTTTCTTCCGATGCACACCTGACACGCACAAGTCGTGGTGACTGGAGAGGAAAAAAAAATACTGGGAGAATCGCCGATCCTGCTTTTGATTTCGAAGCTCGAAATCAAAAAGTGACCAAAGGCCAGAAAATTTGTTACCAATTTATCAAAATTGTTGCCAATTGCAACCTGGCAACCATTTCTGTCGCGCCCTGATGTACTCATAATTCCATTCAGAAGGCCTTGAAAGGTTAGAAGGACCTATTAATTCATGCAGCACTGCTATCTGGGATTTTTCAAAGGAGCCATCTTGTGATCATTTTGGATCAAACTCTGCTACATTATCATAAAATGGCATCGTATAATAAGTTGAGCCTGTCACTTCATCAACAATGGCCCTGGGAATCATCTGCACTATTTTGTCATGTGCGTCTTCCACACACAAAGACACAAAGACCTTAACATTTTTGCAAACTTTTTCTGCTCTCTTTATTGTCTGCTTCTTTCTCCCACAACTTCAAACTTCCAAGTTGCTTCATCCACTTGTCATTAACCTTCTTACAGGTTTGTGCTCTTTGCCATCCTTTTCCCCAAAGAGGCATGCTGAAAACTCCCACAGTGAAGAAACCCTAAAAGAATTCCCCAACTCAAATGATACTTTAAGTGAATGAAATTAATCTCAACACAACAGGCCAAGAAAAGATGTCAAATCAAATTCAGTTACCCAAAATAACAACATGAGGCGCCATGGTTTTATCAGTCAGTTAACTAACACGACCATGTGAGGGTGCTGTAGTTTTATCTACAGCAGAAAGTTCCAAAAGTCAGGAAATGAGGCGTTTCAGCTCCACCACCAGAATACACTTGCTGTCTCAAGTAAGCAGAACCAGTGCCTTCTAAAGGATCAAAAGAAGCATTTCATTAGCAAGCAATGAGAAACAGCCTCTATGTAACCAATATCCAACAAAGATTCTAGGCAGACAGCAACCCAGTTTTTAACCACAATACACCCCCGGCAAATGCAGCCTACACACATTCACCCAGCCAAGTGAGCAGGCGAAAGGAGGTGGTGAGAAATGTCCACTTCACCCCCCACACACACACACACACACCGGAGCAACTGTTGCTATGCAGAGAGTGGAAGCAGGAAAGAAGAGGAAAGAAAAAAACCACAGTCTTACACACAAACACGAAAAGCGTGCGGGGGTCTGGCACACACATACACAGTTCAGCTGACTCAAACCACAGAGAAAAGATCGAATGAGATCCAAACTCACTTAGTGCTTTTTATCAGCATCACCGAACGGACCCGGAGGCCAGGGTTTACCGACCCTCTCCCTCTTTGTGCACTTGTAGGCCAGAGATTACCGTCTCTGCTTATTTTAGGCAAATTCCTCTAAAATCTCCTTTTCTAAGCTTAACATACAAAACTTCAACCACTTCTCAGTGCATGCTTTAAACTAAACCCATACACTTTTTTAGAATTTAGGGAAAATATTCAAATGCAATTTGCACCCAATTGACATGCCTACTATATAACATCTAAATGTTATTTTAATGTTGATCACTTACTGCCGCCCCATTCCTTGAAAGGATGACCTTCAGCAGTCTTAAAGAAACCCTTTTTCTACATGGGCTTGAGGTTCCTCAGTCTCCTAGGACTGTCCCAGTTGTGGACAGGTCAGCTTTTCTTGAGGAAAGGCCAGAAGGTTCGCAATCTCGGTGGGACCTCCAGGATGTTGTGGAAATTTGTCTACAAGCACTCGAAATAATACACAAAACACTGACGGGTTGAAGATTAAAATATATTGTACAATGGAGACCATACCCTCACACAGAAGTTAGAGGATCTGTCTGTCCGAATGTGATTGGCCATCCAAAGATAACAACTTTAATTTTTGGGGCGGCTGTGGCTTAGAGATAGAGCGGATCGTCCTCTAATCAGAAAATCGGTGGTGTGTGAGTCTATGTGAATGATTAGTTCCTTTCTAATGGGCATTTGGCACCTTGCAGTTGGCACCTAGCCTCTGCCATCAGTGTATGAATGTGTGTGACTGGGGTGAAAGAAGTGTGAAGCGCTTTGAGTGGTCAGAAGACTAGAAAGGTGCTATACAAATACAGTCCACTAAGCAAGTACAGTCCATTTACCATCCATTTACCCCCCTTTCCATGCGCGCCTCGGGAGGAGTGACAGCCACGATCTTGTGACCGACGAGACCATCGGGTACTGTGCGTAAGCGTTAAATATCACTTCCTGCATCCAGTGTGTGGCGCTAGAGAACGTGCACTAATCATACACGGTGTTGCCGTGTATCAAGTGTAGATCACACAATAAAACTACAAATTAGCCTTTAAATGTCCTCAGCTCGGGACTCTGAGCACATTTACCTATTTTGAAACAAGGAAGCACTGTTACTAATTTTGGAATAAGGTAGCACTTTTACTAATTTTGGAACGAGGTAGCACTGTTACTAATACTGTTAGTAATATTGTTACTAATTCTGGAACGAGGTAGCACTACTATCGAACCATTTTGCCACACCCAAACCCGAGACTATACAGAAAAGAAAACACACATCTTCTGACGCGTGTGCCAAGGTTCGTGAGTTTATCACTATCCCTAGCTGTTTTTCATGGCTAAAAGTTATTATTCAATTCAATTTTATTTATATAGTACCAATTCAGAACAGAAGTTATCTCATTGCACTTTTCCTATAGAGCAGGTCTACACCGTACTCTTTATAATATTATTTACAGAGACCCAACAAATCCCACCATGAGCAAGCACTTGGCGACAGTGGCAAGGAAAAACTTCCTTCAAGAGGCAGAAACCTTGGGCAGAACCAGACTCAATGGCGGGCGGCCATCTACCGCTGCCGTATTATGGGGCGCTATACAGCAGACGTGCCACCCCCAAGCTCAAAAGTGGACTCAAATTAAAGTATTTACCAGAGTGCACAAAGTTTCGAGACTTTTTTAGCATAATAAAAACTTCAAATATGTATTTTGAAATTGACACAGGAAATCCAAAATGACTGATTCCTGTTGGGTAAACTCTCTCAAAAGAAACTGAAATATGTTATTTATGAACCACCGAAAATCTCATGGAGATCAAAGTAACTGTTTCCCAAGCATGTTGTGTGTTTGGGGGTGCTATAGAACCTTCTGGCCACACCAGAGCCCAATTAATAATAATAATAATAACCATAATAATAATAATGATAATAATAATAATTTTTTTATTATTAATGCTGCAAGCAGCATTGAACGGGCCCTCACCTCGACACGCGCCTTCTGGGGTGTGACAGCCACGGTCTTGTGACTGGAGGCCCATTTTTGTTACATATGGCTTGCTTCCTGTTGCCAGTAATTGGCGCTATGACTCATGAATGTCATAACACACATGTTACTGAGAGTGGTCCATCAATAACCATATGAAGTTTGAGGCTGATCAGTTGAAACATTGCTGAGTTATTCTCACTTCCTTTTAGGCATGGCTTCCCGCTTCTGCCATGGCGACCCCGTTCGACACATCAACAGATGTTACTAATTTTGGAACGAGGTAATACTGTTACTAATTCTGGAACGAGGTAGCACTGTTACTAATTTTGGAACCCAGAATTTGCCGCATTGCCATGGCAACACCGCTTGAGAAAACGTAAAAAGCTTCGCAATTTTGCATCACAATGTCGTTTAGATTACACTGAAGTCGATCCGATTGATTCGCTAGGAGGAGTTTGCTAAAGTACAGAGCCTGTAAATGGTGAAAAATGGCACGTTAAATTAAAAATGGCTGACTTCCTGTTGGGTTTAGGGTATGGCTCCAAGAGGCTTGGTGTTGCTGTGTAACTGTTCAAGTGTAAATCACACAATAGAACTCCAAATTATCCTATAAATGTCCTCAGCCCGGGACTCTTATCAAGCATGTGAAATTTGGAAAAGATCTGATGATGTGGAGCTGAGGTAGCACAGTCCATCCCTAGCACACAACCATCCCTTAGTTGTGCTGCAATGCTGTCGGAGACTTCCCATGAAGCACCTCTGTCCTCTCTCCGCCTCTCCCTCTCCATCTATATGCATTCTTATCCCATTAATGCATGTTACTAACTCGACATCTCTCTCCTGTAGTTTTGTGCTTTCTTGTCGCTCTCCTCTCTCCTTCTGTCAATTTCAGCAGGTATTTCTGCCTCCGGAGCTGCAGAGTCTGGCTCTATGATTGTGGGCCTCCTACTGCTCCCATGTTCCTGCTTGACAATCGCTGCTACAATTATTATTCAATTCAAATTATTTATTTTATTATATAGGGCTAATTCATAACAGAAGTTATCTCATTGCACTTTTCCTATAGAGCAGGTGTAGACCGTACTCTTTATAATATTAATTACAGAGACCCAACAAATCCCACCATGAGCAAGCATTTGGCGACAGTGGCAAGGAAAAACTTCCTTTAAGAGGAGGTTTAGGGTTGATTGTTTACTGCTGAAATTATTTCAGTTGTGGTTATTTTGTTTAGGTTTTTATGTATAACTCCTCTTCTGTTAACTTTTGATTGAATTAATTTAAGTGGTCGGGGGGTAGACACCGTCACTAAGGAGTTTCGGTGGGAAATTGGGAGTCGTTACTGCCGATGTGAGAGGGAGAGCAGGAGAGAGAGAGAAGCCATTGCTAGGTGCTAAGCTAAAAAATAATAGCTAGCAAATAGCTGAATAGCGTGTAAACTCTGGGATTTGCGAGACAGTCGCAAAAAGAAAAAGAGAGCTGTGAGTGCTTGAGCGGAACTAGTGTACGTTTAAATGTATAGCAGATAATTAGCCGCTGTAATGAATAATCAAACGAAATTAACTGGGATGAGTTAGCAGCAAAAGTACGCTACCAGTAACACACAACCGGAAATGAGATAATACGCTTATCGCCGCACGTCAGCAAACAGCAACAGCACAACATAAATGATAAAAACCAGTGTTAATACAGTGTGAATTCAAAAGACGGCATTTTAACTAGGCTTTGGATATTTATGCTGTTGGATTAGAGGATGATAGGTTAGGAGAGGGTGTTTTTATTTATTTTCTTTTACTTGTATGTTTTGTATTCTATTATACAAGAGATATATATGTATATGTGTGTGTGTGTGTATATATATGTGTGTGTATATATATATATATATATATATATATATATTATTAGTTTTTTTAAATATTTTTAGTAATTATTTTTAGTTATTACTGTTATTTTATATACATATGGTCAAAGAAAACGAAAAAGAGCATATTGCAATCTAATTGCATGTATATTTGTATTGATATATGTGCTCATGTATATATGTCAATGTGCTCAAATAAAAAACATTTGACAAGATTTTTTTGTTTTATCAATCTGCTTTACATTTAATAGTTGAAGCCCATAGCAGGAAGTTGAGAATCCAGATTAAATAGAAAGTTGAAGTGTTACTCATTTTTATAAAGCATATCATTTTGTAACCATTGTGGTGCTCTCACAGGTAAAAAAGATGTTCCTCCCTCAGCAGTCACCAGGCCTATATGTGGCATCATGGGAACCATTCGCCTGGTAGCAGGTAGGTACTATGGTGATACAGCATTGCGTTGTCAGTGCTCTGTTGAGCATGTCTGTGACTGAACACTTACACCACACAGGGATGTACCTGATTGTCATCACCAGGAAGAGGAATGTGGGCAGCCTCCTGGGCCACGCTGTGTGGAAGGCTGTGGACTTTGATGTGATCTCTTATAAGAAGACAGTGCTGCATCTCTCAGAGATCCAGGTCAGCAAGACTATTTACTCAAAATCCGTAGAAGACAATGATTTTATTTATTTTTAAATACACTAGTGTTAACTATTGTGTTAATACTGTAAAATTAGCTGCAGATTCACCCCGTTTTGCCAGATTACACACACACAAACGTTTCTGGGTGAGCTCACATATTTAAACAGATAATGACAGAAATACACATCCACCCATCTACACGTATCTTTATACATTAATTACACTTTACATACCAAAGCCACTTAGCCCATCTTGTCTCCAAACATTCAATATTGCCTTGGATTTTCTGAGAGGATGTATGTATAGGATGATACTCATCAGCAACATAATTTCTTCATCAAGATGAAGTAACTAATGTCTGTGCTGCCATATAATAATCTTGCAAATTAGGGAGAACTAATCCACCTAGTTTTACTTAATTTCAGTAGTTTTGTTTTTACTCTTGACTTCTGGCTTTTCGAATTTGTTTAACATTGTATCCAATTTCTTAAATGTAGCTAGTAGGAATAGGTAGTGATTGAAACAAAAACAAGAAGCGAGGCAATACAGTCATTTGACCCTTCACTAAGCCCTTTAGTTGCTTTTGCTACGCCTGTCAAGCTTTCCACTAGCACGGCCCAATACAGTTTACAGTGATAATGGTAGCAGATTTACCATTGAAATTAGTACAGTTTTTAAACACTGGGTCCTTGATTTGAGATGGCGGTAAAGTTGAATCGTTGATTTTGTCAGCTGACATGACAACAGTCCCTTGATTTTATCAGCTGTAGCTAGCTAGCTAGCTAGCTAATTCTGAGAGTTGGTTGAAAATGCAATCTCTGGCTAACTTTTTAATGTTTCCAGCTGACTTGTTTTAAAACTAGAAACTTGTAAAAAGGTCTTAAATATGCTCAGGATGGCTGCATACATGATATCATGCTAAAAGATGGAGGCTAAAGCTAGGTAAGGTTAAAGTCAGCATCCTCACCAGTTGATGAGTAATGTAGAAGACATGGAAATAAAGGAGCAGCATTGTTGTGGTATTGCAGTGTAGAGCTAATTAGTCCTAGTAATATATTACAGTATTATAAATAAGGATTTTAATTATTTAATTATGATTAAAAATATTAAGGTATTTCCACACCAACTCTGAATTTTCATGTGAGATATTAACTAAAAGCAGGTAGTTAAATGGTTGTTTGTATTGCTTCTTGCACATCAAAGGCATACATTTGTGTGATACAAAGTCTTGTGGAGATGTTTCTTTTGAAATCAAAAATCAGTGTTTAACCAATGAAATCCGTGTCCATTAAACACATTGCAACGGCTTTTATGCCTGGCAGTCACTAGACACCTCACATTACCCACAATTACAATTGTTATACCCCAAGGCTAAACCATTTTGATTTTACGACCTCATGACCTTTCTCTTAACAGCACCATCAGGACACTTTACATGTTAAGCCCAGCTAGTGGTAAGGCTTTAACAGTAGCTTCATTGCCGGTCCAACTCTTTAAACTCTACTATTTTACTAGTAAGTAATCAGTTTATTGTGCCACAGCAATCCAAAGCTTTGCAAAGATGGACCATGCAGTGAGTTATACAGATTTTAAATCTGGGTAAAAGAGAGAGCTGGTATCAGATTGATACGCGATGTCAGCAGATACTAGATAGAGTTGAGGTATCAAGAGAGGACAAGTTGGGTCGGTGCATCCATAACATACTGTATACAGTACCAGTACAACATATGAGGATGCAGTTTCCTGTACTCTGAGTTTTCCTGAAAACTAAAAGACTGTTTTCTTTCCTCTTCTAGTCTCAGGAGAATAAGACTTTCCTGTCCATGATTAACAACGTGCTGACTACAGACGGCTTCTACTTCTGCACTGACTACGACCTGACACACACACTGCAGCGACTGGCCAACACCAGCCCTGACTTCCAGGAGATGAGTCTGCTGGAGAGGGTGAGACATCTAATAAATTGCCTTACAGAATTCCACACTAAATTCATATACTTATCACAAATAAGTCATAAACAGTTGTGCATTCAAGTGTTTTTGGTCAGAAATGCCAAAATAGACCCTGAAACAGGTGGTTTTATGGTTGTGCTCAGTCATGCTGGCCATCTGTATCACATCACCCCTAAATTTGTATGCGTGTACTTGTGCACAGCATATCAACAATACAGGGACCCACATATCAAAATTTGCTCTACAGATTATCAGGGATCAGGTGATTTTCTGTATTTTTCTTATTGTCAGCACATCCCATGTGCAGACCCAAACCAACACTGAATGTATCTGCTAACTATTAAACTATTAAAAACACCTCAGTGAGCCACACCACTGCACTGGGTAAAGCTGGGCCGTATAGCTGGAAAATCTATCACGATAAAATGTTTAATTTCAGTCTATCGATAATTATTGATCATTTTTAATGACTTATTTTTAAAGGTGCAATGGCATTGTGTAAGAATTTAAGACTTAAAACATTCAAAAACAGAAAAATACCACCGTACACTTTCTGAAATCAAGTTTCTCTTTCAACTAACTAAGACCAGCCTAATTGCCTTGTTAACTCACCATAAAACTCGACAGAAACAAAGTAAAACTCACCAAAACCGTCTTAGTTAGTCTTTCCACTGTTCCAACAATCATCAACTCTGGTTTGGTGGAAATAAATCCTTAATTCACAGAGTTCAATGTGAAAAATATTCTGGCTCTACAGCTGTCGCTTCTTCTCTGATGCCCGACCTCCCTCTTGGTCCTCTCCCGCTTGACGCCTTTCCTGTCTCTGCCTGAAGCTGTCGTGACTTTGTTGTCCTCGGGGTCAGAGTCCTGGTCGGAGCTGCTATAAATCACCTTGGTACTGTATTCCCCGTCATCAAACTGGCCTCCGTCTGTCCCAGTCCGGCCATATTCACTGGGGGGCTGCCTGCTTGCTCGGCTCTGGTTTGGGTGTCCATTACGGCAACTGTCAGCTTTCCCCACTTTGTCCTCCACGCCCCGCTCCTGAAAACCTCCTCCTCTTTGCTGCTAAGTTAGCTGCACAGCTAACGGAGCTAATCTCAGCAACAATTTCTTCACCGTCTGCACTCACTTTCTCACTTCATGCTGTTTCTGTTGTCATTTAAGTGAAACTATCGAACATTCTATCGAACAATTTTCATATTGCTATTGATGAAGTGTCTATCGTCGGTACATATCTTGGTCGTTTTATCACCCAGGCCCAGCACAGGGTAACATGTTCCTTCATTGCCATGAACACGCACACTGTAGTTTATTTTGTCAATCCCCCATACACTGTCCTGCTGCCCCAAATACTCACTAGAGCACCAAATGTGTTTTAATCTGCCACTGAAACTAGTCCCCAACAAATGCATGATTTCCTCCTGTTTGAGTAACATTTGATTAAAAACTAGTCTCCAGCTGTTTTAGGGAAATTACTGAGCCTTTTAAAAAAAATTAAACTATATATACACTCAGTTCCCAGTTTATTAGAAACACCTAGCTAAACCTAATGCAGTCTAATACAACAGTCCTACAATAAATCCTACCTTCATGAAGGTTATAATGTTCAGTTTTTGTTGATTTAAAGAGGTGCTGATTCCACTGAATGATCATTTTGGAGGCCGTAGTTTGTGGTGCCGTTGAATTGTATTGCATTATTCTGACAGGTGTTTCTATTATTTTGTCCACCCCATTTACGTCACTGAGGGTAGGCTAAATAACATAAACACCTGTTAATTCAATTTTATTTTATTTACAGTGGTGTGCAAAAGTGTTTGTCCCCTTCCTGATTTCTTATATTTTTGCATGTTTGTCAAACTTAGATGTTTCAGATCATCAAATTTAAATATTAGTCAAAGATAACACAAGTAAACATAAAATGCAGTTTTTAAATGAAGGTTGTTATTATTAAGGAAAAACAAAATCCAAACCTACATGGCCCACAGAACTGATAGGCTCTAGGCGGGCGGCCATTTTCCTTGACGAGAGAGAGAGAGATTCCTGTGTCCGCTATGTGGCGGCGGAGAACACGCACTAATCATACATTATGTTGCCGTATATCAAGTTTAAACCACACAATGTAAATTTCATGTAGTTCGTATGATGTTTTGTCACATGTGACTTGCTTCCTGTTTCCAGTAAGTGGTGTTATGACTATCACTCATGAATGTCACATAAGTGTAATTGGGAATGGTACATCAATAACCACATGCAGTTTGAGGCTGATGAGTTGAAACATTGTTGAGTTATTCCCACTTCCTGTTTGGCATGGCATCACACGTCTGCCATGGCGACCACGTTTGACACATCAGCCTGTATTCACCAGCCAGAATACAGTCGTATTCAGAGTAATCCCAAATGGGACTCTGGTGCTTTCTCCTGACTTTTGCTGCCGCTATGATGCCAGCCGTGGACGGATTGGCACATCATGGACCATGAGGTGCCAACAGCTGGCGTAAAACTGGCACAGCTAAAAAATTGGAAGATTTCATATCCACCTGAAATACTAGGCTTGTGTAGTGTGAAATAAATTGACTAAATAAAAGACTAAAACTAAGGACATTCTCTCTATAATTTTTGTTTGTTTTAGTTAGTTTTGTACACACACAATACAGTTTCAGTTAGTTATTTTTTTGTAAAGCATCGTTTTAATTTTATTTTAATTAACAAAATTTTTTCTTTTCACATTTAATTTTCATTATTTCGTTAACGATAATAACCTTGGTTGGCACACTCAGATTTTTCTCCCATCCACTACAAGGTGACAAAAAATGGATGCTGACTTCGTGGATTTGTCTGTTCCTGTCTGCCGCCACTGGGAAAACAGCAGCAGGAGAATCAACCTGGTCAAATTCAAGTGAATCTTGAAAAGATAGAGGAACACACACTGATGTGTACCAAATGTGTATTATGTTGACATAATTCATGTTGCTGAGTTTGCATCTTTTAATCCTAGTTTATTAGTTTAATAATACTGTACTTAAGTATCTCCTTTGTGTTCTCTTCAATTCTGAGTTTTCAAAGACACCCATATTAAATCGGATGGGCTGATACTTTGTAAAATATTGCAGCAATAAAACATAACAAAGGTTTAAAGCATCTTTGTTTGATTGAGGAAACTAAATCTAGATCTGTGAAGCACTGTGAGCTGCATTTGTATGAAAGGTTCTACTCAAAAAAATTCATTGTTATTTATTCTAATAATACCTAGCTTAATTTCCAGATTCATCAGGTACAAAAGCAGGAGACATTCAAGAGAATCTTGAAAAGATAGAGGAACACATTTAGTACACTGAATGCAATGTTGACATAAATCAATGTTGTATCCTTTGCTCTGGCTAACTTAATCCTAGTTTTCCACAAACCTTCCTCACTGCTTACCCTTGCCTCTGCCTCAATTGCTCTATCGTATTTAACATTGACAAATGCACAAAGCTCCTCTAATGAGAAAGACATGTCTATCCTGAAAAAGAGAGTGCACACAACAGACATAACAGTCAACATAATTTAAGGTACTCGACTGGAGAAATCAGATGTTGATGAAAACATCTCTATCAGTATTCTAACGTACAAGTAAACATCACTGTGATGATAAAAATAAAGCTTTTGGTTGGCATCACTTGATGCGAGGATGACAACGTTAGCCTAGATGCTATAATAAGTCTGCCAGGTATCCATGGTATAAAAAAAGTATAACTTATCTTTACGGGCATGGAAAATAATCTGATATAATGTTATCGGTAATATTAGTAGAGGTTTACAGTGGCAAAACCCATGTTTGATCGACGCAAATAGCAGTGTCAACAAGATACTAACTAATGTTAGCTGTCTCATCAAAATACAAATTGAGACAGCGTATATTAGCCAGCTAATGCAAGCTAGCTATCGAGAGCTACACATTAGCTATCAACATTGAGTTGTAAAGAACAAAAGTATGTTAGCTAATCCATACAAATTACAGTTGAGAATGACTGTTAACTAGTACAAATTTGAATACAGTTGACAAACAATAATTTTATGGTGAGACTTTAGCTTGACGGTGGTTTCTTACACTGATAAATGGTTATTTGCTTCTAATTTCCAGAGATGCTATCCCAAACAAATGGAGGGAGGGGTTTAGGGCCTGGGGCAGGAGATACGCGTTTTGATGGACACTTCTGGGGGGTGGAGAGGGGGTGGGGTGCCAGCCCAAACTATAAGCTTTATCAAAGAGGAAAGTCTTAAGCCTACTCTTACATATGGAGATGGTGTCTGCCTCCCGAACTCAAACTGGCACCTAATTCCACAGGAGAGAAGGCTGTGGCTCCCATTCTACTTTTGGACACTCTAGGAACCACAAGTAACCCTGCATTCTGGGAGGGCAGTGTTCTAGGGGGATAATAAGGTATTATGAGCTCTTTAAGATACGATGGTGCCAGACCATTAAGAGCTTTGTAGGTGAGGAGAAGGATTTTAAATTCTATTCTGGATTTTACAGGGAGCCAGTGCAGAGAAGCTAATAATGGAGAAATATGATCTCTTTTCCTAGTTCTTGTCAGTACACGTGCCGCAGCATTCTGGATCAACTGGAGAGTGTTAAGGAACTTATTGGGGCAGCCTGATAAGGAATTGCAATAGTCCAGCCTAGAAGTAACAAATGCATGGACAAATTTTTCGGCATCATTTTGAGACAGGATGTGCCTGATTTTTGCAATGTTGCGTAGGTGAAAGAAGGCAGTCCTAGAAGTTTGTTTCATGTGGGATTTAAAGAATGGGAAGGTTAGCTATAGGTCTATAGTTGTCTAACCTGGATCAACCCCTGGGCTTTTTAAGAAGATCTTTAATTACAGCTATTTTAAAAGACTGTGGGACATAGCCTGTTAATAAAGATTGATTGATTGATTGATTGATTGATTGATTGATTGATTATATCCAGTAAAGAAGTACATAGGGAACTAAGGGTAAAAGTTCTTTAAGCAGCCTAGTTGGAATGGGGTCTAAGAGACAGGTTGATGGCTTAAATGATGAAATCGTTGAAGTTAGTTGAAGAAGATCGATAGGAGTAAAGCAGTCTTAATATATATCACATTTTACAGCTGTTTCTAAGGTTCCTGTGTTTAAGGATAAATCGTTACCAGTTCACGGCAGGGCATGATGAATTTTGTCCCTAATAATTAGAATTTTATCATTAAAGAAGCTCATGAAGTCGTTACTACTGAGGGCTATAGGAATACATGGCTCAATAGAGCTGTGGCTCTCAGCCTGGCTACAGTGCTGAAAAGAAACCTGGGTTTGTTCTTATTTTCCTCCTATTAATGATGAATAATAGGCTGCTCTGGCATTACAGGGGGCCTTCCTCTATGTTTTAAGACCATCTTGCCAGATTAAACGAGATTCTTCCAGATCAGTGGAACGCCATTTCCTTTCAAGTTTTAGCGATGTTTGCTTTAATTTGCGGGTTTGGGGGTTATACCATGGAGCTAACTTTCTTTTTATTATTTGTTTATTATTCCTCGTTTTATTATCTTCTTTTTTAGAGGAGCGATAGAATCGAGTGTCACTCGCAGTGAGCCTGCAGCATTATAAACAAGATGATCAATTTGGGAGGGACTGAAGTTAGTATAGGAATCCTCTGTCCTCTTGTTATGCAAGAACAAGTTCAAGGGTGTGGTTAAAACAGTGAGTGGATTTATGAACACTGACAGAAGTCACTCAAGAGTTAAACACAGTACTACGGCTATTATTATCAACGTCCACATGAATACTGAAATCACCTTTTTGCAGGTCAGGTGTGAAAGACTAAGAACAAGGCTTTCGAATGAGTTATAATTTAGTTTAGGTTTAGGGTTGATTAATAGGCTTGAGTCGAAGATGGCTGCAACTCCACCTCCTCGGCCGGTGCCTCGAGGAATGTGAGTTTTAATATGACTCGGCGGAGTGGATTCATTTATGCTAACATATTCTTCATGACCCAGCCAGGTTTCAGTAAGAGTCAGTATGATACTCTGATATTAAACTGTTCACTAGTACAGCTTTAGATGACAGAGATCTGATGTTTAAGAGTCCACATTTAATTCTCCTATTTTGTTGTACTATTGCAGTGGTGGTGTTAATTTCATTCAGTTTTTATGTTCAACTCCTCTCCTGTTTACTTTTGATTTTATTAATTTAAGTGGTCGGGGGGCAGACACCGTCACTATGGGGTTTTGGGTGAGTAACTGCTTTAATGGAAGCACAGAGAAGCGTGTAGGACTGCATCACTGCTTCCTGGTCTCAACTCTGCGTTGTCATGGTTTTGGTTCACTAATAAACTCAGATTTCTAGATATGAGAGCTGCTCCATCCAAAGTAGGATGAATGTCGTCTCTCCTAATCAGACCAGGTCTTCCCCAGAAAGTCCACCAGTTATCTACAAAGCCCACATCGTTTGCTGGACACCACCTCAACAGCCAGCGGTGGAATGAAGACATGCGGCTAAACATGTCATTGTTTGTCATGTCATGTCATCCGTTTGGCGTAATCCAAAGATGTTACCATCCACGTGACTAACAGTCTCACTGTATTTACGTTTATCCTTTTCCAGCAGTTTTAAATAGGTTTCAACATCTCCCGCTCTGGCCCCAGGAATACATTTGATTATGGTCGCTGGTGTTGCTAACGTCACGTTTCTCAAAATGGAGCTGCCAATAATCAGAGTTGGTTTCTCGTTGGGTGTGTCACTGAGTGGGGAGAACCTGTTAGAAACATGAAGTGGTTGGTGGTGAACTGTGGGCTTCTGCTTAGGGCTGTGCTATGCTTTCATCGGACAGTCACTCAGCCTCCCTGGTTTCTCGGCTAACAGTAGCTACCTCTGGTTGGTCTGCACCGGCTACTGTGGAGAGGGGAGAGTGAGAGAGAGAAGCCATTGCTAGCTGCTAAGCTAAAGTACGGTATCTAGCAAAACTGACTAGCGTGTAAACAACTGTGGGATTAGCCAGAAAGTTGCTTTAAAAAAAAAAAGGAGAGAGCTATGAGAACTATTGTGCGTTTAAATGTATAGCAGATAATTAGCCGCTGTAATGAAGAATCTAACAGATTTTACTGGGATGAGCTACAGCATCAAAAGACACTACCAGTAACCATGGATGTTTTATTAGAACTGGATACCGGACCCAAAGATGGCAGCCATTCATTCCAATGGAAATTGCTTGCTTCTTGCATACACCAAAAAAAGTTTCTAGCTTCCGTGTTTACTTCCAGGTTGTGCGGCCTACTGAATATGCTCAGTAGTGTTTCTCCCACTGGCCCCGCCCCGAGTTCCCACTCGGCCCAGAGATTTTACATTGTGATGATGTCACAGATTTTTAAATTGCTTTTCTCAGCTCGAGAAATGTTTTACAAACATAAAACCTCCATGGAGCAAAAAATAGTTATAATTGACCTTGTTTGTAATTGAGTTGTCCTCTCAACGCTTTTACAGGCGTCTTTTTTATAATGGTGGCCTATGGGGAAAATGGTTTTTGGACTGCAGGGGATACTTGCAATACTGCAAGTGGCCACTGGAAAAAAATTGGAATCAAGGCTGAGTGGCGGCGCCGTATCCCGGTTTTATTATACATCCATGCCAGTACCACACAAGTCCCAGCAACCGGAAATGACACAGTACGCTTACCGCAGCACGTCAGCACTAGCCTTATTGTGTCATGATTAATGAATGAAACACCTCACTGTGTAATTCAAGACAGTTTAACAGCACCACGAACTACATCCTCCAAAATGATCATAAAATTGAATCAACACCCCTCTAACACAGTTTGAACAAAAACTGAACATTAGGTAGTTTTAGCTAGGTGTACCTGGGGGGAGAAAAAACTGGCACCTGAGTGTATTTGTGAGCTTTTTGTTTTAATATTTGCGCTTTCAGCAGGAACTAATGGGTGTGGGGCTGAGAGTATAGGGAATTCACAAAGTATTGAGAGACAAGCTAACGCATGGTTTTGGTCTTTCCTTGGGATTTGTTGACAGTAAGAAAAATATAGAAAATTGCCATCCTTCAACTTCTTTGAAGTTCTCTTAAGGTTATAAGTGGTTCACAATGTAGTGGAGTATCTATGTATCATTTTTTTAAATTACAAATATGTGACAATGAATTATCTTGCCTAAATTACTGTTAAAATTATTCACATATAATAGTATTTATATCTATAAATGATTTGTGTATAACATAGGTATTTTTAATCATAGTTACTTAATCATTAGCTAAAGACTTAGAAATGGTTATTATTATTATTATTATTATTATTATTATAATAAAGTGTTTCCATATGCTTTTGCTTCTGTGACTGGTGAATAATGTGTTGATGACTTAATCTGTGAATCATGTTTCTTGTGGTTTTCAGGCAGATCAGAGGTTTGTGTGGAATGGGAACCTCCTGAGAGAACTGGCTGCGCAGCCAGAGGTAAAACATATGACTGTTGAGCCATGGCCCATTTGTTTTTCAGTCATGCTAGTGAATGTTTTTGTGCTTACTTTATTTAATTAGAATAACTGTCACTATTTCTCCATAGCTTCATAAGTTTGCACTTCCTGTTGTCCATGGATGTATCCTTTTCACTGAATGTCTAATATTTTCTAATGGCACATGGAGCGTCTTAGCCTCATCCTTAAGATAAGTTCCCGAGCAAATGCCTTTCCTTGACCCTCCTGGTCCAGTCATTGTCATGAAGCCATGTCGTATAAATGGGAAGATCTTTGAGTGGATCCTCATATCCAGGAGAAGCTGCTTCCGAGCTGGTGTCAGATACTACGTTAGAGGTAACAAAAACAAAACAAACCTGAAGCATTGTCTTTGTTGAACTGCACCAAGCAGTGTGGAGTTACATCTTGACTAGTGGAGAGCAAAGGAGCTGATAGCCAACACATTTTCATAAACCGTTATAGTTTAATCTCCGGTGCCTTGTAATGTGTGAGCCTAGATCAGCTTCTGTTGCTCTAATCAACAGTAGCAGAAGGTACCATAGTCTACCTCACTACTGACAGGACTGTTGACAGCTCCTGACTGTTCATGGATGTTTTCTGTTCTGCTGTCTCCGCAGGCATTGACTCTGAAGGCCATGCTGCTAACTTTGTGGAGACTGAGGAGATAGTCTTGTATGAGGGAGCAAAGGCTTCATTTGTACAGGCAAGTGTGAAGCTTATTTGCACCTGGCTTTTTCTGCATCTTTTTTTGTGTGCAACTTTTAGTTCAGATGTTAAAGTATTTGAGAAGTTTGCGAAGTGCAAGACTTCAGAAATTACTTCTTAGACAAACTTTTTTTTCATTCCCAGACACGAGGCTCCATGCCCTTTTACTGGAGTCAGAGGCCCAACCTCAAGTACAAACCTAAACCTATAATCAGCAAAACCACCAATCACGTAAGAGCAGGCATTTTGATGTTTCTGTGTGCTTCTTAAAATAGTGATAGGTGGGAAAATCTGATGCTAACTACTTGAAAAAATTGTATAGATGGATGGTTTCCAGAGGCATTTTGACTCTCAGCTCCTCATCTATGGGAAGCAGACTATTCTGAACCTGGTGAGGACCCCTTTTTCAAGCTTCTTTCATTATTTGTTTAAAAGCAAATATAAGAAAAGACTTATGAGGCCAGTTTGTGTTTACTTGTTTTTCCAGGTGAATCAGAAGGGCTCAGAGAAGCCACTAGAACAGGCCTTTGCCAAGATGGTTTCTGGCATGAACAATGGTATGCTCAAGTAAGTGTCACTCCATGCTTTGTCCAGTATTTATGTTCACTGAGTGTAGTCACTTATAGTGTCATTCAGTGCATTTACATGCACTGTAGTAACCTGGTTACTGTAAATCCGTGTATACATGCAGCAGGTCAATAATCAGATTTCTCCCCTAGCCCTGACCTTATTTTGGAACAGCTGCTTTTCTATTTTTACTGTATTTGTGGTAGAAGACGCTGTCAGTCCAGACCTTTTTGTGTGTGTGTTCTCTCTGTCAGAGCAGACTGACAGTGTAGTGAGCGAAGGACAGACAGACAGAGTGGAGGTTTTCCTCTCAGCACGAATGTGTATAAATGTAACAAATAGTCGAATGATCAGCAGTGGAGACAGACTTATTTAGACTTTTTAGAGGCTACTTTGTATTAGTTTCAGTTTCAGTTGGACTTTAGTAGTTATTTTGTATATGAGAATGCACAATCTCCTTTCATCCACCCCCTCCATTGTTACTTTCCCTGTCTGCAGTCTTTTGTCATGTACATGCTCACTTGTAAAAAGCCAATTAGAAACCCTGTTTCCGGCATGTATGGCAGAGAAATCGGCGTTCTCCAGGAGAAATCTACCTGGGGAAATCGGGTTTCTCTAATACCCTTCCCAAATAAGGGCGACTGGGTCCTTGGGCAAGACTCTGAACCCCAAATTGCTCCCGAGGGCTGTGCCTTCGGTGTGTGAGTGTGTGTGAATGATTAGTTATTTGATGAGCAGTTCTGCCATCCAGTATGAATGTGTGTGAATGGGGTGGATGTGATATGTAGTTGAAGCGCTTTGAGTAGTCGGAAAGACTAGAAAGGCGCTATATAAGTACGGTCCATTTACCGTTTACCTTCCCCGATCGCAGAAACCAGGTTTAAGAAATCAGTTTACTGGAGAAAGCCGGGTGTAACCCGGTTACTCAAATGTATGTAAACGCACAGATTGTATTACTGTCCAGACGTTTTCATTTTCCATTTAGCTCTCCTTGAGAACTATAATGACTACATCTATTTCTGCCACCTCTGTAACAAAGAATTGCTGTCTGATCAGAAAAACTTGATCAAGACATCTCCTAATCTGACTATAGGACTTCCACACAGTGACATTGTCTCCTATGTCCTTAGTTACATGGCCTTCGACTTCCACAAAGAGTGCAGCCACATGAGATGGGACCGTCTCCAGATCTTAGTGGATGCTGTTGCTGAGACACAAGATGAATATGGGTAACTTAACCAGCAGCTGCTCTGGGCTAATATCTAGTTGTGTTGTGGGAGAGTATTCAGACCTTTTTTTCTGTGTGTAGTTACTTCATGGTGAACTCAGAGGGGAAGACGGTGGCTCAGCAGAGAGGAGTCTTCCGTAGTAACTGCATGGACTGCCTGGACAGGACCAACGTCATTCAGAGCCTGCTTGGCCGACGCTCCCTACAGTCTCAGCTTCAGGTATTTTTAACCCCATTACTGCTAGCAAAATAATCTTACAATACCTCACAATGTAGGGTTTATTGGTAATTACAGCCCCTAGGTGCTGCTAGTGTGCTTCAGACTGCTAGTCTTGTTATCATTTTTCCCAACATTCAGGGTTCCTGCTGGTTATTGAATCTCCGTAACATGTTGGAATTCAGAGAGGGAATTTTAGACTGCCACTATTGGGACATTTGATACATTCTCTGGGAAGTTTAGCACAAATTCATCCGCAATGAGAGAAGAGTGCAAATAATTCACTTCACGGTAATATATATGTATGTGTAACACAGTAAAGTGTTAATCCAGTTTACCCGTTTTTTGATAAAACAATCTCAACTAAGGTCCACTCAGTTCTCTATCCAGAGCTTTCAATCATATCCATCAGTGGAAGGAGTGTGTTTAGTTGTCATGTAGATGGATCTATTGATATGTGAGCTCATTAGCTGTTAGGATTTGTCTGAAACATTAAGCATCAAAGTTCATTCTTGACCATGGAAACAGTAGTTTGACAAAACAATGTCAACTCAAGGTCCACTTGCTAGCTTTTTTAAGACCTTTTCTTCATCAGTGGATGGAATGACACTCTTAAACTTAATAACTTAAAACTTAAAACCTGAAAACTTCAAGTTAAAACTTAACTGAGCAAAATCCATCTGCTGATGAAGTGTGTGTGTTTTTGTTGAAAGCTCAGGAAAAAACTCCTAAGTGAACCTTAAGTGGGGATTGTTTTATCAAAAACGGCTAAAATGGATTATCACTTCACTGTGTGACACATATACAGTAGATACATTGGAAAATATATTCTGCCATATTACTGTGAAGTGAATTAGTTGGGACTGATTTGTCATACTACTGTTTCCAATGTCAACAATAAACTGATGCTTAACATTTTAGCCATATTTTGGCAAAAATCAATGGATGTTAGCAAATACAGCACCAGTCAAAAGTTTGGACACACCTTCTCTTTCAATGGTTTTACTTTTTATTATTTTCTACATTATAGATTAATTACTGAAGACATCAAAACTATGAATTAACACATATGGATTCTTCAAAGTAGCCACCTTTTGCCTTGATGACAGCTTTGCACTTTCTGTCAACCAGCTTCATGAGGTAATCACCTGAGATGCTTTTCCAACAGTCTTGAAGGAGTTCCTATATATATTGCAACCAAAAATTGAAATTTAGACCAAAGCACAGATTTTCACTGGTCTAATGGCCATTCCTTGTGTTTCTTGGCCCACGCCATTCTCTTCTCCTTGTTGGTCTCCGTCAGTAGTAGTTTCTTTGCAGCAATTCGACCACGAAGGCCTGATTCACGCAGTCTGCTCCGAACAGTTGATGCTGAGATGCGTCTGCTACTTGAGCTCTGTGAAGCATTTATGTGGGCTCTAACCTGAGGTGCTGCTAATGGGCCATTTCTCAGGCTGGTAACTGTAATGAACTTATCCTCTGCAGCAGAGGTAACTCTTGGTCTTCCTTTCCTGGGGCGGTCCTCATGAGAGCCAGTAAGTAGTAATGATGGACTGTCATTTTTACATTTACTTAGTTTGGCGGTTCTTGCCATAATATGGATTACTACAGTAGTCGGCATTTACTATATACCAACACTACCTTGGCACAACACAACTGATGGTCTCAAACGCATTAAGAAGGCAAGAAATTACACTGATTTACTTCTGACAAGGCACACCTGGTGACAGAAAGTGCAAAGCTGTCATCAAGGCAAAAGGTGGCTTTGAAGAATCTAAAATACAAGACATTTTTTGATTTGTTTAACACTTTTTTGTTTGCTACATAATTCTATGTGTTAATTCATAGTTTTGATGCCTTTAGTATTAATCTATAATGTAGAAAATAATAAAAATAAAGAAAAACCATTGAATGAGAAGGTGTGTCCAAACTTTTGACTGGTACTGTAGGTGGATTGTGCCGATTTTGGGTGGTATATCCCTTTAAATGCATGTTTTCAGCCGACAGGGGAATAAATCACATTTTTGTCATGGATTTGGTCTGTTACTTTGGAGATACAAAAAGGTTATGGAATTTCACATCCTGCTCACATTGAGAGGCTGGAATCTTATTGACCAGTGTATGTATTGTGCCTGTGTGTCCACAGAGGATGGGGATTCTGAATGTGGGTCAGCGGATTGACGAGCAGGCTGAGTTTGAAAAGATCTACAAGAACGGTAATGTCTTGTGTATGTTCGACTGTTAGCATGTGTTGTGTCATTAGTAGAAACTGTAGCCTCTGAGTGTGCCCTCACTGTTCTCTGTGTGTGATCTCTAACCAGCATGGGCTGACAATGCCAATGCATGCGCTGTACAGTACGCAGGAACTGGAGCCTTGAAAACAGACTTCACAAGGTACAGTGCTGTAACATCCTATACCACAAACCAGTTGGCTAATATGTGTGTTGTTTTCTAGAGTCCCCCTGCAGTATTATTATCAGGACAGTTGTTCAATCAAAGTTCATTTCTCTATCAGGACGGGGAAGAGGACCAGGTGGGGGCTGCTGATGGATGGCTGGAACTCTATGATCCGCTACTACAAAAACAACTTCTCTGATGGATTCAGACAGGTATGATATCTATGACATTATTTGTTGTAGATACATCATCATTGAAGAAGTGAGTGCAGTGCCAAAAAAATCAATCAATCTTAATGCCCAATCACAGACTGCTTAGTGATACAGTGGTTCCCAACCAGGGAACCTTGTACCCCGAGGGGTACATCTGCAATTACCAGGGGGTACATGGACAAATTGTGAAGCTCAGCTAATTTGAAAAAATAGAAATTATGATTTGATAATATATATCCACATATTTGTGTTTAGGAGAAAAATCACAATAACTCACAATAACTTACCAAATATGGTAGTGTGCACAAGACATGCCTCAGTTTCCCACCAACCTGAGTCAATTGTAAGTTGATTAAGACTGCGGAAAAACTAGTCAGAAAGAAGACAACAAAAAGCTAAAAGTAAAGATACTGTAAATGGTTGAAACAACCAGTTTCTGTCACTTCTAACGCCACTAGTACATCTGACAGGGCTGTCGGGATAAATCGGACAAAAAAGGTTGGGAACCACTGGCCTAGAGATCTCTGCAGTAGACTAAACTAAACACAAAGCTTCATTGAATTGTATAACAAGCTTTACCCCTTTAACCTTTCATGCTTTGTTGGTTTCAGGATTCCATTGACCTCTTTCTGGGTAACTTTGCTGTCGACGAGTCAGATGGACCCACTCCTCTTCGAGTGCAGAAGGACTGGAAGTTCCTCACGGTCAGTACATGAGGATTTTTCCTGTTATCAGCTGCAGCAGTGAATGTGACTGTTAGTCTTAACCTTTGAATCCTGTTCTTTTTGCAGCTGCCCATCATTATGCTGGTGGCATTTTCCATGTGCATCGTCTGTCTTCTCATGGCTGGTAAGTTCATCTCTGCTCATCAATCTACACTCATATCATCTATGTTGGTTCAAGCCAGCACTGCTGAAATCTTATTCTGTGAACAATTCATTTAAAGCTACGGGAAATTCATATTTGTGAATTTGTGATTAAATAGGTTAATAGCTTAATTGTGTTGGTGGCTTTGCTATTAGCTCATAGAAATGCTACTAATAGCTAATACATTAATAATTATTTCTTCCCCGGTGATTTTGTCACTTTAATTTATCTCCTCCTTAAAATGTTCTGAACAGTTGTGAACATAGTTTTGTAGTTTTCTAATGATTTTTGTGTAGTGCTGAATAACGCGAGGACTACTACTACAGGAGAAAACCTGTCAATTTTTTCACTTTAAAAATTCCAGCAACATAATGGTTCAGTATGCTTGAAAAGCACTAGTGCGTATGATGTGTTGTCCAACCACATCCAAAGGCAAAAGTGTTTTTACCCTTTCTGAATGACCACACTCAAAGGCGGAGTGCAGTCTGACGCCGGGGACACACAGGAGGCGCGAGCGCCGCAAAACGCTGCGATAGGTCATTTCTCGCGCGAGCAGTAGCTGGCTGTTCACAGCAGAAGCTGCTGTGTGTGGTCTTTGCCCTGACGTGCTGCGGTAAGCGTATTGTCTCAATTACGGTTGCCGGGGCTTGTCTGTTACTGGTAGCGTATCTTTGCTACTCTAGCTCAACCCTGCTAATTTTTGTTGGATTCTTCATTACATTTGCTAATTATCTGCTATACATTTAAACGTACACTAGTTCTGCTCAAGCACTCACATCTCTCTCTCTCTTTTAGCGACTTTCTCTCTAATCCTACAGTTGTTTACACACTATTCAGTTCTGCAGGTTACCATACTTTAGCTTAGCAGCTAGCGATGGCTTCTCCCTCTCCTGTCTTACTCGGTGTGTCAGATGTTTAGCTATTCCTCTGCCTCCTTTAGTGATAATGGTACATGAAATAAATAGTTTATTTGTCGCATTGGAGGCGAGGCTTAGTGAATTGGAAACGTGGCTCTGCACCATGGGAACTCAATCATTAGCTGCTGTAGTTAGCCAGCCCCCAGTAGCCGGTGCGGACCGACCAGAGGTAGCTCCTGTTAGCCGTCTCTGAAACCAGGGAGGCTGGGTGCCTGTCCGAAGGAAGCACAGCCCTAAGCAGAAGCCCACGGTTCACCACCAACCTGTTCACGTTTCTGACAAGTTCTCCCCACTCAGCGACACACCCGCTGAGAAACCAACTGATTATTGGCTGCTCCATTTTGAGAAACATGAAGTTAGCGACTCCAGCGACCAGAGTCAGATGTATTCCTGGGCCAGAGCGGGAGACGCTGAATCCTATTTAAAACTGCCGGCTAAGGATAAACGTAAATACAGTAAGACTGTTATTCACGTCGGCAGAAACGACTCCTGATTACGCCAATCAGAGGTCACTAAAGTTATTGTTGAGTCAGTGTGTACACATGCAAAGACAGTGTCGGACTCCATAGTTTTCTCTGGGCCCCTGCCAAACCTGACCAGTGATGACATGTTTAGCCGCATGTCTTCATTCCACGCTGGCTGTCGAGGTGGTGTCCAGCAAACGATGTGGGCTTTGTAGATAACTGGTGGACTTTCTGGGGAAGACCTGGTCTGATTAGGAGAGACGGCATTCATCCCACTTTGGATGGAGCAGCTCTCATATCTAGAAATCTGACTGAGTTTATTAGTGGACCAAACCTTCACTGTTGGCGTGGTGTTTTGGGGTGATGGGCAGTGCCATTTCTCCTCCAAACACAGCGTGTATTATGGCATCCAAAGAGTTCAGTTTTGGTCTCATCTGACCAGACTTTATCCTCCCAGCATGTCACAGGCTTGTCCAAATGTTGTGCAGCAAACTTTAAACAAGCTTCAACATGCTTTTTCTTCAGTAATGGAGTCTTGCTGCGTGGTGAGCGTGCATACAGGTCATGGCGGCTGAGTGCATTATCGTTTTCTTTGAAACAGTTGTACCTGCTAATTCCAGGTCCTTCTGAAGCTGTCCACAAGTGGCCCTTGGCTCTTGAACGAGTCTTCTGATAATTCTTCACTCCTCTGTCAGAAATCTTGCAGGAGCACCTGGTCGTGGCCGGTTTATGGTGAAATGATGTTCTTTCCATTTCCGGATTATGGCCCCAACAGTGCTCACTGGAACATTCAGAAGTTTTGAAATCCTTCTGTAACCAATGCCATCAGTATGTTTTGTAACAATAAGGTTGCAAAGGTCTTGAGAGAGCTCTTTGCTTTTACCCATCATGAGATGTTTCTTCTGTGACGCCTTTTTATAGGCCATCAGTTGGGACTGAACCAGCTGATATTAATTTGCACTGACAAGGGGCAGGACTGCTTTCTAATTACTGACTGTCTTGGCTGTCCAGGCCTTTTTGCACCTCCCTTTCTTCATGTGTTCAATACTTTTTCCCTGTGTCATTTAACATTATAACACATAACTTAATTTATGGACATCTATGGTTTGATTTCTTTGCATGTGTGGATTGCATGGGTTGTTACAACATCTGGTGAAAATTTCATGTCAGTAGCACCTTTAGAAGTATACTTACTGAGAGAAATGGTGACGTGTTCAATACTTATTTCACCCGCTGTAAGTGTCGATGTACTCAGAAGAAAGCAAAAATTCAAACTTCTAACTGCTAAACACACACTTCCTCGAAATGCTCTGTTGTGCTTGCTAGGATTATACCAATTTATTGTTAATGCAACCCCTGTAGTCTGCTTAGTGGTCACAGGGAAATGAGTATTGGACCGGTGTCAGGCTCAGGTTGAGGATGAGTGAAAGACAAACATCAGTAGCTGGAGCCAGAGGGTAGGTTCAGTGTGGCAAACTGTAAAATATTAGACCACAACTGAAGACGGCATTACTACCTCTCAGTAAACAATAGAATACCTTATTTAGCACGCTCAATTAGTTTCACAGTATGCTTAAACATAAACCATATTCATACACAATATTCAAGTATTTAGAACATAATTATAACAATTTAAAAACGTAGGCCACTTCAACTTTGTCAATGTCCTTAATAAGGAAGTGTTCCTGGTCAACAGCACCGGTGGCGGTCGTTGTTAACCCGGGCCCCGACCGATCCGGTATGGAAGTCATTTTCACGATTCGCATTTTTAATTTGGCATGTGTTTTACGTCGGATACCCTTCCTGACACAACCCTCTGCATTTATCCAGACTTGGGACTGGCACAAGAAGACACTGGCTTGTGCCCCCTTGTGGTTGCATTAAGCATGACAAAGTTCAGTTGCTGCATTATGTGTTTCCTCAGTAGTTTAGTGAGCCGCAGATCCATTCTTAGTTCTGAGATCAGTAATAGTTCTGGGTGCACCTGATGATGATGATAACAGCAAAGGGAATGTGGGGCTTGTGACAGTCCCACCACACTGCTGTGGTCAAAATGAGGGAATGAAGGAAGAGATGATTTCCTCCTCGGGAATGAGGGGTGACGAGGTTCATTGGTGGCTCACCATCTCCTTCGTCAAGGACAGAATCCAGGCACTTCAGGGGACCTCAAAACCTGTCAGCAGCAGGAGTATTACTTTCAAGTTTCAACTATATATGGCCATAATGGACTAACGCGTCATCAAAATTTTCAGTATGCTACTTTAACACCATCGCAATTATATGAATTAAACCAGTTTTAAACTGTCCAGCATCTTGTATGAAATATATTTTGTTTTCCTAACATCAATCATGAATTATGATTTTTAATATTTTAACCATGGCTTTTTAAAAATATTTTACCAATACAACTTGAACTGATGTATAGTAAACAGTGTTCATTTCTTACACAACTCACATTTTTGTAATGAATGTCACATTTACATGCCTATATTTTTCACCTTCTCTCCTATGCACAAATGAAACAGTTTTAACACTGGCAGTACGTAACTAGAACAGCTAGCGCACAGATCTTAACATAATTCTGCAATAGTGTAAAAGTACTCAAATTAGCAGCTAAATAAAATAAATTAACTACAATGTACATTCCTATCACACACCGACTATGGTAGCTAGCTTAGCTTAGCTAAAGATTCACTTACCAAGACGTTGCAGAAAAAGTCACGAACCCACGGCACACAGGTCCCTGGATCGCCTCGTCACTATTCTTGTCTGTTCTCCTCGGTGTTGCTTGGTTTTACATACAAATTCATAAATGTTATATATATTTTTAGCTTCAACTGAATTTCTTGCTCTCTCTGCGCTCTGTTTTTGCATCTGCTCTCGTTATCTTTTTTCCTTTCCGCGGGAGCGTAGTGTCAAACCTGCTACCGGGATGGGGACTTAACTTAGTTCTTCCAACAGGTAACTTTCACTCTGCCATCTAACCAATAAGAGACCAAATGTAAACGAAATACAGACAGGCAGATATACGAGTTAAACAATTCTCTACATAATACTTAAAATAAAATACAGGTATGTAACATTTTCTCTACTTGGTTACATTAACAAAAATTAAACCTGGGTCGCTAATTAGGTAACCAGATGCACAAATATATTTTATTTTCTCAGTAAGCTACATTTATTAGGTCTACTGACCTTTTAGTTTGATTCCTGGAGGGAGGATGAAGAACGATTAGGCTATATGATGATGATGATGATGATGATGGTTGCATGTGGCTTCGGGCCGGATTTCTATCCAAAGCTAAAGGCATAAGCTTTAGACCAAACGCTTGGACAGTTATTTGTGGAATTTCAGTCATTCCAACCACTGAACACTAAATTAAAGGATATTAATAGCATTTGCACTATTATTGGCATGTGAAAGAATTTGATTAAATTGGAAATCATTGTATCATTATGTTTTGAAAGGGGTTCATGGTCATTCATTAGTCAATTAAAATTGATGGGAGGGAATGAAGGTTTGAGGGTAATGGCATAAAGAGATCAGTAGGTTGATGGGTTTAACAGAAACTTTAAAAAAATAAATATATATATCATTATGTGTGTGAGATGGATGAGTGGAAACTACGGCTGAAATACTTCCTGTGTAGACAGGCCTCTAGCTGAAGAGCTTCAGAGGACGGGCTCTCACTGTGGTTTTGAAACCCAGCATAAATGACTGCTATTTGTCTTCCAGGCGACACATGGACAGAGACCCTGGCTTACGTGATGTTCTGGGGGGCTGCTAGCGCGATTACAGCCACTATCATCCTGTTTAACGGACAAGACTTTGTGGACGCCCCCAAACTGGTTCACAAGGAGAAGATGGACTGAGTGTGTGTGTGTGTGTGTGTGTGTGTGTGTGTGTGTGTGTGTGTGTGTGTGTGTGGAGTAGCTGCGCCCAGCAGTCTCATATACCTCGTCATCTTTACTTATTCTTCCCCAGGTCTGGACTCTAGACTGATCTGCCGCCTCCGTACTGCCCTCCGGACTTTATCATCCAAAACCATTTTTCTGTCATTTGTCTCCAACATATTTTACCTTCTTCAGTTGTAATGCACACATTCCTTCACATGGTTTACATTTAATTTCCTGTATTCCTCCTACTGTATTTTAGGTTCTTCTACTAACATTTTTCTAAGAAAGAGAGAAATCAAATTGTCTTTCATTTCTAACAAGCATTTTTCCATTGTGCTTTATTACACACCTTTTAGTTAAAGGCCCTGCACACCCACACAGGTGTTTTCAATTACTCTGGCTGATTAGACCTTCAGTCACATCAGTTTGTGCTACAAATTACATGATGTCACCAAAGTCATACATACTAATTAAAATGATTAAGGTTGTAAGGTGCTACAGGTACAACAAAACCAACAGAAGGGTGAGGGAGCTGTCATGTGAGTGGAGTTTGTACATGTACACTGTCCTGAGAAGAGGTCTAACTAAGCAACACAAGTTAAAACACCTGTGTGGGTGGACCTTGGGTGTATAGGGGCTTTAAAGCTGCATTCATTATAATTTTTTTACCACTTGTGAGCAGCGCAACAAGCTGAAAACCGTATCTGACATATTGTCACCGTATAAAGTTGATGTGGCGAACGTGTTAGCAAACAGTCACCAGCTTTGTTCATTTGGACTTGGGCAGTTAGTGTACCGGGGGTTAGCAGAGCTTTTTCATTGCAAACAACTGCCTGCTGCTGGAAATGAGTTTGATAAGAACCATAAAACCAAAACAATGAGCTGAAAGAAGCTAAAAAGCTCTGCAGTGCTTCAGAGGTGATAATTCTCTGTGGGTTCATCACTACAGAGGATCCCTTTCACATTGCTCAGTCATTTGATCCATTATTAATATAAAAATATTGATTAGTGCAGCTTATAAAATACTTAATGCAATTGTATTCATTCCAAACAGAGGATTTATTACTGCCAATTAACCCTGAAGAGTCACATTCAAAGATGTGGCACTGAAGCATGCACATATTGAAACATATATGATGTAGCTAACTGATGAAGAGAGCACTCTATACAGTATATACCTGTTGAGTTTTGAATGTAACAAGCCTTACAAACTTGCGTATAAAACATAAATATTTGGCTAATCTGTAACAGGAGTGAACAATATGTCTTCCTATTAAGCGAACTTAGGAGAGTATCTATGATGACTTTGCACTTTGGAGAATGATGAAATGTGCTGCCTGCATACAGCTGTCAGTGATTTATCTATTTGTATTGAGAGTTAGTTGAGTGTCTGTGGTTGCTAGCTCTTTCTCAGCCCAAATTAGTTTTCAATTTGTTGATTGAAATAGATCTGGTGTTCTCATTTAGGTTTTTTTTTTTTGATGACTGGTGGAGAAACAGTTGACCAATTTAGAGCTTTGTAGGGAGGATTAAGAATGAGGAAGTAATCTTCCTACATCTCTAGTTAGCTACTTAGCTACATCCATGAAAAATGGCAACAGGAAAACAGCCGGAACAATGTCAGCATTCATGGATGAGATCAGCACAGCCGTACAGGTTGTTGTACGTCTCCTCACAGACAGCTATGTAGGAAGATAACATCCCCATTCTTAATACCGCCTCCAAAGCTCTGGTTAGTTGATTGTTTCTCAACCCGCAGGAAATACTAGTCAATGAGCACAACACCAGACCTGTTTGAATCTCTGAACAAATCCGAGATGTGAGCAGTTAATCAGTGGGCTGGAACCAGGCTAATTTGTTTGTAGATTTTTTATTTTTTTTTGACTGCACCAGTTTTGACTGGAATTGTCTGTGTAGCCTTAGGCCTGTTCATCTCAGTGTCCCTGGTTTGGTCCATGGCAGCATGCGTTGCTGTCTGCCACAGTGTCTTTTTTGATAATACGACTGGGGCAAGCCAGAGTTAGAACGTTTCAAATTCTACACATTGTGGCTTTAATTCTAGTCTTCTCTCGAGATAGCAGATGTAGTTTTGTGGTCATCGGGACTTTGATGTCTCATTATGTCGAGTAAACAGGCTTTAGTACTTTATGGTCTGTCCATGTGGGTTTCATTATTCATCATTCCTCTTATTTTTGAAAGAAAGGGGTGTCCCCAGAAGATCACAGACTGAGGTGGAAGGAAGAAGGCCTACACATAATGTTACTATTATGACCACCATTTGATGTCTTTTATATTACAAGATAATTCATTCAATTCCCTGTTATAGCAGTCTTAAAAAGTTATAGAAGCACCTCAAAAACATAGTGTGTTACTGTATCTTTATTATTTACAATAATTAAATTGGGATCTCCGACCTAAAAACTTATTAGTAACCACGGATGCTCTTCCAGGCTTCCATAGTCTACCATGCACCTGTTCATTCACGTTTTCAGTCTGGTTCAGTTTGCTTGCTCACAGAGGTCTAGAAGAGAATTAGTCCAAATTGGGCTTTGAAACCTTCCTCCGTTGTTGATTTAAGATGTACTATAGCTTTAGTGGAATTGGTCACCATACTTTCTTGTTCTGTGTATGATTTCACATACAAGCTGTGTGGTGGTAGCTTTAGATTATATGTTTAGATTAATCCTGCAAACATTATGTGATGTGGCAGATCGTACCAACAAGTAGTAAAAGCCATTGGGTGAGTGATTGATTGGGTTTCAAACATTTATCTAACTGTACTCTGATCATGCTAGCTTTTCGAAGAGTCTAATCTTGATCTGAACTATGTAATTTTGTGTGACGGTATACGTCGAGGTCCACGCACTTACACTTGTAACAAGATTACTTAAAATCATCCTATGAGACTTCAGGTACTTACTAGACTTTCAACTGCATCTTATGGTCTTCATCAGCAAATGGAGTTGTATGCTCAGTTGTTGTGGAGTTGCTAGTAAGCTACAGTAGTTAGTGGACCTTGAATAAAGATTTTTTTGTCACACACTCACTTTCATATGTACTTTGTGCAGTGTAGGTGAAATGTGTCTCGTGGACATATCCTTGTAATACCTGTACATTTTAAAATGAGATTTGTATTTACACATGTAATTTGTGGATGGAAGTGATTGTTTTATCTAGACAAGCAGTGACAGTCAGTCAGCAGCACCTTATTTGAAGAATGTTTGGACATTGTACCTTAATATCATTATATTAAGAAAAGTAAAAGATCAAATATTTTCTTTCCATCATGTACAGCTGCAGGTTTAAAGTTGTCCGAAGGTTCCACAGTTATACAGTATACTTTGATTTGTGTTTGGATGTGATTATATCTCTTCTGTGGTTTTTGCAAATGTTTTGCTTATAAACATAATAATAGAGCCAATAACATGGTGTATTATGATATGTGTGTGTGGTAACATGACTTGCAAACTTTACTGTACTACAACAACACATTGTATTCATTTGGAACCAGGGCCTTAGCTTCCTTCCAGGACACTGAGGTCATGTTCTTTTTTATTTTTTCTGTGAATTTGGGGGCAAGTTCATTCTTCATTTTTCTTCATAAATATTCAAGTTTATAAAATGAAACACTTTCAACATCTGTTTGCAATTTGTACTTCAGACAATAAAAAAATTGGTGCAAAGTGTAATGCACACAAACACACATATTTTGAGTTCCAAGGTTACGATTTGTGTTACGAGTTTGCAAATGATGTCACAACCCCATGCAGTACAGCCGGTGTTGGTGTTTTTATGTCTGTCTGAGGTATTGGAAGCCACAATCAGTTATTTAGTTTGTGGTAGAACATATAAATGATCTTGTGTTTCTCCTCAGCAGTCAATTCTTTCCTTCCAGAATCATCCAGTAGTTTAAGTAATTGTCAATACACTCCAGTGAACACACACAGATAGCCATTATGGCACCATTGCTCTTTTAGCATAACATAAACAATATTAATGTACGTTCACCATCAGGTCCACAACCATGTAACTACCATAGAGGACACTGAGGCCAAATCTGACCCCACAGTTGAATCAACACCTCTCTCAAACAGTTTCAACAACAGCTGAATATTGGAACTGTTAGAAAGGTAGGATTTATTGCTGGGCTGTTTTATTTGACAACATTAGTTTTAAATAGGTATACCCAAGACAGTGGCAACTGACTGTATTTAATTGAACTTATTTTAGGGCAATAGGTAAATAAAGGATTCACTATTTCCCCATCAGAATTATATTTATATATATATATATATATATATATATTTATATTTATATATATATTTATATATATTTATATTTATATATATATTTATATATATTTATATATATATATATATATATATATATATATATATATATATATATATATATATATATATATATTTATATATATTTATATATTTATATATATTTATATATATATTTATGTCTGATTCTTCCAGGTTTCGCCATTTCCTTTCAAGTTTGCTTTAATTTGTGGGTTTGGGCGTTATACCATGGAGCTAACCTTTGTTTTATTATCTTCTTTTTTAGAGGAGCGATAGAATTGAGTGTCGTTCGCAGTGAGCCTGCAGCACTGTCAACAAGATGGTTTTGGGAGGGGCTGAAATTAGCAGGAGGTCCTCTGTTATATTGAGACATAACATTGAATTAAATGCAGATGGGATCGCTTCCTTGAATCTAGCCACAGCAATATCAGATGGACATCTAGAGTAAGAATTTTTGCCTAATGGCGTGTAGTCCAGTAATAGCAGTTCAAAACTTATTAAATAATGGTCCGATAAAGAAGGATTCTGTGGAAAGACTATTAAATGTTCAATTTCAATGCCATATTCCAGAACAAGGTCGAGGGTGTGGTTAAAACAGTGAGTGGGTTTATGTACACTAAGACAGAAGCCAATCTAATCTAATAATGAGATAAACGCAGTACTAAGGCTTTAATTTTCAACGTCCACATGAATATTGAAATCACCTACAATAATTACTGTTTTAAGGACTAAACTTGATTAAAAAAAAATTCTGAATAAGGACAAGGAGCGTGGTACACTATAATAAATAGAATTGGCTGACATGTTTTCCAGGTCGGGTGTGAAAGACAACAAGGCTTTCGAATGAGTTATAATTTAGTTTAGGTTTAGGGTTGATTAACAGGACATGACTGGGTGGAGTGGATTCAGTTAGGCTAACATATTCTTCATGACCCAGCCAGGTTTCAGTAAGATAAAATAAGTCAGTGTGATACTCTGATATTAAACTGTTCACCAGTACAGCTTTAGATCTGATGTAGGACTGTAACTCTGCCTCCTGGTCTCAACTCTGGGTTGTCATGGTTTTGGTCCACTAATAAACTCAGTCAGATTTCTAGATATGAGAGCTGCTCCATCCAAAGTGGGATGAATGCCGTCTCTCCTAATCAGACCAGGTCTTCCCCAGAAAGTCCACCAGTTATCTACAAAGCCCACATCGTTTGCTGGACACCACCTCGACAGCCAGCGTGGAATGAAGACATGCGGCTAAACATGTCATCACTGGTCAGGTTTGGCAGGGAGAAAACTATGGAGTCCGACACTGTCTTTGCATGTGTACACACTGACTCAACAATAACTTTAGTGACCTCTGATTGGCGTAATCAGGAGTCGTTTCTGCCGACGTGAATAACAGTCTTACTGTATTTACGTTTATCCTTAGCCGGCAGTTTTAAATAGGATTCAGCGTCTCCCGCTCTGGCCCAGGAATACATCTGACTCTGGTCGCTGGAGTCGCTAACTTCACGTTTCTCAAAATGGAGCTGCCAATAATCAGTGTTGGTTTCTCAGCAGGTGTGTCGCTGAGTGGGGAGAACTTGTTAGAAACGTGAACAGGTTGGTGGTGAACCGTGGGCTTCTGCTTAGGGCTGTGCTTCCTTCGGACAGGCACCCAGCCTCCCTGGTTTCAGAGACGGCTAACAGGAGCTACCTCTGGTCGGTCCGCACCGGCTACTGGGGGCTGGCTAACTACAGCAGTTAATGATTGAGTTCCCATGGTGCAGAGCCACGTTTCCAATTCACTAAGCCTCGCCTCCAATGCGACAAATAAACTATTTATTTCATGTACCATTATCACTAAAGGAGGCAGAGGAATAGCTAAACATCTGACACACCGAGTAAGACAGGAGAGGGAGAAGCCATCGCTAGCTGCTAAGCTAAAGTATGGTAACCTGCAGAACTGAATAGTGTGTAAACAACTGTAGGATTAGAGAGAAAGTCGCTAAAAGAAGGAGCGATCTTGAGCAGAACTAGTGTACGTTTAAATTTATAGCAGATAGTTAATCACTATAATGAAGAATCGAACAAAATTAACTGATGAGCTAGAGCTGCAGAAATACGCTACTAGTAAAACACAAACACCGGTGACCGCAGCACGTCAGCTCCTACCCAAATACCTGGGAATCAAAGATCTTGGATGGGAAGAAGTTAAGAAAATGTTAAATGGAGGGACGTCTAGCTCACAATCACAATCATGGGGTGGTGGATCATCATGGCATTAATTACAATGGAATGCAAGAAGCCTTATTGCAAATGGTCAGGAATTTAAAAAAAAAGTTTCAAATCTACAAGATAAACCTGATATAATGTGCATACAAGAAACATGGCTGAGACCACAGTGGGATTTCATAATATGGGGTTATATACAGCAATTAGGAATGATGGGAAGATTGGGAAAGGTGGTGGTATGGCAACATTTGCGTAGGAGGGGACGAGGTTTAATCTGATTCATTTAGGGAAAGAACACAAATCAATAATGGTCAAGATCTGGGCAGGAAAGGATGAATTAGCAATAATTCATTACTATAACCCATGTAATAGGCTGTGCCTTGATATATCGGACATTGTGGGTGGGCAGGTGCAGGGCATGGTGGTGTGGTGTGGAGACTTCAACACACATAACACACTGTGGGGGAGTAAGAAAACGGAGGCAAATGGTTTAATCACAGAGGAATTCATAGAGGAGAAGGGATTAGTATGTGTGAATGGTGGGAGAGGTACTAGGTATAACAGTGCTCTAAACAAGGAAAGTGCAATCGCTCTAACACTACAGTCTAATGGAATAGCGGCTATCTCAACCTGGGAGGTGTTTAGTACGTCACCGGTGGGCAGGGATCATTATCCTGTCAGAATTAAGGTTAGTACACCAAGAAGAGGAACTGGAGATACCAAGATGGAAATCAGACAAAGCAAACTGGGACACATTTCAAGCACTGAGTATGGGAAGGTGTGAACTTTTACTTAGAGAACATATATCAGATGGGGATGAATTCAATAAAAGGTTGGTTGCAGTCATCATACAGTCGGCAGAGGAAACAATAGCGAAGGGTGCAGGGAGCAGAGGTAAGAGTGTACCGCGGTGGCATGAAGACTGTAGGAAAGCTGTAAAAAGAAGGAATGGGGCATTCAGACAGTTAAAAACATCAGTCATCAGAAACATCAGTACAAAAGATCACAGGCAGTAGTTTGGAGTATAAGAACAACTCAACATACATACTGGAAGCAATATTGTAATAGGACAGGGAGAGACACAGCTGTCTGATACATGGGGAAGGATCAGAAGAATGAGTGGAATTAGGAGAAACTAAATAATACCGGTGTTGCTAAGTAGCAACAAAACAGCAGTCAGCAATGAAAAGGCAGAACTTCTGGCACAAACATTAGCCAAAGTTCAGTTCAGCAAATGTATCAGTAAGAGCTAGACAGTGTAGGGACAATATTCTTCGCAGAATACAGAATACATAGGTAAATGTTTAAAAAACTACCACAGGAGAACGTTTAGACATGCCTTTCAGTTGGTTTGAAGTAAAGAGGGCCATGTGTCTTAAAGACAAAGCAATCAGCACCAGGAAAAGATGTTTGCTGCAGGATGTTAGCTCATATGGAAGACAGTGCACTCCTTGTAGTATTAAGACTGTTTAAAAAAGTTTGGGACACAGGAAAAATTCCAGTTGCATGGAAACAGTCAATCAGTTTTGAAACCCGGTAAAGACCCATCAGACCCCTCAAACTGTAGACCAATAGCACTTACTTCACAACTGGGGAAAACTATGGAGCAATGGTAACGGAGAGGCTAACATTTTGTAGAAAGTGGAGAATTGTTTTCTCCTTTTCGTAAAGGAAGAAATATAATGGACTCTATCTTCTGCCTAGAGTCAGATATTAGGAAAGCCCAAACAAACAGGGAAATGGTGAAAAAAAGCGTACGATATGTTGTGGAAGGAAGGACTACTTATCAAATGAAGTAAGGTTGGGGGGTGGCAGGCAATATAACTGGGTGCTGGACGTCCCATTTGGCAGGACAATAGAGGTAAGAGTAGGTACAGACTCAAGAGTATATAGAGCTGAGAATGGAACCAGGGCACTCCAGTGTTTAACATCATGATTCATGATATCAAGTCGAGAACGGGATAGGGAGGTCGCTGTTTGCGGATGACGGGGCCTTGTGGGTAAGGCAGGCTGCAGATGCGGTGGTGGAGCAGTGGGCGAATAAGTGGGGTTTAAGTTATCCGTAGCAAAGACACAAGTGATGTGTTTTTCTAGACGCCATAAAGCAATATCCTTGAAACTATATGGCCAAAGACTTGAGCAGGTGAATGTGATTCGGCTTCTAGGAGTGTTGTTTGATGGAAAGCTGACTTGGAGGCAGCACATCGATGAAGTAAAGGACAAGTGTCAAAAGGTCAACACTCTCTTAAGAAGCCTGTCAGGACGAGGTGGGGAGCAACCAGAGCATCATCGGTGAACGTATACCAGGCCCTGGTGAGAGCTACAGTGGATCATGGATGTGTAGCTTATATGTCGGCAGGAGAGAGTCACCTTTATACGCTGGATGTGGAGCAGGCGCAAGGACTAAGAATATGCAGTGGAGCATTTACATCCTCTCCAGCAGCCGCCATACAAGTTGAAATGGGAGAAATGTCATTATGGACAATACAGTCCAGCAGTCCCATCTTCAGCTATTCCTCCCCGGCTATGTGTGATGCCAATAGTAGATTTTAATATACAGCAACTGAGGAAGAAATCTGAACAGGGATCAGCTGGGAGGACAGCACAAACTTACTCTGAGCAGCACTTTGCAGATAAGTTGGTGTTATTTCCAGAAGGTTCAAAAGGCCCTGAGACTGGACGTGCAGGAGCTGCAGTGTTCATACCACAGTGTGAAGGAGCTGTCAGGAAAACAACCACTGATCACTGATCAGTATACACAGCTGAGCTCCTAGCTCTTTTGCTAGCTTTGCAATGGTTAGAAGAAAACAACACAAATAATGCACTAGTTGCATCTGATAGTTGGGCAGCACTCACAAGTATTACATCTGTGAAATCAAGCAGACAAGACCTTCTGTTTGAAATCCAGCGTTTAATATCCAGACTGCACAACAAGGGTCTGACGGCTCGCTTCGTTTGGGTCGCTGCTCATGTGGGAGTAGATGGTGATACACTGGCCCAGCAAACACTCCGATCACAAACAGTAAACATGAAAATTCCACTTTGTAAAGCTGAGGGTAAAACAATTATAAAGAGACAAATGCAAAAAGTATGGCAACAACACTGGGACATAAACGATACAGGAAGACATCTTTATCATCTTTAACATCCAGAAACAGGCTGTCCATACATACAGTCACCCGATTAAATACCTGAAGGAAACAGGGTGGATAGAGAGAACTACATTTTCTGTTTTGTTTTGTTCTATTTTTTGTCTTTTATGTGTCTGCCGATCTACTGTGCCTCAAAATAAAGGAAGAAGAAGAAGAAGAAGAAGAAGAAGAAGAAGAAGAACAACAACAACAACAACAACAACAACAACAACAACAACAACAACAACTCCTCCTCCTCCTCCTCAAGGGGACAAGGACGTAACTATGTGTTGAGTGACGCAAGGACGTAACTATGTGTTGAGTGACGCAAGGACGTAATGTTGGTAGTTTCCTTCTCTACTACTCTGCTAGTTAGCATGTGCACGTTTGAAGGTGCAGCTTAATTTACAACTTACATTCTCTGTAAATACATATTGGAATATTCACAGCTTCGGCAACACCATGAGCACGTTATGGATGGGGAACGTGAGTTAATTCCAATTCCTTTTACTGCGATAAGTCATTTAATGTAACCACCGTGTTAGCTATCTCAACAAAAGCCCCAGACGCTGTATGCGTGGACTGCAATTCAAAGCTAGCACTTTAATGCTGCCTAGTTTGTCGGACAACACTGTATCGAGCAGCTGAAACACGACTGATTAATTTAGGCTGTTCGGACATTAGTAAGACAACACGGACCGTTAGCGCTCCGCTCCAGTGGCTGAGCTGTAATGGAGTCTGCCATCAGCTACACGAGGATGAATCAGTTTAAAGGGAACGTTAAGGAAAACTTGTGAAAATAGACCACATCAGACCAGGTCTACATTAAACCTTACTGTACTTACATTTGTCAAACCCGGAATAGATTAACATTTCCCTTTCAGATTTGTGAAACATTTATTCTATTTGGCAAAAGAGTGTTCACATCTTTTTCTCCATTCAGATCACTCCAGACCAGGTGCTGGGGTGCACCAGTGGACTTAGATTTGTCCAACCTGGAACAGATTATCATGGAGACGCTCAAAAGTGTTTAAAACACCTTTTAAGATTCGTGAGACTTTTATTCTTTTTGTGAAAACAGTGTTTTTTATATAGCTCAGCCTGATATCGTCTGGATGGAGAAAAATCTGTGACACTACCCTTTTCTGTTTTTATACAGAGTGTAAAGATTTCTCAAATCTGAAGTGGCCTTTAACAGTGTTCTTATGATGAAGTAGTGTAATGATGGAGAATCGGCCAATCGCTTTAACTTCCCCCTTAACTTACAAATGGGAATTTGTGAACTTCAGCCTTGTTTTAACCACATTACCGCTGCGGAATGATTCCTGAGCATGTTTTCCTGTTGCTCTGTAGCTGGAGGCCTACATGGACGAGAAGTTTATCACCAGGGCCTTTGCCACCATGGGTGAGCAGGTGATTAATGTGCGAATCATACGCAACAAGATGACAGGGTGAGAACGAAATTCACAAGCAGTTGTCCTTTTTGCAGATGCTCTATTCTGACATTAAACAGTGTGTTGTCACCTAGGGGTGCTCTGGGTTACTGTTTTGTGGAAATGACAGATGAGGCCACAGCCGAGAGGTGTCTCCGCAAAATCAACGGAAAAGCCTTACCAGGAGCGAATCCGGTATGGAGAGCATTTATTATTCGCAGTAGCAGCGAGTTTGGTTTTTGTCTCTCAGTTGATGGAGACTTCTGAGAAAAGGCACGGTGTTTACTTTAATGTCTCTTTCTCACAGCCCACAAGATTCAAGTTAAACCGAGCCACCTTTGGGAAACAAGACAGTGGGTGAGTCCAAATGGAGAAGCAGGATATGACTTTCACATTAAGACTTTCATTGACGCATCAGATGTTTTCTTAGCTGCACTGTAAAAAAACCCCAGCCTGTTTTGTCTTCTTGTTGTAGTCAGATGTATTCTCTGTTTGTGGGAGATCTAACTCCAGAGGTGGATGATGGGATGCTTTATGAGTTCTTTTACAACCGCTACCCTTCCTGTCGTGGTGGAAAAGTGGTGCTGGACAGCATGGGCAACTCCAAGTGAGTATTAACATGTCACCGCACAATATCACAATATGGAGAAAATATGTAACAAATTTGTATGTATGTATGTATATGTGTACATATACAGACGGGGGACAAATGAAAGGAAAAACCTGAATAAAAGAGTGGAGAAACATATCAAATGCAGAGGCTTCTGTGCAGCAGGGCTCACTGAATGGATTTGTTGCAGCCTTCATCCGCCTTCACAGCCATTGAGTTCGAAGTAACTTCGTTCGCCTGGTCCGCCATTGAGGTCTTGAAGGTTGGTATGCAACCCTACTATAATATCCCTGTCTGTGTAATTGTCGACGGACTGTTCTTGCTGACACAGCCTTATCACGTCCTGCATCGACATTTTCAGTCACCTGAGGAAGAGTTGCTCTTCTGTTTTTATATATCGCACTGATGCACGAGCATCTAATGTGAGCTGTCGACTACAATTTCAAACCACAAACAAATTGTACCACGCAGTGCACCTGTGTGGAAGCATCTGCATTCGTTATGTTTCTCCACTCATTTATTCAGGGTTTTCCTTTAATTTGTCGTGTGTGTGTGTGTGTGTGAGACGCATCTGTCCTTCAAAAGTTACTGCTAAGAGTCTGCCTAATTGGCGCTAAAACTTTGAACTGAAGAGTTTCCTCTTACGAGCTAGTCCTGAAGCTGCTGAGAGCAACTGTTACTGAGGAATAGGGATACCTCACAAGCAACGACAGGTTAAAAAAAAAAGGATCAAATCCGATGCAGCAGAACCAGATATATAGTCTTTTTATTCCACACATTGTTTTTCTTGTCAAAACCTGGCGCCTACATTACCCACAATGCAACTCCGACAGTTTGGTCAGAGATTCGGGTGTGCTATGCTAGCAGCGGCTAATGTAGCCTGCAGCAGAGACGAGCCGCGGGCTGCAGAGGTCTGGTCAGCTCACTTCTTTCTAACGCCACACCCCCCAGATATTTGTCAGTTTCAAACTTGTAGCCTTCAGGCCCAACCAACGCCGACTCAAGTGACATCACTCGAGGACATTTATCAGCCATTACACAGCTCGCTCTGGAGACACAAAAGCCTTTTATCCAACTTTTTTCATATATGCAGTAGTACTGCCTAAGACATGTAAGCAGACTTTAATGTGGAAAATTCCCCTTTAAGACATACAAGAATAATCTTTGAATAATAATTTGTCTGATATGGGTTTTCTACATTGTTCTCACTCGTTGAAAAAAATGTAGATTCTATAAAAATGCGTGATGTCTCCTACTTCATTGAAACATCCATTCTTAGTGTACGTGCTCTGGAGGTTTCAAGTTTCCACATCACACTTGTGTGAATTACACAATAGCCGCGATGGGCTGGTGTCACAAAACCCTGCTGGTACGTCCAGGTGTTAAAGTTGGATTTAAGGTGAGCTCAGAGAAACTTTCTTCCTTCAGTCAAGCATCAATAAGAAAAACAGTTTAGAGTGGAGAGAGACTTTTTTAACAAACAAAAGCGTTCAGTCAAGATAGTCTGTCAAAAATGTAAAAGAAATGGATAAACTAAGGTAAAAATAAGTTCATTCATTTAATTGTACTTCGTTGCAACGTTGCACCTGTCATGATGAATCTGTCAGAACAACTGACAGCATCAGGAGCAGAGAGCGAGAGATTCAATTCAGTTTTATTTATATAGCGCCAGTTCATAACAGAAGTTATCTCATTGCACTTTTCCTATAGAGCAGGTCTAGACCATACTCTTTATAATATTAATTACAGACACCCAACAAATCCCACCATGAGCAAGCACTTGGAGACAGTGGCAAGGAAAAACTTCCTTTAACAAGCTGAAACCTCGAGCAGAACCAGACTCAAAGGTGGGCGGCCATCTGCCGCTGCCGGTTGCTAAACAGACAGACTGGTATGGGTGAGCGAGAGAGAAGGAGTGTGACAGAAGCGTGAAACTCATTCAGATACCGTGGAGCCCAGTCTATGACCATATTCATTAGTTACTGTTGGTTAGCCAACATTTTGTGAGCGTATATGTTAATAATTTGATTGAGGTCCCTCTTGTGGGCCATGAAGAGCCACAGCTCTGGTGTCTTTATTTCACTTCTGTTAGTTGGTTAGGTGTGTTCGGACTAGCTGTACTCTCATCAAAATACTTTTGCATTTATATGAAAAGATACAGTCAGCTGTAGTGAGCTGTTTTCAGTGGGGAAAAGCAGCAAACATTTGAGCGCTGCCTGTGTGTCTCGCTGCAGGGGCTGTGGCTTTGTTCAGTTCCCAGATGAGCGGCTGCAGAAGCGGGCGTTAGAGGAGTGTCAGGGCGCTGTGGGACTGGGTGGTAAACCTCTGAGACTGAGCCTGGCTGCTAACAAGTGAGTTCTTTTATTCGCTCCTGTTGTCACCAAGCTGATTTATTTGGGCCTGGAACACAAGCCAGGTGATTGGTGGAGTTCAGCAGTGTGTCTCTTGCTCCCTCTTGAGTTTAAGGAACAGGCAGCAGCAGCAGCAGCAGTCAGAGCACAGATCCTGGCAGTCCAGCTCAGGATACAGACACAACTATGACCAGTATAACCAGTACCAGCAGCAGGCCTATCCTGGGTATTACTCCTCCTGGGGCTACGAGCAGCCTGGAGCAGAGTATGGCTACAACTATCAGCAGTATGATTACACACAGTACCCCCCACCACAGGTAAGCTAACAGCCAGCATTGGCACCAATCAATAAGTCGTCGTTAACAGACATGAATCATTCTAGCATGTTTTTTCTTTTTAGGAAAGTGAAGCTGTTCAGGATGATGGACTTGAAGGTTGGTATTGTGGACTGCAAATTACTTATTTTCTTTACTGACTTGTGTATCAATTTGATTTTTGATTGTTTAGTCTGTTTAGTCCTGAGGTGATTGCTTCAGATTGTTTATTTTTGCTGATTAACAGCCCAAAATCTTTTTTTCTCAAATCTCTTTTTTTTTTTTTTTTAAATTATTGCATAAATAAGCATGTTTGAAGCAGTATATTTAGGTTTAGTTCCTTTGGTACAATTTTGTATTTGGCAATGAGAGCAAGGACACTTATGAAATTTGAACCCAATATTGCAAACCACCTCCCAAAATGAAGATTTACGGTTTTATAATAAAAACTTAATAGTTCAACATTTTGGTAAAGACACTTATTCAATTTCTGTTCAGATGGATATCAGTCTCACGTCTGCGTGTTAAGTACAGAGTCGAGGTTGAGGAAGAATGGCGCGTCTGGCCAGTAGGGTAGTAAATGCGATGAACCGCTGTACTGTAGTGGGCATATTCGGAGTCTGGGGGGGCCGAACTGGGCTGTGGAGGGTTAGGACGGATAGCTGTATTGAGGGCCCGGCTGAGTGTCCAGAACACATGTAATTGGTTAACTGGATATTGCTCACATCTGTTACAGGCGTCGCTTCTATCAGAAAATGCCCTTGCCAATTTAGCGTTGGTGAAATGTGCTTCGTGACGCACCTTGCGCTGCAGCAGGCCGTGTCTGACGCACACGGGTGAGGAATGCACCAGTATGTTAATCCACTGGTTCAAATGGCAAATCCCAGTCATGCTCCTAGGAGCCTTTTAGGGGGACAGATTTAGAGAGTCAATTATGCCGCAAATTATCAAAATGATCATCTTTTGTTCATAATCAAGGGTAAGAAATTGATCAATTTCGGATTGAGGGGGACGGTGGGGGAATTTCTTTTGTCTGATTTGATAGATACTTTATTTATCCCCGGGGGGAAATTCTTATGTCACGGCAGCAGTACACAAACAAAGCACACGGTACAAAGAATAGTGCAAAAAAAAAAGACCAAAAGCGAAAGAGGTGAAGTTATATTTAGCTGAAAGGAATGAAAAGGCCACGAAAACCCCATTTTTGTACAAATCATTGAGTGTTGCGAGGCCATTGATCGACCCATTGCAGAAGGCGGGGTCCGAACAGGACGGAAAGCATACGTGATTGTTTAGGATCGGTGTGTGGATTAAAGCTCAGTGTACACCGTAATGTTTTCTGAAATGGAGCCAAATCCCAGTAGGATTAGTGACGATCTTCTGGGTCAAAGATTTTGGAGGTTGCTATGGGAGACTGGGAGCAAGCTGCAGATTGCAGTGAGCTTGGAAGACCATAGCTCAGTGTGAAGCCAAGGTGGGCAGTGTCCAGAAGGTTTGTAGGGGACCCAGACCAAAACTGACAAAACTGATTTAATGATACAGATTTCTGTAGTGTGACCATTTTTATCATATTGACACGTGAGAGAGAGGTGGATGGAAGCCCACCTGGTTCTATCCATTTTGCATGAATCTCTCCCTCCCTCTCTCTCACACTCCCTCGCTCCCTCTCTCTCTCTCTCTCTCCCTCCCTCTCTCTCTCTCTCTCGCTCCCCCTCTCTCTCGCGCTTGTTTTCGTAATTACACATTTTCTCTTGTTAGTGTATTTTACATGCTTGTGTATGTTTTGGTTGTTTTATCTGGTCTTAAGTGTGTGAAGCTGTGTTGCAGATCCTAGCCCGACGCTGGATGTGGTGGAGGCCAACAGGAAGTTCATGGAGCTCAGTGAGGAACTGTATGATGCTCTGATCGAGTGTCACTGGCAGCCAGCAGAGTTTTCGACAGAACAGGACCATATGACATCCAGCCTCCCAGAACCCATTTACTGCTGAGACTGAACACGTTTTTTCTCTAGACTTTACCTCCCCAGGGTATTTTATTTTCATTTGTCTGCTGAAGTCTCAACAGTATGGATTATTTTTGTATGCACATAAAAGAAATAAGTCATGCTAATGGATCTTATTCAAGTACATAAAGCCGTTGAAATGTATTGAGTGTACACAATTCTGAGTTACAACAAAAATATTTTTGATTTATTTATGGCTCTACAAAATGCACTGAACGATAACATGTTAAACTGAGAAGTCTTATTTCCAACACAGTCCCAAAAATGTTAAAATACAGACACAAAACCTGTACTGGAAAATTAAACGATCAAATCTTAAATCTGAAATTACATCAATATAAACCAAACCAAAAAATAAATATCAGACATTAACCACTACACAACAAACTGAAATTGGCAGTGAAATTCTTGTTTTCAGGCTCCCTCCAACAATCATAGCCCCATATGTAGAAATGGGATGTGATTATAGCATCTTTTGAATTATTTGGATGATATACGTTTTGGTTTGTAGAAAAATGGAAGAGTCGCTGTTGGGACATAGTGCAGTCTGTGTGCTCTCAGCCCATTCATTCTAAGCCCTCTGGTCGTATCCAAAGAGAAACTGAGAATTTTTCATTCAGGCTTTAAAGTACCTAATATTAATAATCACACCGGATATACTATAATAGCTAAGTTATATGCCAATGGTAGTAGAAAATCTATTGTGTCCTTTTGTTTCCAGGGTCCTGTTCTTCATATGTGAATAACAGAATAGTTATATAGAACTTGATTTTGTTACATTAACAGGTTTTAGATGCGAACACATTCATTCCAGAGAAATAATTACATTACATATGACTGGAGTGAATGTGTCGTACCGTTTCAAAAGTTCCTAAATGTGTTGGTAGATCCTCACCTTTAAATGAGCAGCAAAAAAGGGTTGTCTGCAGTCATAATGAGCACTCAGCCAATCAGATGATTTCTACTCATTTTGCCTTTAGTAAGAAATAAAGCGCAGTTATTCGAGATTACGTCATTTTAGATGAACAAATCAATCCTTAAAGAACCCAGTCAGTTGGATGAAAATCAACAGGAGCATTTCAGCTGGCTGTTATATTAGCTAACTCAAATGATCTTGTTAAATATGATCCAGATACCGGGGGCTTTCAACACGCAGAGAAACGCTTGTTCGTCTTGGATCACGTTATCTTGAATAACTACACTCTTTGTGTAAAATGCAGGAGTTCAGAGTCTCAAATCTGTTCTGTTGTGAAAATGAACGTGCTACTCAATCAGTCTGTGACTTTAAAACCAATTTAAAACTTAGCAAGTACTTAAAATACTGTTTCTCCATTGATTTACTCATTTATGTTTTGTTTTCAGAACTGTCCCTAGGCAACTTTCACAACTGTCTATAATTCATAGCACTTTTTCTAAGCGGTTCACACTTACAATTCCATTGAGCATTGCATTGTGGGACAGCACTGTTCGTCTGCAGCAGGTCTAAGTGTCTGAGGGCTGATTTCCATTACTGTACTGGGATAAACTGAAAGCAAAGGCTGCCTGGAAAGTGGGAAATTGAAAAACTAATGTAACTTACAAAACAACTCACCCAAAATAAACTTCAGACTGCTCAAAATCATCTTATTGGACTTGTATCCAGAGTACCTCCCCAGACACATCTGTACATGGCACATAAAAGCACCCTTCATTCTATTATTTATATTGGGTAAATCATATCTAATATACAACTAGTACATAACCAATGCCTACCCCTCATTGAGCTTGTTAAAGAATTACACTACACTGAAGCGTAATCCCCAATGTTCAGGATTTTTATCAGCTCCTGATGATTATATGGTCTATATACTGCATATACTGTGTGTGTGTGTATATATATATATATACACACACACACACACACACACAATTGTGATAATTTCTTTGTCTCTTTTCTTAAAACGGTTTCTAAATATTTCCAAGTGAATGGTTATTGATCAGCACCACTGGCAAGTAGGAAATCCATTCTGTATATATTTTCTCATGAAAAGTCCAAATGTCGAGTAAAACCTAATAAAGTTGAGGATTTAGAGATATATCATGATGCATGCACAGGGATAAAATATCAATAACGGATTTCCAAAACAAGGATAGAAAGTCACAGGACCGGAACATGCTGTATTCAGTTCAATTTTATTTATATAGCGCCAGTTAATAACAGAAGTTATCTCATTGCACTTTGCCTATACAGCAGGTCTAGACTGTACTCTTTATAATATTATTTACAGAGACCCAACAAATCCTATCGTATGCTAAAAACTAACAATCCGTTTGTTCACAGTAGAAAGAGGATTATCCAAAAAAGTTACTCACGGTCTTACAAAATAACAATAATGATGGTTAAAGTGGACCATGGTGAAAATCTTTGTCTATGTAAAGGTGTGTGTATGTTTACTGTATTGTATAAAAATGTACAAGAACTGAAAAATGCACAACCACCGAACCACAGCCAGTGGATCCAAGAGATGAAATCAAATCAAATGTGTACAGTGTTCAGATTTTACTGAAGTAGTGACTTCGGCGAATTTTTCAACGGAGAACATGCAGTGAATATTGTTCTTCAGATGCATAACACATTATGAAGCACATCAGGAACACATAAAAAGTCAAGGGAAAGACATAACGAATTTAAGCAAAGAGTAAGTTGTATTCATGAATATATGTCAGAACGCTCTGGAAGAAAGCTGAGTAACAATACTCAGAAAAAGAGAAATTGAACATTTTATAGTAAAAAAGCTTGTTGAGGCTGAACGTTATTCATATACATCACAGTATTAACTCTGGCAGATCAATTTCTGTATCTTACTTTTGTACCTTCGTACAATATATAATACTGGTATGTACCTCAAGTGATCAGAATGTACCTTGATAGAATGGTAGAATTTGCCTTAGAATGAATGCTGAACGTGTCACATAGGGCAGTAGAGAGGAAATAGTTACATTTTTGATATTTTTCTCTCGCTCTCTAATTTTTATTGCCCAATTCCCCAAGTACTATTGTCCTTGTCTCTGCTGACTCCCACTGTTGGTAGGGGTCCTTGATAGGGTGTAGACTATGCACAGCCCTTGCCAGTAAGTAGCTTCACCAGCAGAGCATAATGAGCATGGAGGTTCACACTATCCTGGGTAAAATCACGTTCAGAAGAACAGGTAGACTAAATCTTTTAGGCTGTCTGCTACTTACAGTGACCTGCTCTCAGACGATTTCTCACCTCGATTCATGTGACTTTGTTGGCTCTCAAGACTACCATGTGAACTTTAAAACCTCAACAATTTTCATGTGACATGGCCTGAATGAGCCACAGAGGTTAAGGCCTCAATATGCTTTAAACAAAGTGCTTGTCTGATGGTCTAACAGCCTCTGAAACCACCTTGCCCCACACCTTTCCAACAGTGGAATTGGGGTGGCTGCTACTGATAATTTTGACAATGATGCCCACTTAATACAGGGATAGTTCAGGTGTGCAGAGCTGTGAAAGTGAGCAGGGTTTGAACTTCTCTTTCAAGCTCTCTTTTTAGCCAGAATGGCTCTATGGATGGCGATGTTGGTCAGTTGGTTCACCACTTTGGTCCAGACTCAACAGCTACTAGATGGATTGCCATGGAATTTTGTACAGACATTCATGGCCCCAGGGGTGCCAACTCAGGCTTCTGGCAAAATTTCTGACGCAACGTATTGCAACATCATCCAGCAAGGTGCTGTGTTTGCCAGTCACACATCCAAGCACACATTCCTGGTAGATTACGTTGTGACATGAACACCGTATTTCTACTGTTTACCTCTCGATTGTCACAAGAAAAGATCCTGTGTCAGAATAGTAATAATAAACCGCTGTGTAGTGTTTTGGCATCTGCGAAGCCTTCAAACTCATGTATGTACCTGTTACTCAAACTGGACTTCCTCGGTTGCATTTTATGTCTTACCGGTGCCTGAAGCAACACGCCCCCAACAATGCAGTCCCCTGCGGTGTTATATTGCAGGGCTGATTTTGGTCTTAACACCTGCTAAACATGTCAAAACAAGCGCCGCACACAGTGATTGGTCAGGTGTGTGGAGGTGTAATATTCAGTTCAATTCATTTCAATTTCAATGATATAGCACCAATTCAACTTCAATTTACACTGTGTGACATTACTTGCTATCCACCAGGTGGAGACAAATAGCCATGTCTGTTTCTTATAACTCTGGTATTAGTTGTATCCATTGATTTGTAACCTATAGAAACAACAAGAGATAACTGACCTAAGAGATAACACACACACACACACACACTGGGTTTAATTGTATCAAAATAACACAATTTAATTCTATCAAATCATAAATTAAGGGTATACTGTCTGAGTATGTGTCAGTTTCAAAATCCAATACAGGGGCACATATTGGCAAATGTCAAAAAAAAATACAAAAAGGAAGACTGTATGAGCCCAAATGACAAAAATAATACAAAATGAGATTTGGGTGAATCTGATGTACATTTACTGACACTGTCAGCCTGTGGTCCTTTGCTTATTGAAGAAGAAAAAATAATTACCAAACGGACTTACTAAATGGGAGAAATCACCTATGTGCTATCCTCAGAAGCTGAACAGCCACCAGTGAACATGTTCAGTCAGGGCTGTAGCCAACAATATGGACACTGAGGGCATGTCGTCAGTATTATTTTTTTGTGAATTTGTGTGGTTTTAGCAACATGGGGAGGTGAAACTAGCTATTAACAGATACTCAGGCAGATTCCCTCCTGAGGGCAGGGCTTATGTAACTTAGATTATCTTAAATTTCCAGTTCCCGTCCAATTTTTTCACAATTGAGAATGACTTCCGGATGGGAGCCGAAACGTCTTGATTCTGAAAACAGTGTCCAGATGACTACGACTGAAACCTTTTCTACGACTTACACATGGTGGCTATTTTATCAGCTGATTCCTGGGTAATGTATATGCAAGCATGTAAAAACAATCATAATTAACAGTAAAAAGATGGCAAACAAAACAAGCATGCATTTTCACAAACTGGTAGCATGAGAGTGGATTTATGTATGAACACAGCTTTTCTGGGAGTCTAAATAACTGTTCACTTTAAAAGTCATTACTACTAAATGAGTTATTGTAAATAAAATAATTTCTGTTACAGAAAAATGAGAACAACTGTTGACATACAGTGGTGTGAAATTATGTTTACCCTCTTCTTGATTTCTGATTTTGTTTGTCACACTTAAATGTTTCAGATCATCAAACAAATTTGAATATTAGTCAAAGATAACACAAGTAAACACAAAATGCAGTTTTTAAATGAAGGTTGTTATTATTAAGGGAAAACAAAATCCAAACCTACATGGCCCTGTGTGAAAAAGTGATTGCCCCACCTGTTAAAACACAACTTAACTGTGGTTTATCACACCTGAGTTTAATTTCTCTAGCCACACCCAGGCCTGATTACTGCCACACCTGTTCTCAATCAAGAAGTCACTTAAATAGGACCTGCCTGACAAAGTGAAGTAGACCAAAAGATTTTCAAAAGCTAGGCGTCATGCCAAGATCCAAAGAAATTCAGGAACAAATGAGAAAGAAAGTAATTGAGATCTATCAGTCTGGAAAAGGTTATAAAGCCATTTCTAAAGTTCTGGGACTCCAGCGAACCACAGTGAGAGCCATTATCCACAAATCGCGAAACATGGAACAGTGGTGAACCTTCCCAGGAGTGGTCGGCCGACCAAAATTACCCCAAGAGCTCAGCAACGACTCATCCAAGAGGTCACAAAAGACCCTACAATAATATCCAAAGAACTGCAGGCCTGACTTGCCTCAGTTAAGGTCAGTGTTCGTGACTCCACCATAAGAAAGAGACTGGGCAAAAATGGCCTGCATGGCAGAGTTCCAAGATGAAAACCACTGCTGAGCAAAAAGAACATTAAGGCTCGTCTCATTTTTGCCAGAAAACATCTTGATGATCCCCAAGACTTTTGGGAAAATACTCTGTAGACTGACGAGACAAAAGTTGAACTTTTTGGAAGGTGTGTGTCCCATTGCATCTGGCGTAAAAGTAACACAGCATTTCAGAAAAAGAGCATCATACCAACAGTAAAATATGGTGGTGGTAGTGTGATGGTCTGGGGCTGTTTTGCTGCTTCAGGACCTGGAAGACTTGCTGTGATAAATGGAACCATGAATTCTGCTGTCTACCAAAAACTCCGGCCATCTGTTCGTGACCTCAAGCTGAAGCGAACTTGGGTTCTGCAGCAGGACAATGATCCAAAACACACCAGCAAGCCCACCTCTGAATGGCTGAAGAAGAACAAAAGGAAGACTTTGGAGTGGCCTAGTCAAAGTCCTGACCTGAATCCTATTGAGATGTTGTGGCATGACCTTAAAAGGACAGTTCATGCTTGAAAACCCTCCAATGTGGCTGAATTACAACAATTCTGCAAAGATGAGTGGGCCAAAATTCCTCCACAGCACTGTAAAAGACTCATTGCAAATTATTGCAAACGCTTGATTGCAGTTGTTGCTGCTAAGGGTGGCCCAACCAGTTATTAGGTTTAGGGGGCAATCACTATTTCACACACGGCCATGTAGGTTTGGTTTGGTTTGATTTTGTTTCCCTTAATAATAACAACCTTCATTTAAAAACTGCATTTTGTGTTTACTTGTGTTATCTTTGACTAATATTTAAATTTGTTTGATGATCTGAAACATTTAAGTGTGACAAAGAAATCAGGAAGTGGGCAAACACTTTTTCACACCACTGTATAACACTGAATGATCGTCAACAGTAGAATGGTGCAAAAAGAAACCATAATCTGATAACTCTAAAACTCACTTATGAGTTGGAACAGTGGTGGAGGAAGAATTCAGATCCGTTATCGAATAAAAATACTAATTAAAAGTCCTCTATTTGAAATCTTAAATAAGTAGTAAGTGTTTTCAGCAAAATGTACTTAACGTATCAAAAGTAAAAGTTCTTAATATGAAGCAGAATAACCCCTTTGTCTGATAAAGATGGGCAGCAATTACTTTGGTTCTTACAGTTAGGCACTGTGATATGGTACTCCTATCTTAGTGTTATATTCACCTCTAACTGTGCGTTCAGACCGCCGCCAGCAAGAGCGTCAAAGTGACCAGAGTGGTATGTGTCCACAGGGACGTTTTTGGACGCAAAGGTTCGTGCCTCTTCCCAAAATTTGGACACTTAATAGTCGTCCCACTAGATGCCACGATAGATGATTGACAGGTGCTCTCATTCCCTGAAACACAACAGGAAACACTTCTTGTCTGCACCTGATTGGACAAACGCTTTCACTCCTGGGCTGTCTGCTTCCGGATTTCAAACCGGACCAACAAGGCAGCTCATTTGGAAACTTTCTCTTATATTACGAAAATAGTTCACTGAAATGTGTTTCTCTAAACATTTTAGGCTTGAAATAAACCATGCAGTTGCTGAATCTTCATTTTAAATCGACAATGGTTAGCCTTAAGTTTTTCAGGAGTTTTCCAGAGGTGGCGAGTCGCGCTGGACTCCTCTGATTCTGATAAAGTAGCTAGATTCAACCCTTCTCTCGAAGCACAATACTACGCTACCAGAATGCATTGCCGGGCTTTCTACATAGACAATGAATGGAAAGCGTAGAAATCATGGTTCCTGTGGACACATACCAGAAGTCATTAATTTTCTATGTGACCTGGCGGCGAGCAGCGGCGCAGTGCAGCTTGGATAGTGTGGGCATTGAGGAAAGTTGAAATCCAGGCAACTTTATGGTAATGAGTTATGACGCGGTTCAGAGGCAACCAATCGTAATTTAGAAATCCTCAGCTTGAGAGAATTCCAGAGAACACAATCGTGCAAACTTTGGTTCTGACAAGCATTAGTTCAATTAGTTCAGTTCCTGAACAATGCCTATGCTAATGTGGCACCGTCATGAAGACTGAAAGACGTATTATTATGTCCACTCATGACCACCATGTCCACTCATGAGATCCCTTTAAAATTTGAGCAAAAAGCCAATGAAGTTCATTATTGGCACAGACAAGAAACAAGAAAATACTTCTGTTGCATACTGAAAATGCTGGATCACGATGCTGATGTTTAGTCATTTTATTAACTGTAGGCCTATGTGCTGACAGATTTGTACTGTAATGAATATTGTTTAAACCAAATATTTTTATTTGATCATGTCAAATAATTTTACTGTTATATTTAAGTCAATAAACTAACTAACAAACAAACTAACTATTTAACTAAGTATCTCGTCAGGGGTGGCTGTGGCTTAGTGGTAGAGTGGGTTGTCTACCAATTGGAAGGGCAGTGGTTTGAACCCGGCTTCCCCCAGCCCGCATGTCAAAGTGTCCTTGGGCAAGACACTGAACCCCAAATTGCTCCAGAGGGCTGTGCCTTCAGTGTGTGAATGATAGTTTCTTTGGACTGATGAGCAGTTAGCATCTGCCATCAGTGTAGGAATGGAGTGAAGCGCTTTGAGTGGTCAGAAGAGTAGAAAGGTGCTTTACAGTCCATTTACCATGAATAGCCTATTAAATTTTGATTTTGGATTTTCGCATGCTTGGGGGAAACTTAAGACAAATAAATTGAATATGGAAAAACCAAATAATTAAAAAAAAGTGTAGTATTTTTAGTGGAGTGTGTTTTCAGTGTCAGGTCCTACTTTTCTAAGTTGGGTGTGGGGTGGATTATGGGGTTTTGACACAAAGCCTCAGTATTACAACAAGACTAGGTCGAAACCTAGTGTATGGCTGGCCCATGTATGGTCAATGTGCTAAATTGTGGCCAAATTGTTACATGGACAGTCAGTGGTAGTGTCTATAACATGAATTAGTATCTCAGTCAATCAGTGGAACTGCTGTAAAAGCCTCCTGAGGACCTAATTCATTTTAGAAACAGCAAAGGCCAGTGTGGAAACTCCAATGCTTGGGACAGACTTTTAGGGCTGGCCCAGCTTTGCTGTGGTCCAGCCCCAAATCCTGTCTATAGACCTGTAGCCTACTTGAGTAAATGTAGCATCCTTAGAGACCACATCATTTTCAGACATTTTCTGACTTGTCCAGACATGGAGACACCCCGTTATTGTCATGTTGTTGTGTCCCAGGGAATACTTTTATTTTGAAAAACACAGCTCGCTCTGAGGGGAGGTCTCCGTTGCTGCACGCTTGACTGTGTTGATCCCCTGGAAGAGGCCGCAGACGGACACAGCGCGGCGGGGCTGGATCACGTTTCCTCAGGAAGGAACGAGCTTTCTGTCAGACGGTCCGGAGGAGTTGGTGAAGACAGCTGTGTGTCCTTTCCCCAGCCCTCTGGGAATATGTTGGATGGTTGGGTTTGTTTACACCCTGGAGACTGTTCATCCCAAACGATCAGGATGTTCTGTGTCCTCAAATTATGACCAAGTTGCAACAGGATCCGAGATATACAGGCAAGTTTGCAAAAGTCCCCGGCTGCTGGACTGCTGAATGAGAATCCCAGAGAAGCGCTCCGGTGTGTTGATGAGGCGTCTGCAGGCGGAGCAGCTGCTGTGTCCGGGTCAGTGTGCCCGCTGAGCTGCGGTGCTGTCGCGGAATGCAGCAGCACGGCCGGGCAGACGCATTCCTGTCTGTCTGCAGCCTCCTCACAGCGCGCACAGTTCTAGGGCTGATAGTAGCCTGCGGCACGGCACGGCTCGGCACGGCACGGCAGTCCACGGCTGCCCATCGTTAAGGTAAAGCTAACACGTTTTTATCCCTGTGGACTGAAGAAGTTATAGCCTGTGTTATTTCTGATGCCTGAATCCTCGAACTGAGATTGTTTGAGCGGGTCCAGACTGCCTCTGTTGAGCCTCAGGAAGAAGAATCGCGGGTTGCTCGTGTTGCATTTGCATCACAGAAAATGTTTTTTATAGCTGTGGCTCCGTGTCTGTAAGGTTATCATATGCCAGCACATTCCCATCATAAAGCACAACTTGTGGCTTCCCAGGAGTGAACTGGCTTCTGTTCAGCTTCCTCTGCTGGCTGGAAAACAGCTGAGCAGTCCTGTCTGTATGCTTCCTGTGTGGATAAAAGTGCTTTCCAGCACACGCTGCTCTTTCGGGTCTGCGATTATTCCTGTGTAATGAAACGAGATCCCGGTAACCTGGAGGTCTGAGCATCCTCCAGATCAGAAGTGTATTACATTGCTCAGGTACAGCCTTGCTGAAACTGGTGTCAGAGATGGAGAATGCAGTCCACTGTGAATCAGCTTCTCTTATGATTTCTCCTGGTGGACATGTTTGTTTTACTGCAGTCATGATCCAGAAGGAAAGGGGCATAGGCTATAGATGACATACTGTTGTATGTATAATGCAGTGTTTCTCAACATTTTCTGCACAACTGTTACTGGTAAGTGCAGTTACAATAAACGCAGATTTCACATTTAAAAAGAAAAAGCAATCAAATGTAACAAAATGAGCCAAACATCCCAAATGCATCATTGTTTAATGTGTGAACACAAACAGCTGCACATGCAGTAAAACATTTAGAGCTGCAATTTATGGTTATTTTCATTTTTTTATCAATCTGCCAAATAATTTTTGATTAAGTGTTTGGTCTGTAAAATGTCAGAACATTGTGAAAAATGTGCGTCATAGTTTCCCAGAGCCCAAGGTGACATATTCACCTTGGGGTTTTGGACTGTTGGCTGGACTGTCTGACCAACAGTCCAAAAATATTCAATTTACTATCTAGACATAGAAAAAAGGCAATTCTTTACATTTTAGAAGTTGGAACTGAATTTCTTCGCCTTTTACAATTAGGCAATTATCAGCTAATAACTAATTGTTTCAGCTTTTATAAAATTAACGAAATTATTAAATCAAGTAATATCAAAGAATAAGTAAGTAAACATGATTCTGGCCAAGAAACAATTCAGTCAAACTATCAGTACTTGCTGGTTTTCGTGGGCACAATTCAGTTTGTTTTCAAAAGATGCTGAGATTCTACTGCCCAGAATTAGAAATGGGTCTATGTTAATTTGAGTATGCTTTTCTATTTTCAAGGACATGTAGGGAGCTCCAAATGGACTTTTTTAAATTAAGTCTAAAAGTCTAAAAGTTCAGCCTTGACCTTGGGAATAGTAGCTCGACTAAATAATCTTAACTCAAGGTTAAAATACTAGTTTTTTTCAGGAGCTTTTAACCGCATCTCACGGTCTTCATCAGCAGATGGAGTTTACTCAGTTGTCATAATGTAACCAGGGGTTATGACGATCACTGAAACCACGTTGAGTTGACGAGAGCAGTGAGCCTTATCTGATCATCAGAATCAGAATCAGCTTTATTGGCCAGGTATGTGTACACATACAAGGAAACTGGTTTTTCATTGCTCTCCATGTACATACACTGAAATAGACAGAAATATGGCTAAAAACAAGGACAACAAGCTCAACAAGGTAGACAAACATTAAGCTACTGTGTGCAATATAGATATATTAAATATATTATATTTTAAGTACAAAAACAACAACAGTAACATTTGTAAACAGTAAGACAATTAGTGCAAATGGTGCTGAAATATGATTCATGTTACAGGTTGCTTTATATACATGAGGTAGGTGGATATGACAGTATATATAGTATTCCCAGCGTGCGTAGATTTAAAAAGTGATAATATTCACATAAAACAATGAGATAAATTTACAGGTACAGTGGATGTTTTTGTCAGGGGTTATTGCACAGGGATTGTTCCCGACACTATGTGACTGGTGTTAAGTGTTCATCAGAGTGATGGCCTGTGGGTAGAAACTGTTCTTGTGTCTGGTTGTTGTGGCGTACAGTGCTCTGTAGCGCCTACCAATCTTCATCACCGATCATTAAAGTTTTGGCTGTAAAACCAAAACAACAAGCTAAAAGAGGCTACAAAGCACTGTAGAGCTGAGAAGAACTGCAGAGTTGGTGGTAACTATTTGAGGGTTTGTCACTACGAGCGACACTTTTCACACATAGTCATTTGATACATTTTTTTAATATAAAAATAGTTAGTGCAGTATTAAGATTATATATTTTTAGGCAAAGTTCTTTGTTTAACACTTATTCATTTGACAGCTTGGCATATTTTGTTAATAAATAAAAAAAAGTGTTAAAACATGTTATTATTCCCCAAACCAAGGTATTGAAAAAAAACATTGTTTTGGTACTGGTATCGAAACTCGGTAAAAATGTTTGAATGATACCCAACCTTATACGTAAGTAAATCTGAGTTTAGTTCCATCATCTAAGATTTCAAGAGCTGCCTCCTCCCACCCTTGAAAAGTCCACTAATTAGTTATTAGTTTTTAGGCTGAATAAGAATGTTTCTGTTGTCTTTTTGTAGGGAATGATCTGTTTTCATGTAGTCATTAGTCACTGCTGAAAAAGGATAGTTACATTTCGCAATATAATTTACACATATGCTGTAGTCTGTAATTACCACTAGATTTTCTTTGCATAATTGCATTCATAAGGATGGATATGATTACTGGAGAAACAATTTGACAGTTATTTAACTAAATTATTATGCTAAAAAAAGTCCTGTAAAAATAAATGATTTAGTTGATGACACTTGCATGAACAAAAAAGCAGTCAGAGATCTGTTTTGAACCTTGAAATATGGAGTTGTTCTCCATCTAACCCAGTGGTTCCCAAACTGGCCCCCCTGCTGAGTGTTTAGCCGCTGCAGGGGGGGAAGAATGTTGAGCGGACCTAAAGTTGCATGAATATGATTAACATGGTCACATAAACAAACAAAAGTGTTCCAATGCTAGCAAGGCCATCTTGCTAACCTGAATCTTTTTTTTACTTCAATAAAATTAAACTTGGCTCATTTTATTAGTAGTTTCCCTGGTATTATTAATGATTGAAAAAAATGAAATCTGTTTTTGCTGGGCGTCTGAAGGGGGGCATGACAGAAAAAGTTTTAGAACCACTTATCTAACCTAAAGAACCAAAACCACATCTAAAGAGCTTTGAAGTGTGATGAGGCCCAGCCCCATCTGTACATGAATATTTACACAAGGAAGGAGGAGAAATTACTTAGCTCTGAGGTGTCTGACAGTCAGCATGGTGAGACCATTTTACGTTCATTGTAACATGCTCAGGACCTTCCAGTAATTGCAGTCAGAGTGTTTGAAGCAGTTTTTCCATTTCACTCTGCTTTGTTTATGACCATGTAGGAACTCGAGAATGTGCGAGTGTTTCTCTACTTTTGTTTGTACCTCATTGAATTTACAAGCTCCCCACAGACATGGAAGGTTTGGAACAGTTTGAGGAGTTTCATTCTAATTATTTTCAGTGGTGATTAACATTGAAAAAGGACTATGCGTGGTAAACAACCACTGACTAATAGATGACCAATGTGAGTTTAGGCAGGGCTAAATACATCTGGATTCCAGACATCCATGTGTGATGTATATGGTCTCTGTTGTGATGATAGATCAAATGTATTTCAGAAGGAAAGTTCAATTCAGTTAAATTTTATTTATATAGTGCCAGTTCATAACATAAGTTATCTCATTGCACTTTTCCTATAGAGCAGGTCTAGACCGTACTCTTTATAATATTAATTACAGAGACCCAACAAATCCCACTATGGGCAAGCACTTGGCAACAGTGGCAAGAAAAAAACTTCCTTTTAACAGGCAGAAACCTTGGACAGAACCAGACTCAGTGCTACTGTGTTAGATTAGATTAGATTCGACTTTATTGTCATTACACATGTACAAGTACAAGGCAACGAAATGCACTTTAGGTCTAACCAGAAGTGCAATAAGCAAGTACAGGATATAAAGTGTGTGCATAAATGCAGGATAGAGCAGTATTATGAAAATATTAATAATATTATAATATAATTAATATAAGTGGTACAATGGACATTATATACAGATGGCATTACTATAAACAGAAGTATACTGATGGATATGTACAAAAATGAATTAGACTGGGCAGAACAGCAGTGCAATGAATATAAAGTAGTGCAAATTATGGAAATAGTTACAGTGCAGTAGATGAGTTATTGCAGTATTCAGTACATAGTACTGGAGTGCAAATGATGCAGTATAGGAGTACAAATAATGCAGTATAGTTATGCAAATGATGCAGTATATTTATAAATAAATAGTCTGGTAGTGCAAATGAACATGTGGTACATGTAGCAAAAACAATATCAATATAGCAGCATTTAAGTTAAGGTATATGAGGGGACAGCGAGGGGCAGAGTTCAGTAGGAAGACAGCTCTGGGAAAAAAGCTGTTTCTCAGTCTGCTGGTCCTTGTCTGGAGGCACCTAAGGCGCCTGCCGGAAGGCAGTGGAGCAAACAGTCTCTAGGCGGGGCGAGAGGAGTCCTTAAGAATGCTGCAGGCTCGACGCAGACAGCGACGCAAACTTGATGATGCCGTTAGATCCATGTGCAGGCCTGCAGTCTAGTATGAAGAGGTAGTAGAGGAAGGGACTCAGCACACAGCCCTGTGGTACGCCAGTGTTGAGTGTGATGGTGGTGGAGCAGTTGTGGCCTGACCTAACAAGCTGAGGTCTGTTTGTCAGGAAGTCCATAATCCAATTGCAAATGGAGGTGTTAATGCCAAGGTTTCCAAGTTTAGTGATTAACTTTGAAGGGATGACAGTGTTGAATGCAGAGTTGAAGTCAACAGCATTCGTCCATAAGTGTTTTTATTGTCCAAGTGTGTGAGTACAGAGTGCAGTGCCATGGAGACTGCATCCTCTGTGCTCCTATTGCTGCGGTAGGCAAACTGGTATGGGTCCAGTGTGGATGGGAGGAAGTCCTTTAGGTGTGCCAGGACCAGCCGCTCAAAGCACTTCATAACAATGGGTGTGAGTGCTACCGGCGGTAGTCGTTCAGGCACGTTGGACTAGAGTGTTTCGGCACTGGCACAATGGAGGTGGATTTAAAGCATGCTGGCACAGCTGCTTGGGCGAGGGACAGGTTGAAAATATCAGTAAAGACCTCAGCGAGCTGCTCTGCTCATGCCTTGAGTACGCGACTGGGGATGCCATCTGGTCCAGCGGTCTTGCACGCGTTGATCCGGCTCAGTGCAGTGTAGACATCTGTGGAAGTGAGTGTGATGGTCAGGTGGTCGGCTGAGGGTGTGAGCTTGGTGGCGGTTTCCCTATTGTCTCTCTCGAAGCAAGGTTAGGCTTTGACAGAGAGAGGGGTCGGGGGGAGGGGGAGCACAATGCAAATTCCACCTAGAATTTTAAAATGGTAATAATATAATTGTAGTGGTAATATTAATATTAATAAAATAATAATAATAATAATAATAATAATAATAGGAATGACAGTTATAGACTAATAATGACAATAATAGTAACAAGGCCAATAACAACAACTGTAGTAGCAGTTGTCGAGCAGGAACACAGGGGCAGCAGGTGGGCCACAACCACAGATCCAGACTCTGCAGCTAAGGAATAAGGAATTGCAATAGTTCTGCCTAGAAGTAACAAATGTATGGACTAGTTTTTAAGCATCATTTTGAGACAGGATGTGCCTGATTTTTGCAATGTTGCGTAGGTGAAAGAAGGCAATCCTTGAAGTTTGTTTCATGTGGGGAGTTAAAGGATAAATCCTGATCAAAGATAACTCAGAGGTTCCTTACGGTGGTGCTGGCGGCCAGGGCAATGCCATCTAGAGCAACTATATCTTTAGATAATGTGTAAGTCCATTGACTGATGCAATTAAAAAGGTCATTTGTAATTTTTACCAGTGCTGTCTCTGTGCACTCTAAATCCTGACTGAAAATCCTCAAATAAACTATTGTTATGTAGAGAAAGGGAAGGTTAGATATAGGTCTATAGTTGGCTGAAACCCCTGGATGTTACGGTTACAGACAGGCGGTGGACACAGAGGGTGACAGGAATGATCTTTATTTATTGACAGCCAGTAGTGCAGAGTGTTAAGAAAGGGGAAGTGGATGTAGGGAAGTCCCTGGAGGTAAACCGAGACTGGGGAACCACTGAAGAAGCCACGGAGGACTGGAGAAGCCACGGAGGACTGGAGAAGCCACGGAGGACTGGACAGGCTGTTACAGTACCCCCCCTCCACGGCCAGCTCCCGAGGGCCGAAAACCCCCTCCCCCCATGTGGTAGCCTGTCCACCATAGGCAGCAAGCCGATCCGGGGAGCTGGTTGGAGTCTGAGCAGGTGTGGAGCCAGGGAACTCGGGTGGACGGCCGGGAGCTGGGACCGGAGTGGCGCCTGGGAGCTCGGGTGGACGGCCCGGAGCTGGGATCGGACTGGAGCTGGTCACCTCGGGCGGATGGCCCGGAGCTGGGACCCGGGTGGAGCTGGTCTCCTCGGGGGGACGACCAGGAGCTTGGACCCGGGTGAAGCTGGTCTCCTTGGGGAGGCGAAGGCTGGGACCCTCTGGAGACAGGATGCGATGGCGAAGGCTGGGAGGCGGAGCAGGCGAACTGCTGGGAGGCGGAGCCTTGGATTGTAGACTGGCTGACGACCATATTTCTGGCGGGCCAAACTCCCTGCCGAGTAGTGTTGTAAACCAGCCCAGAGAGTTGAGGACCGCCTCCTCCCGCGCTGCTAGGGCTCCTGCCCAGCGCAGTGCCGGGCCGGCTACCCGGAGCGCCATGTAGGCCACCCTAGATCGTTCGGTCAGGAACTGGGTTGGGTCTATGAGGAAGACCAGGTAACACTTTATGATAAACTCTTCACACTCCCCCACTGAGCCTGAGAAGGTCCCTGGCTGCACCAACTCACCAGCCGTCAGGAGTGAGGGAGGGTGGTTGAGGAGGTACCGTTGGACCAGGCCCCATAGATCGAGGTAGGGGCCATTGGGGCCACTGGCTGCTTTCTTCACGGTATCGGTCCGACCTTCTGTTACAGTTACAGACAGGCAGGGGACACCGAGGGTGACAGGAATGATCTTTATTTACTGACAGCCAGTAGTGTAGAGTGTTAAGAAAGGGGAAGTGGATGTAGGAAAGTCCCTGGAGGTAAACCGAGACTGGGGAACCACTACTACTACTACTACTACTACAGGCTGGTGAGGCCATGACAGGATGACACTGGATCAAGAGTTGGGTTTTTAAGAAGAGGTTTAATTACAGCTATTTTAAAAGGACTGTGGTACATAGCCTGTTAATAAAGACATGATCATATTCAATTTATTTATATAGCGCCAATTCATAACAAAAGTTATCTCATTGCACTTTTCCTATAGAGCAAGTCTAGACCGTACTCTTTATAATATTATTTACAGAGACCCAACAAATCCAGTATCATATCCAGTAAAATACGGGTCTTTAAGCAGCCTAGTTGGAATGGGGTCTAAGAGACAGGTTGATGGCTTAGATGAATTCATCGTTGAAGTTAGTTGAAGAAGGTCGATAGGAGCAAAGCAGTCAAAATATCAGGTTTTACAGTTGTTTCTAAGGATCCTGTATTTGAAGACAAATTGGTACCAGCTGAGGGCAGGACGTGATGAAAATTTTCTCTAATAGTTAAAATTTTATCAATAAAGAAGCTCATGAAGTCGTTACTACTAAGGGCTATAGGAATACATGGCTCAATAGAGCTGTGATTCTCTGTCAGCCTGGCTACAGTGCTGAAAAGAAACTTGGGTTGTTTTTTATCGTAGAAAAGGTTTCAGTCGTAGTCATCTGGACACTGTTTTCAGAATGAAGGCGTTTGGCTCCCATCCGAAGTCATTCTCAATTGAGAATGACTTCCGGATGGGAGCCAAACGTCTTCATTCTGAAAACAGTGTCCAGATGACTACGACTGAAACCTTTTCTACGACTTACACATGGTGGCTATTTTATCAGCTGATTCCTGGGTAATGTATATGCAAGCATGTAAAAACAATCATAATTAACAGTAAAAAGATGGCAAACAAAACAAGCATGCATTTTCACAAACTGGTAGCATGAGAGTGGATTTATGTATGAACACAGCTTTTCTGGGAGTCTAAATAACTGTTCACTTTAAAAGTCATTACTACTAAATGAGTTATTGTAAATAAAATAATTTCTGTTACAGAAAAATGAGAACAACTGTTGACATACAGTGGTGTGAAATTATGTTTACCCTCTTCTTGATTTCTGATTTTGTTTGTCACACTTAAATGTTTCAGATCATCAAACAAATTTGAATATTAGTCAAAGATAACACAAGTAAACACAAAATGCAGTTTTTAAATGAAGGTTGTTATTATTAAGGGAAAACAAAATCCAAACCTACATGGCCCTGTGTGAAAAAGTGATTGCCCCACCTGTTAAAACACAACTTAACTGTGGTTTATCACACCTGAGTTTAATTTCTCTAGCCACACCCAGGCCTGATTACTGCCACACCTGTTCTCAATCAAGAAGTCACTTAAATAGGACCTGCCTGACAAAGTGAAGTAGACCAAAAGATTTTCAAAAGCTAGGCGTCATGCCAAGATCCAAAGAAATTCAGGAACAAATGAGAAAGAAAGTAATTGAGATCTATCAGTCTGGAAAAGGTTATAAAGCCATTTCTAAAGTTCTGGGACTCCAGCGAACCACAGTGAGAGCCATTATCCACAAATCGCGAAACATGGAACAGTGGTGAACCTTCCCAGGAGTGGTCGGCCGACCAAAATTACCACTCCTGGACGAATGAGGGACTACACCGCCTGGGTTGTTTTTGTTTTCCTCTATTAATGATGAGTAGTAGGCTGCTCTAGCATTATGGAGGGCTTTCCTATATGTTTTAAGACTTTCTTGCCAGACTAAACGAGATTCTTCCAGGTAGTTGGAACGGCATTTCCTCTCAAGTTTTCACGATGTTTGCTTTAATTTGCGGGTTTGGGGGTTATACCATGGAGCTAACTTTCTTTTTATTATTTGTTTATTATTCCTCGTTTTATTATCTTCTTTTTTAGAGGAGCGATCGAATCGAGTGTCGTTCACAGTGAGCCTACAGCATTATCAACAAGATGGTCAATTTGGGAGGGGCTGAAATTAGAATGTCCTGTGTTATATTGAGATATAGCACCAAATTAAATGCAGATGGGATTGTTTCCTTAAATTTAGCTACAGCACTATCAGATAGACATCTAGAGTACAAGTTTTTGCCTAATGGCATGTAGTCCAGTAATAGGAGTTCTAAAGTTATTAAATAATGAACGATTCTGTGAAAAGACTATTAAATGTTCAATTTCAATGCCATTGTGGAGGTGGGCATGGGTAGCTGTCAGCTGCAGAGGGAGAGGTGGGGGAGTGGTAATGTTTCTTTATTACTGCCTTTGTTACAAACACAAGGTTACACTCTGTAATTGCCTTTCCTCCAGACCGCACATCGCTTGCACCGGCTCCGACGCTGGTTCTGAGGCTTCTCTGTCCTCACGCCCATACAATGGCAGCCCAGCCTCCCTGGCTGGCTGATGTGGCGCTGGTGAGTGTGTGAGAGAGCCCAGGTCCAGCATGCCACTGTGTATTTAGGGAGAGCATAATTAGTCAATCACTTTCAGTTGTGACAATTAGCTCTCCCTGATGCGGCTCACCAGAGCCACTCCCCCAGCTCTCCCTCTGCAGCTAACAGCTACCCATGCCCACCTCCACAGCCATATACCAGAACAAGGTCGAGGGTGTGGTTAAAACAGTGAGTGGGCTTATGTACACTCTGACAAAAGCCAATCGAAAACTAATAATGAGATGAATGCAGTACTAAGGCTATCATTTTCAATGTCCACATGAATATTGAAATCACCTACAATAATTACTTTATCTGTTTTAAGGACTAAACTTGATAAAAATTCAGAATAAGGACCAGGAGTGCAAGACACAAAAACAAATAAAATTGGCTGTCATGTTTTCCAGGTCGGGTGTGAAAGACTAAGAACAAGGCTTTTGAATGAGTTATAGTTTAATTTAGGTTTAGGGCTGATTAATAGCCTTGAAGATGGCTGCAACTCCACCTCCTCAGCCGGTGCCTCGAGGAATGTGAGCATTTATATGACTGGATGGAGTGGATTCATTTAGGCTAACATATTCTTCAAAGTATTTGGTTGTACAGCAAACTCCTACTCTAAAGCCAGATGTATGCTTCTATATCAGAGTGTTGCAGAGGCTCTGCTCAGAGGCTTTGAAGCTCTGTCACAGAACCTGCCAGGGGTGATGTATACTTCCTGAAGAATTTAACTGCACATTGGTGCTGGGGTAGCTACTTACATACAACATGGAGACCACAAGAAGTGTGGCTGCTAGAGACTGTTGTTAATGAAGTCAACATCAAGCAAGTTGAGAAAGACTTTGAGAAAGACTCAGTTATCTGCTCCTTTTTCGGTAACACTAGACAGTTTTATATTTTGTGATCTAGCAAAGCCATTTCCAGGACAAACCTTCTCCTCATCTCCTCAACCTCTCTATCACAAAGGGAAGGAAATAATTTCAACATGATTACTTCAGGTATATGATACAGTGATGTGAAAAAGTGTTTGCCCCCTTCCTGATTTCTTATTTTTTTGCATGTTTGTCACACTTAAATGTTTAGATCATCAAACAAATTTAAATATTAGTCCAAGATAGCAAAAGTAAACACAAAATGCAGTTTTTAAATGAAGGTTGGGCGGGGCATTCATAGATCCAGAATTGAGTAGGTGTGCTTCGAGCCCCTTTTCAGAGTTTTTTTTTTTTTTACTTTTTATGTGGGATAACCATGTTAAACAAAATATGAAGCATAGCAGAGTATTTTTACATTCTTTAAAACGTGTCTGGAGAGGAACTTTAATCCTCCACACCCACATGTTGCATCTTCTGTATTTAACAAGCGTAGAAACACATGACACGTCCCAGACTGGTCTTGCTCTCCTTTAGTTAAAGGCACATAGACAAAACTGATATCAACCATTCATCCAAACAACATGCAATCACTTTTCAAATTGTAATCCCTTATGCTGCTTGTTACTGCCAAAAGTAATCATATTTTTGTAACAGGTTTTTCAGATGTTTGTTTTGCAGCCTTTCAGCTCATTCATTCTGTGTCCCCCGGGTAACGGTGTGTATCGCTATCTGCCACATTGTCTTTTTTGATACTACCACCAGTGGGGGCCTGTAAGAAATTTTCACATCGTACACTGGCTTTAAATTAGTTCAAAATTTAAATAGAAACATTTACAAATCACATTTTGTGATCTATCAAGCTGAAGTTTGAAAAAGATAAGCTGACTGATGTACTCTCCTAGAAACATACTCATATATATTTGAATTCATGTATGCAACATGTAGATACACTGTTATAGCTGCATTAACTCTTGAAATGTCCTCACTCCCAAAGTCCTCTGACAGGGTGTAACCAGGAGCAAAAGCTCTGGACTGACCTGTGCCATGAAGACCCAGAAGACCCGAGGTGTTACAACAACTTCACCTTCCTGCCGACGGAAGTCTCGCTTCACCTTACGAGGCAGAAACAAGAAAGACGGTGTGGTCCAAGGCAGGCTTCGCATCCGCTCCATGCCTGGAGTTTTCCTGGTGCTGGGGGTCATCGTGGTGGTTGTTGGCACAGCTCTGGCTGTGGCGGGATACTGGCCCTACCGGATATCGCGATCATCCATCCTGGGAGCTGCAGAGGGGGAAAGTATCTCTGAGTCGCAGACTTCTGGCTGGAGTCTGGGAGCTAAGGGCCTCCTATCCACAGCCAGCCTCATCCACAGTGAACGGATGAAGCTGCTGGGACCTGTCATCATGGGGGTGGGACTCTTCATCCTCATATGTGCCAACACAGTCCTGTACGAGAACAGGGACAGAGAAACTCAGATGCTGTTGGCTCAGATGCGCAGTGTAATCTGCTCTGTGTCTGCAGCTGTGCCCTCAGCAGACCTTAAAGAAATAGCAGCAGCCAACTCGATGGCAAAACACTACCAGTGGGTAAACAGTTTACCAGCTGCCCATCTCAACATCCTCTGTTTGCAGCAGCTGGCCAGCTCTGAGCCCCTGCTCCAGACCACACACCCCAGAGACCAAGAAGACAGCAGGGAGGGCTTCTACCAGCAAGCTGTTCTCCACCACCAGGAGTCGGAGCCTGCGCCTTGCCTCCACTCCTCCCACTCCATCTCATGTAATTCCTGTCCGACAGACTTTAACACACAGGCTAGTGCTGAGCTCAGGGGCAGTTCCAGTTTCAATCCACAGCCTGCTCCACTTGTCAAGCTCAACAACTGCCTGGTGTCTGCCAGCTCCATGTCCACCCTGGGGGTGGACAAGGTAGATATACCAGGTGCTCAGTCAAGGCGCTGCCACAGTATGAGCTACAGGACTAACCCTTACATAGCCCAAACTGGTGTGCGTCTGGAGGAAGGACTCCACACACCTGGAATGCAGGGTCAAATAAATCAGCTGTTAGTCACGAGGAGAGAGGCTAGGTCACAGGTTAGCGTGAACATCCCCAGGCAGGTCGTGAATGCCGCAGAGGAGCAAACTCACCGAAGCTGGCCTCGGCTAGACCTGGGCAGTGGGAGACGATACCTGAAACTAGAGAACAAAGAGGACTCAGTGGACAAACTGCTGGACCAGTTAGAGCAGCAGTGTACTCAGTGGGATAAGAGTTTTGGCTCTGGGCCTTTCCAGTGATAGCTGCTTTAGCTTCACAGCCCTGAGGGTACTTCAAGATACAAAAACCCTGACAACCAAGGATTAATGATATTTTTCCCTGGATTCTAAAACTGCCCTAAATTTTTGGTTTTAAATTCTGTGTGGGGCAGAGAGAATCTGAGCCCTGGATCATTTGGAGTACAGTATTTCTCACAAGGATTGCTCATTCTCAATCTTAAATGGAATATTGAGACACAGGGGTTATGGTCTTTGCTTGGCTAGATTTGGCAGATGTTTTATATAACTGAAGGAGAGTATATACAGACCCTACACTGTCACAGATGAGTGAAGCAATTTGACAGACTTCTGCAATTTGGGTTGGCAGCAATGCAAGAAATCCACTTGTATCTCGATGCCAAAATGGGGTTGCCTGTTTCCAGGACACAGTGTGCACAACCTAGTGAAGGAGCGATAGACTTGTGCAGGAGAACAGGGGATTGGTTTCACTGTGCAATTGATTTTTAACCAAACTACCTGGACTCCTGAGCCTATAAAGTGCTAACAGCTCTTGACAAATGCAACCAGTATATAAAAATGAGACTTTTTTTTTACTCAGCTGAGGTCCCATACTCCAAATGTAATGCATGGAAGTGATGCACAGTATGTTACATCTTAATACTTATGCAGAGTAATGTCATTGATGGTTTTATGTGTATAAGAAGTAATGATAGTTAAAGAATAATTTTCCTTTATATTCTTAGGCTTGGCCATTATTTCTACATCAGTTATGTTAACATTGTACTCACCAAGTTAATTGCTGAGATCTGGGAACACAATGACATTACTACAACTGTCTGTCTCTAAACTGTAATGAATGTTTGTAATGGAAAGTTTGGGTAAAAATTATACTTTATTTTCTTTGTTTGCTTTGTTTTCTTATGGACAGATTATCATGACCATGAGTCCTGGGCACTATTTTCACTCAGGGCCCTTACCAACAGGCATACACACCCATGTGTGACCCCCAGCACACAGGACATCAGTGCACAACAGCACATGGCCAAGTAACCCTCACACACCATGTGGTAGCCTATATTGCAATTATGTAAATTCTTTCGGTATATTATGTCAACCACATTTTGTTTTGCTCTTCATACACCATTAAACTTTATTTATCTTTAAGGGTCAAAACAAAAGCCATATGTGAATAATGAGTGAGTAAATAAAACATCACCCTACTGCTAGCTGTGAAAGAATATATAAATGAGAATCAAATGTACAGAGCCAAAGCTACGACCACACTGCTAAACACAGCACAAAACGGCAGAAACTAAATATTCTACGTAGACCTCAGCCCTCTTTAAAGAGAAGACATCGAAGTCCAACTCCTGGATGAGGTCTGAGTCAGTGATAGCATATTCAGGTGTCTTTGTGTCATCCATGTAATAACCTTAGTTCAGTAGTTAAGTATTTTTCATAGTGGTGTTTAATCCTTGACATTTTGTGAAAAGGAATATTCTCCATTACAGTTGCTAACAGGAAGGGTCAGACACAGATAGTCAAGGAAGATAATTGCTAAAAAATACTGTACATTAATAAACATTTAAAATGTCCTCATAGCTGCGTAGCATACATTACATTGTGTTATAAACCATTTATTAAATATGTGTATACTGCTTATGAATGCTAAATAGGGGGACTTAAAGTAACGTGGTGTTGTTGGTGTGATTTTCTGACTACTTGTGTTTCGTGACCTGTCTGACTTTCTTTTTATTGATGTCACTGTGCTCCCAGATCTCAGCTATTAACTTGGTGATTACAATCTTGTTATTACTAGTAAGAAAGATGGCCAAAACTATGCAAATAAGACCCAAAAAATGGAATTATCCTAGATAATGAAGGAAACTTTCTCTTTGTTGTTCTTCTTGTGATTGGTGCAGTATTAGCTTGTAATGAATCAATGTTACTGCATACAGATGGGCATGTGTCATAGAGGGAAGAGAATATGAATCAGAGTCTCATGGGCTCCCCTGTTTCCTGCCCCCAACACCATGTGCTGATGTGCAGAGGCGACCCCTACATGTTTGAAACAACAGTCTTACTCTGGTTTTCTTTCTGTCTGTGCTGTCTGTTCTGTATGCCATGTGTGACACTGTGTGTTCTAAATGTATACCAAGCAATATGAGAGGTCTGACAGAACAATCAAAGGCTGTGTCTTGCCCTGTGTTGACCACTGAAATAAACAACATTGCCATGCCTGTGTTGCAAATATAAGGCAAAGCAAAAGCAGCTCCTGTTTGCTGTCATCTCATGTATTCAAGCTGTCAAGGTAATGGCACCTGGTTGTATATGTATGCAGCATGTAATCATCTCTCCACGCTTGCTACTCAAGAACCCATTCCTCACCCCAAAGTAGACTTTGCATTTCATCCATATTTCTCAGGCTGAAAACAACCAGCTGGGATCTGAACCAGTGAGGCCCACATGAAAATGTCAGAATACAATTTTTTTCTCTCTCCTGCTCCTAAGCTTGATATATTCTGATGTGGTCCTGAGCAGGAATGGGCTGGAGGGGCAGGGGGGAATTCCCCAGCTGCAATTATCCTCAGCAGAGCCTCCTGTACGCTCTAAAATTTCCCCTTATTATTAGATTTTGTGGTTCCTTCTGGGCAGGTATGCAGTCCCTCGCAATCTCATTTCATTTAATTGGTCTTGTACAAGATGGCTTCTGGGTTGCTCATAAAGTTAGCAGACAGGACCTCTGCCCTCTGCGGCAAAAGCACAGGAAGGTAGAAGATTACATTTCTGCAGGAGGGCAAAAAGGTGCAGATGTGAAAAATTCGGGGATCATCTTACAGCCTTTGTGCCAGACATCAGCTGATCTGTTAAGCTTTCACCACACTGCCAACCAAAACAACTAAATTAGGAACGAGAGGTTTCTGTAATGAATGGCTCTATTGATTCAAGATGCAGAAAGGATCATTTGGACTGGCACATAATTGTTGCTGTCTATTAGCTAATATACCCAATGCACTAGTATCTGGCATGCAGGGATTAGTAAAACAGTGGTATCTGCAGAATAAGGCAAGAAGGAAAATTCAAGCCACTGTAAGTTGACTTTCATACTGCAGTGAAACTAGTGGCTGCATGGAAAAAGGAAAGAAAACACAAACGAACATCTAAAATATGATAACGTGCTTTGAACAGAACCAGTAAGCACTGATTTGGTGATATCCTGTTTAACTAATCAATTTCTATTCAATTCAATGTATTTATTTATATAGTGCCAATTCATAACAGAAGTTATATACCAGCCAACATATAGTGCCAAAGTCAATGCAAGATATTTCAGAAAGCCTGCGAGCCAAAATATGGGGCTGCATGTAGTTGAAATCTGATGAGAAATCAACAAAGCATAAGCGTAAAAGCGTCTTCTTACCATCCAGGTGCCCAACAACAAAATTCAGCAATGTTGCTGTGGCATCCTCTACCCCCTTCCTTGTTTGATACGCAAATTGGAGTGGATCAATTACGCTCTGTGTCATGGCCAGTAAGTTCCTCTTCAATATTAGTTGCAAACTTTTCATAACTAGAGAGGTAAGCGCCACAGGGCGATAATCATTCAACACCTTTGTTGATGGAACCTTGGACACTGGAACAACAATGGATTCTGTCCATAACATGGGGACTTTATTTTGTGATAAAGAGAGCTGGAAAATAAATGTAAAAATGCCACATAAGAATAAAGCACAGTTTTTGAGCAGTCGGCCGCTGATGCAGTCAGGCCCATGACTTTTCCTCACATTTGTCTGTTCAAGATTTCTCCAGACATCCATTTCATCAATCTGAATCTGACTGCCCTCTGAAGCAACTCTAAATTCGGCCAGTTCATTACTAAAATCATGGGAATCAAATCTCAAGTAAAACTGGTTTAACTCAGACTTATTAGGGTTTTTTATTGTCCTGAATTCCCACCATAGATTTGATTCTCCTCCAGACGCAGTGAGAATTGCCATTCTTTAGTTCATCCTCATCCAAATAACAACAAGAAGTAACAAGAATATGCAGTTAAAAGATAAGGTAGTTTACGCTTCACTGTGCAGAATAATGTATATGCAGAATTTGACACTAGAAGGCTGTTTTCACATTCATCTGCTGAACCTTAAATCTCAGTTTAATATTTAGTATGCAACTTACACATGTGATGTGGAACTTGAAGCCTGCAGGTCACATACACTGAGAATGGACTTTTCAGTGAAGTAGGAGACTTCTTGTGTCCAGCAGTTAAACATTTGAACAATGATGAACAATATTTGCATATTCATAAGTGTATATTTTTACATGAGGGAGAAGAAGTAAGTGTCAAAGTTTAAGTAGTTGATTGAACTTTTTTGTGGAAAAACCATCTCAGGCACAAATTATTATTCAAGCATGTTTGGACCTCTCCAAACATTGAAATGCATGCTTTTGACATCAGGGTGACAGACTTTTAAAAGGTAGATTGGACGTCAGAAATTATTTACAAAAAATTCCTCCTTCTCTTTGGTGCCCCTCCAGCTATGCCTAAAAATGCCCCTGCAAGAATCAGAGAGTTTAAAAATAAGAAAGCTTGAGTTGAAGTAAAGTTACAATTTGCAGCTATTAATTCAAAGAAGGTCCTTTATCGTATAACCCATCTCAGACTCAATATGCATTTTTGGGTGGAATGGGCTAGAATATGCAGTACAAGTGTGCCTCAAAATGTTGTGGTATCTCACCGTTAAGACCCAATACACAGTTCTTAGCCCCAGCTAGAGAGCATTTAAAAATTATTTTCTAACAGCTTAAGAATGTCGACCGGAAATTCTGTAAATGAGGACTGCCCCACATGCAGTACGAAAGGTTCGTCTTATCTCTGCCCGGCAGCTGTAGTGAAACTTTTCAGATGAGTGCATTCCAAGTTTCTCTGGACTGCTTAAGGGTTGATCTTCTCTTTAATTCTCTAGATGTTTGGATTAATAACTCAGAGGTAGTAAGTAGGCATCTAGGCTCGCCCAGACTATGCAGATTTGCCATCAGAACAGGCACCAATCAGACAGACAGACACTGTGGAGGTTTCTCTGGCTATAATCAGTGGTCAGGCCTGTAGACATCCAGCCACTCACAGGCTGTCCTGTACAGCTGAGGAATTAATGACAATGCAGTAATTAGAGAGAATGTTTGCCACAATAATAAAGACAGAAAATGGCTTCATCTGCAGGGGATTCAGTGTGGTCCTGTTATACAAGCTCCTTAGAAGCTTAGATTGCACTACTGTTTGTTATAATTTTGTGTTTTTGTTATTAACGTATTTTTGATGCACCTCTCTCCTCTCTCCTCCTCGCCATCTGTATGCATTTTTATCCCATTAATGCATGTTACTAACTCGACATCTCTCTCCTGTAGTTTTGTGCTTTCTTGTTCCTCTCTCCTTCTGTCGCTTTCAGCAGGTATATCTGCCTCCGGATCTGCAGAGTCTGGATGTGGGCCACCTGCTGCCCCCGTGTTCCTGCTCGACACTGCTACTATAGTTGTTAGTCTTATTACTATTATTATCATTATTATTCCTATCACTATCATGCCTATTATTATTACTTTATTAATACTAATATTACCACTTAAAATTCTAGGTGGAATTTGCATTGTGCCCCCCCCCCAAACCAAACAGCAGCGGCGGATGGCCACCCACCCTGAGTCTGTTTCTGTCTGAGGCCTCTTAAAGTTTTTCCTTGCCACTGTCGCCAAGTGCTTGCTCATGGTGGGATTTGTTGGGTCTCTGTAATTAATATTATAAAGAGTACGGTCTAGACCTGCTCTATAGGAAAAGTGCAATGAGATAACTTCTGTTATGAATTGGCGCTATATAAATAAAATTTAATTGATTTTTTTTTTTTATTGTCAACATGCAGAGCCAAACCAACAATGAATTGATACTAACAAGTATTGTGTGTGTTTCTAAAGCCTGATATATTTTATTATGTGTCTTATGAGTTTTCGAACAAATAACATGTGGATCCACTGACTGCTCTGAAAGCTCTCCTTATCTCTTTCATTATGAGTGAATACTAGGAAGTCATCCATCATCCTGTTAAGCCAGGAGGTCAATCTATCTTCTGTATCCCTGAACCGATCCTTTTACCACCCCACGCTACGCTCTAAAATCAACCATCACAGTGCTGTGCTCTGTTCTTCCCACTTGGATAATTGAGTTGGTTTCATTACTGAGGATTTGACATGAGCCTGGATTGTTCAGGTCTTCAAAATTGGCTTCACATGAAGTTGAGGTGTCACATGAAGTGTTATAACAGAGACCAGATAAACTCTCAAATAAAGAGTAAAGGTTGGATTGTGTTTGAACAGAACTAATTCATATGACGTATTGTCCGACGGAAATCAAAAGTGTTTAAAGTTGTTCTGAATGGTAACACTTGAAAGCGGGGTAGAAGCTGACTGTCATAGAGTGGGAGGAGATGAGATAACATTTGAATATGGGGATAACAGTACACATTTTCAGACATTCATATATTGCACTTGGTCGTTCACATGAAAATTGACAGAAATAGTTGAATCAAGAATGAAAATAGAGAGCTAGAGAAAGAAGTTAAAACCCTGGCTCCTTTCTCACTTCCACACAGCTGACCAATCACTGCTTGAAGTGGGTGTGAATGATTGATTGATAGAAAGATGCTGTCTATGTAAGCCATGATCCCTTCTTTTACTTCTCCTTTATTTTAAAATAAGGGTGCAGTTATCTAAGATAACCCAGGATTAACAGATCAATCATCAATTTGCTTTCAAAGAACTGAGTGATTCTTACACTTTCTTTTTCTTTCGGCCGCACTCCATTGGGGTCGCCACAGCGGATCATCTGTTTCCATCTCGCTGGCAAACTGGCCCTACCCAACCTGGCATGGAGATCTGATGATCTGCATATTTGATTTGGCATAGGCTTTTTACGCCGGATGCCCTTCCGGACATAACCCTCCCTATTTATCCGGGCTTGGGACCGGCAATTAGGAATCCCAGTAGCTAGGGAGCAGCCACTGGGGATGCACATGAGTGAGTAATGAGTGATTCTGACTGATCTTGACAATTCTTGTATGTGAATTGTCAATCCATCAGACCTGGCATCATCATAGCCTTTATTAGTTACACTATATGGCTAAAAGTATGTGGACACCAAACATTTCAGCTATATATGATAGTTGAACATGTCATGCCCAAACCATGGGAATTAATCTCAGGCTTTCCACCAACCCTGATGTTGGGTGATAAGGCCTGGCTGATAGTCAGTGTTCCAGTTTATTCCAAAGATGTCGGATGGGGTTGAGGTCAGAGCTCTGTGCAGGCCAGTCAAGTTCTTCTACACCAAACTGGGAAAACCATTTTTTTATGGACCTGGCCTTTTGCCAACCAGAATTAACAGGTAGTGCAGCAGGAAAACAACACTAAACACTGGGAACACACATCTCTCACATGACATGGCATGCATGAATCCAACTGGGAAAGATACTGTAATGACTTTGTCAACACTTAAGTTAAGGGTTGGCTTTAGTAATGGTTGCATAGCCAGACAGCCAGTGCTTTCACATATTTAATACATAACTGATATTGACCTTTTTCCACCCTTTTCTTCCTATAGTACAACTCAACACTGATCATGGCCACAGGATCAGCCACTATAACTGCCACTGATCTGCTGATGTGGCAATCTGAGACTGTCCTCCCAAAAAGAGCAACAGCACTAGCAATTCAGCAAGTGCCCCAAAACTACATGTTATGTTCAAGTGACAAAGCCCTCTAGCGGCCATAGGAATTATGATGGGACCAGAGGAAGTCAAGTGACAATATTATGGATGGATGGGTCAACAAAACACTGGACTTTAATATGTTAGACCGCTGTTCATGTCCTCATTCCTACTTTTTTTAACCTTCTAACCTTAGCCACGTGGTTATTACTGTAACCATAATGATGAAGGTACCTTAACTTTAACAAAGAAGTCATTTTAACCCTAATCACAATGTTTTCCTAAACCAAATATCAGACAGACAGATGTTGTCCCTGATAGCGGCATCAGATCAGAAAATGCTCCTATGTGTCATTCTAAAGAGCATGGACAAACCACATACTTTGTCATTTAATTTGGAGGATTTGTTGGGCAATTTTTCATATGTATCATCATATATAGATGTATCTTCAAACACAGGAACCTTAGAAACAGCTGTAAAACCTGATTATATTTAGACTGATTTTCTCCTATCAACCTTCTTCAACAATTTCTTCATCTAAGCCATCAACCAGTTAGCACTGCTTTACTAGATATGATCAATCTGTCTTTATTAACAGGCTATGTACCACAGTCCTTCAAAGTAGCTGTAATTAAACCTCTTCTTAAAAAGCCCACTATTGATCCAGGGGTTCGGGAGGCAGACACCATCTCCACATTTTAGAGAAGCCTTAAGAATTTCCTCTGATAAAGCTTATAGTTAGGGCTGGCTCAGCTGAGCCCTGAACCATCCCTTAGTTATACTGCTAAAGGGCTAGACTGCCAGGAGACTTCCTATGATGCACCTCTCTCCCCTCTCCATCTGTATGCATTTTTATCCCATTAATGCATGTTACTAACTCGACATCTTCTCTCTCCCATAGTTCGGTGCTTTCTCATCTCTCTCCTCTCTCCTTCTGTCGCTTTCAGCAGGTATTTCTGCATCTGGAGCTGCAGAGTCTGGATCTACGATTGCAGGCCACCTACTGCCCCCATGTTCCTGCTCAACACCCACTACTACAATCATTATTGTTACTATTATTACTTATTATTATTATCATTATTATTACTATTATTATTTTATTAATATTACCACTACATTACATTATTAGTATTTTAAAATTCTTTGTGGCATTTGCATTATGCTACTGTATGCTCTCTTACTTCCTGCTCTCTCTCTCTCTCTCTCAAACCAACTGGCAGCGGCAGATGGCAGCCCACCCTGAGTCTGGTTCTGCTCAAGGTTTCTGCCTCTTAAAGGAAGTTTTTTCTTGCCACTGTCGCCAAATGCTTGCTCATGGTGGGAATTGTTGGGTCTCGGGAAATAATGTTCTAAAGAATATGGTCTAGACCTACTCTATAGGAAAAGTGCAATGAGATAACTTCTGATATGAATAGGCACTATATACATAAAATTGAATTGAATTGAACTTATTATGGTATCGAGTCCATCCAATTATTTAAACTTACTGATATGATTCTAATACTAAGCCAACAAATTTATGGAAAATTCATAAATAATTATGATCAAAGATTTTTCAGTCTTCAAAAATCTTTTTACTTAATTCTATGCTTCTTTCTGTGATGGTTTTCACTACACTTCCCCAACATCCCAGAAAGAATGATTATTAAACACATTATGTCTACAATTTTGACATCACATATGATCAGATAAAGGGCTGAGTCATTTTACTCCTGACCAGTTTCTTTTGACAGTCACGAGATACAACTTTAACCTCCTGTCTCCTTATCTGGTCATTGTCTGTTGTTGTTGTGTTGGGCATTAATTGCCACCAAATGATAAAAGGCATAAGGTATGGATGGTGCAAATTACTATATTATTTTATTCACAGCAGGTTTCAGTGTGGAGCCACAGACCATCTGAGGTCAGGTCTTGTCTTTTTTTAAATTATAAAACAAATACATCTAAAGACTCATATACAGATACAGACATTCCATTCTTTGTAAAAGTTTCTTTTACATGACGATCGTACAGCAGTGTGTGTGTGTGTGTGTGTGTGTGTGTGTGTGTTGAGAGAAAAGTGAGTCGAGTATTCTTCCACTCATATTGCAACGCACCAAAGTTGTTGACTCTAATGCTGGAATTACTGAAGCACTTAAGGCAGTCTGTTCTACTTCCTCCATCTCCACCCAGCAAATCTGTAAAACCACAGTAGTCATACTTGGTAGCCAGCAATGTCAAGCTTCATGTTTGAATTTTAAAGAGTCCCAAATGACAAAAAACACAATTTTTGTTTGTGGTGTTCAGAGTGTTACAAAATTACATAAAAAAATTCAAGAGGTAATTTTTTTCCCCAGACACAGTGGCTTACTTATTCCACAGACATCATTGTCAACAGTTTTCACTGGAACTGTTTTCTAGTGAATACAGTTCTAGACAGATAGTCATTAAATTTGCTGTGAATTTTTATGATCACCATAGAATGATTTTGGTGACCCTCTGACCTTTCCTCTAGTGCCACCCTTGGACCAATATTTTCAGTTATATACAAGAAATATTAAAATCTAATGGGCAGATTGCCAAGTTTTTCCTGATCAAATCTATGCTTCCACGGGATAAAAGGGTAACATGCAGTAATGAGATAAAAATGCATAGAGATGGAGAGGGAGAGGAGGAGAGAGGAAAGAGGGGCATCATGGGAAGACTCCTGGCAGTCTAGGCCTATAGCAGCATAATTAAGGGATGGTTCTGGACTCACCCAAGCCAGCCCTAACTATAAGCTTTATCAAAGAGGAAAATCGAACCCAAACTTGGACCTGATTCCAGAGGAGATGAGCTTGATTGAGGCTCTGGCTCCCATTCTACTTTTGGAGACTCTAGGAACCACAAGTAACCCTGCATCCTGGGAGGGCAGTGTTCTAGTCGGATTATGAGCTCTTTGAGTTACGATTGTGCCTGACCTGTGCCTGAAGGATTTTAAATTCTATTCTAGATTTTACAGGGAGCCAGTGCAGAGAAGCTAATATTGGAGAAATATGATCTCTTTTCCTAGTTCTTGTCAGTAAATGTCCCGCAGCATTCTGCATCAACTGGAGATCTATGGGATCTATTCGAGCAGCCTGACGATAAGGAATTGCAATAGTCCAGCCTAGAAGTAACAAATGCATGGACTAGTTTTTTGGCATCATGAGACAGGATGTGCCTGATTTGTGCAATGTTATGTAGGTGAAAGAAGGCAGTCCTTGAAGTTTGTTCATGTGGGGAGTTAAAGGATAAATCCTGATCAAAGATAACTCCGAGGTTCCTTACGGCGCTCCTGGAGGCCAGGGTAATGCCATCTAGAGCAACTATATCTTTAGATAATGTGTCTCTGAATGTAATACGATGTGATGGTCAATGTTGTCGAACGCAGCACTAAGATCCAACAAGACAAGTCCATTGACTGATGCAATTAAAAGGTCATTTGTAATTTTCACCAGTGCTGTCTCTGCGCTATGATGCACTCTAAATCCTGACTGAAAATCCTCAAATAAACAATTGTTATTTAGAAAGTCACACAACTGATTGGCGACTGCTTTCTCAAGGATCTTAGAGATAAAGGGAAGGTTAGACATACAGTAGGTCTATAGTTGGCTGAAAGCCCTGGATCAAGAGTTGGGTTTTTAAGAAGAGGTTTAATTACAGCTATTTAAAAGGACTGTGGTACATAGCCTGTTAATAAAGACAGATTGATCATATCTAGTAAAGAAGTGCTAACTACGGGTAAAACGTCTTTAAGCAGTTGTTTCTAAGGTTCCTGTGTTTGAAGATAAATCGGTACCGTTGAGGGCAGGAAGTAATGAATTTTTTTTCTAATAGTTAAAATTTTAAGAAGAAGCTCATGAAGTCGTTACTACTGAGGGCTATGGGAATACATGGCTCAATAGAGCTGTGATTCTCTGTCAGCCTGGCTACAGTGCTGAAAAGAAACCTGGGGTTGTTTTTGTTTTCCTCAATTAATGATAATAGTAGGCTGCTCTGGCATTATGGAGGGCTTTCCTATATGTTTTAAGACTATGTTGCCAGACTAAAGGAGATTCTTCCAGGTTGTTGGAACGCCATTTCCTTTTAAGTTTTCACAATGTTTGCTTTAATTTCCGGGTTTGGGGGTTATACCATGGAGCTAACTTCTTTGATTTATTATCTTCTTTTTTAGAGGGGTGATAGAATCGAGTGTCATTCGCAGTGAGCCTGCAGCACTATCAACAAGATGGTCAATTTGGGAGGGGCTGATTAGCATAGGAGTCCTGTGTTATATTGAGATATAGCACCGAATTAAATGTAGATGGGATCGCTTCCTTAAATTTAGCTACAGCACTATCAGATAGACATCTAGAGTAGGAGTTTTTGCCTAATGGCGTGTAGTCCAGTAATAGGAGTTCAAAAGTTATTAAATAATCATCCGATTATGAAGGATTCTGTGGAAATTCAATTCAATTCAATTTTATTTATATACTCTAAAGACTATTAAATGTTCAATTTCAATGCCATATACCAGAACAAGGTCGAGAGGTGTGGTTAACACAGTAAGTGGGTTTATGTACACTCTGACAAAAGCCAATCGAATCTAATAATGAGATAAACACATTACTAATGCTATAATTTTCAATGTCTGAATATTGAAATCACCTACAATAATTACTTTATCTGTTTTAAGGACTAAACTTGATAAAAACTCTGAGAATTCAGATAAAAAATCAGTATAAGGACAAGGAGCGTGGTACACTATAATAAATAGAATTGGCTGTCGTGTTTTCCAGACTGGGTGTGAAAGACTAAGAACAAGGCTTTCGAATGAGTTATACACGGCACCTCTTCTACCAGTCTGCTTCCTGCCTGCCCCAGTCCAACATCGTCTATTCATTAAAACTCATATTAACTGTACCACCTGTCTCTGTGTCTGCTTCTGGGTCCACGAAAAACAAAAACCTAATAGAACAATCTGGCCACTATGGACCCAGTGTATACAGAGTCACTCTGTCAAGCCCTAGCCACTCAAAATGATGAGCCTGATGTGTCATCTCCTTTTCCTCTCCACTGCATGGACTTTGACGCTTCTTTAGTCCTCCACAACAAATCCGTCTCCCTACGAGCGCTAGTAGACTCCGTCGCTGATGATAGTTTTTCCACCTTTGCGTCCAAGAACAGGCTCCCGGATGGAAAAATGACCCCGTACCCAAAGATGTGAATGCTCTGGATGGAAGACTCCTGGCTAGGATTACCCATACCAAGGCACCCTGAACCTCATCCTCTCTGGCAATCACAGTGAGTTCATAAAGTTTTTCATCATTTCCTCTCCTCGAGTGCCTGTACTGTTAGGCCTGCCCTGGTTAATTCGCCATAACCCCACATAGACTGGTCCACTGGTTCAGTCATTAGTTGGAGCACTTTTTTTCTCATTGTCAGCACTCACGCCCTCTCAGTTTGCAGTTACTCCCACACCTGAGCCCCCTGACCTTTCCTCTGTTCCCTCCATTTACCATGACCTACGTGAAGTGTTCAGTAAGCAGTGGGCCCAAACCTTGCCTCCCCATAGACCATACGACTGTGCAATTAACCTGCTCCCTTACACCCCCTTGCCATCCAATCGTTTATACAACCTATCCGATCCCGAAAGAGAGGCAACAGAAAAATATATACATGACTCTCTGGCATCTGGTCTAATTCGCCCCTATTCCTCTCCTGTGGGGGCTGGATTTTTCTTTGTAGAGAAATCCGGACCTGTTTTGACTTCCAAGGCCTTAACGACATCAGTCTCAGCTTTTGAACCTCTGAATTAATCTACTGTGTTTTCTAAACTGGTTTATTTTTGTGTATTTGGATGACATCCTCATCTTCTCCCATCTTGTGAAAGCTGAAAAATGTGAATTTCATGTCCACAGTGACAGTGTGTCATCCCTGTGCTTTTTTTTTTTTCATCTGTCTCCAGTGGAACATAATTATGATGTGCGTAACCAGGAGTTATTAGCTGTGGTGTTGGCATTGGAGGAGTGGAGGCACTGGTTGGAAGGGAATGAACAACCATTTATGGTCTGGACCGATCATAAAAACCTCTCTTACCTCCATTCCAGGCTGAACCCTCGCCTGGCATGGTGGGTCTTTTTCCTCAGAAGGTTCAACTTCACATTGACTTATCATCCTGGTTCTTGAAACACTAAACCTCATGCTCTCTCTTGTCAAGCAGATCCTGAGAAGTCCGGTGTTGAGCCTGAACCCATTCTCCCTCCATCCTGTCTGGTGGCTGCTGCTACATGGGAGATTGAGACAGTGGTCAGAGAAGCCCAACGTTCACACTCAGACCCAGGTATGGAACCACATAATCGTCTATTTATGCCTGATCCTGTTAGGTCCCAGGTCCTCGAGTGGAGGCACTCATCTAAGCTCACCTGTCATCCTGGTTTTCATCGCACTCTAACATTCTTGAAACAACATTTCTGGTGGCCCTCTATGTCCCAAGATACTCAAGCCTTCGTGTCCGCCTGCTCCATCTGTGCCCGCAGTAAGGCTTCCCGCCAACCTCCAGCTGGTCTGTTGCACCCTCTGCCCATGCCCAACTGACCCTGGTACCACATTGCTATGGATTTTGTCACTGGTCTTCTCCCATCTGGTGGTAACACAGTGATATTGACTGTCATGGATCATTTTTCGTAAGCTGTTCACCCTAAACTACCCTCAGCATCAGAAACAGCTGATCTCCTGGTCCTGCATGTTTTTCCGACTCCAGGGCTTCTTTGGGTTATCAGCCTCCCCTTTTTCCTACCCAGAAGACCAAGGTGGCTGTACTTTCGGTTCAGGCAAACATCCGGCAGTGCCGCTGACTCTGGAAGGAGGTTTGGTCTGCCTTGCTGACCGCCACTGAACCCCTGCACCCGCTTACCAACCAGGTCAGAAGGTGTGGCTTTCATCCCGCGATCTCCCTCTCTGAATCCCACAAGTTGGTACCCTGCTATGTTGGTCCTTTTGAAATCGACAAGATCATTAACCCTGCTGTTGTCAAGTTGAAACTACATGCATCCATGAACATTCACCCTACCTTTCACATGTCTCTACTGAAACATGTTTCCTTCTGCCCTCTGCCCTCTATTTATTGCCATTCCAACCTTATTAATGAAGTAATATTTTTCTCTGGGTTGTCCAAGTTTATATTGCCTGCATGAAACAACAGGGTATAACGCAGAGGGGGAAATAAGATGCGCTTTTTGTAGTCCATCTTCAGGATATTGTAGTTTCACCATGGCAGACCCGCATCAATAACATCCACTGTCCTATAATTAAGTTGCCTAGTACAGTCAGATTCTCATACCACCGCAGTTGGAGTCCTTATGAATTCTCCTTCACATCTTTGCTTGATCTCATGACGTTTTCCATTGAAGTCAAAGGAAAGTGGTTAGGAAAAGACATAGGAGGGACTTTTCGACCGCAGTCTTGGGCTTGTCTTGTTATGTTATTTGTGTCCTTCCTAAGGGTGTGACTTATCCATTTCCACTTTCTTCTTTTGACAGTGGTAGCTATGTCTTCCTGGTAGGTAATCCTCCACAGTTCCTCATTTGTGGTTTTGATGGGCCGCCATAGCTTTAGGATGTAGCATAGCCATTTGTTGACAAACACCTGTAACTTACTTGTGAGTGCCTTGGTGGTTTTTCACATCTCAGAACCATAGAGCAGATCAGTCTTCACATTGGTATTGAAGATACGCAGCTTGGTGTTGTTGGAGAGCTGGTTGGCCATAGTATCTTGAATGCCTGCTGTGCTTTACCAATGCGTAGCTCTATGTCTGCTTCTCCATTCCTGCTGATGTTGCTCCCTAAGTAGGTCAAATGCTCCGCGTCCTCTATGGCCTCCCCTAAGTGCAATGTGATTGAGTTGTTTCGGGTTTATTCTCATTGTCTTTGTTTTTCCAGCATTGATCTTTAGTCCAAGCTGCTCACTGCTATCCTGTATTCTATCTGTCTTCTGCTGCATGTGTGTGAGGTTTTCAGAGACTAGTGCTAGGTCGTCTGCAAAATCCAAGTCCTCGAGCTGGGTGAACAAGGTCCACTGGATTCCTGTCCTTTGGTTTTCAGTTGTTCTCCTCATGATCCAGTCCATGGCAATCAGGAAAATTAAAGGAAAGAGGAGACAACCTGTCTCTGCGGGGAACTGCTGAGTTGGTGTTAATTCTTAATGGGTTCATCGCTGTGAGCGCCACCTTTCACATCACAAATAGTCATTTGATCCATTGTAAATATAAAGATATTGATTAGAGCAGCTTTAAGTTTGTACTTGTGAAATAGAAACTGGGTTTCATTAAGCATCATGAACGCACTTATGTATTTCCACAATGATTATATGTTATAAATAATGTATATACGACAAACCCTATACATTTTCACAGTAATTTGTTAGCTAAGAAAAGTAATGACCCTATTTTCTCAACAAATCTTGTAAAATGTCTACTGGCAAACAGCAACAAAATTGCTGTCACACATAGTTTTGGTCCAGTTACTTTTTTCTGAAAAAATAAAAAAAGTTCAAATGAAAACTGTTCACAGTGTGTTCTGTGGATTATCCAGAGTAACGGGGAGAGATGTGCAGAGACATTGCAGCTGATTCTTAAATGGTGTGAACACCACAAACCAAATTTCAGTCACTTTCATTGTACTGGGGTGGAGGCAGAAATCTCAAAACCTGGACTAATAAAACCAGAACCATCCTTAGTGCTGGATACCATTGTAATTTGGGTGAATTGATCCTTTAACATTCAGTGCTGAAAGCAGCTCTGTGCTGGATTATTAATTGGCTGCATTCTTGTGTGTGTAATTTGGCTTTAAACATGGAGCCAGCGTGTCGTTTCAGTGTTAGCTGAAGAAGACTTCCACCTGAGCATGTCCTTCAATCATGTCTTCATACACCAGCTTCTATGTGCTGCAGACCAGTGCACAATGACAGAGTTGCTCTTTGACGAAGCTCTTGAAAGCATGCTGAAGTTGTATTAATGGGAAGATTATGTGCTGATCTGTGTTTATGTTTGAGCTGGAGTGGATGTTTACAGCTGAGCATATCTGTCCATTTATAGGTTTTAGTTTGTATTGTGTGTGTGGCCAGTGTGAAGAGGCTGTGAGGAGCTCCCCAGTCTCCCTGATTTGTTTACCAGTCATCTCAGTGTTGCAGACATGAATCTGCTCCAGAGCTGGCAAGGCAGAATGGAAAGGGGAGAAGAGAGGCAGTCTTTCTGCTATTCAAACAGAATAATCAAGCTGGATCTCTCCAGTTTGAGTTCCAAGCCACACTTTATCTCCTTGCCATGCAGTTTCTCCCACAGCCACCTTATATAAGGCTATCAATTTTGGATGGATTATATAAAGATACCACCAGGGCCAAAACTAAGCAAGGATCTCAGAATCACTCCTAGGAGTTATGCTAAAAGTTAACCTAGGACTAAAACAGTCCTACATCCGAGTAGGAGTTATTTATGAAGCTTTGTACAGTGACTTTCAGCAAAGAGAAGGACGAATCCTGAGAGAGTGTGACATCACAGTTTAAATACACTTAAAGCCGCCAAATAAAAATGATGATGTTTTGTAGTTCTCTGACAATTGTGGTTTCAACTATTAGACAGTGGTAAATAGCACCACTTTATTATGTGTAGGTATTACATATTAAAGTAAATAATTAAGTAACTTTAAAAAGATTATATGCAAATATGTGATGCCAAAATTTCAAGATTTTATTTTAAAACACCATTTATATAGTAGCCTGTATACAAAACCACTCAAAAAAAGAAAACAAATCAAATGTAGCCTATTAAGTAAATTAAAATGATAGATAATTTGACTCAGCAGCGTGAAATCAGCCCCATCCAACCACAATTTGCACAGTGTATCTTCTGTCCCTACATGTAATGTCATCCAGCTTTAACTGTTAGTTAGTGTTACTAGGGTGGACCCAAGCACAGAACACAGACACAGGAGTAACATGAGTTAAGGAAGATTTATTGTAATGAAACAGGGAAGTGGAGGTGGAGAGGCGGGGAGAAGTTGGCTGGCAGGAACAGAGGGCAAAGGGGCGATGGTGGATGGTAGAGCCAGGCCAGGCTGGACGGACTGATGAGATTGAGTGGCATGGGCAGGCAGGAGTTACCTTGGGGATTAGCATGCAGATAAGCAGGGAGGCAGGCAGGCATGAGATGAGGGATGATCCTGAAGCACAAGGGAAAGACAAATAGCAACAGGCTAAGAAGCAACACAAAAATTTAATCACAAGAACTGCAGCTCACTAGAAACTGGACAAAGCTAGACTACCACTGTAGCTAAAGCAAAGATCTGGCAACAAGCAGGGGAAGAGCCAGGGTCGAAATACGGGAGAGGTGATGATCTGATGGATTGCAGGTGTGTAGGCTGAGAGAGGTGACGTGCTGATTAATGGCAGATGCGCAGGTGAACAGGGATCCAGGAGAGTAAGTAGCAAGACAGGAAAGATACACAAACCCAAACACAGAAAGACCAACAGGGGAAAAAGCAGGAGAGGGAAACACAGAGAAACATAAAGGAAAAATGCTGAGGCACAGCCGTGGCCATGACATTAACCATATGAACATACATTATTATATTATCTTTCTCTGAGATTTCTGCCTTTACCTCAGTACAATGGAGGTGAAAGGAATTTAGTTTGTAGTGCTCAAAAGATTAAAAAACTACATTTAACAACATGTTGTTCCAAAAGCAGTGTTCTGATTACCCTGGAAAATTCACAGACCTTGCTGTCAACAGTTTTCAGTGGAACGCTTTTCTACCAAAGAAATAGTTCCTATGACAACTGTTGACAATGTGTTCTATAGACGACATCAGGAGAGACAAGTGAATGAAGTAAAGATAATTGTTTATTATAAAAGATAATGTGATAAGTAAGTCTTGACAGTAAGTCTTTTGAGCTTCTATGGGAGATTTTTTGTAATCAAGGGGTGTCTGCCCTGAGCAGCGGCAAGATAAATCCCTCCATGGAGTCCAACAATTGACAGCCCCAGATAATGGCAGCAGGAAATTATGAGTGAGCATGCGTACAATGAGTGAATGGCAGGATGGTTTGAGGATATACATGAACTAGATTTAGTGGTCATGGTATAATACAATATATTGGTGTATTTGTGATGCTTGCATTATGCTCCTGTATGCTCTCTCTCTTTCTCTCTCTCCCTCTCTCTCAGCATCAGTGGCTGATGGCCGCCCACCCTGAGTCTGGTTCTGCTCAAGGTTTCTGCCTCATAAAAGTAGGTTTGTCCTTGCAACTGTCGTGCTTGCTCATAGTGGGATTTGTTGGGTCTCTGTAAATAATATTATAGAGTACGGTCTAGACCTGCTCTATAGGAAAAGTGCAATGAGATAACTTCTGGTATGAATTGGTGCTAGTTGAAGCAGCAAAATCTCACTGAGATATTTTGACTTTTAGTTCCTAGTAAGGGGTCAAGCTCCAAAAATGCTGGATTCTTCATTTCCCATGATGCATCTCAATAGCATCGTTCATAGACCCTCCTTACCTTGTACATACCTATGTCATTCAAACTCCATGACCCCAGTTTGTAATAGGCTTTCCATTAAAAATCAAGCCCAAGATAACCCTGATGTCATCACTGTGACATACATGTCATCACAGTAGCATTCCCCATGTTGAGTGTAATGATCTTCATGTGTAATCAGTGAAGTGCCCCTTTAATTAAAGCTTATGTCTAATTTCATACTACAACCTTTTGGAAAAATAACTGAAATTAAGTTAAAGTTAAGAGACTGCAATATTTACGACACTACACAATAAGAAAGTGTTCAATGGGACAACAACAGTTTTTAGAGCGGTAGTGGGGCTAAAACGACATTTTGTTATGAGGATGGTGTTTGAATAGCCTAGTTCCAGACCTCAGATCTCGCATCTATATCTCCAATATATAGATAGTGAATAAAACTTTTATTTAGCTGTTTCTCTGCTGTGGAACCAGATGAACAGTAAGAAGAGACTATGTGTATCTGTGTGTATTTATGTTTATTTACAGTATGTGTGCCTGTGTTTACAGGCACACATACTTTATCTATTTTTAAAACCTTGACATTTTTAGCCATGCTAAAAGCAAGCATTTTGTAAACTAACGTTTGCTATACAGCTAATAAACTACTGTATATGACTGAAAAAAGAAAGAAATCCCATACTCGTGTCAATGGAAATTCCCAAGTGACGTCATGCATAATATATGTATATAGGGTGAATCAGAGTAATGAGACATTGTTTATTTCAATAATACCACACTGTGTTAATCCGGGCCCGAATATAGCCTTCTTAACATTATGATATCATATTTCAGTTACAGAACAGCTCCAATGACCTGTGTGAAGAACAGGGAGCTGCGTGTGAAGTAAGCACAGGAATGGAAAGCAGCTGGTGAAATGTTTGATGATGTGTTCTTCACAGATGAATCCACAGTGGCATTGGAGCGGTTTGCACTTGAGAGGGATAATGTTTCATGTAAATCAACCTTCATACATCCCTCCTCTGGTCAGGCGGCAGCCTCAGCCCCCAGCTCTGACAGGACTACAACCAGCCAGACTTTTCATTTGCCATGTCTGTATTTACTCTGTGTATTCATCAACATCATCAACATGTGCATAAGCCAATCATATCGGCTGTGTTATGTAAGATTTGATCCAATGTATTGAATTATAAGCCAAATAAATGTCTTGAATATATATAAATATTCTGCCTTGATTAGTTGTGTGAATAACATTCAGTGATCTTCAGTAAGGTTAAGGTTTCTGTGATGTATCTTGCCTTGAGTTTTTGGGAGAGGTCTTTAAGCTTTTAGCTTCCTTCAGCAGCAGCAGGAGGGCCATTAACAAAACAAAATATGTAGCCTAACACATGGGGGAGGTGCAACATTTTCATTTAACTATTCAACCTAACCCCTAACCCACTCATGGAAAAGGGGAGAGATGGCATTAAATAGTAAATATTTCTCCCACTAATTTCAAAGATTAATGTTTGGATTGATTACAGATATCAAACTCTTGTTACCAAAAGTTTTGGTATTACATACAGTTTTGCATGACTGGGCAACTGTGGCTTAGTAGTATAGCAGGTCACCTACCAATCGGTAGGTGTTCGATCCCGGCTTCCCCCAGCCCACATGTCGAAGTGTCCTTGGGCAAGACACTGAACCGAGGGCCTTCGGTGTGTGAATCCATTACTTTCTCTCAACTGATGAGCAGTTGGCACCTGCCATCAGTGTATGAATGTGTGTGAATGTGATATGTACTTGAAGCGCTTTGAGTAGTCGGAAAGACTAGAAAGGCGCTATATAAAGTATATATAGTATATACAGTCCATTGACCATTTACTCCATGAACCAGACAGAATAGCGATCGGGGGTGGGGGGTCGCTCGTGAGCAGCAACATGTAAACATGTATTTGACTTGAGCTCTGCATGTTAAATTTCAGCCTTATTGTTACAGCATTATTGGCGGACCTGCACACAAAAATTTAAAGCCTTTCTGATGACCTACAAAGAGAAATGGCCACAGTCCGCTCGGAACTACACGAAGGTCTAGTTCGCACTAACCAGAAGATCAAGCTGCATACTGTACCTAAATGAAGTCTAGAGGATAGAGCTAACCACTACTCTGACCACGTCGTTTCTCACATCAGAACTCCACAAAGAGCGTCTGATTTTACAAATGGAATTTAATAACCTCTCCACCCATCAGGTAGAGAAGAATCTACTTAGAACAAAACACAAATTCTATGAACATGGAGACAAAGCAGGTAGAATACTCACACATCAAGTCAGAGAAATGTCCAGTAATTCTCAAATTACAGAGATAAATACTGGCCCAGATACAACCACATGCGACCCTCAACCTATTAACAATCAGTTTAAGAAATACCACTCAGATTTATATGTTTCTGATACAGAAATAAATAGACATACAATACAATATTTCCTTGATACACTAGATATTCTCACTCTCAATTCAGACATTCAAAACTCTCTTAATGAACCAGTTACCACCAGTGAGATACAAGCCGCAATTCACTCCATGGGGGGGGGTGACTGTGGCTAGAGCGGGTCGTCCACCAATCGGAAGGTCTGCGGTTCGATCCCTGCTTCCCCCAGCCCGCATGTCGAAGTGTCCTTGGGCAAGACACTGAACCCCAAATTACTCCCGAGGGCTGTGCCTTCAGTGTGTGAATGATTAGTTACTTTGATGAGCAGTTCTGCCATGGGTGTATGAATGTGTGTGAATGGGTTGAATGTGATTTGCAGTTGCAGCACTTTGAGTAGTCAGAAAGACTAGAAAGGCGCTATATAAGTACAGTCCATTTACTATCCATACAGAGTGGTAGGGCCCCAGGACCAGATCAGTATTAAAAGGCTTTTTCCTCTAAACTAGTACCTATTCTTAAAGGAATGTATGATGAAACACCAGAAAATGTCAGTCTTCCACCAACCCTCACACAAGCAATTATATCAGTATTGTTAAAAAAGGATCAAAACCCACTTGACTGCTTTACATAAAACATAAAAGCAACATAAGGAAATAAAAAGACATTTGAATACAATTAAAAAGAGTTAAATAGAAAACAAAAACAAAATAAAACAGGAGAGTAAAAGTTACAGTGGAGTGTAAGATATTACTAAAAAGCCTCAAATTTGATATAATAAAAAGCAGCGGCAAACAGAAAAGTCTGAAGGCTTGATTTAAAAGAACAGAGTTTCAGCAGACCTGCAGTTTCCTGGGAGTTTGTTCCAGATATATGGTGCATAAAAACTGAACACTGCTTCTCCATGTTTAGTTTTGACTCTGGGGACAGAAAGCAGACCTATCGCAGACGACCAGAGAGCTCTGGATGGTTCATAACGTAGCAGAAGATCAGAAATGTATTTTGGGCTTAAACCATTTTTTTGCTTTATAAACCAACAGCAGTATTTTAAATTAAATTCTTTGACAGACAGGAAGCCAGTTGAAAGTGATGTGATCCACTTTCTTGGTCTTGGTGAAGACACGAGCAGCAGCGTTCTGAATGAGCTGCAGCTGTCTGATCGATTTTTTTAGGGAGACCTGTAAAGACACGTTACAGTAGTCGAGTCAACTGAAGATAAATGCATGGACAAGTTTTTCCAAATCCTGCTGAGACATAAGTCCTTTAATCCTTGATATATTCTTAAGGTGGTAGTAGGCTGACTTTGTAATTGTCTTGTTGAAATTCAGGCCTGAGTCCATGACTACACCAAGATTTCTGTCTTGTTATGTGGTTTTTAACATTAGCTGAGCAATACATTTTAATCGTTCTTTCTTGGTTCCAAAAACAATGACTTCAGTTTTATCTTCGTTTAACTGAAGAAAATTCTGGCACATCCAATCGTTGATTTGTTCAATGTACAGTACTTGTATTGGACCATAGTCTCCTGGTGAAATGGTTATGTAAATGTGTGCGTCGTCTGCATAATTACACTCAGATGTGTAATTACCTATAGACAGTCCCTGTCCTTTAAGTAGAATTTAAACCAGTTTAGTACTGTGCCAGAAAGTCCCATCCAGATGTCCACAAGCTGTCTCTTAGTTACCCGTGGCTGGACAGTTCAAGCAGGGTTGGGTGCTACCACAGACAACAACACCAGGAGCCTAAATAGAGCAGAGTTGACAGCTCAGGCTGTGTATCCTCTTAGGGCCGTTACAGGAAGTCCAAACCTGTTACTTCCGGTGGGATCAGCAATATCGGTGGTACTCCCATGACTGGATGTAGCAACACCAGTGGCCCCTCTAACATGTCAGGTGAGTACTGGCGTGTATGACAGTAAACTGTATAACAGTCTCTTTGATGGTTGCTGTAGTTAAGTCGGTTTTGCTGACAAATCTAGGTATGGTGTATTCTCTCTCTCTTTCTCGACCCAAGATGGCAGCGGCAGATGGCCGCCCACCCTGAGTCTGGTTCTGCTCAAGGTTTCTGCCTCTTAAAGGAAGTTTTTCCTTGCCACTGTCGCCATGTGCTTGTTCATGGTGGGATTTGTTGGGTCTCTGTAAATAATATTATAAAGAGTACGATCTAGACCTGCTTTATAGGAAAAGTGCAATGAGATAACTGTTATGAATTGGCTCTATATAAATGAAATTGAATTGAATTGAATTTAATACATGCTTTTGTGTGTTATCCAAATAGCAAATTTTGCAGAGATTGCATTTAGAGGTTGTGACACTTAAGGTCAAACAAAGCAAAAGGAGTGAGCACAAGTGAGTGCAAAATAGATTTCTATTTTTTTTCTCTGCATATTCTCTTGGTACTTGAAAGGGTGAGAAAGTAGCTAAGGAAGCAAAAGTCAGCTTTTTAAAGATATGGTGGGTGTGTAAGTTATGGCAGAATGTAGTGCTGCACTCTTGTAAAAGAGAAAATTTGCACTTAGTTTGATTTTTATATATTTGGTTGAATAAAAATGTTAAAATGTCTGTATTTGTGATGAAAAAGAAAGCCTGAAGAGAAATGTGTGACAATGTATATTTAATGTCATGACAAAACATAAACTTAGATAATGAACTGTGGTTTCAGAATGTTTCGTCAAAGCAGTGTGGGGAGTGATAGGACTAACTTGTTCTCGCCAGCGGTGAGTGTACTTAACTCTCCACTGCATATAACATGCAATAGCCTACTGTATGTCAACACAAATTAAACAAACCTTAAAATATTAAAGATTTTGATTGATTGCATTTACATTTCCTAGTTGTGTTAATTATACTAGTAATGATATGATAGTATTGTCAATGAAATGCAATATATATATATTTTTTCACCTGGTGCTGACTCAGTGATTGGGTTGGGAACTGTTCCAACCTGATCATGCACTCAGTTGTGGGATGGACTCTACATGACTCTACATTAGTATTCCAAAACCACAGTAACCATGGTTACCAGTAATTTAAAACAAAAAAGTAACACCATCATATGATTGCAGTGATTACTATTTTAAATATATTTATATACATATTTATCATTTTATAAAAGGACCAAACAAACACATGTTGCGAATGTCAATTACGTCCCAGTACCGTCCCGCAGAGAATGTTGTGGTGGGGACTATTGGGAAACATCCCGTTTGTTGGGTAAATACAGATTAATATTACTAAATCATACGGCCCATTGCTATGAAAATACACACACTCTGAGATTTTTTGCCTTTAATATCTTAATGTATTTTGATGGGCAAACGCAAAGATACCATTTACAAAATGCTTGCTTTTTAGTGTGATAAATTTGGCAATCCCCGGCACACAGGTAGGCTACACATAAATAAACATAAAGCATTACTGCAGTAACATGGCAGGAAGTGTGGAAACAAGAAACATCTATCGTCCTGGTCAGTTTTTCCATAGACAATGTTAGGTGACTGGCAGTTGAAGCACTTCCAATGCTTGGATGGACATTCAATTTGAATGGTTGAATCATCAATACAAATGATGAAAAACTGTGTTAGAAAATATCTGGTTATTTGATTACAAGGTACATGCCTATGGACATAAAAACTTAGCATAAATCTGGTGATATTCTGTTTTGTCTTATTGTAAATAAATCCCATGTGTAGAACCAAACCCACAACAAGTATTGTATGTGTATCCAAAGCCTGATATATCTTATTCCTCTGTGCCATAGATCTCCATTGTTGTCCAAAAAGTATTAAAAACACATAAGTGAGCCACACTGTTATACAGGGTGGCATGTTCCTTCATTACCATGAACAGATAAACTGATTTATTTTGACTCAATCCCACATATTTTGACTCAATCCCACATTTCCTGCTGTGGGAAATGCTCACTAATCCACCAATGAAAACAGTCCCCAACAAATACACTATTTCCTCCTGTTTGAGTAATGTTTGTTAAAAACTGCAGTTGCCAGCCATTTTAGTAAATTACTGAGCCTTTTAAAAAAATTAAAATATATATTTGTCAGCCGGTTTTAAAGATTTACATCTTCAGTAGGAACAGGATTGGGGCTGAGTCATCAAGTAAAATTTCATTTGGCTATTCATTTGGCTATATTAAAAGTGAGTGATCACAGAGACAGAAGCACAAAAGGCAACATATTCAAGTACAGCCAAAAAGCATCTTTTACCGCATCTAAATGAGCTGCTTTATTTATGCTTGCAAAACACAAAAAATGTTGGCAAAGAACTGTAAACTATATAATAAATATGGCTGATGAAGAACTGATTCTTCCTGCTTCTGAAATGTTTCCAATGGATATTGGAGCCGTGACGGAGCAGACATACAGCTGATTTGCGACTGACTGATTCTTCCACAGCAACTGTGACCAAGGCTCAAGTATTTAGATCTACTTACTATAACAAACTGACAGAAAAATACCTGATTTCTCAGAAACAATGCTGAAACTGTTAAAACTGATGGCCATAATATCAACCCATAGCATTGTTACATTTTCCTGGAGAGTGTTTCTGTGTTGAGAAACATTGAGGAGATATAGAAAAATATGAAACAGGAATTTATAGTGGGGAAGAATACTTCTATAACTACTGGATCCTCACACTTCCCAACTCTATATAGCCCTCAGTTCAAGAGAACAAAGGTCACACATAGTAACCCCACTGAATAAGGTCAGTGTAGCCCTAATATGTCCCCATTGACATGACTCTTCTGGAACACACATATTTAGTACGTTCTAGTGCAGTGACATGAGTGGTCAAGTCCAATGAGGCCATAGAGCCCTCTCCCATTGAGCACAGAGCCTGTGTTCATAGAACTAGAGTTACATTGCACAACCACTGGGGTCCAACTGAACCAATGAGATTATTCCAGGACCAAAGTGACTGTACAAAGTGTGGGCATGTGTGTGTTTTGAATGAATCAATTTGAGCTGAAGAATAAGATTTCACACACTGCACTCATCATTAAGGACTCTGACAGCTTGATGCTTTCATGTGTCAACACACCAGAGAATAAATTACCATGTGTCTTCTCTAAAGCTTTCAGCAGAGTCAGAAGACTGAGTCATTTAAGCTTTAAAAACTTCAAAGGCTGTTTTTGAGAGTGGCTGTCTTGGTGTTAGTTTTTAAATGGGGCTGGTTCTTGGAGGAACAGATGGAAGACAGGAGTGACCTGGCATTCTGTAATGAAATAAGACAGACGGGTGATTTATCTTATCTCTCAGAGAACTGAGCTGCACTTGAACTGAATTAATGTGAGGAACAAAACATGGGGGACAATCCAGATGTTTACCTGAACAGCCACGAGTGTCTTTCAGGCCTGCTGCAGGAAACATCTGTCTGAGCCTTTATTGATTGGAGCTATCTAGCAGAGTTTCAGGAGCAGGACCACACCTCATCCATGCCACTTCTGGCACTTCCATAAATACCTACCTAACCCATCTCCTCCTCTTTGCTCTCGTATTCTGCACCCGAACTGACACCACACAACATTGCCCACTTTCTCAGAAAAGTGAGCTAATGTGCTAATGACAACAAAGCAAAACTTTCCAACGCTCTTATTTCAGCCTGTCATGCCCACAGTTCCGTTCATCACAGTGCTCTTCCGGGTGACGTCATCACGCACACCCCAACAACATGCTATAACAGCAGAGCCCACATTAAAGGAACAGTTCACCATATCCTTCAGCTCAAGAGAGCAGACAGGCCAGCAACAATGAATAATGGGAGTCATCAGCAACTACCTCTCATCATACACAATCACGTTCAGATGTAGCACAATAATTCCAGGACACTCCACCTCTCATCAGGTTTTTCTTCATCAGCAACAGCAGCCTACGTTATCCAGGGCAATTTACACCGGGTTTTCAGCGCCTCCTGTCATCCAGCTCCAGCAATCATATCAGCCAGCCTTAGCAGGGGAACCTGGCACTGGGATGCCAGCATCCCCTGCTGCCCACTCCCAGCAACCGCAGCAGATGCCAGAACTATTTGGGAAATCATCACTGGAATCATCACCATCTCTCAAGGGCAAACTCCAACTAATCAGATCAACAAACCGTAACATAGACAAACTCTGACCGAAGCCAGCTGGGAGAAGAGCAAAAACAGGTTAGCAGGTGAACCTGGCACCGGGTTCGCTCTCTGCTGCCTACTACAAGCAACTGCAACAGCTTTCCTCAGCTGGGGCTCCTGGCACCGCCCCCAGCAGTCCACTTCCAGCAACCGCAGCAGCTGGCTTTAGTCGGGGCATTTGACAATGCTGCAGCTTGCTCCAGACAGGGCTTATGGCACCAGGATGCCAGGATCTTCCGTCTCCCAGTCCCTGCAGCTCTCGTCAGCTGGAGCCTTCCACACCAAGAGTCCGGTGCCCAGCTTTCCTCCATAGCCCTCACAGCACCACGTTCCTTCCATACTTAACTCTGATCTTCCTCCCAACTTATTCCAGCCCAGCAGGCACCCATCAACTTCAACCCGTCTACAGCCAGTCCTCCCATTCGTCATCCTATCCTGTATCTCCCGTCCCTCTCCAGTTCTCACTAGTCTACGGCAAAAGATCGTAGACATACACATATCTTGCTTTCCTCATCATACCTTCCCTTCGTCATCCACCTACCGACAGATTCCTCGAAGGACACAAAGGGCACCTCTACTTTAAAGGGGGAACACCCACAGAGTTTGCTTATGTTTTCTACCTCTTCAGAGATGTGGTTCACAATTTCCCACCCGCCGGAAGGAAATGGACATGGGTATTATCCTTAATCTGGCCCTCCATTTGGGGGGGCAATGGTTTCTACCATATCACATCCACTCTGCCTTTGAAGCCGCAGCCCGTCTTCAGCAGGCCAATGAGGACACATGTCGGGGCACACCTGACAATTACTGCCACATCCTTGCCACCTGTGCAGCCCTACCATGCTCCACATGTGGTGCCCCTTCTCACCCAGCCACTTCATGCTCTATTCCCACCCACAGTAAGCCAATTTCCTCCTCAACCCATGCTGCACCAAATGCTAACTTCTCTTCCCCCTAGGTCACATCAACTTTGCCTATGTATCATTCTCCAAGGGCGAGCCTTATCTCTCAGTATTAATTGCTTTCCATCGTCAGTGCATAAACTAACCGTTCCATCTATCTGGACATTCCAAGCCTAGCTGAACTACGTGTTTGCTTCAAACTTCTCACCAAATGGAACGGGATGACTTTCCTCTACGACGTACAACTGATTCATACACATGACATCCATCTGTACACTGACACCACTCCTTCCGTCGGTTTTGGGGGTTAAACAACGGAAGATGGAAGATTGCAGTAGCATGGCTTCCAGAGCTTGCAAGTGAAAGCCAGGTCACTTCCCATGCTCTCTTCGAAATCTACCCCATAGCAGCTGCAGCCATTCTGTGGGGCCACGATTGGTCCCACAAGTTACTCACCAATACGTTCTTCGTGCAGCTTGTGTTCCTGGTCATTCCAACGCCATCGCTGACGCTCTCTCTCATTTCTCATTCCAGAAGTTCAGATGCTTGGCCTCCCAATGCAGATACAAATCCAACACCGGTTCCTCCATATTTGGTCCTGACGTTCAACATGTAAATCCTACCCTCATACACCTGTTCGTCAACTCTCTCAGAACTCAGTCATCAACAGCTTAGCACCCTCTACCCTCTCGTCTTACTGGTCAGCTTGGAAGAGTTTCCGACACTTTCACAACCAGTACAATATAACCTTCCCGTCGTTTGATCTTGTCACCTTGTCCTGTTTCGTTACTTATGCCCACGCCATGATGGCTATCAAAACACACACCATCAAAGTTTACCTTAGCGGTATCAGCTTCTTCTCCAAACTTCTAACTGGCAACCCTGGCCCGGCTTCTAACCATCTTCAGATAACCTTACTTCTCAGAGGACTTCAACGCCAAGAGCCAGCTCAAAATCCTTGCCACCTTCCTCTTACAGCCGACTTACTGTCTGCATCCACACCATCAGCTCCGGATACAGCATCCCTTATGTTGCTCGAACCTTAGAAGACATGTTTCTGCTGGCTCTATGGTTTCCTCAGATGCTCTGAATTCACCTCCTCTACCCTTCACTTTGATCCATGCCATCACGCTTGTATTTCAGACTTGTCACAATTCTCAGACGACACCATAGTATTCTACCTAAAATGAACCAAAACCAATCAATCCAGTCCTCTTACCCCATCTTCTACTTCAGGTTCCAGTCACCGCTGAACCCTATCAAGACACTGCAAACTACTTGCAGTTCTGGAAATCCCAGAGTATAACCACGTCAGAACCTCTCTTCATCCCCGAGTCTGGACAAGTGGCTACTCGATTCTGGTTCCACCAGCACTTCTGCCATGTACTCTCCTTGTCTGGCATTTCTCCCATTGATTACTCTGGTCACTCCTTCAGGATAGGAGCTGCTACCTTGGCCTCCCGCAATGGCATTCCTGAGCACTTAATACAAATCATGGGCTGTTGGTCCTGCCAAGCATATCACCGCTACATTCGTTCAGATCTCAAGATCTCAGATCTGCTCAATCTTGTCTAAAATAATTGGAGGCTTTTGGGGGTCCGTTGTGCCCAGGTGCTATGGCGGATTCCCCACCAAAGCTTCCCCCACACATAGTAGCCAACCAAGCAAACAGCGAGTCAAGCTTCCCACACAATCTTGTTTCATCAATAAATAATTTTATACGTATCCCCTTTACGGTTTGGTTTGCTAGTGAATTGAAGCTATCTAGCAGAGTTTCAGGAGCAGGACCACACCTCAACCATGCCACTTCCGGCACTTCCATAAATACCTACCTAACCCATCTCCTCCTCTTCGCTCTCATATTCTGCACCCTCCCCTTTTCCTCCTCTCCTTCCTCCTCTCCGTAGGGTCCTGAAGGGGGTCCGTCGTGCCTGGGTGCTACGGCGGATTCCCCGCCGAAGCTTCCCCCAAACAGAGTAGCCAACCAAACGAACAGCGAGTCAGGCCTCCCACACAATCATCAATAAATAATTTAAACATATCGCGTTGACGGTGTGGTCCTTGCTAGTGAAAATGCACCTGTAAGCTTGAGCTAATCCCAAAGCTCAGAAAAAATGGTGTCATGATTACAAAGAGTGATTCGTCACAAAGGCCATGGGAGTTGATAAAAGGCTTTGCAGAGCCAATTAAGTGCAAGTAGGCAGAGCATGAGGTGTATGAATCAGCATATTGCAAAAGAAAGGCTTATATAACTCAAGCTGACAAGGAGGAAGATGCAAATTGCTGTAACTAGTAAGCTCATAGTGTCCCACAGCCAGGAGGCCTGAGAGCACATAACAGATTACACTTACACACAGACATATTTCAGTCCACTGAAATATGGCTTTGATTCATTACTGCAAGAGTGAATTGCTTGGACTGCACAGTTCCCCTGAGTACAAATGACTACAATGGGCAATGAGGCTCCAGCCCAGCCTTTTGAAATACTATGCCTCTGTTTGTTACTCTCAGCTAACCAGTATATGAGAACAGATAGGAAATGAGAAGGAGAGTGATATGGAGCTTATGTGGTACATTAACATTCTTTATGATCTGTAATATTAATTCACAAGGAAGCAAGATGATGAAATAAAAAAGCATATGGCTGGCAATAATACCTTTATTGCAGAATTATTATTTTAGGTATATAACACAAAATTGTTTTGTTTTGCACTGCACATAATTGTATGACTAAGCACAGGTGAGGCCAAATGAAAGAACAGACTAGAGGATTTAAGACAGATCTGGGCTCTCTACAGTAAAATATGAATTCTAAAATAAATGCCAGTATTTAGTTTAAAAAAAAACCCAAAGGAGGGGCGGAATTATGTGCACTACAACTACATCTCACATCTTAAATTCAGAATAATGTCCATTTCCACAGCACTAATTCCATCAGTACAACAGAAACGTCATAATCACCACTCTGCTGCTCTCAGTTTTTCTTTCAAACGCAAATACTTTTTCGATTCATTCATTAATAGACCCTTTTCATGGTAGACATTTTGACTTGTCAAAGCAGGAAAAGCACAGGTGTATAAAATAACATTAATGATGGCTCCATTCCATTAAGTGTCCCAGTGAGTAAGAGTGAACATGCACAATACCAGCACCTTGGAACTAGCTCACCTAAATGCCATCATTAATATTATTAACATTATAAATTCCACCTGTGCTTTTCCTGCATTGACAAGTCAGTGTCTGCCATGAAAACTTGTAATTGCTTCTACTTGCTTGCTATTTTTCAAGTGCTGTTAAGTTACCATCACTGACCCTCAACATTTCCTGCAGATGTTTCAAACTAAAAACTTACTAGGAACTGAAGGATTATGTGTTTGATCAATTTGATTAACTGTATTTCCTTTGGGAATATGGTAATATGCACCACTAAAGCACAGAATCAACTGCACACCATATGAATACTGTTATGAGGGGTTAATAGCAGCTATTTTTTTCCCTGGAACCCCCAAGCAGATTCCCCAGGCTGTGTCATAACTGTAAATTAATTGTATTGCATTATACTGACAGGTATTTCTATTATTTTGTCCACCCCATTTATATCAGTCAGGGTAGGCTAAATAACAGAAACACCTCTTTGTGTAATGCCATGCAGTTAAACAGCACCACAAACTACATCCACCAACACCTCTAAAACAGTTTTTAAAAAACTGAACATTATAACCCTAGGATTTATTGTAGGACTGTTGTATTAGACTGCATTAGTTTTAGGTGTATCTAATAAACTCCAACTGGGATTTGTCATTAACCTTTGTATCACCAGTAATATCTACACACAGTATAAAACCGCTGTTTTCTCTCCCCAACAGCTAACAATAGTGTTTGAAATGCTCAGTATTTGAACTTATACGCCTTTACAAAGAGGGACACATATGCCTGGTGCTGAGACAAATCAGCCCATCTGTCCTGTGTAGATTGGATCTTGGGCCAGTTATGCTTTTGTTTAGACTTTAAAATACTACCTGCTGCTAGTGGAGCTCTCAGGTGGGAGCTCTCAACACCATCTAACCATGTAGACACACAGGGGAATACTGGACATAGATACAGATACTACTGACTGGATGTGCATAAAAACTCCACTAATCATGAAGTCAGAATTAAACAGGTGCAATAAATTTGAGTAAACCACATTGTGGACATTCTGGTTTCGCAGTCAAATTATAGAGTCAAATGTCTCTCTCTAGCAGGTTTTGCCTTGACAATTAACTAACAACCCCTCAAAACTATGCATCAATGTTGCTGGGAGGTCATGAAAAAGGCAGCCGATTTATTGCATCTTTGACTGCTTCATTTAATTTCACAGAGGGATATGAAAATGGATTGCTTTTGATTTATTCATGTCATGAGGGGAGCTCATAATAAGGCAGGAACTGCATGCTCTGTTCAGAAATGGCCTTGTGGGCCATATGATTCAGCTCACACTCCTATCCCTAAACAACACTGAATACCAGGAATTAGGATACTGCACATCAAGCCTCAGATTTGTGGATTATAAGTGGGAACAGCTGTAGAAGATGACAGAGTGGTTGTGGGGTGTTTGAGTTTCATCAAATACAACACACGACATGTCCAACTAAATTCTTGACTAAAAGCCTCGCTAGCCGCCCTGGAGACTCTTTACGGTCTACAATATCAAAACGTTGGACAGAACAAATAACCCTGTGGCAATTCTGCTCTTCTTAAATCCTTACCAGTCTGAGCACTAAAAATGTAAAGGATAGGCTTACATTTATTCAAGTCTGTCTTAAAACAATACGGGCATGCCCATGTGTACAACCTTCTTAGTAAGGAATTCTCTTTGTGTTTCCAGGGGCTGTATTTCCTTGCTGAGCTACTAAAAAAGATATCAACTTTAGAAGCACCTCACTTAATTTCTTTAAGTCTCATAGACTTAGCTTCAGCTGAACTTTTTGAATACATTTATGCATAGAACTGGACAGTGGATTTTGTCCCTTGTCTCTTACATTGAAATAACTTTAGGTAGGGCTCTCTTCAGGGCCAATATAAACAAAGGGAACAAATACAGTGGCCAATAAGGCTCTCAAAGTACTTGTGAGCATTGTTTTAAGACAGATTTGAAAAAATGTGAACCTAGCTTAAAAGATCGTCCTGATGGTCATGTTAGAAGAAAGGTCATGAGGTCATTAAAATAAAAACTCCTCTTGGGAGCATGAATGGGCTCTGAGGTGCCTGCTGGCATAGGCAACAGGGTACTGTGGGGGCTTACATATGACTGCAGATAAAAGAGAGAGAAAAAGAGAGGCTTACACTGTGTTCAGACTACCGGTGACAAAGCAACAGGCTACAAGTCATTTTCAATGGAAGCACTGACACAAAGCTACAAACTGATGCCCGACACATGGCTGTGTGAAGCACTACAAATCAAAGTATGAGCTGGCCTCAACTTTTTTCAGCTCACCAATGACACAGTGAAGCGTCAACCAATCATATGTTTTTGTTTCATTTCCAGTCCCCTTTTCTCTCCCCACAATTCCTGTTCCGTTCCATCTAAAAAATGGTAGAAAACTACTATGTCAACAAGTGCTTGAGTAACACTTCAACAGTGACCACGCTTGGTCGTTTTGTAGCTTTGTAGCTCAAAGTGTGAACATAGCTTGACAGTTTGGTAATTTGAAGTCCTGTGTAGGGCAAAGAGGGAAAAGAGAGGAAAAAGGGAAATTGGCTGGTACACATGTGCTGGGGCTAAATGAGGGAACAAGGGACAGGTGTGCAGGGTGGAGCAGGATCAGGTGACTGGCAAAGGACAGGAAACTCTGAGGGCATCTGGTGGACAGGTGAGGAAGGCCAGGGTCTGGACAGATGTTGATGATAGGGGAAGAAAGAGACACAAGGCATGTGTGACCATGGGTGCTTTCCCTTCTGCTAATTATGCATCTGAGCTCCTCCGCCCTCCACCATCAGTGAAGATGTTCCAGTCCCTTTAATGCGTATCAAAGGAGATGAGGAGGCTGCCAGAGAAGCTTGGAGCGAGGAACCACATGAGATGTTTTTTAACAGACGGCAACATGGCTTTGATCTGAATCTGTATATGATAAAAGAAGCAGCCAGGCTGTTGTGAAAACAGCTTTACTATAATATTAATAATATAGCATGATTTGTAATACTGTAGATTAGGCAAATGTGGGCAGTTTTTCCTTAGCCGAATCAAGAGTCTAACGATAGAGAGTGTCGTATGTTGTATAGATTGTAAAGCACCCTGAGGCAAATTTGTGATTTGTGACATTGCTCTGAGCGGTTGGAAGACTAGAAATGTGCTATACAAGTATAATCCATTTTGCATTTACCATTGGGCTATATAAATAAAATTGACTTGATCTGACATCATGAGTAGTTGCTGTCTCTTCGAAATGATGCTGGAGGGAGTGAGGATGTCCTGTTTGGTGATTATAACAATGCAAACCATGATTCAGTTCAATTCAATTTTATTTATATAGCGCCAATTCATAACAGAAGTTATCTCATTTCACTTTTCTTATAGAGCAGGTCTATACCGAACTCTTTATAATATTATTTACAGAGACCCAACAAATCCCATGATGAAGACAGGTATCCACTTATCACAACACAACACAATCTTTTTATATAAACCAGTGCACCATAGGCAAAGGATTAGATGGTGTGACTCAGGGGTCTCAAATTACCTGGGGTACCTAGGATGTTTATTAGAGCATCCCTAGAGAATGGCAATTTTCTCTAGACAAAAAGCATTCATTACTCCACAAAACAAAATTGTCTGTGCTCAGGGTAATCCCTTCTTTTAGGTTTAGAGACAGACATCTTGGTGACAGGTGTGCCAAAGTCAATCAGAGTGCTGTTGGTCTTAGCTAAAGTGCACAATTAGGTGCAGCTTACTAAATGTCCCATTTGAACTCTTATGATCAGATTTTGAAGCCATGCTAGAGGAATAAATGATTGCTCTGCAATAAAAGAATGGGGAAAATTTTAAATGGTAAAGAATAAAAAATACATAGTTTGAGACCCTAGGTGTAGTCCATGATGATTTAGACTTGACACTGTTTTACAAAACAAGCTGAGCTACTTCAACGTAAAGTCAATAAACAGAGCCTTAACAGCCTTGATATGATGAGTTTTCTCTACTGCCACTTGAGTAACGGTCTGAATACTTATTCCACCACTGGACATCCATCTAATAAAATTTTAATGATCATGCAGTAATATGACTGAGATGAGTTATGAAAGGGCTATGGGTACATCTTCATACCATATTTAAGATAAATTATTGTAGCACCCAGCACCCAGGCAGAATGTTGAGCTTTTGAGAGAACCATGACTTGACCTTCATTCTTGCAGCGCAGTTTGTACGCAGCAGCTAAAATACACCTCACACCATTTTATTTTTATAATTCTGAGCGTGTTGTTCAAACCATGAACTTCCTCCACTGCAGCCGTCATGAGATCTGCAGTGCCAGAGTCTGTTCTGCTACTGATAAAAATGCATACTGCAAATGCTGCATTATCAAAGTGGTGATGCAAAGCTTACAATCTGTTCCACTGCACTGCCAATGGGCAGAGAGGAAATAAAACACCAGGCGGCAGACACACACACACACACACACACACACACACACACACACACACATACAGGGCACTTTAGCCATTCCACCCACGCAAACACTCAAAAGGCATGTGATAATTAAATGAAATCAGTGAGTTGATGCACAGCATTTAGCCACTGTACATTCAGACATTCAGTGCAGTCAGAAACAGCTCTGCAGAGAAAGCCAGAGGTGTGTCACAGCTCTCACTGTATCTTGTCTGCCAGCTGCAGCTTTACATTTCAGTAAACAAGCCGGGTGTGGCCACTTCATGTCTGGTTTTGCTGTGGCTAAATGTGACAGGAAAGTGGATGAATTTTGCACTGTGGGACATATGGATGGAAAGAAATGACAGATGTATGGAAGAACTGAAACTCATCACCTATACCAGTACTGTCCTTAACTTCCTCTGTTGTTTTCTCCACTGAAAATGTGGCATCACCCACTGAGCAGACAGGTGCAGACTGGGATTGGGTTGCCAGGAATAGAAGTCTATGATCCATGTGTTTGTAGTCTGCATGTGTGCAGACATTTTAAGTAATGATTACCACATTAACTTCAGTCAACAATTCAACTGGCAGTAGTGGGGCTTGGCTAGAAGCCCGCGGTGAAAGAGAATGGAGGTGATAATGTGGAGATTGGAGTTTCAGTTCTGCAACTATTTCTGAGAGACAGAGCTGCTCTGAATGCAGAATTAGTCGCTTTGGTTCAACTAAAACTCAGTGGACAAAGCCAAAAAGAGAAAAGTAAAACTTAGCTAATTGGTAAACTTTGAATGGAAATTTTTAAAACAATTCAAATACAACCATGTTTACATAGGTTAGTTAGTTAACCAAGTTATCTGGAAGTTATCTTTTCTTATAATCTCTTGTGGTTCCCACTATATTAGAATTTCATATTTAGATTGTGTACGCATATTTATTCTTGTCATTTATTCTGGACATTGTGTTTATGATTTGTTACTGGTCTCTCTTGTAAATGGTAAATGGACTGTACTTGTACAGTGCCTTTCTAGTCTTCCGACCACTCAAAGCCCTTTACACAAATTTTTTTGGTATCACCTTAGTAGATTTGGGATAGATTGGGATGATAGGATCTATCTGTGAATGAACCTCCCAGGAGCGGCCTCTCTTAAGAAGGTTTGACCAGAAACATCAGGAATAACAATTACTAGTCCCCTATCTCGTAAGGATTCAAAATAGGGGTCAGGGCCGTATGGCTTTTAATTAGATTCCTTCTACATATTTATCCCAACAATATTTGTGTATAGATATTTTGTCTTGACATTTTTCGATTATATTTTTCTGTATTTTTCTATATAGACATGTAAGGGTTCAAACGTTTTAGCTCTTAATCAAATCATTAAATTTTTTTACATGCTATTTATCCTTGCTATATTTGGATTCTTTCTATGGATTTTGTTGATGTATTTTGTCTTGATTTTTTTTTCTACAACATTTCTATGATCTCTAGGAAAATTCTAACTATTTGGGCTAAAGGGGCTATGTAGCTTGTAATGGCAAGAACAAAGGGACTGCATGATTGTAATAACATACACAGGACTCTCTGATATAATATATATACATATGACTCTTTTGTGTACCAGGCACATAACTGTTTGATGTCAATACTTGATCTGTGTATGATTGTTTGGACTGCGTGATGAGAACAGTTCATGGATAATGATGATATGGAACTATGAAACATGCTATTGACTCTTATGTCCAGACTTCAGGGACACTCTTCTCCCCGGGCTGAGGAGCCTGACCCTGAAGACTGGATAAATAACTGATGCTTCTTTCCCTCTGTACTCATTCAGAGCAGATTACACTGATGTATGCTTGAAGTAAAACTACAGAAAGACAAGTGGTTGCCTTGAGTGTTTCTTTATTCTGCAGAATTGCCACTACAAGCTCTTTATTCTTATATTCTTATGTGTCTCCATTATGGACAAATCCTGTTTCAGAGATTTTTCTATCCTCTGGATAGTTTGAATCCACTATACATATACATTGAGAATTCATTAGTGCATTTTAGACAGTTTTAAGACTAATTGCAGTACTAATTTTCCTCAATAGAGGAATGTATGTACATATTAATGTATGTACATTATGAAGGTTTTTTCTGTATTATTTTTTGTTATGTAAATCTTTATTTATTAATCAGGTTTGTATAGCTCACTATAAATGTTTTCTTGCTATATGTTTTTGAGCTTGGGCATTCAGTCTCATATATTCATTACCTATCAGCTCATGTTCTGTTAGTTTTGATCGAAGATTTGGAGCTGTGCGCGCTGCTATTTTTCCACAATCAAAGTCTACATTTTCCATGATCATCCTGCTATCCCAAATCTACTAAGGTGATACCAACATTTTTTTAATCAATATTACCAGCAGAACACAGTCTTGACATAATAGGTTCTAACATGCACTTGGCAGGCGTAACTGTGATAAGCTGAGATGTTCAGACCTAAACAACAAAGCCAAAGAAAAACCAACCAGACCTAAACAAAAAACAAACAAACACTCCATCATGCAGCTTACAATCTCACATGTACTCATACAAGCAGAAAAGAATGAACTTAACAGCTGTAAATGCAAAGCTAACTCACAGTGACAAACAATATGTAGCCCAGTGGTAAATTCGGGTATTATAGTGTAAGGGAAACTGGGTGGGTTATGATTGATCCCTCTTATTCTCAAAACCCAGTGACATGACTATTAAAATGTAAACGTTTATTTCCTTTAAGTAAATAAGTGACAACTGATTTTCAAATAAGTAAATACTAATTTATTTTACATGATTAAAGGGAGATCAATAATTTGTTATTTTATTTCATGACAGTGATTAAAACTAAAGGTTAAAGTTTATATTATTTTGTTAAATAATATTATCAGAGGTTTTATGCAGCTATCCTTTTATTACTTTATCCTTCCTGTGTTTATGTGACCGCTTTTTATTGGTCATTTGAGTATTCACGCTGTATTGTCAGTAGTGTTTGGCTGCATGCACGTAAAAACGGGGTACACGTGACGGGAGAGAGCGACACGGATGAAAAGTGCTGGAAGCAGTTTTTCCCTCGCTCGTTTTTTTTGGCTCGCTCTCTCTTGCTGGACCCGTGGGGAGCACGGGACGCTCGCACGTTTAGAGAGAAGGGAAAAGACGCTAAAAAGAGCCACTAAAGTCGACGAAACTGAGAGGGAGGTTCAGAGAAGGGGACCGTTTGTGACTGAGAAACGAGGCCGGCGACCCGTCTGACGGAGCGGACGCCGCGATCGGAGGTATCCGAGCTAGCTAGCCACGGCGGGCGCACACGAGGCAGAGCTGTTGGTTCATCGCACCGCACCTGCGTATCCGGACCAGTCTTTTCGACGCTCTCAATGTTTTGTAAGTGTCAGTTCCGCGCACTCAATGTTTTGCGAGACCAAAACAGGCCTGCAACGTTGGTTTTTCTCTTTTTTCTTCGTTCAATCGGTACCGTGGTGAGTAAACTGGAACATGTGAGCATGTATGTGTGACTGGGCCCAACACTGCATTAGCTAACACTTGTTACAGGACACTTGACACGTTTTTGTAAAGTTCTCTGTGCATTCTCAATATTTAGGAAAGATATAAGGGAGGAAGATTTTTACACCCCTTATTTTGGTATAAAACGTGTGATTTAAAGGGATTAAGATTATTATTTAATTGTTTGGGATATCTTTGGGATATCTTTTGGTTATTTATTTAAGTTTTATATTTCATTTGCCAAATTCTTTTGATTCATTAAACAAGGGTTTTACCCATTTATTTTCTAAACTAAAAACCATCTCTGGGTCTCATTATTGTTAAATATTCCTGTCAAAAGGTTTTACAATTGAGTAGAAACTCATTAGGTGCACCTTTGTGGTATCCACCTGAACTACAACGAACCCAAGCACCCTCATTCTCACGTATGTAACATACAGAGTGGTTGTATGGGTGCTACAAATACAACAATCTCAAGACTTGCGTGCACCTTCACTGACCGTATCATATTCATTATTAATGACCACGGTATTTATTGTCATTCAACTGCCATGACGGGCATAAAAGTAGCGCTTTATCTTAGCTAGGGTGGCTTGTGGGGGAGATGCTTACATCACAAGGCGCAGGCGGCTTGGCTTGGAGTTAAATATGGAGATGATTTCATCATATAATCCAATGAATCTGCAAGCTCATGTTCCAGTGACGGTAAAGTCAAGTTCTTCAGACAGGTGCTGGTCATTGATGAACAGAGAATCTGACACGGCATCTGACACTGATATGTTATGCAACTCACAGGGGTCTTCAGTTGTTCTTTTTTGCCTAAAGTTTGCGGCTCTTTCAGAAAGGACGCTGCTGCTTGCATAAGCTCATACGTGTCTTCCTGAAATCTGGTGTTCAGTTCTGTGATCTGCATGTCCAGAATACTATTCCACATCTGCTGCAGATTGCTGTTGCTTTTGATGCTTGATTATTTTCTTGCTTGCAACAACACATTTAATCAGTCTCACTGGTCATTTCCGCTGCTGTGAAGCAGTGACATCCCAGTTAGTTATGTCATGTCTGATCATCTGCTCCTCTGTGAGCTTTGTCAGAATCACTGTCAGTGTTATCTCTGAACTTCTTGAAGTCAGTCTTGAGGATTTCAGACTGATGCAGTCCGTTACAGATAACGCTGAAGACTGCAGTTCTTTTGCTGCAAAATAGCTGCTTTCGAAACTTTTTTTAAATGTGACAAGAACAAAATTTTTTTGGTCTGAATCTGCTGTAGGAGAGCAACAGCTTCCAGTTTAGTCTGACCACCTTGTTCTGAAAATTTAGCAAGTGCCTCCAAAATCACATCCAGCAGCATCAGCACCTTTCTGACTGATCCAGATTTTGAACTCCAGCATGTATCAGTTGATCTTTCCAACTCCAGACATTGTGGGCTGGGATGCATTTGTTGCTGTTGCTCAATGAATTGAGCATGTCTGTTGGCACCAGTCATAAATGTGTGCAACTAATGGTGTCAAAAAATGTGCTTACATGGCCTGAGACTTGAGCTGCGGTGCAGAGGATCAAGGTAAGGCGGTGAGAGTTGCAGTGTACGTAAACTGTATGTTTAAATGTCTGTTTTAGAATGGCATGCAACCCTCCTTTGTTTCCCGACATAACAGAAGCACCGTCAAAGCAGAAACCCAGCTCTGGGTCCAAATCCAGTGGCTTAAGCAGTTCAAGAATCCTCTGTGAAATTCCCTCTGTTCAAAGTCAGCTGTTTCTACAAACCCAACAGCCCTCTCTTTTATCACTCCATCATATATGTAGTGAGCACACACCAACAGTTGGTTCTGTATGTCCGGGCTCATAAGAGTGGCATTTCAAGGGAGCTATCCAATACCACTTTAACATGCTGACTGTTTCTCTCTATAAAATCTATATTCCTATTCACCATGAATTTGATTTAATACAATGCCACAACTCTGTGACCCATGGCTTTGCTCGTAAGCTTCCAATCTAGATAGAGCAGTCACATGTTGTTTGCTTTTCTCATGTTTGGAGCAGGCTATTCCTTCAATTTCCAATGACTAAATCCAGTTCTTGCAAATGTCAACTCAGTGAGCTTTTGCAAAATGCCTACAGGCCTTGCAAAAGATTAAATCTTTTTCTTTACTGTTCTCAATCCAGTTGAACTGATCATGCCACCATCCAGAAACCTTGAACAATATCTGCTGAAAGCGACAGAAGGAGAGAGATGAGAAAGCACAAAACTATGGAAGAGAGAAGATGCAGAGTTAGTAACATTCATTAATGGGATAAGAGTGCTTACAGATGGAGAGGGAGAGGAGGAGAGAGGAGAGAGGTGCATCATGGCAAGTCTCCCGGCAGGGAGAGGCTAGGCCTATAGCAGCATAACTGAGCCAGCCCTAACTGTAAGTTTTATCAAAGAGGTGGTCTTAAGCCTACTCTTAAATGTGGATATGTGTCTCCCAAACCCAAATTTGGATGTGATTCCACAGGAGAGGAGCTTGATAGCTGAAGGCTCTGGTTCCCATTCTACTTTTGGAGACGTTAGGAACCACAAGTAACCCTGCATCCTAAGAGTGCAGTGTTCTAGTCTAGTAATATGGGATGTAATGTAAGGGATAATGTACAGTGAGCTGGTCAGGGTGATTCTAGACGTGCCTCACCCTGTCAGGGTTAATTTTGCAATAATGACCGGCTCGCTGTACATTATCCTGCTTATTACACGGATACTTAGAAATCAATAATTTGACACCAAATATTGATTTAATTGATTTAAAAAAATTTAATCGTTGTTTTGCCACAGGACTTCTTTCTGCGGATGATTGGACTGAACTGCGTCCATAGCAACAGTCTGTTATTCATAGCAGCAATCTGCTCTTCTAAAATAACCGTAGAATGCAATAATTGACCAATCAGAATCAAGTATTCAACAAAGCGTGTAATAAGAGCTTGATGGGGCCTGACCATTAAGGGCTTTGTAGGTGAGGAGAAGGCCATTGCAGAGAAGCTAAAATGGGAGAAATATCTGCGTTATTTTGAGACAGGATGTGCTTGATTTTTGCAGTGTTACGTAGGTAAAATAAGGCAGTCCGTGAAGTTTGTTTTATGTGGGAGTTAAATGACATATCCTGATCAAAGATAACTCGGAGACTCCTTACAGTGGTGCTGGAGGCCAGGTCAATGGCATCCAGAGTAACTATATCTTTAGATAATGAGTTATGGAGGTGTTTGGGGCCAAGTACATTAACTTCAGTTTTGTCTGAGTTTATGATCAGAAAATTTCAGGTCATCCAGGTTTTTATATCCTTAAGACATGCTTGAAGTTTAGCTAACTGATTGGTTTCATTTGGCTTGATTGATAGATATAATTGGGTATCATCTGCATAACAATGAAAGTATATGAAGTATTTCCTAATAATATTACCTAAAGGAAGCATTTATAAACGAAGCATCTATAAGGTAAATAGAATTGGTCCAAGCACAGAACCTTGTGGAACTCCGTGACTAACTTTGGCGTGCATGGAGGATTTGTCGTTAACATGTACAAACTGTATCAAACAATCGTTAAAAGATACAAAAATAGAAAAACTACCCTTGTTTGATTGGGTAGTCCTGTGGTCTTTTTTTAAGAAGTCTTTTCTTTAGTGGGAACTACAAAAACCGAGCCACAAATCTTGCTCCACAGTATTTTGTGTTATGTTTTAATGTTTTTTGCTTTGTTTTGGGTAATTTATCTGTATTTTTATTTTATTTATTTATTTTTATTTGTATATATTATTTGTTTTATAAGTTACATGTTCTTGTGCTGCTTTTATGTTTCAGTTAGCCAAAGACAATTTTCCACTCTGGTGGTCAAATAAGTTCTATTCTATTCTAAAACCTGGTGCGTAATAATTAGTGCTTGACTGGCAATAAAAGACAAAGTAACAAATTAAGTTACTGTTACTGTAACTGTATATTTGGGAACTGTGTTTAACCAACTTCCTTAAGAGAAATAACAAGTTTTGACTTCACTATTTGAATTTCATATGTGAGACTTTAATTTTTGCAAAGCATTTCTCTCACCATGGATCTCAATGTATGCCTCACACAAGAGGAGCATGACTGAGAGGCCCACTGCAGCTCAGTCTTGATTTTATTACTTAAACATCTCCCACTAACACACTTATTTCTCCTTCCTCACCCTTAACCCACTTGACGTAAAGTGTCTTATCTTACCATTAGGAGTCATCTACAGTAATTGGATGACAAGTGACCGGCCTGTGTCAGTAAATGTGAAATAAAATACTCATCAATACACAGGAGCGTGACGAGAAACATATAAATACGTAGACAGACAGATGAAACACAGTAAATTTGAAATGTGTAGGGAAAATGGCTTTAAGGATACCAAAATATGTAACAATAATTAATAAGCCTCAAAGACGCACCAAAATTGTATAGCGTTAACACATTAATCAGTTCAAAAGAGATGAAGTAGAGTGAGCACTCACTTTGGGCTATCAGAAATAATCAATTAAATTCACCTCTGGGCACCACCCTTAAGGATGAGAAAATGATTAATTAATTAATTCACTCATCAAATATACTAAAATATCAAGTTGGAACTGGAATTAATAATAGCATTAATAAATACAGAAAGAATGCGTATGTTTTGTTCTGCCTCTGTATGTTCCATGTGCACAAGCATTAACACGTGTTAGGTCAGAATCAAAAAAAGTATGTGAAGCGGAGCTTTGTGTTTAAGGCCAATTTGAAGTATATGTGTGTAATTCGTGTAGGATAATAGTGCCAGGTTAGAAAAAAGGAAAGTTAGTTTGCATGCGAGACATAGTAGTTACTGTATGTAAGAAGTTCTATGAGTACATGCATGAGGCATAATTAACAATCAACAATCAACTTAGCATGTGGCTATCCAATAACCTTACTGTGAAAATAAATCACAACAATAAACCTCAGAAAAACCAAATCAATACATATCCATGACAAAAGTTAAACAGTCCTGTGCTTAGCTGTGTACACTGCTATGCTACGTTATGCCCAGTTAACGTTACCAGTCCATGAAGGAAGAGGGGTTGCTTTGGTGCACTGCTCCGCCTGGGAAAAGCTGTGGTTCCGATGTCGAATAATGCAGTCCTTGCTGTGCCGTGTTTCGATTATGTAGGTCAGAGGAAACCAGTCGCTCCTTTGTTCTCCTTGCAGAGTTAACAGCTCGCCGCTAACTAGTTTTGTTGCTCCTGTTGCTTGTAAAGTTAGCTGGCAGACTTTGTGCCGTAAGGAAAAGGTTTGGTGTGTCTGCTCTGAGCAGACAACACAGAGTTTAGAGAGCCATCACTGGTAAAAGGTCTAAGAGGTAGGAGAAAGAACAATAGGGAGACCTGGGGTTTTGTTGACCTGGTCTGGGCGTACTCCAGGAATATTAGAATCAGAATCAGAATCAGAAATACTTTATTGATCCCCGAAGGGAAACTCTCTGTTACAGCAGCCCGCCTTTACGTCAGTGCACACAGGAAAAAGTACTAGCAAAAAATACAATACACTATAAAACAGGTCAGAAAATAAATTAAGTACCAGGTGGGTATAAGTATAAAATAAAATAAGTGTGAAGTACCAAGTGGGTTTACTGCTTGATGATGATAATACAATGTAATAATATAAGTAATAAGTAGTAGTGCATGTACTGTCAAGTTAAGTGTAGCCTATTAAGATTATTGTGAGACGGTGGATATTGCACAGCAGTAATGGAGGTATGAATAATATCAATATCAATAAATACAAAAAACTAAATATTGCACAGGAGTATTACACAGAATATTGCACAATTATTTCAAGTATTGCAGAGATGAATGATCGATGTCCAGTTTAGTGACTTAGGGTCATACAGACTGACACTTAGAGGGAGGAGTTAAAGAGTTTGATGGCCACAGGCAGGAATGACTTCCTGTGGTGCTCTGGTGCTTTTTGGGGGGATGAGTCTTTCGCTGAAGGTACTCCTTTGTTTGACCAGCACGTCATGGAGTGGGTGGGAGACACTGTCCAAGATGGCGTGTAGTTTGGGCAGCATCCTCCTCTCTGACATCACTGCCAGAGAGTCCAGCTCCACCCCCACAATGTCACTGGCCTTACGGATCAGTTTGTTGAGCCTGTTAGCGTCCGCTACCCTCAACCTGCTGCCCCAGCATGCAACAGCATACAGGATAGTACTGGCCACTACAGACTCATAAAACATCTTCAGCATTGTTCGGCAGATGTTGAAGGATCTCCTCAGAAAATAGAGGCGGCTCTGGCCCTTCCTGTACAGAGCTTGAGTGTTCTTAGCCCAGTCCAGTTTATTGTCCATGTGTACTCCCAGGTACTTGTAATCCTCTACAATGTCCACAATGACCCCCTGGATGGAAACCGGGGTCACTGGTGCCTTGGCCCTTCATAGATCCACAACCAGCTCCTTAGACTTTGTTGCATTGAGCTGCAGATGGTTCTGCTCACACCATAAGGCAAAGTTACCCACCACAGCCCTGTACTCAGTCTCCTCACCACCGCTGATACATCCCACTACAGCAGAGTCATCAGAAAACTTCTGAAGGTGGCAGGACTCTGTGTGGTGGCTGAAGTCCGTGGTGTAGATGGTGAAGAGGAAGAGAGAGAGGACAGTCCCCTGAGGGGCCCCAGTGTTGCTGACCATGCTGTCCGACACACAGTGCTGCAGGCGCACATGCTGTGGTCTGCCAATCAGGTAGTCCACAATCCAGGACACAAGGGGGGCATCCACCTGCATCGCTGCCAGCTTCTCACCCAGCAGGGCTGGCCGGATGGTGTTGAAAGCACTGGAGAAGTAAAAAAACATGATCCTCACCGTGCTTGCCGGCTTGTCCAGGTGGGTATGGATGCGGTTAAGTATATCAGATTACAGTTACAGGAAGTGATTGGAGGAGAGGTGCAACTGTTCACGTAATTGCTTATTTTTCATAATAAAAGTTCAGTTTAAGTCACACAATGAACGCATTCATCTGTGGAGTTCCAATAGCATCTACATATCCCCCCTTTGGTCGCAGGATTTCACTTGATCTGTGATCCTCAGGGCTGTAACACTGCCGGTAGCCAGAGACAGAGTGGCATTCACAGGTGCTGTCACTGTCTGATGGATTATGACCATGTTCGTTAACGAAAACTATGACGAAAAATGTTCTTCAGTGACCTTTTTTCCATGAAGACGAGACGTTAATGAGCTAAAAATAGATATTTGATAATAAAAACTATGATGAAATGTATGTTTTGTTTCCATTGATGAGATGAGATGGGACTAAAATGTTAGTGGTGGGCTATTAGACATTCACAAAATGCATGATATTTTCCCCCAGTTGTGCATCCAGTCTATCTGTCAAAATAGAAACATTTTATGCGATGTTTACTTGATGTTTCTATTAACATCGCCGCGATAATACAGCACAGAAATATGGTTCAGATATTGTCGGAATCTGTAGACTCTCTGCTTCTGAGTCATTATTCTCACAAGATTGTATGTGACTCACACAGCGAGCTAGGAAGAAGAGAAGAGAGCTCTCGTCTGTCTCTCACCGTACGTAATTGGTGGGTTTGTGTGTCCGTCTGCATTGGCTGAAACAAACCAATGGACACTCAGGAAATCACAAAGGACCCGCCCATCACCTTACACTGCAGAAAAACACTGCAGTTTTCAATGAGTTCACATAGAGAGGAAAGAGAAAGTCTGCAAAAAAACACATAAGAAAAAGAAGAGGAGGAGAGAAAATGGTGAAGAAGTACACAGTTAGCAAAGTTTTAGCAGCAATTTTGGAGAGCAACGACAAGAATAAGTGTATTTATTTTACAAAAACCTTGTTTGCAATATCACAGTAATGTGCACTTTGTACTAAGCTAAATGTGACCATCTTGGCTAAAAAAAAAGTTAGGTAAAATTAATCACAAACTGACAAAATTGACTGTCTATTAGTAAAGGTTTACTCTGTATAAAAGTTATGTCTTTCTGTAACAGTGAGCTTCACTTACAAATAGTATAGATCAGAGGTTTTCAAAGTCTGAGATGCTGGGCCTCCCCTCAGAAAAAGAAAAAGGTGTCCCCTCATCCCCACTTATTTTACTTGCTTAGTTTTGCGCAGTTCTTGGATCATGATTATGTTATATGATACCATAGACATTCAACAACTTCATAACTTCAGACTACACCAAATACATAAAAAATGTCTGTCCTATTGCATTATTAGTTTCTGACTCTGGGTAGTGGGAAAAACAGTAAAATTTCCCCAAACTAAAATACTGCATCTCTGAACTATCTCTTTATCCAAATCCAAATTTTTCTTTTCCATTCACACTTTGAAAACATGCTTTGGCCATTGACTATTTTATCATACTGTTCTGTACAGATGAGATTTTGTCTTTCATAGAATTATATTTATTTATGTTTGTGATTTTATACTGAATGTGAAATTGCTGGAAGTCTCTGTAGAGTTTTGAAATGGAAGAGAGAGTATCCCCAACTACACATCTCATTCAGGTGTGATTTTCTGCTGTTTGGGGTGGACAGGACAGGTAGTACATATGATAAATTGGAATAGATACAGAGAAGATTAGCTGACAGGACAGAGAAAAAGCAGTCAGAGCATCACACCCCCTCCACATTCCTCTTAGGTGTGAATTGATGTGTGTGGGGGAAGTGCGCATGTGCCAACGTGCATGGTGCCTATTGCCATTGCTCCGTCTCGTCATCTTACTTTTTCCAACTTTTAGCTTTCCATTTTCTTTAAAACTTGAGTAACATTTGTGTAAATGCAATTTCAACTACGCTCTTTACGAAAATGAGAGTAGAGAGTGTTTTGGTATTTTTTTTCACCGTGAAACTTCTTCTCCTGCTTCTTGGTCAGGGCACCGCTACAGAACAGCTGTTTAGCCGCATTGATTACACCAGGGAACAGCTGATCACGCTGAAGCTGAGCAGTATAGCGCCCAGGACAACCGATGTCCCCACTGAGATCAGGAGGAGGACACACCGAGGATGCAGAGGTGGAATGAAGTGGCAAGGGAAGAGAGAGGGGTCCAGACAAAAGAGACTTAAGAATAAGAGATTTAAGCCGTGTCTGCCTTCTCTCATCATGCGCAATGTGAGACCACTGTTGAATAAAATGGACGAGCTAACGGCGTTAGCCCAGAGTCAGACGGAGTTCCGTGAGTGTAGTTTGATGTGCTTCTCAGAGACATGGCTACACCAGGATATCTTGGATCATAACGTTTCCATCAATGGCTTTCAGACTGTTTGGGCCGACAGAGATCACACCGGGAGTGGTAAGCGGAAAGGAGGCTGTTCTAGTCAACAGATGGTGTAACCCTGGTCACGTTACTATCAAGCAGAGTATCTGTAGCCTGGACACTGAACTGTTAGCTGTGGGACTCCGGCCATATTATCTGCCACATGAATTCTCACATGCCATTGTTGTGGCTGTTTACATCCCCCTTTCTGCTAACTCAGCATCGACGTGCAACGCCATTCACACCGCCATAGCACAACGCCAGACTCAACACCCAAGTGCACTCATATTCATCTCGGGTGACCATGTCAGTGTTTCAACAACACTGACTAATTTCACACATGGTCTGCCCTCTGACCCCTCCTGGACCCCCTTCAGTTTGCCTACCAGCCCCGGCTGGGAGTTGAGGATGCCATCATCTTCCTACTGAACCGCATCTACACCCACCAGGACAAGCCGGCAAGCATGTTTTTTTACTTCTCCAGTGCTTTGCTGGGTGAGAAGCTGGCAGCGATGCAGGTGGATGCCCCCCTCGTGTCCTGGATTGTTGACTACATGACTGGCAGACCACAGCATGTGCATCTGCAGCACTGTGTATCGGACAGCGTGGTCAGCAACACTGGGGTCCCTCAGGGACTGTCCTCTCTTCTTTCCTCTTCACCATCTACACCACAGACTTCAGCTACCACACAGAGTCCTGCCACCTTCAGAAGTTTTCTGATGACTCTGCTGTGGTGGGATGTATCAGCGTTGGTGATGAGACTGAGTACAGGGCTGTGGTGGGTAACTTTGTCTCATTGTTTGAGCAGAACCATCTGCAGCTCAATGTGACAAAGTCTAAGGAGCTGGTTGTAGATCTATGAAGGGCCAAGGCACCAGTGACCCCGGTTTCCATCCAGGGGGTCATCGTGGACATTGTAGAGGATTACAAGTACCTGGGAGTACACATGGACAATAAACTGGACTGGGCTAAGAACACTCAAGCTCTTTACAGGAAGGGCCAGAGTCGCCTCTATTTTTTAAGGAGGCTGAGGTCCTTCAACATCTGCCAGACAATGCTGAGGATGTTTTATAAGTCTGTGGTGGCCAGTGCTATCCTGTATGCTGTTGCATGCTGGGGCAGCAGGTTGAGGGTAGCGGACGCTAACAGACTCAACAAACGGATCCGTAAGGCCAGTGACATTGTGGGGGTGGAGCTGGACTCTCTGTTGTTGGTGTCAGAGAGGAGGATGCTGGCCAAACTACACGCCATCTTGGACAGTGTCTCCCACCCACTCCATGACGTGCTGGTCAAACAAAGGAGTACCTTCAGCGAAAGACTTATCCCCCCAAAATGCACCACAGAGCGCCACAGGAAGTCATTCCTGCCTGTGGCCATCACACTCTTTAAATCCTCCCTCTAACATCACTGCAATACTCGAAATATTGTGCAATATTCTCTGTTTAATACTGCTGTGCAATATACTCTGTTTTCAGTTATATTCCATATTTATTGATATTTATTCATACTTCTATTACTGCTGTGCAATATCCACCGTCTAATAATCTGGTTAATCTGCTACACTTAACTTGACAGTACTCATTATTGCACTATTACTTATTACTTATACTATTACATTGTATTATACCATACATACTTATCAACCTCTAAATCCACTTTGGTACTTACATTTATTTTAGCTTTTATATTTATATTCACTTTGTACTTAATTTATCTTAGCTGTATTATAGTGTATTATATTTTGATTTGCTTAGTACTTCTATTCCTTCTATTCACAAGTGTGCATTGAAGTGATAGTGAGCAGCTGTAACGAAAGAGTTTCCCCTCAGGGATCAATAAAGTATTTCTGATTCTGATTCTGATCTGGAGGAAGAAAAGAGAAAGGGGTGAGAAGTTTCTTTCAATGAACTTAGTAGTAGTGAATGTCCAAAATTGTTATTTTTTTTCAGAGAGGATTCATCACTGCCAGGGCCCAGTGAACCACAGGCAGCATCACCTCTGCCTGCCACCAGGTCACCACCAGCCCCTCCACCACAACCATCATGACCGGCCCGGCCAGCCAAGAGGTCCCGTCCCGTTTTTATTTGCCACTTCCATCACAGATCATACCACGGGACAGATACAGTGCAATATCTTGGAACCTTCATCTTAGCGACCCTGATGAGGATCTCCATAATGACAGAAAGAGGGGACAGCCGACCATGACAAACTCTTCCGACTAAAACCCCTGATGGACACCATCAAGAATGCATGCAAAACATTTTATCATCCCCACCGAGAGGTGGGGGAATGGTTGCCTCAAAGGCTAAAACTGGGATGACGCAGTACAGGAAGGCAAAACCCACAAAGTGGGGATTCAAGCTGTTTGTCTTGGCTGACTCAAGGAATGGCTACATAGTGGAATGTTCCATTTACACTGGGAAAAGCGACATCCCCTCTGGACATGGCCTGTCCTACAATGTTATGATGTCCCTGGTGCAACCAGGTTACTTTGGCACAGGCTACCATATTAACATGGACAATTTTTATTCCAGTCCCAAGCTCTTCAGGGCTCTCCATGAGCAAAGATTTGTTACCTGTGGGATCAACAGGGAAAACCACAAGGACTGCCCTAGGACAGAACTGAACGTCCTCGCAAGGAAGTCAGAAAGAGGCTCCATAAGATGGCTCCGGGATGGCCCCCTCATCTATGTGAAATGGATGGACACGAGGAAAGTATCAGTCTGCTCCACTCTTCACATAGCACACTGGGGAAAAACTGTGCAGAGGAGGGTGAAACAACGAGATGGCTCCTGGACAAAGGTATCAATCCCATGTCCCACACCAGTTACAGAGTACAAGCAACACACGGGTGGAGTTGATCGATCAGACTAGCTCATTCAGTATTACTCTGTACAACATAAAAACCATTATGGTTATGGTACTTTTCTGGACATTGCCACCACCAACAGCTTCATTCTCTACAAGGAACTCTGGCTTGCCAAGAAAACAAAACCCATGACACACAGAGCTTTTACGAAGTAGCTGACTGCTGAGCTCTGTGGCAAGCCTCTCTGCACAACTCCTACCCGGGCACCTGCAGGTTTTCTTCCTGTACCTATTGCTCCATGCAGCAGGCCACTGTGCGAAAGCCACTACAGGTTGCAGGAGATGTGAACATTGCCAAAGCCAAGGCAAGTGAAAGGACACATCGTGGAAATGCAGGGAGTGTGATGTTGCCCTCTGCATGCAGCTGGACAGAAACTGTTTTGCAGCATGGCATGACAGTTGAAACATGCACATTATGTAAATATTGTAAATAGTGTAAATAGTGTATTTCTTCTGTGTGGATTTTTCTATACATAGTAAATGTTTGGTTTGAGAAGAAAAACTGTTGTAATGCTAATTTTTCATTTGCACATCCCATGAAGGTATGAAGGCATTATTCAGTCCCATTTTATCTCATCTCCTTTTATAACATTTGGTGAAAGTGAAGTCACAGACAACACTTGTACACAAAAAACGATATTACAAAATGTCATTTTAGACATTTATTATGCATTTATCTACTATTTTATTCATATATTCCACTACTTTTGTGAACCTAAGAATTTGGTAAACCCATTTCAAGCACCAAAACAATTTGTCCATGTGAGTAATGGTATCACAAGAGATTTGTTTTGACATGGGATGCGGTTTGGGGGTCAGCGATTGTATTTTTATGACCTGGGATTTGGAAGGCTTGGATGATTGCTGTTGGGCTGAAATCAGGGTGAGCCTCAGCATGAATTGCATGATGTCAGGACCGCCCTTTGTTAATGATGTCTACCACGGCACTATTGTCGGTATAGATGGCAATGGTCTTTTTGGACCATGTGTGTACCCAAAGGATAGCTGCTATAGTTTCACAGATTGTGGAGGAAGGGGAGAGGGAAGAGAATTCGGGCTTCATGCAGCGTGAAGTGGCCGTGGAGAGATGTGACAAGAAGGATCAACCCTGTGGGATGATACAGATGGCATAGTGGCCTAGCAGTGAGAGCAGTTGCTGTTTGGAACATCTGTGAGGAAGTTTGAAATGAGTAAGGATACCCATTGTATTTGTTCGGGTGGCAGGGATGCTTGAAGTGAGACTGAATCGAATGTGATTCTGAGGAATTCCAGTGATGTGCTGGGACCTTCCGTTTTCTCTGGGGAAAGTCTCTGAGCTCGTGGAATGCGGAAGTGAGGGTGTGAAGTGTGGACAAGTAACTTGTAATTATGCTTAATCTGTTTTCGCTTACTTGTCCTTACTCCAGTCCTTAACAGAAAAAGTTTAATGGCAAGCCTTGAACATGCATTGCAATTACTTTCTAGTCAAAATGTTGTTTCTAAGATTACACAAACAGCTATTTATTTGAAAGATATTTGTGTATGTTAAATGAACTATACTTATATAGCGTCTTTCTAGTCTTTTCCGACTACCCAAACTACATATATGTATGATTTCTTAACTTACAGCCAGGTAGCATATTAATCGACTATTTTTTTCAGCACTAGTGTGATTTTAATGGTAATTAATTAGTTTAGTTTAAAGAGAGAAAACACTTTGATTAAAAGTTGACTAAAATGTAATTACTTTTTGTTGATGTTTTGAGTTTTGTCAACTAAAACTAGACTAAAACTATGAAGGATGAAAATGACTAAAATGTGACTTAAACTAATAGCATATTCGTCTAAAGACTAAGACTAAGACTAAATCTAAAATAGCTGCCAAAATGAACACTGGTCTGATCTGTCTATTAGACGGTCATGCTTCTGGGCCAGAATGTCTGAGTATGGCCTTCTACTGCTTCTATTGTGTGAATGCCTATCTCAATGCAGTTGGTGGACATAGCGCTTACGCTCAGTATCCCCATGTGGCCGTTTGTCATCCCCCTTCGGGCTGTTGTGAGGGTGATCTTTTGAGGCAGTAGATCTGTGTGAGGCTTCGGTGTTTGAGCTGGCAGGCTCAGTTGTTTCCCCCCTTGCTTTGGAAGCGACAACAGTTTCCCAAGCCACCTGTTTCATCTTCCTTATCTCGTGCATTGAGGCCTTGATTCGTAAGTACAACATGAGTGCGTACACACAGATGAACGTTCCATAAGAACAAGGAACTGAAGAAGGAGTTTTCTTCTAAGCGTGGTGCATTCTTTCCCTGGAAGTACACATGCCTCAAACATTTGTAGTAATCTCCGGGATGCTCTTGACTTGCATGTTTAATTTGGAGGGCTGCAACCATTGATGTGGTCTTGTCAGCAGTAGAAGACATTTATTTATTCTTTTATATATTTATCTTTATATTTCCACATTTGATTTTCTTATTCTTTTCAGATTATTATTATTTTTTAATGGCTATAACTCCATAGCCAGAAGGCAGAGCATATGGGTGGAACCACTCTGGAGGATGGGACCAGGGTGGCCCGGAGGTCGTACCCCCTGAAAATAGCAAGGCGAGTCTGTTCAAAAGATGACCACTGCACGTCAGGGTGCACCTCAACTTGTCCCAACTTGAATCATAGAATTCCAGGGATACAGCATCAGGACAAGCAGGTGGCGGGTTAGCCTGCCAGGGTGCAGACTAGAGGCTAGCAGGCAGAGGTGCCGACTGGAGGCTAGCAGGCCTAGATACAGGAGTGATAATAAAGTCCTCTGCCCACCCAGGCAGCAGTTTCTCCAACCAAGGCTTTGATAACACTGCTTGGCGTGCCAGTGACAGGGTTAGACATCCTGTCTTACACTCTGTTTTGTTATTGCCTATTTTTAGGGTCACGTCTATCCAGCATGTGTTGGTCCAGCCTTCAATGCTCTGTTAATGTAATGTAATGTGTAATCTTGGAATTGGATTGGACACACAATAAATAGTTTCTCATTTAAATGTAATAGCACATAAAGACCTTTTATTTAACAGTTTTTGACAGTTCAGTGGCGTGCTGCGACCCAGCCGACGTTTCCGCGGCGTGCTGAGTCCGGGAACGGGGAGCTGCTGCGATCACCCATGTGGTCATGTCCATCTTCCTCGCACCCCCTCTCTATTGTCCAACACACACACACACCCCTACACCTCACACACACACACACACACACACACACACACACACACACACACACACACACACACATTCATACACACACAGACCTTAAATGTTTGACAACTGTTGTATTAGATTAGACGATAATGCTTGTTGGCTAAAGTTATTGATTGTTAATCAGTGCTAATGTTAAATAAATGCTATTGTATCTTTTAGAAAGTAATTGCCTGTGGTTATTGTGTATACATGTTGTAATAACAGCTGGTTGTGACGGTCAGTGCTCAGATTTCACCCTTCACTGTCCAGCCTTATTAATGTAAGATAGTACTTTAAAATACCAGCATTTTTAGGTGGACAGCCACCTTTGAACCCAGAGTGGTGCCCCGTAATTATTAATCCATATTAATAATTCTGATAGTATTAATAATTTTATTTATATTAAAAATGTATTAAAATTGATGAATATCTTTGATATTTCTGCTAATAACCAAACCTGCCCTACCTGAATCCCAACATTTTGTTGCATGTCAAGCAGGAACACAAGGTTTTTGGACCCAAAATGCAGACACACGGTCAATCCTATGGATGGACCGAATCCAAGGAGGTTGCTGCACTGCAGAAACTGGATACAGCTGCAGTTCTGCAGGAATAGGGGACAGCTGCAGCTCAGGCTTACTGGACTGCTGCAGCTCAGGAACTAGTATCTGTTGCAGCTTAGCAGGGTCTGGAGGTTACTGCACCTTGGCAGGAACAGGCAGGACTGATGACAGCACAGGCTCAGTGGGTTGCTGCAGCACTGGAAGAGAAGACAAGCAGCTCAGGAGATTCTGGAGACTGCTGCAGGAGACTGCTGCAGCTCAGCAGGATCAGGTGACTGCTGCAGTTCATGAACTGTAGGTTGCTGTGATTCAGCGGAGGCAGGATGTGGACCGGGACAGGATGAGGCTGCAGCGGCCCAACCAGGACAGGATGTGGCTGCGGCGGCTCAACCAGGACAGGAGATGATTGCGGCGGCCCAACCGGGACGGGACTTGGTTGTGGCGCAGGAACTGATGACCGCTGTGGTGCAGGAACTGGTGACTGCCACAGCATAGGAACTGGTGACTGCCGCGGTGCTGGCCAGGCTGCCGACTGGAGACCAGGAGCAGGAGTCGGCCGGTTCACAGGCCGCTGACCAGACAGGACTGAGGACGGCTCTGAGGCACTGGACAGGTGAGTCTCTGTGATGCTGGACAGCTGAGTCTCTGAGGCACTGGGCAGCTGAGTCTCTGGAGCGCTGGGCAGTGGGACCTCCACGGCGCAGGTCAGCGGCGAGGATGAGCAGCTGGGCAGTGAAGAGGCACGATGTCGGCGGGAGCCATGCTTCCTTCTGGAGGTACAGGACAGGAACAAGCTGAGGTGCAGGCTCATTAGCAGGCTGGGATGATGGCTGGAGGCTAGCATGCTGGGAGCTAGGTAGCTGGGAGGTAGGCTGGGGTTGATTGCTGGGGACCTGGGGCTGAGGCTCATGGGTGCTGAAGAAGTCTATGGCCCACTCAGATATGGAGTTCAGCCAAGGCTTGGAGTAAACTTGATGGCATGCACAAGTCACGACTGTCTTTCTGTAATCCTCACTGATGGCCTTCATCCAACACTCCTTCAAGCTCACCAGGTCCAAAATCAAGTCAACCAGTTAATCTGAGTCTGCTGGGTCTATAGTAGGTCAGATCGTTCTGTTGCGTGTCAAGCAGGAACACAAGGTTTTTTGACGCAAAATGCAGACACAGAGGCAGAGCAGGTGAAGTTCTACAATTTTAATGGAAGGAAAATATGCTTACACTGATACTGGCAGGCTAAAGTCACTCACAAGAGGTCAGCAGTCCAGAACAAGCAAACAAGTCCAACAGGGAGCAGGTAAAATCCAAAATTCGAAATAGGCAACGTCCAAGGGAAACAAAGTATACAGAACAAAACATAAACCCTCAAACCTTGACACATTTTGGTGCCCTGTGTGAGGCCATCTAATACTGCCATTTTTGCAATATTTATGCATAATAATCTAGAATTATTAATTTTTCATTTTTCATTTTCAGTTTAGGAAATGTTTTTAATTCTTCTTTACTGTGGGTACTAGTGGATAATTTTGGATTGTTTTATTTTCACAATTTAGCACATTGTTAGGTTTGAGATCTTATCTTGGCTATGATTCTCAAAAGGACAAAGTCACCTAATTTAAGCACCCTGCAAAGTAGGTTGAGGTAGAATAGTTAGCATACTAACACTAACTTGCAGGCCAGGTTGAAGCTGCTCACGTGTGTATTACATTAGCAAACTAACAGCTTTCCACCACCACAACAAATTATATTAAGGCCACGAGTGTCTCTATCAGAGTGAGATGAGGCTCCCCGGGAATCAGACAACTTAAGATGCAGTTGCTGGCCTCCTCCATCTCTCCTTAGAGGACAGAAATAACCTTAATGGGTATGATGCAAATGCCTGAGATGATAAGATAAAAGAGCTCATATCTTCTTCAGTTCTTAGTCTTTCACACCCAACAAAAAACATGACAGCCAATTCTATTTGTTATAGTGTACAGCGCTTCTGGTCCTTATTCTGAATTTTTATCTGAATTCTCAGAGTTTTTATCAAGTTTAGTCTTAAAACAGATAAAGTCATTATTGTAGGTGATTACAATATTGGTGTGGACATTGAAACTGATAGCCTTAGTACTGGTTATCGGACCATTATTTAATAACTTTTGAACTCCTATTACTGGACTACATGCCATTAGGCAAAAACTCCTACTCTAGATGTCTATCTGATAGTGCTGTAGCTAAATTTAAGGAAGCGATTCCAGCTGCATTTAATTCAGTGCTGTCTCAATATAACAGACTCCTATGCTAATTTCAGCCCCTCCCAAATTGACCATCTTGTTCATAGTGCTGCAGGCTCACTGCGAATGACACTCGATTCTATCTCCCCTAAGATAAAAAGAAGATAATAAATTCTCTCTGTCTGTCGCTTTCAGCAGGTATTTCTGCCTCTAGAGCTGCAGAGACTAGATCTGTGGTTGCAGCCAGGCCATATATTCCTATAGCCTTCAGTAGTAACGACTTCATGAGCTTCTTTAATGATAAAATTGTATCTATTAGGGAAAAACTTAATCACGTCCTGCCCTCAACCGGTACCGATTTATCTTCAGACAGAAGAACCTTAGAAACAGCTGTAAAACCTGATGTATATTTTTACTCCTTTTCTCCTATCGACATTCTCCAACTAACTTTAATGATTTCTTCATCTAAGCCATTAAACATCTTAGACCTCCAACTAGGCTGCTTAAAGAAGTTTTACCCTTAGTTGGCACTTCTTTACTGGATATGATCAATCTTTCTTTATTAACAGGCTATATCCCATAGTCTTTTAAAATAGCTGTAATTAAACCTCTTCTTAAAAAGCCCACTCTTGATCCAGGGGTTTCAGCCAACTATAGACCTATATCTAACCTTCCCTTTCTCTCTGAGATCCTTGAAAGCAGTCGCCAATCAGTTGTGTGACTTTCTAAATAACAATAGTTTATTTGAGGATTTTCAGTCAGGATTTAGAGTGCATCACAGCACAGAGACAGCACTGGTGAAAATGACAAATTACCTTCTAATTGCATCAGACAATGGACTTGTCTTGTTAAATCTTAGTGCTGCATTCGACACCATTGACCATCACATCCTATTACAGAGACTTGAACATTCAATTGGAATTAAAGGAACCGCACTAAGCTGGTTTAAATCCTATCCTCTGTGCACGCCAATGTTAGTCACAGAGGTGTCACAAGGTTCTGTGCTTGGACCAATTCTATTCACCTTATATATGCTTCCTATAGGCAATGTTATTAGGAAACGCTCCATAAACTTTCATTATTATGCAGATGAAACTAACCAGTTAGCTAAACTTCAAGCATGCCTTAAAGACATAAAGATGTGGATGACCTGCAATTTTCTGATGTTGAACTCTGACAAAACTGAAGTTATTGTACTTGGCCCCAGACACCTCCAACACACATTATCTAAAGATATAGTTACTCTAGATGGCATTGCCCTGCCCTCCAGCACAACTGTAAGGAACCTTGGAGTTATCTTTGGTCAGAATTTATCCTTTAACTCCCACATGAAAATCACTTCATGGACCGCCGTTTTTCACCTTTGTTGCAAGTGCGTTACATCGCAAAAATCAGGCACATCCTGTCTCAAAATGATGCTGAAAAACTAGTCCACATATTTGTTACTTCTAGGCTGGACAATTTTAATTCCTTTTTATCAGGCATGCCCGAATAAGTCCCTTAAGACTCTCCAGTTGATCCAGAATGCTGTGACACGTGTACTGACAAGAACTAGAAAAAGAGATTATATTTCTCCATTATTAGCTTCTCTGCACTGGCTCCCTGTAAAATCCAGAATAGAATTTAAAATCCCCCTACTCACATACAATGATCAGGCACCATCGTATCTTAAAGAGCTCATAATATCTTATTACCCCATTAGAACACTGCACTTCCAGAAAGCAGGGTTACTTGTGGTTCCTAGAGTGTCCAAAAGTAGAATGTTATCAAGTTATCAGTTATCAAGCTCCTCTCCTGTGGAATCAGGTCTCAGTTTGGGTTCAGGAGGCAGACACCATCTCCATATGTAAGAGTAGGCTGAAGACTTTCCTCTTTGATAAAGCTTATATTTAGGGCTGGCTTGGGTGAGTCCTGAACCATCCCTTAGTTATGCTGCTATAAGACTAGACTGCCGGGGGACTTCCTATGATGCAGTGCACTCCTTTGTCTCTTTACCAAGACTGTTGCATGTACTTTCAGACCAATTCTATACCTGCATAATGTGCATGTTACTTGAAATAGCATATAATAGTCATTACTTAAGTGCACCACTCATTTTATGCATATGGGATGAAGTTCAGGCAGCAATGTAAGGTAAACAATTTCAGTTGTGCTGCTACACCCACACAACATACTCTACTCACTGTAAAATATATCCATCGTCACCTCTCAGTATTCACCTCACATCTCCTCTTAGCTTGGGTGATTTACGTTTGACCCGGTTTTCCAGTCTGGGCTTTGCATACTTGATGGGGATGACTTTAGCAACTATTCGCTCAAGAGAAAAATGCAGTTGGTGAAAGGCCCTTGATCTGTATGGAAGTTTTTTGGCCTCTTTATTCAAATGACAATGCATTTTGCAAAAAATGTAGCTAAATGTACTGCTGGTTGCTCAGTAATTTACAATGCTAGCGACAACAGTGATGGTAGTAGTTATTGAGCTTGTTGATGTTTCCTGGTATTTTGATCTTAATATGCAGCATTGATGTAATTGGATAAGAAGAAGTGGCCCAATAGTCATTTCTTTATGTGTGCTGATGAAACTTACACACAAAATACTGTAAATTTCTCAGTAAAACATAAACTGATGTAATAACTAGCTCCCACAACAGAAAATCCCAAGGCTTTGATATGAACATAAGTTATGCTAGAAATATTTGTCATAATGCTTATTTTCATTGCAGTTCACCTGAAAGAAGTGGACTCCTTCTGGCTCTTCGTCCTCTCACTTCACTCTGCAGCGAGCACTTTGAAGAGGATCAGTTCATCACAGGTAGACCAATCAATTCTGAGGTCTGTGCTCATGCAATAAGAAAGAGTTTTCAGTAATTTCATGAAATAGTTAAGAATCACTATTAAGGAATGCTTTTATTCACAGTTTGAATAATCATGTCATAATGAAGTTGAATGTGAGAACTGTGTCATACACACACACACACACACAGTGCACATTTCAGGTTTTGGGTATTACATATGTAAGTCTATACACATGATGGTCCTGCATTGAAGCAAACCTCCATAGACCTGGTCTGACAAGCTGGTATGTATATGATACATATTGCCATCTTTCAAGTCTTCATTAAAGTGTCTTGCTTTAACAGGAAAGTTATCCACACGGTGAAAACTGAATGACCACAAAAGGAAAACCTGATGTATTGAGCCGTGTGTGTTTGGTACCATCCATCTGGTTGTGGACAAGGGAGACCACGTGGACATCCTCCGTTCTCAAAAGACTTATGAAGATGATGCTACAATCAACTTACAGTTCAGTTTTTCTGATGTAAAGACAGACCCACAGTTTACAGTAGCAGCTTATGTAAATCATTGAAAGATCTCTCCAATTTAGTTAGAGGTTCAACTTCTTTCCTGCGTAGGATTTTCTTTTTGTGCTAACTGATGCGAGATAGTCATTGCATATTTTTTTACAAATACACTTTAAAGAACTGGCAGGCTGGAGTTCAAGGATGAAACAATCCCAGTGCACTAGTTCACACAAGTGAAAAGTGCTTTCCAGTTTGAGATTAACGGGTCTAGATTAGGAAACATCTGGAACTGGCCAACTAGATGTTCACCTGGGAGCATAATATCTCCTGTAATAGACGTGTACTGTTGTTACCTTCTAAATCTTTACTCTTAAATGATAATATCCTGTGGAAATATCCTTTGGCAGTACATTAAAGCTGAATTTTAATAGTTTTATTAATAGCTGCGTAGAAACTATATTTTTATTTTATGGTTCAGTATATTTGATATGTACATATGACACAAGTCAGAAAACCTTTATATCTCTCTTCTGATCCTTCACATTTGTGTATAAATAATATTCACATTTGTATATAAGTTACTGTGTATGCAAAAAGTACAAGACAACATTGAATATGGCCTTTTAATGAACAATCTTCATTCTGACAAACAAAAATTCCATTAATGTCTTCCTGTGATTTGATTATTGTACATATTGATATTAAACTTAGTTCTGGATTTGTACCATAAGAGAAATCAACTGACTTAGAGCAACAATTTAATAAATGACTTTATTGCACATTAAAAATAGAAGTGGACCAAGGTCAAGGTGAGCTTAATTATCCTAAGACAAATGTACATACTGAAATGAGGTAGGTTTTCAGTGCTATCACAAATAGTAATAAGCATCAAGAAATTGTTGGAGTTCGGCTTTAAGGCACTTAAAGGCAATACTGCGTAAAAACAATACTGTAAATGGACTGTACTTGCATAGCGCCTTTCAAGTCTTCCGACTACTCAAAGCACTTCACACTACATATCACATTCACCCTATTCACACACTGATGGCAGGTTCCAACTGCTCATCAGTTAAAAGAAACTAATTAAACATTCACACACCGAAGGCACAGCCCTCGGGAGCAATTTAGGGTTCAATGTCTTGCCCGAGGACACTTCGATACATGGGCTGGGGAAGACCAGGATTGAACTGCCGATCTTCCAGTTGGTGGACAACCCATTCTACCACTAAGCCAAAGCAGCCCACTGTAGGTATGACATCAACTTCATCACACAAAAATAGCCCAGGAGTGCCAAAACTTATGTGATAGTGATGTACAAAGCTGCCACTTGTAGCCATAACACTGTTCACAAGCCTGCGGGCCATGTCTGTCTTCCCTGGACTGGCAGCAGCTGTTCCACCTGCATCGCTGGGTGAGGCAGGTAATGCAGTGTGGAGGGCAGTGATGACATGCAGGTGATGCATGGGCATCCTCCTCAGGGCATTCACCTGCATGAAACCCAATTTTTTCTCTGTCACTGTTAATGCTTAATGCACCAAGTTAATATGAAGTTAGCTAAAGTGAAGAGTTTGAATTCACAATCATATATTAGATATTAGTAAGCAGTGCAAAAAATATTGATTTACAAACTTCCTTTGTCACTTGCTGGTTCTTTACTTGTTGAGAATCTGTGTGTTATGTTAATGCAGAAAGTTAGTAGTGGAATTTTGTTTATAATACTCACCTGTCTCGTGAAAGTGAACAGACGACACTGGACTAGTGTTGTGTTGTTCGTGAACTTTTCATTAAAAAGAACAAATCTTCGACCATTCTCAGTCATACTAGTGAACAGGGACACACTCAGAGTGATTCAAGTCATTCGTTTGCAGGAGAAATGGGCTGCATTCAAGACAGCTAACACACATCTGATTAGGGTTGCTAACATTTAGCTGCAATAATTCAACAACATTGGTTTTCTTGGACTGCAATATATAACATTATCTAGATATATATTATATGCATAGACTAACATTTAATGTTACACACACACAACCTTACGGTTTTGAAAAGAGGACAGCTAGAAGGATACACTCACTGAGCAGAGCTTGTGTGTGTGTGTGCACGTTTTTGTTACCTCTTGGGGACCTTTTCCTTCACCGGCCTGTGTGTGTGTATGTGTCGCTGCAGTTTATAATGCGTGGTGAAACCTGCAATATGAAAAACGAGTGGTTGAGCCTGAGACTGTCTCTGGTCCTTTCACTGCGAGGGAACGGTGCATGTTCACTGAACATACTACACCGTGAACGTGAAGCCCGCACCTCTCCCCAGCAAACATGCCCGTGCGGGCCCACTCTGGGTTGGTGTGGGGCAGTGTGGGCAGGGGCCAACCCACACTAATCCCAAAGGGGCCCACTGTAGTTTTGCCTACAGAAAGCGCACACAGGCGTCCCTGGCGCGGGGTATCCCTGGTAAGCCCACGCGGCCCCTCTGTGGGTTTGCCGATACGGCTTTGAAAGTCAGGTAGATAAAAATTCCTATTCAGCAGCAAAATCCGCCATCTGCCCATACCTGATTGTCATGCTCACAGTTTTTTTTAAACCAACTTAATTATAGATTACTCAATACTATTTTGTTCATTTTTAACCATTAGAAATATCTCCACATCTGCTATTACATCATGCTTTAACTGCGAACGCACACATAGCAGCTCAGTGCAGTCACATGCTGTACACATGTGCACTAATAAATATGTGGACACACTCCATTATGATAGCAAAGCACAGAACACAATAAATATTGCCCAACATAACGTAATATTATGTGACAAATGGTCCACACTGACTTGCATTTTAATCTAGGTCACTAGATATTGCTGATCCTCAGTACTTTAAATACACAAAGTAGTTTAATTTGAATTTTGCCCTGCCTGAGTCCATGGAACAAGTGTCAGCTTACCTAAATTAACAAAAAAACATAGGCCCATACATTCAGATACAGATAATTTAGGTTTTACTTGCCCAGGTTTTGAGATATATGAGAGTTTTATGAGTGAATAAATTCATTCTATTACTAATCCATAACTATTTCAATAATAGAACACTACTGCTATATTTGTGAAGTGACACAAAGCTTTTGGTAACAAGTGGGCTCAAATACATGAATTATCCTTTTATTTGTGTGTTTAAGTCACACCTAATTAAAAGGATTTCAGGAAACTTTCCTGAAATCAAATTTTGTATGATAAAACTGTCAGTTTGAAGTTGACTGCACTGACAGAACCAGTTTGAACAGGTTTTGCGGGCAGTGCAGTTTCTTTATTGTGGTCAGTTGTGGAGTTATACTCTAGCTACAAATGACACTTATTGTTAAAATAACACTACATAGTTTGCTGCAGGCTACGTTAGATGTAGCCAAAGCAGGTGCAGCTAGCTAGCTATGGGAACACAGTTGATGTCAACAGACAAGTTAAATATGTCTATAGACCTCTTTTGTGTTTGTTAACAGCGATGATGTGTTTTGTGGGTGGAGCCAAACTGGTGGCAGAAAGTGGCAGTTCTGTAGTAGTGGTGTCAAGTGCGCTAAAATCACATTTCCAACATAGGAATATGGATTATACGGATGCCTTCTCCAATTATTTTAATGTTTTGCCAGCAGAAGACCTTTAGCAACGGGGTGAGGTTTCCTGACCCATACTCACTGTTGGGTCAATGGGTGAGGGATCCAACTAAATGGCCAAAGTTACAGTGGCCGAACATCTTCGTATACCCTGTGGAAAAACCCAGCGTCTATATGAAAGAAAAACTCAAGGCATACAAATCTCTTGACGCATACAATTTTGTACTTTGCAGTCATGTCCAGGACATTGAATATCAAGATATGTCAAATGATTTTTTTGTATTATGGACCGACGTGCAACCTAACCAGCGGCAAGGACATAAAACGCAGCTATTCAAGATGTGGGCTATTATAAACAAGTCAAACAGCTATATACTAACGGCAAACTGCACTTGCATGGCTTGGTTAGTATTAAATCCTTTTCACTGTTTAGTGTATATTCGAACACTGTCAATGACTAGATCTAGAACTAGGACTAGAACTACTGCTGCTCCTAACTAGGTGTATGTAAATGTAATTTCTAGTTATAGGCCTAAATATTAGGCTATTTCATGCTGTAGCTAACTGTAGGGCTAATGCAATATGCAGACAGCTATGAATTGCATATGTGAATACGGTAAAACTTCAATTAAAAGCCGAGCTCCAATTAGACACTGATCCATTTTACTGGCCAGGTGTGGCTACACGTTTTGACAAATAAAAAAAGCAGGTCTCAATTAAACAGCGAACCTGGATTTTTATAGAAGTTCTTTGGATGTATAAAATCTCTTAAAGTCCACCGGGTCTGTTTAGATCACACAAACAAATATAAATATTTAAACTTTTGTCAATAGGACATGCTACATCATTAGATTGGTTAGATTATCCACAATTCAATTGTTCAGTTCATTGTACGGAAACCACAGTATAATTCATTCAAATTTAACAACATGGTAAACAACAGAGATGAAAAAAAAGTTATGACTCCCTTACTTTGGAGCGGTCATAAATTCCGAATATGTGTCCATTCCTCCATTATTTATATTCCTTTACTCTATAAGGGTCCACCGATCAAAAGAATCAAAACAGCTTTTTATAAAAATGTATCCAAGTTGTGAATATTGTCATGTGAGTTGGGTCTCTCTCTCTCTCTCTGAGGCTGGCCTTCATGAGCTGTCTCTCAGAGCTAGATCAAATGAATAATTCATAATTGATGTGTTATTCAATAACCTAAGTAATATTCATACTGGTTTAAATAAACAATTTCATAGTATTTCCCATCTTTGCTGAGCAAGAGTTTTGTGCAAAAGGAATTAAAGGCCTGTTCCATATAGACGCCTGTCCCAAATATAGGCTGGTTGAGTTCAGTGACTGAATCAAATAAAAGCCCGTGCTATTAATTTCAGAATCAGAATCAGAATCAGAAATACTTCCGAAGGGGAAACTCGTTCGTTACAGCTGCTCACTATCACGTCAGTGCACACTTGAGAATAGAAAGAATAGAAGTACTAAGCAAATCTAAATATAATACACCATATAATACAGTATAATACAGGTAAGATAAATTAAGTACAAGTGGATATAAGTATAAAAGCTAAAGTACCAAAGTGGATTTAGAGGTTGATATGTATAGTACGGTATAATACAATTTAATAATATAAGTAATAAATAACAGTGCAATAATGAGTACTGTCAAGTTAAGTGTAGCTTATTAAGATGATTATGAGACGGTGGATATTGCACAGCAGTAATAGAAGTATGAATAAATATGAATAAATAGGGAAGCACTGTAGGCAACTGAAGTATGGTTTTATAAAGTAAAATGGATCAGTGTCTAATTGGAGCTCATATAACTGCTATAACTGAGAATAATGACCATATTTTGTTATATTATAGAGCTCACCGATGATGATCTAAGGGAGCTAAGAGGCCTTGCACCTAATGCAGCTATTCTCACCAGCATGGACCTCAGTGACACAGATTCTGCATCTGAATCGGACACTGAAAAAAACCTACCAGAGCCACTCACATCTGTTTATGACAGTTGAACATGTTGAGTGCGCATGCGCCAATGTGCATGCTGCCTGTTGCCGTAGCTCCGTCTCGTCGTCTTACTTTTCCAACTTTTAACTTTCCTTTTTCTTCCAAACTTGGGTACCTTGTGTGTAAGTATAATGACGACACTAACGACGTTAGCCCAGAGTCAGACGGAGTTCCGTGAGTGTAGTTTGATGTGCTTCTCAGAGACATGGCTACACCAGGATATCTCGGATCATAACATTTCCATCGATGGCTTTCAGACTGTTCGGGCCGACAGAGATCACACCGGGAGCGATAAGCGGAAAGGCGGTGGACTTGCTGTTCTGGTTAACAACAGATGGTGTAACCCTGGTCACATTACTATCAAGCAGAGTATCTATAGCCCGGACATTGAATTGTTAGCTGTGGGACTCCGGCCATATTATCTGCCATGTGAATTCTCACATGCCATTGTTGTGGCTGTTTACATCCCCTCTTCTGCTAACCCGGCATCGGCGTGCAACGCCAGGCATTCACACCGCCATAGCACAACTACAGACTCAACACCCAAGTGCACTCATATTAATCTCGGATGACATCAACCATGTCAGTGTTTCAACAACACTGACTAATTTCACCCAGTATGTGAATTGTCCTACTAGAAAGGAGAGGACACTGGACCTGCTGTATGCTAACGTTAAGGACACATACAGCTCTTGCACACCGGCTCTTGCTCATCCCCCCTCTAACTCAGCTGCTGTCAGCCCTCAAGCTCCTCTGAGTACTCTGCTCCCCCTCCCCAACAGGCTAACGGCCCTCTTCACACTAACGCCCCCCGTAACCTCTGCTGTGTGCCTGACTACTGACCAGGTGAGAGGACAGCTGATGAAACTCCACTCAAACACTGTGCCGAAGACGCCAAGTCCCAGTGGCTCCAAGGACTACAGACCGGTGGCACTGACCTCCCACATAATGAATACCCTGGAGAGACTAGTGCTGGAACAGCTGCGGCCCATGGTCAGACCCCTCCGGGACCCCCTTCAGTTCACCTACCAGCCCCGGCTGGGAGTTGAGTTGACGCCATCGTCTTCCTGCTGAACCGCATCCACACCCACCTGGACAAGCTGGCAAGCACGGTGAGGATCATGTTTTTTGACTTCTCCAGTGCTTTCAACACCATCTGGCCTGCCCTGCTGGGTGAGAAGCTAGCAGCAATGCAGGTGGATGCCCCCCTTGTGTCCTGGATTGTGGACTACCTGACTGGCAGACCACAGCATGTGTGCCTGCAGCACTGTGTGTCGGACAGCGTGGTCAGCAACACTGGGGCCCCTCAGGGGACTGTCCTCTCTCCCTTCCTCTTCACCATCTATACCACAGACTTCAGCAGAGTCCTGCCACCTTCAGAAGTTTTCTGATGACTCTGCTGTGGTGGGATGTATCAGCGGTGGTGATGAGTACAGGGCTGTGGTGGGTAACTTTGTCTCATGGTGTGAGCAGAACCATCTGCAGCTCAATGTAACAAAGTCTAAGGAGCTGGTTGTAGATCTATGAAGGGCCAAGGCACCAGTGACCCCGGTTTCCATCCAGGGGGTCAGTGTGGACATTGTAGAGGATTACAAGTACCTGGGAGTACACATGGACAATAAACTGTACTGGGCTAAGAACACTCAAGCTCTGGAGGAACACAGGAAGGGCCAGAGCCGCTATTTTCTGAGGAGGCTGAGGTCCTTCAACATCTGCCGGACAATGCTGAAGATGTTTTATGAGTCTGTGGTGGCCAGTGCTATCCTGTATGCTGTTGCATGCTGGGGCAGCAGGCTGAGGGTAGCGGACGCTAACAGACTCAACAAACTGATCCATAACGTTAGTGACATTGTGGGGGTGGAGCTGGACTCTGGCGGTGGTGTCAGAGAGGAGGATGCTGGCCAAACTACATGCCATCTTGGACAGTGTCTCCCACCCACTCCATGACATGCTGGTCAAACAAAGGAGTACCTTCAGCGGAAGACTCATCCCCCCAAAAAGCCCCACAGAGTGCCACAGGAAGTCATTCTTGCCTGTGGCCATCAAACTCTTCAGCTCCTCCCTCTAAGTGTAGTCTGTATGACCCTAAGTCATTAAACTGGACATTAATCATTACATCTCTGCAATACTTGAGATAATTGTGCAATATCCTGTGTTAATACTCCTGTGCAATATACCCTTTTCAGTTAATAATTCCCTATTCATTGATAATGATATTTATTCATACCTCTGTTACTGCTGTGCAATATCCTCCGCCTCATTATAAATAATCTACACTTAACTTGGCAGTTCATGCACTATTACTTTATACCATATTATTATCATCAACCGGTAAAACCCACTTTGTACTTCACACTTATTTTATTTTATACTTATACCGCTACTGCTGTAGCAAAAGAGTTTCCCATCGGGGATCAATAAAGTTTTTCTGATTCTGATTCTGATGTTCTAAAGGAAACGAGTCTTGAGATGTTTCAGAGACTTAGAAAGAAGTTTACTTCAGATCAGTGTGAAGCCCTTGAGCTTACTAAATGGACTATACTTATATAGCGCCTTTCTAGTCTTTTCCAACTACTCAAAGGACTTCAGCTACAAATCACATTCACCCCAAAATGCTGATGGCAGGTGCCAGTTGAATCAGTTGAAAGAAAGTAATTCATTCACACACACTCACACACCGAAGCAATTTGGGACACTCGGGAGCAATTTGGGTTGAGCAAGTTCAGTGTCTTGCCCAAGGACACTTTGATATGTGGGCTGGGGGAAGCCGGGATCGAACCGCCATCCTTCCGATTGGTGGACCCGCTCTACCACTAAGCCACAGTCGGCCCAGGGAGCAATCAAAATGCAGGGCCTGGCACACACAGAGAAGGCAGAACAACAAGCACAAACTTGCACCATTTGTGCACAGCTGGAGAGCCTACAGACAATGACATTAAAAATATCATGCATTACAATAAGACAGAGGATCTACGAGTGCCGACCATACTCTGGGGGTGACAAATGGCGGATACATCAAGAAAATGCTACATTGAAGAAATGAGTAAAGGTCACACTAATTGTTAGACTCTCTGGTCTTGTTGTTCGCCCAGACTACTTATCTTGGTGCATCACCTGATGGGATAGTGAGTAGTAGTGATAGCGGTTTAACCTGCTCTACTACCAAACCACTTTTGAGAGTTACAAAGTACCTTCATTGTTCCTTTACAATCTGCATATTTAGATTAGAGGTCATCTTACATTACATTACATTTGCTCTACAGTGTGTGGTTTTGCTGTTCCTAACATCTATGGATTTTGATCGATAGATTAAATTTTTAAAAACAAAATACTTAATAGTAGAGGATGTCCAATATACTTGATATGAATTTATTAAATAAATGTTGTGTTCATTTGACAAAAGGGTTAGTAAAAACTGAAACACTGATTTGTGTATATTTTAAATATTTCATCATTTTGTCTACATGAAGTCATTAAATTCATTGTTGAAAAATAAAAAACACTCCAAATACAGCCTTGTGAACTTTTAACCAAACTTTTGTGCTTACTGTTAAAGTCAAGGTTCATTTGTCACACCATTACATACACAGCTGACTTGTATTGACTATAGTAAAACAATATTCAAATTTTTAGTATATATTATATTCATGAAACATGAAATAGACAATGTTAGAATTTGAGCAGTAAGATTATTAGATCTAGTAATAATAGGTCTATCAATAAAAATCTCAATGATACACCAACATTGCCTATATTTCCTTTTAAAACATTTTCATTTCAATTCAATTTTATTTATATAGTGCCAATTCATGACAGAAGTTATCTCATTGCACTTTTCCTATAGAGCAGGTCTAGACTGTACTCTTTATAATATTAATTACAGAGACCCAACAAATCCCACCATGAGCAAGCATTTTCCCATTTTCCTGAGAAAAGTCATCCTGGTTAGCCATTTGATGACTGGTTTTAAAGTCTGTGACATTATAGGGAGCCAGTTTCTTAAAATACTGGAGGTGACAGTTTTTGTTACGTTAAACCTAAAGGCAATGTCCTTATTGCTTAGACCCAAGTGCAGTTTCATTAACACAACTCACAGGTGATCTTCCAGGCTCAAAGTTCCATGCATCACCGCTACACTGTCTTTCAATTTTGATAGCGACCACTCAAAAATGATAGTGGTCAGATCAATAAAGAAAAGGAACTGTTGAGCTCTGTTTCTGATTGAGCTGAAAGAAAACCTCCTCCTCCTCATCAGAGGTGGATAAATATTAGGTCAGTGAGTGATCACAAAGTCTGAAATAGCCCACTGAGAATGCCAGCTTTGTGGTTGCTGCTGTAATTAATTTATCGTTATTAACTACATCATTGATTTTGCCTTTGTGTGTGATAAACAGTGGAGAACACCTTGCCTGATATGAAATGAGCACTGCAGAGACGAGAATTCTGGATGATATCGTCACTCCAGTCTGTCGTTTAATGGCTGGCAACCATAAAGGTCTGCGTTTAGCTTCAAATGGCGTCTTCGATGACGGTAAACTATAAAAATGAAGGTCAAGTTTTTTGGCATTCCTATTCTGACATCCAACGACACAATGGGACAGTTTTTCTCTCTTCTTCCGGTGTTTCGCCCGTTTCACTCATGGATGTATTGTTTCTGCTGTTTTTTTCCACCACAATGCGCGCCACTGCAGTGACGTAACCCTGACGTCGACTACAAATTGGATTATAACTTCAGTTAATGGAGCATAATACCACCTTTTTGATGACTTATTGTGCGATACAGACGGTAAATACACACGTGTGTATTTTTAACACTGCCAATTCCATGCAGTTTGTAAAAGATGTGATGCTAATTGCGATTAGCGCCATAGCATGCTAAGGTATGATTTGTAACATTGTAATCGCTCTCAGTGTGTAGCAGTCCATGTTACTGTGTATTGGTTGTGTGTTTAATGTTGTTAGCTAAGATATGAAGCTAAAACTAACTCAGTATGATGCTATACAGTAGTGTGAAAAAGTGTTTGCCCCCTTGCTGATTTCTTTTTTTTTTGCATGTTTGTCACACTTAAATGTTTCAGATCATCAAACAAATTTAAATATTAGTCAAAGATAACACAAGTAAACACAAAATGCAGTTTTTAAATGAAGGTTAATATTATTAAGGGAAAATAAAATTCAAACCTACATGGCCCTGTGTGAAAAAGTGATTGCCCACTAAACCTAATAACTGGTTGGGCCACCCTTAGCAGCAACAACTGCAATCAAGCGTTTGCGATAACTTGCAATGAGTCTTTTACAGCGCTGTGGAGGAATTTTGGCCCACTCATCTTTGCAGAATTGTTGTAATTCAGCCACATTGGAGGGTTTTTGAGCATGAACTGCCTTTTTAAGGTCATGCCTCAGCATCTCAATAGGATTCAGGTCAGAACTGACTAGGCCACTCCAAAGTCTTCATTTTGTTCTTCTTCAGCCATTCAGAGACCCCACAACAACATTCATAATAACACATATGGTTGTGTGTGTGTGTGTGTGTGTGTGTGTGTGTGTGTGTGTGTGTGTCAAACTCCGACACAGACCGCAGAGGACAGAGGACAGAAGCAGCAAACCCTTAAATGACACCAATTACACGCGGTAAAGACTCTCAGCATAACTTAATACATGACTATTTTGGTACAAACAATTACCCGCCAGTGTGGTGGATAAGCTTTGGAGTTTTACTCGCCAAATGGAAAATCTACCCATATTTGGCTTGGTATTAATTTCAGACTCTGTTCCAGAGTTATAAGGGAAACACACTTAAGTGGTTTTGTATATTGTTTTCTTATTTATGTTAGATACTTCATTATTTTTGCACAAGTGGTTAAAATATTTGTGTTCACTTTTAATGTCTCGCATGTCTTGAAGTTTGGAAGTAGGAAGTAGGGCTAAATATTTTGTTTAATAATTAGGTGTTGCAAAATTATACGTGCTGTACATAAAATATACGTGCTATACATAATAGTTTGCAAATGGTATCTTTATCCATCTAAATTCTCAGCTCACAGGCTCATCCTTCACAAACGACCATTCTCAGTTCACTAGTCACTAGTGTTTCAGTTCAGTGAGTGGGACTACACAGTCGGAGCTCCAGTAAAGCACTGAATGATATGGTAAAAAAATCTTGAACAAATCTTTAATGTGTGTGCTGGGGACAGAAATTGGGCTTCCCAGGCAAGTCATTTTTACATTTGACAACATTTGAAACTTAATTGAATTGAGTATTTCAAGCTGTTCAGAATTTCTGCTGGCTGGCTTCTTAAATTGCTTTTGTATCAAGAAATTTTACACCCACTGGGAAACAGTGCCTATCTTATTAACATGTGTGGTAGAGGTTAACCTAATATGATTGTGAAGATAATTCGCTATCTGGCCAGGGTACAAACAGGAGGTGGGAGCACTGCGAAGCGCTGCCTGATTCCTTTCGACACCCATGTCAACCGATTGGGCTGGAAGCACCGCGGCCGGCTCGCTATCCCACAGCAATGGTTTTGGTGTCTGGCTCGCAGTGAGCAGAGAAAATAGACCAAACTGGCAAGAAAACACACTGATAACGTTAATCTAGTATTTACTGTCTGTGCCTGTGTCTCCTCAGATTAGGGCAGAGTTCAAGAGAGAGTCATCACCACAAACCTTCTCGTATCTTTTCTCGAGGACTTGATGGCCTGGTCCAAGTCTGCCACACTACATATCTGAAGATCCATCAGACGTTATCGGGATGTGTGATGTAAGTTTCGTACTCCATCCATCCATCCATCCATCCATCCATCTTCTTCCGCTTATCCGGGGTCGGGTCGCGGGGGCAGCAGTCTAAGCAGGGACTCCCAGACTTCCTTCGCCCCAGACACTTCCTCCAGCTCCTCCGGGGGGATCCCGAGGCGTTCCCAGGCCAGCCGAGAGACATAGTCCCTCCAGCGTGTCCTGGGTCTTCCCCGGGGCCGCCTCCCGGTGGGACATGCCCAGAACACCTCCCGAGGGAGGCGTCCAGGAGGCATCCGGATCAGATGCCCTAGCCACCTCAGCTGGCTCCTCTCGACGTGGAGGAGCAGCGGCTCTACTCCGAGCTCCCCCCGTGTGACTGAGCTCCTCACCCTATCTCTAAGGGAGATGTGGGCCCAGCCACTCGGCGGAGGAAGCCCATTTCGGCCGCTTGTATCCGCGATCTTGTCCTTTCGGTCACTACCCAAAGCTCATGACCATAGGTGAGGGCAGGAGCGTAGATTGACCAGTAAATCGAGAGCTTTGTCTTTCGACTCAGCTCCTTCTTTACCACAACGGTCCGATACAGCGCCCGCATCACTGCCGACGCTGCACCGATCCGCCTGTCAATCTCACGCTCCATCCGTCCCTCACTCGTGAACAAGACCCCGAGATACTTAAACTCCTCCACTTGGGGCAAGGACTCCCCACCCACGCGAAGAGAGCAAACCACCTTTTTCCGGTCAAGAACCATGGCCTCAGATTTGGAAGAGCTGATTCTCATCCCAGCTGCTTCACACTCGGCTGCAAACCGTCCCAGTGCATGCTGCAGGTCCTGGTTTGAAGAAGCCATCAGAACGACATCATCTGCAAACAGCAGAGATGAGATCCTGTGGTTCCCAAACCGGACACCCTCCGGCCCCTGACTGCGCCTAGAAATTCTGTCCATATAAATTATGAACAGAACCGGTGACAAAGGGCAGCCCTGGCGGAGTCCAACATGCACCGGGAACAGGTCTGACTTACTGCCGGCAATGCGAACACAGCTCCTGCTCCGGTTATACAGGGACCGGACAGCCCTTAGCAAAGGGCCCCGGACCCCATACTCCCAGAGCACTCCCCACAAAGCGCCCGGGGCACACGGTCGAATGCCTTCTCCAGATCCACAAAGCACATGTGGACTGGTTGGGCAAACTCCCATGAACCCTCGAGCACCCGATGGAGAGTATAGAGCTGGTCCAGTGTTCCACGACCGGGACGAAAACCACTCTGCTCCTCCTGAATCCGAGGTTCGACTATCGGACGAATTCTCCTCTCCAGTACCCTGGAATAGACCTTACCGGGGAGGCTGAGAAGTGTGATCCCTCTGTGATTGGAACACACCCTCCGGTCCCCTTCTTATACAGAGGGACCACCACCCCGGTCTGCCAGTCCAGAGGCACTGTCCCAGACCGCCACGCGATGTTGCAGAGACGTGTCAGCCAAGACAGTCCCACAACATCCAGAGACTTAAGATACTCAGGACGGATCTCATCCACCCCCGAAGCCTTGCCACCAAGGAGCTTGCCAACAACCTCAGTGACTTCGGCCAGGGTGATGGATGAGTCCGCCTCCGGTCCCCAGCCTCCGCTTCCTCTTCGGAAGACGTGACAGCGGGATTGAGGAGATCCTCAAAGTATTCCTTCCACCGTCCGACAACATCCCCAGTCGAGGTCAACAGCTCTCCACCCGCACCGTACAAGGTGTTGGTGAAGAACTGCTTCCCCCTCCTGAGCCGTCGGACGGTTTGCCAGAATTTCTTTGAGGCCGACCGATAGTCCTCCTCCATGGCCTCTCCGAACCTCTCCCAGTCCTGAGTTTTTGCCTCTGTGACCGCCGCGGGCTGCAGCACGCTTAGCCTGCCGGTACCTGTCAGCTGCCTCGGGAGTCCCACGAGCCAACAAGGCCCGATAGGACTCCTTCTTCAGCCTGACGGCATCCCTTACTTCCGGCGTCCACCACCGTGTTCGGGATTGCCGCCGCGACAGGCACCAGAAACCTTGCGACCACAGCTACGAGCCGCCGCATCGACAATGGAGGTGGAAAACATGGTCCACTCGGACTCAATGTCCCCAACCTCCCCCGGGATCTGGGAGAAGCTCTCCCGGAGGTGTGAGTTGTAGACCCTGCTGACAGAGGGCTCCGCCAGACGTTCCCAGCAGACCCTCACGATACGCTTGGGCCTGCCAAGTCTGTCCGGCTTCCTCCCCCGCCAGCGGATCCAACTCACCACCAGGTGGTGATCGGTTGACAGCTCCGCCCCTCTCTTCACCCGAGTGTCCAAGACACGCGGCCGGAGGTCAGATGATACGACAACAAAGTCGATCATCGACCTCCGGCCTAGGGTGTCCTGGTGCCACGTGCACTGATGGACACCCTTGTGCTTGAACATGGTGTTAGTTATGGACAAACTGTAACTAGCACAGAAGTCCAACAACTGAACACCGCTCGGGTTCAGATCAGGGGGGCCGTTCCTTCCGATTACCCCTCTCCAGGTGTCACTGTCGTTGCCCACGTGGGCGTTGAAGTCCCCCAGTAGAACAACGGAGTCCCCGGGTGGTGCACTGTCTAGTACCCCTCCCAGGGACTCCAAGAAGGCCTGGTACTCTGCACTGCTGTTCGGCCCGTAGGCCGCCACAACAGTGAGAGACCTGTCCCCCACCCGGAGGCGGAGGGACGCGACCCTCTCGTTCACTGGGGTAAACTCCAACACGTGACGGCTGAGCTGTGGGGCTATGAGCAGGCCCACACCAGCCCGCCGCCTCCCCGCCCGGCAACGCCAGAGAAATGGAGCGTCCAGCCCTCTCGAGGAGACGGGTTCCAGAGCCCAGGCTGTGCGTGGAGGCGAGGCCGACTATATCTAGCCGGTAACGCTCAACCTCCCGCACAAGCTCAGGCTCCCTCCCCCCCAGCGAAGTGACATTCCATGTCCCTAGAGCCAGTTTCTGTGTCCGGAGATCTGGTCGCGAAGCCCCTGCCTTCGACTGCCGCCCAGATCTCTCTGCACCCCCCTACGGATCCTCCTGCGGGTGGTGGGTCCACGGGAGGACGGCCCCACGTCGCTCCTTCGGGCTGTGCCCGGCGGGCCCCGTGGGGAAAGGCCCGGCCACCAGGCGCTCGCCGTCGGGCACCCACCCCAGGCCTGGCTCCAGGGTGGGGCCCCGGTAGCGCCAATCCGGGCGACGTAACTGGCCTTGATTTTAAATAATCCATAAGGGTCTTCTGAACCGCTCTTGGTCTGACCCGTCACCCTGGACCTGTTTGCCATGGGTGACCCTACCAGGGGCATACAGCCCCAGGCAACATAGCTCCCAGGGTCATTCGGGTACTCAAACCCCTCCACCCCGTTAAGGTGGCGGTTCAAGGAGTTTCGTACTCATATTTCTGTAATGCAAAACTGCGTGCTATAGTATATCACAAGACCTAAATGCTTTAGGTCTTGTGATATACTTAGGAATGTGACTGAGTTTTTTAGTTTTTTAAATGACTTTAACCACAAAGTCAGCATCATTGTGTAGTCTTGGGTAGATAGAATAACTGCTATGTCCTATAGGTTGTATACTGACAGTAACAAGTTAATTTGCTTCTCTATAGAGCATGGAAGTCACACCCCCAATTTGTGCACCGCTGTTCCCAGAACATTCAAAAAGGGGAGTTTGTGAACATCTGATGTACAATTTGAGCACCAGATGTTCACAGACTGTTCTGGGAACAGCCAGTGCACAAATTGAGGGTGTGACTTCCCTGATCTATTGTTAAGGATTTTGATGACTGAAATTTGAATTACCCATGCAGAGCAGGTGGTATTTGTAAATGAAAATGTTAACACTATTTTTTCTACTTTTCCAGGCTCATGCAAGTTGGCCTACCTGGTTATGAGGGTTCGGAACATGATGCCTTTCCACGTGAGCTCAGTGTGGCAGTTGTGGTCGAGGAGACCATTGTGCTACACAACTTCAAAGCTGTGCCATGCAGCTTTGCCATGCTTATGGGCATTATCTACTGTGTGGAGCTTGAGTATCCACAATCCATGAAGTATTCTTTTCTACAGAGAGTGGTGATGAAGATCAAACCAGACTAAGCCTCTGTCCAAGTACATGGATTAAGGAACAAACTCTCAGGTACAAACTGTAAAACATATGTCTACTTGGTTGTTGACTGGAAGTATGTTTCCTAATTAACATGCACGCCAAGTCGAATGCATAGAATCATACACTCAAACGTATGCAGTGAAGAAATGGACAGAAGACATTTCACATTCCACAGTTTCTCATGTGGAAAGTGTTCCTGTTAAGAAATGTTCTTTTTTTTATACACAAGCAAACTTTCAGCACAGTCTCTCACTTCAACACACTCACTCACACAGACACACACACTTACTCGAACACACACACACTCCTATGTGTAGTGAGTAGGTCACTACAAGAATTAAATAGATAGGAAAAGAGTATCAGGGTTCCCACGGGTCCTTGAAATCCTTGAAAGTTTGTGAATTTGAGGGGAAAAAATCAAGGCCTTTTTGAAAATGGATATAAATAGACATGGGTCATTGAAAGTGCTTGAATTTATATATTTTGTACAAGAATAAAAATTAAAGTTCTTTTGATTTTTTTTAACTTAAAGTAACATCACTGTAACAACTGAGAAGTGTTCACACATTCAAGCCATTCTCTTTTTAATTGTTATGTGTGAGCTTCTGTAAAGTCCTTCTAGTTCTCATTATAAAAATTCTCAGTGTAACAGTTATTAACCTTGATCCGTGTCTCAAACTATACCATGTTGGATCCTTGAATTTCAGGCATTGGGCCTGGAAAGTCCTTGAATTTGATGTTTGGATGAAGGTGTGGGAACCATGGAGTATTCTAAATGTGAGATAAAAGCACTGTGATATTGATCCCCTTCATTTTGTTGGAGTGATTGAACTTATTGTGTCTGTTGATGGTGTGAAACAATACTGTCCTTAACAGACAGGTTTTCACGCATGTAAAGGCTTTCCGCCTGATTGTAATGAGATGATGATAGGGATTTTCTTGCTTAACAAATACTATATGTTTTGTGAAATGTTAAATGCACTTATGCAAACCTTAAGCACATAGTCTCAGGATTTAAAGCAGTTTATTTTGTAAATGTGAGAGGAAAAACACAGGAGACACACAAGACCAGGTTTTGTTGGACTCATTATAATGAGAGTTGATGGTCTCGACTGTTTTCTGCTTAGGTGGACGATTTTCTTTAACATATACTATATGTTTTGTGAATGTTAAATGCACCTACTCAAACCTTTTTAAAGGGACAGTTCACCCCAAAATCAAAAATAAATTTTTTTCTCTTCCTGTAGTGCTGTGTATCCGTCATTTTGGTGTGAGTTGCCAAGTTTTGGAGATAGAGATGTCTGCCTTTCTTGAATATAATGGAACTATATGGCACTCGGTTTGTGGTGCTTAAAGTGCCAAAAAAATACATTCGAAAAATGCAACAGCAATGTCTCTTTCCAGAAATCATGACCCGGGTATAATCCTCAGATTTGTTGTGAGCAGTTTCATGTAGGAACTATAGAACTATAAATGCAGACATCTCTACGGCCGATATCTCCAACTCTGTCTGTCAGTCACTTACAATTCAATTCAATTGGGCTTTATTGGCATGGGAAACAGATGTTAACATTGCCAAAGAATGTGAAAAATAAAAACATAAATAAACAGAAGAATCGTGATATTAAAATATATACAGATAAGTAAGATAGTAGATATAAGTTAAAATACAAATACAAAAAACAAAAATACAATTAAACTTTAAGTTTTTATTACAGTGTTGCGATGACACTTTTTGTGGCTATTCATGGTCCCCAGAGGATGAACTCTACTAATAAAGATTATGTTTAGCTCTTTTCTCTATTGTCAACCTCATGCCAAAAGTTACTGGTAACCTGACACATTTCTCAAAAACTAATATAAATAGATTACCATTGCATTTACTGAACACTTTCAAACTCTCTAGGGAGATAATGAAAGATCTCTGTTTTGGTCATTGCAAATGTTCTAGTGCCAAAATTACAAGAAAACTAATGGCATATTGCCATGATATTTGATGTGTACATTCAGCTGGACTCATTCTCTCCAGACTCCAGACGGACTTGCACACAACATACTGCATAATAGCATAAGGTGACTGCCATGACATTTGCTGGGCTCATTCATGCGCCTCAGAAGAAAATGACCGGTTCTGTAGTGACATCCTGGGGTCAAACTTAACATTTTATGCCCCACTGCTGATAAGTTGAAGAATAGCAAAACCATCTGTATGTTTGTTTCATCCAACACATTAATATTCTGGGTTGTAGTGAATATAGCTGCCTATAGGTGCCACCTGGCAGAATTTTAAACTTTTCATGTAAGTCGATTCTCAAAATCAAAAACAATGAGGATTTAGATTTTTTAATGTGATGAAGGCATTTGTGGCCATATTATTATGTTTGTCTTCCTCTCCATTATCTAATTATTTCTAAACTCTCAACATTAATTGAACAAGCCTGCTGACTCTGGTGTCTTAAAAGGGCTGGCTCTTTTGGACCCCAATGTATTATCTACATGATCAACCATTTTGTCCTGCATAAGACAAACAGTGAAATCAGAATCAGAATTGAAAACACTACATAGACACAGAACAAGATGTCTACATTTGTGTTTATTCTATGCATGGTGCTCTTTTATTACATGTCTTCCTGTGATGGTAAAGTGAGGGTTAACACAGAACTTAGAAATGTTTGCTTACTTGTTTCCAATGAGAAAAGGGGGTGCCACGATGAAGACAACAGCACAGTGAAAGAACTACAACATTGGAAGGATTGTACAGAATATTGTGTTCTAAAAAAGCATCATGCTTGAAAATCGACAAAATATAAACTACATCTACCATACTAAACGTGTCTGATTTGAATGGGCAGTGTGTACTAAGGAGGAGGTTAACTTTGGCCTCCTACACTTATAAACTGTTATATTATTAACAATGCAAAGTTACAGTGTGTTTGCATACACATATGCCAATTTATAAACTAACCAGATTATGGTAATAGTTTGAGGATTACTGTGGTAAACCAGCTACATTCATTGTAATAAATTATACTGTCAATGCCCTGGACAATCATCAAAAGTGGGCTGCAGTTGTTATTGATCTACTGAAAGCATTTCACACTGCTGACTAATTATAGTTTTTGCAATAAAACATAATTTTTAGGTTCAGATGAATTGTCCATTAAAAGTTTTTTAACAACCTCTCAGGAAGAACTCAAGCTTTCAAATGTTTCTGAATCAAGTGCTCTTAAAGTTAATATAGGTGACCCATAAGGGTCTATTCTGGGGCTTCCTCTATTCACCATTTATAAAAATAATGTTGTCTCTGTCACTCCACATTGTAAGGTACATTTTTATGGAGATCATAACATCTTATATGTCACCCGCTTATCTCTTAACTGGTTTCAAATGCTATGTTGAAGTTAAAATATCTTATTCCATTTGAAGACAAAATATTTAACTTACTATAATAGTTTTTTTATGTAGAACTAATTTGTCTATTGTGTAGGCCTATGTTGTGTTTGAATTGTATCTATGCATTATACAGATTTTCTTTATCAATGTGTCTCTTGAAAAAAAGACCTTGATCTCTCTCTGTAGATAAAATAAAGGGTTAACTAACTAACTAACTAAACCCAATAACTTAGCAACCGCAGTAATAATGGGATTAATTTCCAAAGGACATGTGGTAGCTTGAAGGAAAAATCTTACTGGCACCACAAAATAAGAAAAGCAAAATGGAAGGTGTTTCTGTTTTTTATTTATTAGTTGTAACCTTAAAAATATTTTCCCTTTCACCCAAAATATTTCTTTCCATATTTACTAGCTATGTTGCTATTTGTGCATACATTATGATGACTGTATGACCTTTGTGGTGCATTCCCGAGTTATACTTACTTTGGCTCACATTCATTCCTATCATACCACTGTAAGTGAGTGAACAAATTAACAGCGGCCAGCAGTTTCAACTAATGACACCCACACTGACAGCAGGTGTCCGTGAGTGAAAAATTTCGTTCTGAGCTAATTCCTGAGTTTAGCTCCTGGGAGTATTTGATCAAAACTGACCATAAATCATTTTAAGAGCCAAAGGTGCAAAAAACCCTTCTCAGACCATAATGGATGGTGTATATCCAATGCATTCTCATTCCCTGGGCGTCAAATAACCACGTTTCGTCATACCCCTCGGCATCTCATAAACATACACAAGGTACCCTTTGGCGTTAGTAGGAGATGCCTTCAGAAGGAGATGCCTTCAGAAACAATGTAACGTTACTTAAAAGTGTCGTTAGATTTAGGGGAAAAAACACTTTGGCAGTAGGAAGTCACATGACAAAAGTCATGTGACAAGTAAATCACGCGACTTTAATGTAACTTAAAACTTGAAACTTTAAAGTCAACGTTAACTTTTGGTTTCACACGGGACACAAACCCCAGTCTCTTCGGTGAAAGTCCTGGGTTTGATTGACCCATTCAACCACCCCACCTCCTCCTCCTAAAGCGGAATTTCACGCTCTTTGCATTACATCACCTAATTTCATAAAGGCTTTCTGGCAGCCCTGAGCGTCCAATACAGACAAGGGACGTGACAAAATGTCAATATTTGACACCCTGGGAATGAGAATGGTCTGGTTTATCAGAACAGGAAAGAATAATTCAAGTTTATTACAGCTTGGGTCATACTTTCATGGTGTTTGTGTATAACTACTAGATCATTTCAAGTGATTTACTAACTGCTTACTATCATGTTGCACCATTAGAATGTCAGGAATGTCTTAGCTGGTAAAGACTTAATGTAATTTGTAAATTGTTTTCTAGGAAACATCAGTACCATCCAATCAAAAGCAATCAACTATGTAAACAGTAAGTCACTGCAGCATCAAAAGTTGGACCATAACTTATATACCAAATATAACTGTTTTAAAGGGCTATACAATATATTAAGCTGACCTGATAATCCTTTGTAGGTAACATACATGGGCAAGTGCATGTTTCAGCACACAAAGTAATGTAGTTTAGAGTGAGCGGAAAATATCTGATTATACCACCTGACCTATGTTATTTGATCCTTTTGTGAAATGGTATTTTGCATTTTTTTTCATTTGATGTACATTGTGTTATTTTGTGAAATATAATATACAATTGTCAGGTCTGATATGTCAACCATATTCCATATTACGTCTTATTCTTGTTACTCATAAAACTAAATATGTGGTGGTCCTGTCCCCTAGGTTGGAATCCCTGTTGTAGATACTCTGGATAAACTGTTGGCTTCTTTACAATCTGTCTGACTGCTCATGTTTCTCAGCCCATCAGAGTACATTAAAGTGATGTTGTCATGTTCCCAGAGCTCATCAATTACTTGGTGAGTAAAATATTAACAATGATGGACAAAACTATGAAAATATGACACAAGTTAAACTGGAACAATCCTTTAAGCTTTGTGCAGACACTTCAAGTTCACTCACTGGCTGTACGTTAGGAACTGGTGTAATTAATGACTGTAATTAACTACATTAACCAGATAACCTTGTTCATGTGTTGACGTGACACAGTTGCAATAATTGGAGTATTGCCTTAATCAGGTTATAATCAAATTACAAGCATGAATGTAAAGAGACAATACAAATCAAACCGTTTGCAGTTTAATGAGACAACTATCATCCTGTGCTTGTCTTCACTTTTCAACTGATTCAATACCAATCAAGCAGATGATAACTTTAACTCTAATTAACCTCTGTCTTGTTTGAGTTCATTGTCATTTGAATTCCCTTTCTCATTATGAGTACACACTGCCCATTTGGTAGAAAAGTAGAAATGTGAAACATATGCAGAAACACTGTAGGTGCTGATGTCATGCTCAGTAGAAATGACTAAAACTGTATCCGGTGACTGAAATGCTCTCAATACAAAATCATGAAGTTACATACAACTGCGCTGAGTAGAACTAAAACACAAAACACACAAAAATAAGACAGTGGTGGGAATAAATAAAGAAAAGGCCATTTCAGTACACTTCTCTCTCCTTGGTCCTGATAAAGCCCTGTTCTAGTGACACAAGCACTACAACAACAACAACTAAAACAATCAAAAGTTGTAAAGATCACTCAAAAGATGATTAAGTCAGAACTTTAAATAAGGTGAAAGGAGTAGTTGCCCCCGTGGTTTGATAAATCAATCTTTTGTATAATAAATTGAAAAAATACTTTTTTCATATTGAGAGGGAAAATAAAATATTTACTGTACAAGAAATGACACCAAACTTGCGCTAAAATTTAAGAGGGATTCTCGAGTCCTGATGTGTACAATCCCACAAAAAAATCACCCACAATCCCTTTGTTAATGCTGTTTAGAACACACTGTTAAAAAATACTCGACCTCCAAGTTATTGATAACCAATTGTGATGGTATGAAAAGCTGTAGAAAAATAAAGTACCAGTAATCTCAAGATTAAAAGACCAAATGCCCTTGAAAATTTTCTTAAAATCTCCAGACAAATTGGAGAGGAATAAATTCACAAATGCTGTACTTTATTTTCTTTTTTTCTCTTTAAAAAAGATTATTTTTTTCATCAGTCCAGCCGTTGATCTTTTGGCAGTAAGTGGAACAAGAGGGGATTGTGGGGAATACTGGGAGGGTTCTTGGGAATTTTCTGGCGACTCCGTCTCCTTCAGGGAAAACTCCACACTCATGGAAGTTAAAGTTCATAGTTCAACGTTGACGCTTGTTCCCTCTGATGTGGTCAGGTGGTTCATGTCAAAGGCAGTGCAGTTGGGTGTGATGGCTTGAGGTGCTGTGGTAAAATGGTGTGATGGAGACACAAGTAAGGAGGGAGAGAGGGTGCAGCTGAGAGGTCAAAGGGGTGTTTGAAGGATTGGTAGATTGAAAGAAAGAGAGATGGACAGATGGCCACAGGAAAAAAAGAAAGATATCTTTAGTGGATTTTAACAGCCAAACCTCGGTACTTCATATCTTAACACATGAAAACACCAGCAAAATCAGATGTGTGAAGACAGAGGGGAAAAGGATAGTAACTCCCAGAATAAAAATAAGAGTTTTTACCCTAGTTGGGCTAATCAGGCCATAATTAAATGCTACATATAAAGAGGAAGTTGATCAAGGAAATTATACAAATGATGATAATAATGGTTAAAGTATATTCTCAAATAAAATCCAGTATTTACTTAATGGTGAGTCTCAAATAGTAGCTGGGGATGTTGGCAGCACAAACAAATAAAGGCTGGGTAAAAAACTTTAGCTGAGGTGGAATAACCTGTGCTTTAATTGTTCACATGGTAAATTCAGTATAATGGACATTTCCACAGCGCTAATTCAAATAGCACAACAAAATAATCATATCATTATCACGTCTGCTGAAAACACATTCTCTTTTACTCGACTGTTAAGTTACTGTCAATGAAACGCAACACGTCCTACATACAGTGGTGTGAAAATGTGTTTGCCCCCTTCCTGATTTCTTATTTTTTTGCATGTTTGTCACACTTAAATGTTTCAGATCATCAAACAAATATATTAAATATTTGTCAAAGATAACACAAGTAAACACAAAATGTAGTTTTTAAATGAAGGTTGTTATTATTAAGGGAAAACAAAATCCACATCTACATGGCCCTGTGTGAAATAGTGATTGCCCACTAAACCTAATAACTGGTTGGGCCACCTTTAACAGCAACAACTGCTGTTTCCTGGAAAAAAAGCCAGTTTCCTGGATGATTAAATGGTAGTGAAGAGGTATGCTCTGGGTGTAGGTAGCTAATTACACCCTATATGTGCAAATTGTATTCTGGAACAAAGTTTTAATAAATTCCACCAGTGCTTACATGACAGTAGCTCTGGCTTACTAACCTCCACTGCTAGTAACAAGTAATGCTACTGAGTTTGCTAACAAACTAACAAAACAAAAATTTCTCAGAGAATGCGCAGTTTGAACTCTTGTTCCTTGGACTTTGAAATTGGCAAGCTGAACTTGAGTTGAACCCACATATTTGAAATCTAAATGGTGAATTTATTGCCTAAATTATATTAAAACTAAATTTGTTGACACAACACTTTCAGTCCAATTCAGTTCAGTTTTATTCATATAGTGCCAATTCATAACAGAAGTTATCTCATTGCACTTTTCCTATAGAGCAGGTCTAGACCGTACTCTTTTACAGAGACCCAACAAATCCCACCATGAGCAAGCACTTGGCGACAGTGGCAAGGAAAAACTTCATTTTAAGAGGCAGAAACTTCGAGCAGAACCAGACTCAGGGTGGGCGGCCATCTGCCGCTGCCGTGTTGGGTTGAAAGAGAGAGAGAGCATACAGTAGCACAATGCAAATTCCACATAGGATTTTAAAATAATAATAATACAATGGTAGTGGTAATATTAATAAAACAATACTAGTAATAATAATGATAGGAATAATAATGATAATAATAGTAATAAGACTAATAATAATAATGATTGTAGTGTGGTTGTTGAGCAGAAAAATAGGAGCAGTAGGAGGCCCACAACCACAGATCCAGTCTCTGCAGCTCTGGAGGTAGAAATAACTGCTGAAAGCGACAGAAGGAGAGAGACGAGAAAGCAGAAAACTATGGGAGAGAGAAGATGTCGAGTTAGTAACATACATTAATGGGATAAGAATGCACACACATGGAGAGGGAGAGGAGGAGAGACTGCCAGGAGAAGTCTCCCGGCAGTCTAGACCTATAGCAGCATAACAAAGGGATGGTTCAGGGTTCACCTGAGCCAGCCCTAACAATAAGCTTTATCAAAGAGGAACATCTTTAGTCTACTCTTAAATGTGGAGATGGGGTCTGCCTCGCGAAACCAAACTGGGATCTGATTCCACAGGAGAGGAGCTTGATAAGTGAAGGCTCCGGCTACCATTCTACTTTTGGAGACTCTAGGAACCACAAGTAACCCTGCATTCTGGGAGTGCAGTGTTCTAGTCGGGTAATAAGGTATTATGAGGTCTTTAAGATACAATGGTGCCTGACCACTAAGAGCTTAATAGGTGAGGAGAAGGATTTTAAATTCTATTCTGGATTTTACAGGGAGCCAGTGCAGAGAGGCTAATAATGGAGAAATATGATCTCTTTTCCTAGTTCTTGTCAGTACACATGCCGCAGCATTCTGGATCAAGTGGAGAGTGTAAAGGAACTTATTCGGGCAGCCTGATAATAAGGAATTGCAACAATCCAGCCTAGAAGTAACAAATATGTTGACTAGTTTTTCTGCATCATTTTGAGACAGGATGTGCCTGATTTTTGCAATGTTATGTAGGTGAAAGAAGGCAGTCCTTGAAACTTGTAGAACAAACATTATAACAGTTGTAGGGTTGGCTCATGTTCTTCCGCCATTACTGCTGGTTAATGCAAAATGCATGCTGGGATACTTATGTTAACACACATGTCAGCTCCCAAAGCATTCTGGATAAAATGGGCAGAGCAAGAACACTTCTGATCATTTGAACTTCGCTAAATGTGGACTTGGAACAGTAATTGAGCCGTAACTGATGACGTTACACCTATAGACCTATAGGCCTCTATCAGGGATACTGGGATGTCAGTGTATCAGGGATAATAATTCAGGCTGGGAATCTAATGTCAGCCCAGGCCAATCTTCACAAATTCGCAACAGACCACGTATATTGGACCCGTTATGTTGAAACATTTTTTGTTTATTGTTTATACCAGTACCATATTGTAATGCCACACCAGCAGAGGGAGCCCTCGCCTGAAATCTGACTGTGCGCCACTCCCTCTGCTCACTCTACAGTCACTTCCTGTTTGGCAGCCATTTTAAGCATGGCATGACCAAACAGGCCTTGCGAAGTATTGCCAGTTCTACTGCCTTACCGAGCGTTTTGTATCTACTATCCATTCACCTTGTGTAAGACCATTTGCCTGCTTTCTCTGATTACTGATTATTGGATTTCCATTTTTGACTTGGCTGCCTGTTTGGATTGCTTTTGCGTTTGACCATCTTGCCTGCCTTTTGACACCTGCCTTTGGATTACCCCTTTACCTGTTTGCCTTTGGACTGTTTTTGTGGTTTTGACCTTTTGCCTGGCTTTATGCTCCTTTTGGACTGTTCTTATTGAACTTCAGCACATGGATTCCAACACAGCTTCCACCTCTGCATTACACATATTTTTTTACTACGCACAAAAACTGCTTCAAAACACATCCTAAATAGTCAAAAGGCTACATGAATATAATTAGTCCTGTCTATTCAGTCAAATTCCTTGTAGGTACTGTACTTCTACCAGACAAAAAAAGAGTATACAGGCCTTTATTTTCAATATTATTTCTATGCATATGCATCTCCTGCTTTCCTACATAGCATGATTAAGGGTTGATTCCATTTATTCATTTTTTTAAAACATAGCATCAACTCAGGAAGGGTAGTTGTGATATTATGAGGTGCTTGGTAGTTTTGTTGTTTGTTTGTTTGTTTTATTCTAACCATGTCTGTCTCTAATTTTTGCACTCCCTCTCAGATCCAGATCTCTGACACTGATTCTGGCTGCTATGTTTACATACCAGCCTGTCAGCTGGATAATCAGCACCAGATTCCCAGTTTGGACCCTTTAACATCACATAAACAAGGCCACAATTAAAGCCACATGGGCACTATTATTTTACATACCTCATGCAGCTGAGGCACCTTGTTTCATATTGACTTGAGCAAACTATACATACACCCCACATTTTAAACTTCCACAGTACATACACATTTTAATTTGCATCGTGCTTGTGTAATATAGCTGGATATTAAGCAGTGACTAAGTATCAATTGAGTCACAATACTGACCTATGTAATTTTATTATGTCATGCTTATCATCATCACCATGTTTACATCATTCTATTTAGTCTCCTTATAGCCAGTAATTGTTTTTCTGGTGTAATTACAGTGGTGGCTTCTATCATTACTTCAGTGGCTCATTATGGGTTAATTTAGAACAATGTAATGTGTGTAGTCACTTCAGTGAAATCTTGCCATTAGGCATCTTCTAAAGCAAAACTGTCAGGGCCAGATTCATAAAGAAAATGGTGGTGCCCAAATGTGCACTGCAGTTTTCAGTGAGTTTGCAACTACAACCTGTATGTATTCAGCATCTGCTAGCATTTATTAAGACAGCAGCTCATTACACAGTCAGCTCCTGGACTGTGCCTGGTGCTGCCCTCCACAACACGGCGGTATAACTCCACCTGTTGTTCATTCCTGGCTTCCCCCAGCCCACATTCAAAATGTCCTTAGGCAAGACACTGAAAAACCCCAAATTGCTCCTGAGGGCTGTGCCTTCAGTGTGTGAGTGTGTGTGAATGCTTAGTTAGTTTCTTTTAACTGATGAGCAGTTAGCATGCCATCAGTGTGTGAATTTGAGTAGTTGGAAGACTAGAAAGGCGCTATACAAGTATAGTCCATTTACCATTTACCTCTGTTAACATGTCTCCTCCTCTTATTTTCATGACCCTCCCTGAAATGCATATGCAATGAGGGGAGTGACGCACCTTGCACACTCACAAAAATGATACAAAAACTGTGACTCCAGCCTGGTGCATCTGCTTGGTAAATAGAGCACGTGTTAGAGGCAGAAGGCATCACATCTGGTGCTAAAGCCCTAGTAAATCTGGCCCTCAGGACTTTCTGGCTTTCTCCAAGTAAAAGTCTACATCCAGTCACAGCTAAACACAGGATTTAACTGGAAACCTCAGAACCAGAGAGCAGGCATGCTTTTTTGTTTGCTGGTCAAAGAAGACCCAGTTAGAAGTTGCTGACAGATTTACAGTGTAGACTGCCGACAGTAAATACAGTATGGCCCTCTGCTGCCCCTATTTTAATTCAGTGTTCTAAGAAGATTGGGCTCTCGCAGGTTATTGGAGCTGCCTGCAGTGCTATGTCTTCAACCTCAGACATTGGGAGGTACTAGTACATACATGATAGTTGGAACATAAAACTTAGTTTAGTTTATTAATTTTATTTATATCAGGGACATGTACAAAATACATTAATTAATGGAAAATAGATGCTTTGTACCAGATTTAGCTACTAGCCAATCTCCATCTGTGAGTCCCTGGGCAGGTGAAAGGAAACAATGAAACATAGAGCAAAACCTATCATCTCACTATTGATGGACCAACAACCTATTGATACCCACGCAGGCATATAGACACACACATACACACACGCACAATAGCACATGTCTAAAATTAGCTATGTTATATTACAATACATGGCACATCTTTTTAATATGCCTTTTGAATGTAAGAGTAGAATCTAGAGTAATACCTAAATATTTAAACTCACAAACTATTTAAAATACATTTTTTATCTTTTGTCCATTTACATAAATATTTGGAAAAACCCTTTGTTTAGTCAAAAAATACATGGTCACTGTTTTCTCAATATTCAGAGTGAGACATGAGTAACTAAGCCACTTTGCAACTTTGTCCATTGTTAATGATAATTTGGCAGCAACTTGTTCAGTGTCTTTCCCGTGTGCATATAAGACCGTGTTGTCTGCATGCATCAGTCTCCACACCGTCACACACAGATGAAAGATGCTGGAGGGTAGAGCACAATCACAGATGGAGACATGAAAAGCAGAGGGCTGAGGAGAGAGCTATGACATGCACATTCTATGTTAGAGCACTTTACTACAACCTAATTTAAAGACATTTTCCAGGAAAAAAAATCCCCTTTTTGAAAATTGTAAAACGCACATGTCATTAGTGGGGGGCCACATGATTTTGATCATGATGGCAATCAAATTCATGGAGTGGTGGTCCTGACGTTTTCCTGCACATACAAGTTGTGTTTTGAAAATAATTTTAGAAAATACTGTTTTTGCACTGCTAGATCAATCTGTCGTCTTTTCTATGGGGCAAAAATCTCCCACATATTAGAAAACCAATTCTTCAACTTCAACAAGACTACCCACTTATATTCAATGTTAATGGACATTAACACAACATTAATCAAATTTGTGTGTGGACTAAAGTCAGAGTGAAAGAATTTCCATTATGGGCCCAATTGGCGCTGTTATCTTCACAAGTCTCCACCACTCATTAATCATAACTCCATTACCTTTAATATTTTATCACTGGTGTTTAACAAACCATTTATTTGCTATTAAGCTATTAAGAATTTTACAACAATGGTTATCCTGGTCTGTCGAAACAATTTCATCTTCTCTTAAAAGTTGCACTTTTTTTAATTTCCTTTTAAATTAGACATTTCATCCAACATCAATAGGACTCAGTAATTGACTTGTTGGTCCTTGTGTGCTGTCTATAATCATCTAACATCTGGTCATGTCCCATCTTATTTCAAACAAGCTGCTGTTCAGTCACTTCTCAAAAAAACAAATCTTGACCCTTCTTTGCCTCAAAACTACAGGCCTATTTCTAAATTACCTTTTATAGCTAAGGTCTTAGAAAAAGTGGTTACAGCTGTTTTAGATGAGCACCACATTTTCGACAAGTTTCAGTCTGGTTTCCGTCAGTTGCATTCAACAGAAACGACTCTTCTCAGAGTCTCAAATGATCTGTTAATGCACGGTGATGCAGGAGAATGTTCTGCAGTGGTACTGTTGGATCTCAGTGCTGCTTTTGATACTGTGGACCATTGTATATTGGTTGAGAGGCTCAGGCAGTGGGTGGGTATCTCTGGATCAGCTTTGGAGTGATTCTTCTTGTACCTTTCAGACAGGATCTTCTGTCCTGGGTCTGATGCTGTTTGCATTGTTCATGCTTCCTCTCGGGCAGATAATAAGTAATTTTAAAGGTATCTCCTACCATTGTTATGCAGATGATATTCAATTATACCTTTAGTTTAAGCCACAAAATATTTCAAAACTGTCTGTTCTACTGAATTGCCTTAACTCTGTAAAAGATTGGATGGCAGATCATTTTCTACAGCTAAATACTGACAAAACAGAAGTTCTTATTTCTGCCCTAGCTGATGTTAAGTCTTGGCTCTTTATTCTCTTCTGTAATTTTACCCTCCGTAATCTAGGCTTTTCTATGGGCCAGGCTTTGAGTCTTGACCGGCATGCATATTGTTTGGTTTGCTCCTGTTTCTACCAGCTGAGTAACATTGCTAAATTTAGGCCCATTGTGTCCCGAGCTGATACAGAGATGATTATGCATGTGTTTATTTCCTCCCGTCCTGGCACCTGCCTACAATAAAGAGCTACTGTAGCCAGATAATACCAGTAGGAATATGAGATCCTCTGATCAGGGTTTGTTGGTTGTTCCTTGCCCAGGCTCAAGAGGAAAGGAGACTGTGCTTTTGAGGTTGTAGCTCCTAAACTTTGGAACTTTCTCCAATTGGAATTAAGATCTGTGGACACCTTTTTAAAAGTAGCTCAAGACCCATTTGTGTAGACTTTTTGGTTTGTTTTTGCTTAGTTTTGTTATGCCTTGTGTTTTTAGCTGGATTTCTGCACTTAATGTATGCTGCTCTGTCTCTTAATTGCTTTTTGTCTTATATTTTGAAGTCTTTTATTGTGAAGCACATTGTGATGTCTGCTCTTGAAAGGTGCTATATAAATAAACTTACTTACTCTTGTTAAACCGAGATCAAAAAGATTCACCTCAGTTGTAAATCACTCCACTGACTCTATGAACTCCATCTCCACAACTCATTTTAAAGACAAATAAGAGCAAGGGAATAGGACAATAATACCAGATAACATATGGAAACACATTCTACATTTGATTCATTTCTTTTCCTTGTGTGCCTGACATACAATGCAAGATTCTTTTCAAGGTTAACTGTACTGGTACACTAGCAAAAATCTATCCTAAGACATGTAATTCCTGGAACAGATGTAAGCAGTCACCAGCTAATCATACTCTTACATATTTTGGTCTTGTCCGACATTGTCCAACCCTGCTATGGACTTTACAGCTAAGTGTCTTATTTTACTTACAAGGATTAATAAATTAATTCAAAATTAGAAGTTTTTCACATCACTTTTGTTGTACAGTATTTATTCATTATTATTGTTTGGCCTTCTAGTGGGTGGAGTAGGGAGGTTAGGGTTAGGGCACAGGTTCCTTTTGTGAGACCATGCTAGCTTAAGTAGCTTTTGTACTTCCAGTTTTCTGAATAATGCTATTTTCTCCTCATTCTGGCCTTTTGGCCTTGTCATATGATCCTTTTATAGTAAGGGCATAGGATCTTCACATTATCTGCATGAACAGCAAGTGATTTATTATTATGTCAAGAGTTTCAGTCTGACCAGAGAAAGGATGGTAAAGGGTGGGTGAAGGTGAGTTCAGGGTGGGCACTCACCTTCCAAAGGATCAGTCCGTCTTACTCTGGGGTGATCTCTGTTTCTTGGTGCACAACCACTTTGGTAACAGACATATCTGGGTGCTGCTCTTTTGCCTCTTTAATGGCCTGAGCCAAAGCCTGAGGAGTGATGGAAGAACAACAATCCAGGCTTGTTAAGAAGAACATCATTAATGATTTAAATTAAAATGACTTGGCATGGTAAATGGGCTGTACTTGTATAATGCCTTTCTAGTCTTCCGACCACTCAAAGTGGTTTACACTACATGTCATTCACCCAATTCACACACTGATGGCAGGTGCCAACTGCTCATCAGAACAAAGAAACTAATCATTCACTCACACACACTCAACCACCGAAGGAACAGCCTTCAGGAGCAATTTGGGGTTCAGTATTTTGCCTAATGGCATTTTGACATGCAGGGTGGGGGAAGCCAAGATCACCAATCTTCAGATTAGTGGATGACCTGCTTTACCCCTAAGCCACAGCCGTCCCATGCATGCTGAACAGATTTACTTAATATATGAACGCAATTGCTCTATGAGGCAAATTAAGCATACAAATAATTCCAGCTTCACCTTTCAGGTACATCTGCATTTCAAGCAGAAATCTTATTAAATTAAACCACCTGCTTACTCAAGAGCTTTGAGGAAAACAACATAATTTAGTGTGAACAGTAAAGCATGAAAAAATACTTCTCTTCTTCCATCATTTACATTCCTCACCTTGTCGTGATCAATTTCAGTGTCTCCAGTGATGACAATTTTCTTCTCAATGCGAGTCTCAGAGATCCCTCCTTTCACCGTCTACAACAGAGACATGACACAAGCTAAAATACAAGCTAGGAAAAACATGCAGAACCAAAAATCATCTTTATTATCTATGTGATTTTGAATGAGAGACATGCATAAATTGGTAAATCAATGTCTTATTTTATAATTTGAGAGCGTACATGCATTACACTGAAAAAATAAAGAACTAGACTGGCAGCATGTCATGCTGAAACATACTCACTGCTGAGATACACAATGTATCTCTACTGGTTGTACCAGATTCAACTGGTAAACTCAGCAGGCTGGTATTAATTATGCCTTAGATATCCTCCAATTTTTTTGTAATGTTTTGGGATATTCATCAGTAGTATCAGTACCAAACTCACGACTGCTGAATGGTAACAGCAAGGTGAAGAATGTGCACATATCCAAATTAGTGAGGGACTCAGAGTGGCGATCTGCGGATAGCGAGGAATGTTTTTGTTGAGACCATGATGGACAATGAATGACAACCTTCATCCCTGAAGTATTCTGGTGTAGTTTCTGTCTGCATCTGTTTGTTAATCTAAAAGAACTGAAACCAACGGCAAGCTCTGTGCACGGCTTTTAACACAAGAAGAGAGTTGGAGTGGGCTGTAGGGGACGAGTGGAGCCACAGCAGGTAAGGCCCACACCCTTTCTTATTTTTGGCAATCAAGGCATTCAGTGTGTGACCTTTTAGTAGCTCGTACAGCTGTAAGGCTTAGTGGTAATTAAATCCCCTAGACCAGGGGATCTCAAAGTCTGACACGGTGTGCATGGATAATGATTTAGTTATAGAACTTTTGGAAAATTGGCACCATTAAAAGTATGTTGAATTAACAGTTCTTGTTTGCAGTGTACCCATGGATGTACAGATAACTATCACTGCATTACTTTGATACTGAACAAAACTTAAAAATGTGATGATTCTCAGGCAAGTTCTGGAGCTATAAGGAGTCTTTTGACTATGATTTCTAAGCGGATTTATGGAAGTTTATTCATGCTGGACATTGTAAAGAATGATATTCTCGGAAGTGTAAGACTGAATGTAAAAATATGTGTATCATGTCTGTGAGTTCAGATTTGACTGAGTTATGACTCAGTAGAGATTTTTTTTAATGCAAATTCTGCCAATGGGATGCTTAGGGTTTTAAAGTACCTTAATTGCCTCCATGAGCTGTGTGTCACTGCCACTGCTGCAACTGCTGACTGTGTTGATAAGCAGATTAAATAAGCCAAACTACAATAATTAACTTCTAGTTGCTTTAGAACACCAACATGCACCTGTTCCTTTCACCTCACACATGTCTCGCATCTCTCCTTCCTTGCTACCCCACTTTGTCTTAAAATAAACTTATCATCATACAGTCCCTGCAATCAGGTGATTATATTTAAGCAGCCTATATCAGTAATCACTTTACTATTTTCAGCAACCGACAAAACAAGTAATAATAAATGTTTTATATATCACATCTCAGGCTAATTTGCTGCCCCACTCGCTCCCTCGCCTCACACAACAGCAGACTAACTTAAAACAGTGTTTCCCAAACCTCTATTGGAGCACGCACCTCCTGTCCAGCATGTTTTCCATACAACCCTGCTCCACCACAACTGGCTCAAATGGGATTTTATAAGCCATGCAGTTACATTCAACAAAGTGAGAAACACACAATCTCATAATGTGTCATTAATATTCATCTAACTGTAAGATTAAGTAGGATCTATACTAAAGTATGATTATTTTATGTTTTGGAAATTATCCTCTATTGTTGTTGTCAGGTTAGATGGTGTAGAAATGTAGGACATTTGTTGTAAATTACATTTTACAATTATGTATCTTTCTGATTTTGCTCCCCATTTTAAAAAATAACCAGGCGCCCATGTTGACAAACAAATGTGTATCTACTACTGTACATTTCAGCATCATGCAGTTTTAACAAAGACATAATATTTTGTTAGTGTCCAACAACTACACAATGCACAATGTTTTAATAATATGGCTATCTAAACCTCCTAGCAGTTGTAGTTCTTGGAAACCTACAAAATCATAGTTCTTAAATCTTTGTTAAATTGATGAGGTACTCAAATTTTAGGTTCAAGTTCAAATTTATTTGTCTTTCCAACAAAAATACAGCTGAATGAAATGCGGTTTCTCTCACGATCCTGGTATAAAAACCAAAAAAACGTCAGACAAAACAAAAATAAAATCAAGAAAAAACAGAAACATCTCATTCTTGCATACAATAAAAGAACTGAGTTGGTTACCTGAGTTTTTTTTTTTTTTGCCTGCAATTTCAGTAGCAGATACCCATTTGGTTAATATGGACAAAAATCCAGAATTATGTTTAAAATTTTCTCAAAGACCACTGAAAGAAAACCACAGGAAAAACACATTGTGCAGTGGAGGCTAGTGGAACAGAGGCTAGCCAGGTAACCAGGGCGCTACTTTGGCATTCAATTGGTGCAAGGAAGAGAGAAAAGGATTTTTTCTTTGCAATGTAAACAATTCACATCAGGCTTATGAGTGTACAACCACATTAAAACCCAATATCATAACCAAAATTGATTGATTGATTTGCTGAGTAGAAGTGGCAGGCTGTGTGTCATAAAGGGTCAATACCACTGGCCCAAATGATTTAAAGTAGGGATCCTTCACAGCATGGTGGTAAATTACTGTACTGATAGTAGTAGTGGTAGTGACTGACTCGGGAGCTGTTAGTGAAGTGAGCAGACCTTGGTGATCTGGGTGGTGGTGGTGGTGCTGATGGTCTCTGAGGTGATGGTCTGGGCACTCAGCAGCACTCCTGAGTCCCTCTCTCCCACGCTGTCCACCGGCTGTGGGAAAGACACCTTTTAAGTGTTACACAAGAACCTCAAATGAATCCATTTAAACACGTGCAATTATCTCTATAATCTATTATTTGTATGTGTGATTTGTAATTTGTATAATTATAAGACTTTTAAAGACATCTTAATCCTATCTGGAATTAGAGCTAAGCATTAAACCTCAGAACTTTTTGTTGCCAACTGAAATGTGCCTTACAGAGTAACTAAAACCCCAAAATATTTTTCAGCTGAAAACCACTGTATATGAGTATTTAGTAGTGTTGTTGATGTTGAGGTCCAAATCTTTTTAGATTTACATTTTAGTGCAGTATTTGAATTCTACATATTGTGTTATAAATATGCATAGCGACTGCCCTCTACAGGTTGAAACCCGGCTATTGCAATTGGATTTTGCTATTGGCTGATCTGGAGGCAGGTGACGTATATGGTGGCAGCTTTCGTCACCAACTAACCCCCCCTCCCTACCAACTCCTTTTTGAAAAGTCACATGTCACACGTTTCGCTACTCTGATTGGTTGTAGGTCTGGGCCTACGTCCAGTCTGCAGGTACGTCCAGCGCAACGCACCATGCAGACTCATAAAACTCAAACTGTCAAACTAGGTAGTGTTGATCAAATGAATCAAGATTCATTGTATTGCCTAAAAACGTTTTCAGAAACACATTTTACTGTACTGTTTAGCTGTAATTTGAGAAAGTTTGTGACCAGGCTGCCATTTTTTCCTGCTTGAAAATGGACCAAGCACTGCCCCGTCGCTCAGCGCTACGTAACGTCACACTTTTTGTTTCTCTGATTGGTTGTAGGTCTATCCAATTGCGCCCCCTCCCAGCACTGCCCATGTTCATACTTTTTTCACATTCTCGAGGAATTGTTTGAATTTCCAGGGTAGAGGCACTACTCCTTAAACTGGCATTGCATATCTGATCAACTTGGTAATCTTATTGTCTCATTCCATAATCTGACATTTTCTGATCTAAATAAAAAGTTTTCAGTTACAAGCTGTTTTATTCAGATAAAGTTATTGTATGACTCTGTTTAAACTATTTTCATATTTGAGAAAAATGGAAAAAAAAAACAGTTTAGTAGAAAAACGTTTTTATATTTCTCAAAGTAAGTACTGTTTTGGTATTGGTACTGAAACTCATTGTCTTGGTATTGTATCAGCATTACAATTGAAAAGTTAATTGTCAAACAGGGTCTGAACAAATTTGAGACAAGAAATAAACAATCCAGTTGCTGAATCTTCTCTCATATTAGATTTACAAGGCCTAATTCAGTTTGTTCCGATTTTCGTAAGGCAAGGGCACTACTGCACTCACGGTTTCTACTGCTTTTCTAGCATGTTAGCCTACTACTGTAATTTCCCATAGTGGTTAGCTAACATTAGCTTGCAGTTCACTGCATACAGCCTGTGGTAGCTCATTAGCCACCAGTATCTAGCTTTCCAACAAAACTTATGACGGTGAAAGTTACTATATTCTCTTATGATCAAAAGTTGTCTACTTCCACTTTAAAATGTTGATTAATAATGTTGCTGTATGTTGATACTTTGATACATTGATTAGAGCTGAAAACTTCAGATCTATACATGGAGAAACAAGGTAGGTTTGCTTCTTCGTGTTGAACCTTCCCCTTCTCCTATGAGAAAGATGATTAGCCGAATTGCCAACTGGTTCAAGCTACTTACTGGTGAAATTTGTTTGTGATTGACAGAGCATTGTAGGATTCTGATTGGCCAAATTAAAAAATAATTGACAGTTACCCCACCAATTCAAAGTCTCCGGTCTGCAGAGATATCCTACTCCAACTAGGGCCTCAGGGCCCTCTAGTGGGTTCATCTTTGGGCATAATATATGACCATTTCTCCTGACTGAAAGGAGCCATGGATGGGGAAAAAATGGAATTTCATAGTCTAGTGAATTACCCCAACTTAGACTTATTTTATCAAACTGGCAGAGATCAGACGAGGGCCAAAATTTCAGACTAGGCCAGTCTTCTACAGTGACCATACAGTGTGTCAACATGTGTACTAGCAAAGCTTTAAAAATAACTGCATTGCACACAAGGTGAAACAATCTAGACTTGTATTTAATCAAGGCCTGGAGATACTTTGTGAAATGTTATTTTTTTGTGTGCAATTGCCAGAATTCCCCTCACCTGTGCTGACTCATATGTGATGGTCTTGGTCTCAGTGTGAACTAAGGGGATGTCCTTGTAGGTCACACTTCCTCTCAGGGAGTTGGTGATGTCTGAGATGGTGATGGTCTGGGTCTTTAGCACAGGAGACTGGAGGGAACAGATAAACAGTCAGCAACAAACTCTCTGAGTGCTCTATCAAGACAAAACTCTCTGTCCCGCAGGCATGTAAATGCATTAATACTGACTGCTGAGGTAACTACTGTAGTTTTGCATTTGTTAAAGAATGCGTAATGTCAGTACAAGTTGAGAAACAGAGTACTCATGAAGTTACTATTGTAACTTAAGTCATTCTATGTAGCCCATATAAGAACTAAAGGTTTATTTCACACACAGATGGTTGTTCAAGTGTGTTTTATAACTGGGTCGTGGAATTAGCCGTTTTAGCTGGATCCTCAGCCTTCATACCTGGCTCCAGTGTGTCTGCAGCACCCATGACGATGGTTCTATTCACAATTTTAATTTATTTTGGGATCGTTCTTCCTTGTTTGCACGAGAAGGTCTTCACCCAAACAAGTCAGGTAGTTGCATGCTGGCGGCTAACCTGCAGCTCGCTGTGCTGTCCTCATCATGTAGTTGACTATTTACATCACCTGTTTCCCCTCGCTCTTCTTCTTCTTCTCTGCCCACCATAAACAGCCACGCACCCTCTGCTGTCACTAACTCCCCCTTGTGGACAGATCATAGTGCTGCTACTTTTAATATTCCTGTGGTAATTTTGCATAGGTCCTTAATGCAAAACAGACACAGCCGACACAGCAATAATAACAATTTAATATAGAGACAGGCCAGAACCCTACCTCCAGTCTCAACGTCAGCTCTGACCCAGCACAGACTTTTTAAGATGGCTCTTCTCAATGTAAGATCCCTCTCTAACAAAACGTTTATTTTAAATGATTTTATCTCTTCTACTGATTTAGATTCCATGTTCTTAACTGAATCCTGGTTACGTCCTGGTGATCACAGTCAGCTGGCTGAGTTGTGCCCTCCTGATTATGACTGCTTTAGCCGCCCTAGGGATTGTGATCGAGGTGGGGGCCTTGTTGCTGTCTATGGGAAGCATTTTAAGTGTAACCTCATAGCTTGCAATGATTTTTTCCTCCTTTGAAGTGCTCATGTTTAAACTTGGCGGCCCCCTCCCGGTCATATTTGCTATTATTTATCGCCCCAGTAAACCAGCTGGCTCCTTCTTGTTGGAGCTCCCTGAGTTTTTATCCAGTCTTGTGTTAAATTATGATAGAATTCTTCTTTGTGGTGATTTTAATATTCATGTTGATGACTCCTCTAATGCCCTTGCTGCTGATTTTTAAATATCACTAACTCTTTTAACTTACAACAACATGTGTCTGGCCAAACTCATTCCCGTGGCCACACCTTAGACCTGGTCTTTAGTCTGGGCCTGAAAACTCCATCTGTGGAAATCAGGGACATGTTTGTATCCGATCACCTATGCATTGTTTTCAACTGTGAATTAGAGGCTGCTAGTACTGTCTCTAAGTACACACGTGTCATTAATTAGCATAGTGCCTCAAAATTCTGTACACTGTTCAATTCTCCTGGCAATGTGTTTCCACTTTGTGTCTATGAAAGAGTTATTACGCCTTTTATAAAAGGATGGTGAAGAATGCCAGAACATGCCATTTCTCTGCACTTATTTCTGCCCATCAGCACAACCCCAGATTCCTGTTTAAGACTGTGGATCAGTTATATTCTAGAAAAGGTTTCAGTCATAGTCATCTGGACACTGTTTTCAGAATCAAGACGTTTCGGCTCCCATTCTCAATTGTGAAAATGGTCTGATAACTCAGAAATTTAAGCTACTCTGTGTTACTTAAGCCCTGCCCTCAGGAAGGAGTCTTCCTGAGTTTCTAATCAGGTACTTAACAGTGATGAGGGAGGTGCAGCCAGAAAACAATAGGCCTGATTACTGATTACTGGGCCATCATGGAAACAAAAGATTCAGGTGAAACTAGACATTTTTCTGCTGTTACTCTGCCTGAACTCGCAGACATCATGTCGCTTATGAGAGTGTCCTCCAGCCCTCTGGACAAAATCCCAACTAGATTTTTATTGGAAGTTATGGACTGTATTTTTTTGTGTGCTAATTTTGCTAAAGTGCACATACACTGAGAGCAGACTTTTTAGTGAAGTAGGAGACATCTTGTGTCAGTTAAACTTTTGAAATTAACAATATTTGCATGTTCATACATTCTGGATTTTTCAAGGATTGAAGGTTAGTTTTTTTAAATAGAATTTAAATTTATATATCTGTGTGAACTCCAGAGGACAGTGTATTGTCATGAATACTGTCGGCCTCTGAAGACTGTCTCATCTGTCGTTCACCTCACCAGCAAACTTCATTACTGGACGCTTGTTTATGGCTTTGCCTGCCATCGGTGGACAGAATTCACCCATGTCACTCAACAACTTGTGTTTGGGTGTAACTACATAAAGACAATTTTGAAGTCGTTAAAATGTTGAAAGTCTTCTCCCTGGCGATCGCGTTCGACCGGCATTACAGCTCCTCAAGGTGCAAGCTTACCTTTTTTCAGCTCCGTGCACGGCCTCCTTTCATCCCAGGAAATAAATATAAATATAGCAAGATGAAACACAAGATATGAATCACAATGCATATATATGGTTAATATACTCTTCTGACAGCAGACTGCAGTTAATTTAGTTTGTTCTTCCATGTTTTGAGGCAAGTAAAATTGAAACAAACTGTTCTCATTGTGGGGTGCACGGTGGCAGAGCGGCTACAGCTCCTGCCTCCCAATAAGGAGATCGTGGGTTCGTGGGTTCGATTCCCGGACCGGACCAACATCACACAATCTCTCTGGGTGGAGTCTGCATGTCCTCCCCGTGTTACCGTGGGTTCTCTCCGGGTTCTCCGGCTTCCTCTCACCGTCCAAAGACATGCATGTGTAGGTTAATTGATAACTCTAAATTGCCCGTATTGAATGAATGTGTGAGTGAATGGTTGTCTGTCCTTGTCTGTGTCTGTGTTCGCCCTGCGACGAGTTGGCCACTGTCCAGGGTGTGCCCTGCCTAAGGCCCGAAGTCACTGGGATAGGCTCCAGTCACCCGCGACCCCCTAACGGGGACCAAGCGGTAGAAAATGGATGGATGGATGGATGTTCTCATTGTTCTCTGTAGTTACAGAGTAAGTTAGATATATATGCAGTGGTAGTTCTCCCCTTGTTACATTTAGTTACAGGGTAACTACAGAGTACGCAGGCTGTAAACCTCCTTATATTTCTGACCTTTTAACCCCCTATGAGCCAGGACACAGAATGAGATTATCTGGTAGGACGTTGCTAGCCATTCCAAGGTTGGAAACCAAAGGAGACAGGGCCTTTGCTGCCAGGGCCCCCACACTCTAGAACAATCTGCCAGTGAAGATCAGGCTTGCAGAGTCAGTCCCCTGTTTTATCTCACTTCTTAAGACACATTTTTATAAAAAAGCTTTTATTGTGTGATACCTATTTTTATTTTATCTTGATTTGTTTGTGTGTTTTATATTGATTGTTGTAATGAACTTTGTTACCTGTACTGAAAATTGCTATACAAATAAAGCTATTATTATTATTATTATTATTATTATTATTATTATTATTATTATTATTATTATTATTATTATTAATCCAAGGCACTGTTAGTTCCCCCCTTGTTACATTGAGCTACAGGGTAACTACAGGGTGTGCAGGCTGTAATCTAAAGCACTGTTAGTACTAACCTGCACATGGTTTGATGAGTGCAGGGCTGGAGCTGAGCCTAAATCAGATGCAGATTTTAAACATGTACCTAACCTAGACTATATGGCCACAGTAACCACCAAACTAATTCCTGGATCATCCACACAAGCACAATGGTGACCTTTTAACTCAAACCCCAACCCAAACCTAACCTTTAACCAAGTCTTCACCCTAAAATTTTCCGATTTACGTTATGTGGACTTGTGTTTTGTCTCCAAAAGGAAGGCGTGTCCCTACAATGTGATTGTGTAAACAGATTTATGTCCCCACAACATAAGTAATACATGCTCACACACACACACACACACACACACACCTTGATGGAGATGACACCTGTTCATAACTCTACTCTCCTTTTTTCATAGGAAAGTATATGCGGCCAGTTTTGACCCATAACACAACAAATTTAAGAATAATTGCTCATTTTTTATTTTGGGACTTGTTTGTCATTAGCCTCTCATGGTCTTATAATATATTTGCCTGTTCTGTTCATCATAAGCAATAAAATAGGAGATAAATTGTGCATATTTTAAACTAAAAACAATTTGTACATTGTAAGTTAAATGTGGTCTAAGGTACATAAAATATCAAAGTAAGTATAGATATATTATGGTTATGGATGAATAATAAGTTAATTAGCAGATAAAACATTTGATGATATTTAGTGTTTTTTTCAGTACTTTCAAATTTGACCCACGAACACTAAGGGTGTAAACCCTTTTCGAACGGAACAATGCAGTTTGCCTGTTTGTTGGTAATAATTCAGCATTTTGAAATAAAATCACATCAGATTTATTAAGTGATGCAGAAGTCATCTCTCCATCTTCTATGAAACGTCCAGATTTTTGCTCAGTTTTATGGTCATACTGTATCCTGTAATAGTAATAGAATAGGTAGTTAAATAATAACTACAGTATATATTATCTCTAAGTTCCTCCCAAAACGTCCAGATTATTGCTCAGTAGGTCATACATACTCTGTAATAACAGAATAGGTACCCAGTAGTTAAAAAATAACTACAGTATAAGTCCTTTGTAAGATCTCGAATTGTTACCCCCCATTCCATAACTTCACATATTGTTCCCCAGTACCTACATATGCAACCCAGTCTCACAGCAGTTTGTAAAAATAGAATCTATGGATTTGTGTACATGGACAAGAATTTTCCATTTTTTTGTGACACTCTGCACGACTTTCAAACTAATAAGGACAAACCTAGTATATAGAGCGACAAAGTCTGCGCAGAGGAGGTTGGGGTGGATGGATGGGTTCAACACAGGACACGGTTAGATTCTCGTGTGAAATCAATAGTCAACGTTGATTGTTTATTTATTCTAACCCAAACCAAGTAGTTTTGGTGCCTAAACCTAATCAAATTAGTCAACGATGATTGTTTTAAGGAATTATTTAATTTAACCCAAACCATGATCTTTTCCTAAACATAACCAAGTAGTTTTAGTGCCTAAACCTAATCAAACTGTGACCATCACCTGAAATGTTTCTCAGCAAGCTTTATTTTGAAAGCCTAACCAGATGTTGCATATATATTATTGCTAACTTGACTGGAAAAATACCATGGTGCAGGCACGAAAGATACCTCCTAGTGAAATACATTTGTTTGAAAGTCGTGCAGAGTGTCACAAAAAAAAAATTCGTGTCCATGTACCCGAATCTATAGATGAAATTTTCTAAAAAAAAAAAGAGACTGTGTTGATATGTGTATTGGTAGGCCTACTTACTATACTGGTACACCGTTAGTACAAAAGATTACACCGTAACTCAGGAGTAATTATGCAGGCGGTAATCTAAAGCGTCACCTAGAATTTTTGATAATTAGTTTTTGTGGAAAAAACATACCAGACACAGAATATTTTTATGACTTACAACATGTCTGGAGGGGATCTTCAGTTTTCACAATTTCAGTTGAATGTCCGTTAAGCCTTTTTCATTCCAGATGAAGATGAGAGGGTAGGATGGTGCTTAGATAAAAGTGTGAAATGTGAAAAATACTGACAGCGCCTTCATGCAATGCAAATATTCTACTCCAAAACTGCATGTCAAGAATGAATACATCATGACGTGTCGACAATACCTGGTATTAAAAAAATATATTTTTGCTTTAACTCACTATATATGATTAAACTGTCCATCATATGTTGAAGTCAAATGTCACAAGTTGACTTTGTGACAATTCTAAAGAAAATTCCAACCTTACAAGTTAATGAAAGCTGCCTGAACTCATTAGGTTTAGTCTCTGGGAGGCTACAAGTGGGAACTGGAATACTCTGTTTAAAATACTCTGTCAAAAGGATACATCTTCAGAAGATGCAGCCCGTGAATTGAGAGACAAATTTAATGTAACAAACTTCTGTGAAGCATTCTTCTAAAGCCATTCTCATCAGTCTGCCAGTGTGCTGCCCTCCTTAAATTAAAATGTGGCAAGATACTGGACAGAATCTTGACGCAAGGGAAATATTAAACACTGCTAAATATGCCTTACTAACAGGACAGAACAAACATGTTGCATTTGTCTGTGCCTTCTTTGAGTGTAGTATGAGTGCTGCCTTCAATAAGCATGCATGGTGCTGAAGTGAATCAACAAGGAAATTGCACTTGTAAGTTTGTGGTGAATGAAGTGTAGTTTGATCAGCCATTTATAGTCATTAAAATAGAAATAATACAATGGACTGTAGATTGATCGGCCTGCAACATAATAGCACAGCCAAGAAATGTAAATCAGCCTGAGTAGCAATTGTATAGCAAGTTCTCTGATCACTGTGAGCAGTGCTACAAAGCCCTAAAAATGCCACCACACAAGTGAGCTGCAAAACCATGGAATCAATTTGGAGCCACAAACATATTTGAAAAAGCAAGTAACATACATTGCTGATAGCCACAACCATTCAGCTCAGTGTGAGCATGCTCACTGGCACCATCATTCAGTGAGGTGGCAGCCAGCAGAATGAAAGCATCAGAATGTTGTGAGAAAATACATATTAGTCAACAGAAAATCCTTGAAATGAAAACTAAATTCATCCAGCTACACTTAATTTTTAAATATGGATTAATGGTACTCTTGCACATAAATTGGCTTTCAACATGGTAAGTACAATTCCTTGAGCACTATGCTTGTAAATACCATGTCTAACATACTGAAAAGTACTGAAAAGCAAATCTATAACAGAGTGGACAGGTGGTTTAATGCACTACAAAATGCTGCTAGTGAAGCTACAAAAAACTAAATGAAAAGTTTGTTTGTGCTTAACACTGATGGATTATCAATAACCCAAATATCAATACATAGATACACTCAACCCTACAAATGACGAAAAGCATTGTTTGTCAGTGAGAGAGTCAGAGAGAGAGATGTGAGTTAACAATGCAACAAGCTCTTAAACGTTACATGTGCGCTGTAACAGTAGGGGTACCGCCTCCTGAACTAAACAGTTTACCAGCTCAGTCTGTTTTGTATTGAGTTCTGGTTGAAATTTGAGCTGCACACAAACATCTTTTTTCTTTGTCACTTGCAATAAGCCTGCACTGTTCACCACTTCACAGAGATGGAGAAGTGACATCCTGTCAGCTCTAATGAGACTACTGATTGTCAATCACACATCAGGAGGAGACACTTAGGTGGAGCAGTGTATCCTATTTGGACCTGTTATTCTGTGTGATGAAACAGAGCCAAATGGGCTTAAAACCTCGCTTCTGAATCAGGAAATAAAGATAATAAAATTTAGGTAAAGAAACAAGAAGGAATAGAAGGAATTCACAGCAATTGGTGACATTTCTAAGAGTTGATGGCAAGACAACGTACATATTTAACACATATTAAGCTACAAATTCACAATTTTGAGTGTCCTGTACCTTTTAAGCTACAATCTGCTCTATTTGGCTATGTGATGAGATTAGAGTAGGTGAACAGAGCAACCTGTAGCATATGGTAGAGGCTGGATCAGACGTCACGCCACATGGGGAGTGACAGTCGTGACTTCCACACTAGGTGATGTCATGTGTATACCCTGTAGACTCCATCATCAAAGACATGCAAGGCAAGAAAGAACTTATGTCATTTTGACAAGAAGACCACAATTGTATTATACATATTCAAATGTACACATGTCAGATTTGATGCATTTATTATTTTTATAGAACCTATAACACTCTATACTGTAGCTTTAAATTAATACTGGAAAAGTCACAATATGCCAAGAAAGATAGGATAAATACATTGGCTGAATAAGAGAAAGTCCATCAGTAGACAATGAAAAACAACTCAAACGTTCCTATATTATCACAGTGAAAAGCACAGGCTAACAGATTCAGAGTTATCCAAAAATCCAATGTCACTGAATTATTAGTATAAAGATGTGCACACCCACCCACCAGTAGGCTGAGTACATTTACTGAGCATGCACAGTAGTCTCTTTTGGATATATTTAGTTCAATTGCAGTGTTGTAGTACAGCTTGACACATTAGAGCTTGTATTGTGTCAGTCCCAGCAACATATCAAAGGGTAAACATTATACTTTCCCAGAGTTTCCCAGATTTATACCCAGTCATACTTGGTTACTAGTTAAAATGAGAAAATGGTCAACATTTCCTGTCATCATTGTAAAGGCGCTGCATCATCTACACTGTGGATACAACATTCATAAAGCTTTGAAATTATGCTGAAGAATCCATGATATATGGTAATGAATTCTTGGAAGATGGTTTAGTGATGAATAAAGTGAACCATCCCTTAGTTATACTGCTATAGGCCTAGACTGCCGGGAGACTTCCCATGATGCACCTCTCTCCTCCTCTCCCTCTTTATATGTATGCATTTTTATACCATTACTGCATGTTACTAACTCAACATCTTCTCTCTCCTGTAGTTCTGTGCTTTCTCGTTTCTCTCCTCTCTCCTTCTGTCGCTCTCAGCAGGTATTTCTGCCTCCGGAGCTGCAGAGTCTGGATCTGTGGTTGTGAGCCACCTGCTGCCCCCGTGTTCCTGCTCAACAACTGCTACAGTTGTTGTTATTGGCTCTGTTACTAATACTGACATTATTATTCCTATAGCTGTCATTCCTATTATTATTAATAGGACCCCCCCATTGCTTGCTCGTGGTGGGATTTGTTAGGTCTCTGTAAATAATATTATATAGAGTGCAGTTTAGACCTGCTCTATAGGAAAAGTGCAATGAGATAACTTCTGTTATGAACTGGTGCTATATAAATAAAACTGAATTGAATTAAAGCAAACTAATTGATACAAAGTGTAATGTCAGTGGATTCAAACTTATTTCATGTACAATAATAATAAATCTTTCAAAACAAAACCTGAAAACATTCTCAGGAAACTGAAGAAATGTATGGTTTTGAGCCTTGAAATTGTAGAAGTCACACAGCAGTAAAATGATCAGGTGTAAAAGGGCGATAAAATTATAGATGACATGGCCCATTAAGATGACACTACGCATCTTAGTGGACCATACTGAGTGCATCGACATACTGTACTTCCAGCATTGTCAAATGGACCAAAACAAAACTTCACCAAAAGTAGTTAATCAGATTGGACGAAGATTTCAATCTTTCTACCTCCACTGTTAAGGGGGCGGTGTTTGGACACATACACAGTCCAGATTTAAAGCTAAATATGCAACTTTTCATACTGAATAACAATTGAAATATAGCTGCTATCAGCAGAATGAAAATCACAGTACCCCGCAGCATATGTCATGTGACACCAGAATTGCTGCTTGCCAAACTAGCCAATGCCTCGATTAGTTCAAGAAAGCTCAGAAACGGCAGTATTTCTTAAGGAAACTTAAGAAGGCAAAATTCCCGTGTCAAGTTCTTGTTAACTTTTACAGAGGAGCAATACAAAGCATCCTGACTGGAAACATCACAAACTGGCATGGGATGTGCACGGCCAAGGACATGAGGGCTTTGCGGCGGGTTATTAAAACCGCTCAGAAGATCATAGGTACCAACCTACCGAGCATCAGTGAGATCTGTGAGGTGAGGTGCCTGCGCAGAGCCCAAAGGATACTAAAAGACAATACCCACCCCAGCCACATCCTGTTCACCCTGCTGCCATCTGGCAAGCGATACAGAAGTATCTGCTGTTGTACCACCAGACCACAGAGCACCTTATTTCCTCAGGCTGTGAGACCCCTCAACTCCACCTCATCCTCAGCATGCCACCATGTAAAATAGTTTTCATTTCTATGACTTATTATTTATTCACTGATCTACTGTATATACATTTTTCTGAGTAGCATAAAGGGAACTACAAAGCAAAATCTCAGTATACAACCCCGTGTTGTAAAATGATCAATAAATCTATCCTGTATCTTGTATAGCCAAGAGAGCCTTTATTGTAAGCTACTGGGTGCCTGACCAGTGTCAGTACAATAACCGAGTTTTGGTACTGATACCAAAACAATACTTTTTTCGATACTTTACTTTTACAAATATGACCATGTTTTTCTACAAATTATTTTTAGAGGACACAGTTCTCAAATGTTACATGTTAAACACAAGCAACTGGCAAAATTGTGATTTAAATAAGGGAATATCTGATCAAAGAATAATCAACAAAATTTACAAATCTGACCATAAATCTGTTGCCAACTTTCAGTATTTAATAATATTTGCTACTTACATGCTACAGACGCATTTAAGTCTGTATTAAATTAAGGTTTCATATCCGGCCCTAATTGTAAATCTTTATGAGTACTCCTTACTGGCCCAAAAAGTGGTACAAAAACAAAAACAGAGAGCATATTGGATAGAAACTACCTGGACTACATTGACTCAGATCATATCAGACATTTTTAGCATTTTAATGCTAATCATGGAGAAATAAATGGATGAACTTATGTCAATGGCCACTTTTGATTACAGGTAGTTGCAGGGATGTTGTAGAGTGAATCACGCTGTAGCTTGATTCACTGCACTGTACAAACTCCTACTCATGGGCTGGATTGTGAAACCCCATCCCTAGCAATTGCGATCACATTGGATAAGTGTGCAGTCCATGATTTACGTCCAGTGCCAATATTCAGAACTAACGCAGAAAGTAGTATGTCCTTTATGTGGTGAGGGTATAGACGTTGGGGTGGTAGGTGCGTACGTAATGCATCTGACTTTCTTGCCGGTGACTGGAGTTTGTGTCCTGTTGCGATCTAATAGTAAAAAAAAAATGTTTTTAAATAATCATGGTCTTTCCCTAATCTTTACCAAGCATTTTAGTTACCTAACCCTAATCATACCTTGGTCGCCACATGTACATACTGTAGAAAGAAATTATTTTAAAAACATTGGCACTGAACATTAAAAAATGTCACATTGTAGTTTCATGTAGTACAATTGAATTGCAGATAATAGAACTCCATGTGTGCTTGGTTCAGTATATCTGTAAACAGAACAGACCGTACATTTTCAGTCACTGCTGGTGTACCATATGGACCTGGCCGGCCATGAGCTGGGTAGTGGCTTGTTGCCACAGGAAAGCTACAGGAACAACAACAATAAGAAGACGTAAGAAAAGAGAACCACCTGGCAAAAACTGAGAGCTCTGTCAGCTGTCTATTTTATACCCCAAATTCACTTTTAACCAATCAGATCTTATGGGTGCTATTAACCAATAGTGCTGTCAGTTTTAAAATAGTTCCTTTCTCAGCAGGTATCCATCTCTATAATACAACACAAAAATCTTTAGTAATGTAGACTAGTATGTCACACCTGCCCTTTCTGACAGTTGTAAAAAAACAAAAAACAAAACAGAGCCAGCACAGTGGTGGTGTGGAGTTTCACATCATACTCGTATTTTCATGCATTAAATAGTGCCAGGAAATGTTGTGTTGCCTCAGTATACCTGGCTCTGAACCTCTTTTGAGAATTTCGAGTGTTGGGTGTTGCTCACTTTTCAGGCCACGAGAGTGTAGGGCACACTAACAAGATGTGCGGGTATCAAGTGGAAGTAAAGACATTTATGCTTCATTATCATCCCAAAACATTAAGCTGTAGGTTACATAAATCTGATAACACATAAAATCAAGAAGTATTACTGATAATTGTGTTGATGCTATGTGTATAAAATACTTAATATAGTATATAACTTTTACAGTAAATAAACATAAACATCTACTCAATGTATGTATGTTGAGTACAGTAGCAGTAATGAGAAATGACCTGGAGGAAATGAAAGTATATCAATCACTATGCTTAACAATTATTAGTATTAACAAGCACTGAAAGTAGTCTAATTATCAACCAAACTGCAGCAGCAAGTCTCTCCAAAGCCCACAGGCAGCAGGACTAGCATCCACAGCGTAACAAGCCCTGAGTCTACTGTCTGCTCCCAAGAGGTGTCTTCAGTATTCAGGGCAGCGGTTCAGCATGTACGGGAAGTCGAGAGCAGCGAGTGTGTATGAGGGCCGTATCAGCCTATCAGCAGCAGCAGAGTTGAGTCAGGTCCAGTTGAGTTGGTTTGTAGTACTGAATGGCCTCAGCAGGGAGTGCATACAGCTATGGTAAGCCCCGAGGGGAAAACATGTATTGGTCAGTCACCACCTGCACTGCTTAAAGCAAACTAAAGTTTGTCACACAGTACTCGAGTGAGTTTGTAACACTCTTTAAAGCTGTAATGCTTCGATTTTGATGACTAGCAGTTAGTTTGGTAACATATAAAAACCGAGTGGACGGGAGAAGCTAAGAGCCTTTGTCAGTGTCGGACCTTAGAGTGCAAGCATATGGTTATTTCCTGAAGGTAATATTGTGTAGACCTGGTAAGAATCATACTTGCAAAAGAATCAGCACAAAGTCCTGTCACACTGTGCGGCCTGGAGCAACTTCAAAGTTTTGCAGTGGCTGGTTTAAATAAACAGCAGGCTTCCACACAACCTCCCAAATCAACTCTGCATGTTCACTACCATCTTAGATCCAGCATCTTTCAATTACTGCTCACTGCTGGAGCGAGCCACTACACTCAGTTACTGATACCAGAAGTTATCTCATTGCACTTTTCCTATAGAGGTCGTCTAGACCTTACTTGTTATAGTATTATTTACAGAGACCCAACAAATCCCTGGTCACTTAGGGAGTGTATGTAAATTATTAAGTTGTGTTCAGACAGAACGTGGAGCAAATTTTAGATGCAGTGAGATTGCATTCAAAATAATTTGAAAGAGCTAAGTGGACACAATGCGCTTATCCTGGGTCTTTGAGAATCTACGTCATAAACATACAAAGACGGACGGAAGAAGAAGAGAGACTGGAGGAAAATAACAGAGAGTTCTACTATTAGACCGATTCTGAGCCGGCAATAGTCACAGCACAAGTTTTGCATGTCAAAGATCCCCGAGTTGAGCTCTGGCGGGTTTACTTTGCTTCTGGAACGTGATCCGCTGATAGCTCAGCCTGTGCGAAAAAGATCAGCTGCATATTGTAGCAAGGCAAACAAAAGAATACCTTTAACAGTTTTTTGATAACCGGTGGTGATGTCATGTAAACAAGAACACCATGCCTTAAGAAGTGCAACAGCTTCAATTTAAGGCCTTTGAAGGTACATGAGCACATCAGGACATTAGGCTACTGGGCTGACTACTCCAAAAAGTGATGCATAACATATTTAGAAGTATTAAATGTTATTATTTGACTTTATCCTCACTGGAAGCTGGAGCTCGTTGTTCAATGAAAACCACATATCTCCACTTCTGATGATTGTTACACTTACAGATAAGTTAATGAGTTGATTACAGGTTTCTTTATAGGTTTAGGGAATTCTCCTGTTAGGCTCATGAAACCCTTTCAAAACTCACTGATGTGGATTATGTCAAAATTACAATTGTTTTGTCACTGTTGTGCTGCACTCCCAAAATTGTCTAATTATCTGTAAGCTCACAAACTGAGATAGCTCAGTAATTGCCTAAGCTACAGTCAGCAAACCAAATGTGGCTCATGTCCGCTGTTCTCATCCTCTGGAAGACTCCAAAAATCATGACTCTACTTTGATCTATAGCTTTAACCCATTCTGACATTGTTGTATTATCATCCCAGTGGCTGACCCAAGCATTGATTAGGGCTTCAACTGTTAATGAAGTCAGAATCAATATTTGTTCAACTACATGTTACTGGAAAAGGTATAAAATTGCTGATGCATTCCTAAGTAATTCCTTTTCTCCACTGAGGGATTCTCAACTTACACTTGCTGTGATTGTCTGCTGATGCTTGGTCCAACATTAACACAGGGTTAATGCATGTCAGTCACAACAGCACTCTGTTAAGCTGCACACAGATTCCTAACACTGTCTGAGACCTTTGGTCAACATAACTGAATGTTGTCCACGGGCTGTGTAAAAGAAATGTCCTAAATGAGCTGTTAGTAAACTATATTTTGAATTTAACATGCTACTTACTACATTCCTCTTGTATAGGCATTGGAAATCTTCTACTAATCTACTCTATTGGCAGGGACACAGAGGACGTGGAAGTGATGCGCAGCGAAGCGCCCGAAACTCTGCCTGCTTCCTTTCGGCGCCCATGTTAACCAAGTGGGCTGTTCAGACGAAGGGCGTCGTGGCCAGCTCGCCCTCAGCAGTTTCGCGTCTGGTCAATTTTTTCTGTGTGCCGAAAGCAAATCTGGCAAGAAAACACACTGATAACCTATTATTAACGATATAAATTGATATTATATATGAGATAAATGATCTGATTCTGATAAATAATATCTCATGCTTTGCCAACCCTTTCGATTTGTCTGCCCCTCTCCCCGCTGTTCTCCTGGAGTGAATCCTTCCCCCAAACGCAAAAAGTGTGTGTGTGTGTGTGTGTGTGTGTGTCCGTCCCCGCAGATCATCACACAAGGCGATCCTTTTAACCTAATTGTTGCAGACAAGCGACACCCCGCAGAAACACATAAAAAGCTTTAAGTTATAATTACATGAGGTTATTATAAAGATCAGCGCTTTACTGTGATTAGAAAAGAGTAGACGAGCAGAATCGCTTGTTGACCGGCGCGGAGAAATGCGCTTCTGGTGTGAACAGCCAGGCTACTGCTCGCAGCAGAAATGAGTGATATGATAGCAGAGTGTACGAGGCCCTAATAAGAACCATGCTTGATATCCAAAGAGTTTGGATGATGGTGTAATTTTTTTTGTGTTTGGTTTTCCAACCAGAAATACAAGAGCAAAAGTGTAATTAGTGGATTAAACAGTGTGTTTGTCTGCTCTAACATAAACAGCTAATGTTAGCATGCCTGGCAGACTAGCTTACTACCTACTGTAGTAACCTAGCGTTAAATCCAAGGGCAAGTAGCATATCATTAACTACATTATTTTGTGGGGTTATAGGTTACATGGAAACAATTGGAAAATCCGCTGTGTGAGAGCTGGTCCCAGATGCAACAATGTCTCTGTCCTGCTGTTTATTGGATTTAAGAAGTTTACACTCCAGCAATCCCACCAAAGCTTCGAGATAGTGCTACGTTTGCCAACTGGTTAGTCCTCATCCCCAAGGCCTTAAGAGGTGTTCAGTACATGTACAAACTCTCAATGGATTTTCAGTGAAGTGAAAGCCACAGAAACAATCATAATGTTATAACTCTGCTCAAAATAATAGGCTGCTAAGCTATTAACTATATGTGCAGTGCTTTTATAGGCTAGTTTTGTACTGAACTGAATTTAACAGCTTGGACTAGCAACAGACTGAAGGTTGCAGCAGCATGAACAGTCATGCATTCACCGACTGCATCCGAAGTGCCTTCGAATGGTTATGCGTTCACCTACTGTCACAACTGAGGTGCATGGAAGGTAAGAAAAGTAATAATTGCGAGAACAGAACTAATAGAAATAATTACTTCAAGGTAGAGGGACAAAACAGCACTTGATTGAAGCAGTCTCTAGATGGTCAAGGCCAGGGGCACCTTGATTCAATGTTCAGTCATTTATTTGTCTTCTAAATGAAGGCCAGCCACAGCATGGTCAGGGCCATCACCAGCAGGCCTGACAGAAAGAAAGACATCCGGGAGTGCTTGAGCCTGGCTGTGTTTAGCTCACATGGGTTAACCAAGCTCCTCCCCTCATCCGGCACATTGATAGTCACTTTTAAAGTGTGACCATGAGCGTGTTCTTCCTCCTCTTCCTCCTCCTCCTCATCATGAACCCAATCAACCTCACTGTCCTCCTCATCTTCTTCTAGCAGGCAGTCATGTCTGTACAGTGGTGGTCGCCCTGGTGCTGGGGACAAACTACATGCTCTTACCTTGTGTCCAAACAGAGACTGCCTCCCTCGCTGTGCTCAGCAGCGGCAGATCAAGAGAGACAGATAACAATGAACAGACAAGTGGGATATGGTCAACTGACAGGAGAAGGAGGAAGGGGGATAGAGGGATGAGGATATGGAGGAAGGGGATGTTGGAGGGAAGGTACAGGAAAGGGAGGCTCTTTCCTGGGTATTTAGCATGGAGGGGACATGGGTTTGCAAGAAGTACCCTGCAGCTTTTAATTTAAGTTGTTTGTGGTGTTGTCTGACAGAACAGACATTAACATGTACAGACAATTCGCTTAACACAGTTACTCCATCTGTTAGCTTTGGGGAGCCTTATGTAAACATCATAACTGAGCTAGAATTACCCAAGTAGTTTTATACTCCAATAGTGTTGATTGTTGACTGTACCTGAAGTGTTTCATTTATTTTCGTATATACACGATTACTGCAATAGAAAATTGATTTTCAGGAATTACTTATTGCATTGAAAAGCACCTTGGAGATTGTTCAGAAGGACATGACTTGAAAATTCTGGTTTATATCAACTTGGGTCTTATTTTCGTAGCTTTCTGTCATTTCTATCATGAAACATTGTACTCCCTGAAGCAATTGCCAAGATGTGGGAACACAGTGACATCACACAACAAAGTCTGACAGGGCAAGAAACATGAGCAGTATGATGATCAGTTGTTAACCAGCCAGATTATCTTTGTAGGTAAAACGGAAAGGGTTAGGTTTAGGCTAATAATTCTTTTTTGCACATTAAAACCCTGAGTGTGCACAATTACGGCAAGTATGGTAGATCAAAGTTGAAAGAACCAAAAAGTCAGTCTCTAAACTATGATGGATGTTTATAATTTGGATAATAATTTTACAGATGATGTTTGTTTTCTCTTCAGGTTTGGCTAACCTTGTGGTTTGTCACCTGTCTGATCATCTGACTGCTTGTATTTCTTGACTTGTTAGACTTCTTTTTAGTGATGTTACCCTGTTCCCAGGTCTCACCAAGTAACTTGTTGAATACAAAGTCATTATTACTGGTAAGAATGATAAGATCCAAATTGTAATAAGTTAAGATACGTTAAGATAAGATAGAACTTTATTTTTCCCGAGGGAAATTTTTGTGCAGCAGTCGCAGTACAGAGTAGTGCAAATATAAGGAGTGCACTAGAATTATCCTTTAGGTTTCTACAGCAATTGTCCCTAAACTATTATATTTCTACGACTGACAGAACTTGTGAGGGCTATACTTCAAGCTGCTTTATGCAGCTGGGCACTGGATTTCAGCCCCAGATAACCCTCTTAGTTAGGAAACAATTATATAATTTTTCACATGAGGCATGAAACAACAGTTTTCAAACCTGTGATCAAACCTCATCTGTCATGCATGTTCTTTGCATTGTATTTTTGCACAATCTCTGCTCCTGTTGGATGGTATCGCTAAAGAAGAAAATCATCTTTCCTTGACTCTTTGGTACATTGATTACCATGACATATACATGCAAGAAATATTGCCTGGTTAGCTGTGGCATTTTAGCAGAGATATGCTGTTACTGTATGAGTCAGTTAGGTAGCCAGCTCTTAGTTAGAGCTGGTTGCTATATATGAATTGTGGTTTAATAGCTGACAGGTAAGATAGTTAGCTGTGTTATTAATGTAATGACAACATCCAGTTTTTCAGAAGGATGCATTTTCTACAACCAAGCTGGAAAATTTCAATACATGCAAAAGCTGCAAGGCATTGCAATATACAGGCAATGCAGATTAAAGCAAAGCTGCAGTGGGTACAGTTGGTTCCATCTGACACCAACAAACTGTTGTGTGGAGACAGATAATTGGTGTGATCACAGCTCTACTGAGGGATAAAAATATCATACACCTTTCACTCCGTGGGTCCACCCAACTCAATGTACATTGAAGCAACTGACCATTCGCTAAACCCTCATAGGTAAGCAACTGTAACTAGACATGACAGCTCTTGATTGGATTTGTCCAGGTGACGAAGTGGTGAGCATGGGACACTAGTAAGAGCAATACTCAGTACCTAAAGGGTTTGATGGGTGTCTTTATTGACTTTCCAAAGCCAAGAATTAAAGAGCAGTTATCTGCTCTTTGACAAGCCGCTAACATTAGCATGCTTGGATTACTAGCTTACTACCTATAGTGGTAATGTAGCATTACTTCCAAAGCCATGAGTTAGCCATGCGTTAACCAAACTACATTATTATGCAGGGTTACAAGTGATGTTAGAAAAAGCCCACGTGCAGGACTGACACATCCATGCATGGGAGTCTGTTCCAGATGCTACTATATCAGAATTTAAAGTAACATTAGTGGCTCTGTCCAGCTCTTTATGGATTTGGGGAAGTTTATCCAAGATGGCAGGGTAGGGCTAACTAGCTCTACCCTGAAATAACAGGGTGTTGATTCTTTATTTCCATGGTGAGGATGGTGAGGATGCTGACTTTTTGCCTGGGAAATGTAGAGTTAGCATGATATTGGGTATGTAGCCATTAACTTCATATTTAAGACCCTTTTGCTGGGTCGTTTGAATCATTTTCATTTATAAATCAGTCAAAAACATTGAAAGGTCTCCCACAGATGGAGTTTAACAAACTCTTAGTTTACTCTAGTTAAAGTTAATTAGGTAGCCAGCTAAAGCTGATAAAATCTGGGAGCCATAGTTGTCTTTTCAGCTGGCAAAATCTATGGTCACTGACTAAAAATTAGAAGCCTACTTTGGTCTACCTCTGTGTGAAATCAAGGATCCATTTTTTTAAGAATTACCAAAAATTTTGAATGTGGCAAATCTGCCACTGTTATCAGTGTAAACTGCACATGTGCTAGGATGGAAAGCTTGACAGGTGTAGCAACAGTAACTAAGGGGAGAAGGGCTTAGAGAAGGATGAATTACTACTGGTATTTATAACAATTTGACCATCATTTTTTTGGGCTGTAAGTAAGTAACAATAGTGGCAACATGGCCCAAATCACAGGATATAAAATGTTCATTTGTAAGTTTGTAAAAAGATGGCAGGTAGGGACAGTGAGGTGGTCTAATAAGGCTGCACCTTTGACAGAGCAGCAGTGGCAGAAGGGGAAGAGGAGTGTGCTGAGGATCAATAAATATCTGCTCCATGGTGGGAATAGGAACGGCATTTTCCTGCAGCTAAAATGCTAGCTAGTGCAAACTATTTTGGCAGTGCAAAATCCTCTAAATGTCAACAGAAAGGAAGAAACACCAGAAAAACTGCCTGGTATGGGCTGGTAAAGCCATAATATGTCATCTGCACTGCTTTATACAAATCTCAGATGACAGGACCTCCGGAGGAGCTTGCCATGAAACACTTTTTAGGTTATCTTGCACTGCACACAATGAAGATGATGGGGATGTAGTATTGCACACAAAGCAAGATATGTGTTTAGCCTGCAAGAATCAGCTCAGGGAGAATCTGGGAATCTTAACTGGCGGATGGAGATGCATTGGAGACTATTTCTATTTTTTCATCTTACGTGTCATCATAATTCCTAGCATTCAGCAATAATATGAAATTACCAAAAATGTGCAGCAAAAAAAGTGCCGTTAAGGCTGGATTCTCGAGTATTTAAAAAGGTAGATGGGATTATTGTGCAGGACCTCATGTCTGGGATAGAAACTGTGTCCTCAATTTGTGGGTAGAGAAGAGGCGAGAGCCAGAAGGAAACACCGGCAGGTCGGAGGACTGAGATCCCCTCTGACCTTCAGTGTCATTGTCTGAACGCGCAGGAATGGATGGTGGAGGTTGTGGGGAAGAGGATGGAGTTGGTGGGGATTTGACTGGGCAAACAAGCCCAGAATTCAAAGTGGAATGGAAAGGAGATGAGGACTGAAGTGGCAGAGATATAAGACAGAGGAAAACACATAAAGACATCCAGGGAGGGATAGATAAAGGGAGGAGGATCGGAGGGTGAGACAGATGAAGAGGAGGGGATGAGGGGGGTCAGTCCTCTGATTACTAATCATTGGTCTTTAGCTTGTTTTCCTGTGTTCTTTTGCTCTTCAGTCTTTCACTGATCATATCAGGCACAAGAGCCATACAAATACATTATCAGGATTAACCCAGCCATGCGATTGATTGGCAGATCAAGCAGGATGACAATGTTTGCAGCAGCCATTCATAGAGCATAAGGCAGTGGTAAGGGGGAGAGGTTAGGGTTAAAGGGCATGAGATCCAGGACAGGTCACCTACAAAGGTGCCAGTATGCTTCAAACGAAATGATTGTCAGATTGTTGAACAGCACTAAAAAACCCCTTCCCCCTACACATTTTCAATGTGGTTTTGGGGGAGCTGCATCCAACAATTTTTGGAACTTTTCCATAACCAGCAATCACGCCCACTTCAAAAAACGATTGGACAGGTGTGTGGAGGTGAGAAAGTATACAGGATTTAAATCTCTCGCAAGTTCTCTTTCTTCATTTTTCACACAACTACTTACATCACTTTTCACCACGAATGCCTTTAAGAAGAGACTGTCCCAAAGTGTGTGCCCTTGTCCCCATTTGTACGATTCATCAAGTCTTGTCCCTAGCTATGGCGGAAAGCTTTACACTTTCCAGTGTGCAAGTGTTGCCATTCAGAACAAGTATAAACACCTTTACCTTTAGAGGTGTTCGAGCAACACTTTATATGAGCTAGATGGTTTGAAGCATACTGAACCCTTTACGTTGCAGCTGAGCACAATCTGGTGAAGTTGGACAGCTGCTTGTTAACAGTAGGCCATGGCCATAGCGTCCAGGTGCCATTCTTTATATTGCTCACAAAGAAAATGCTGGACATTGTTGACCTACTGCAGCCTGTGCCAGAAAGCACCAGATTAGAGTGCCTTTACCTCAGACACACCACCAACACCACCACATACACACACATGCCATCTTCACATCAGCAAATATAAAAATATTCCTTAAGTGTCTGGTCCCTGATCAGTGATCAGTTACAGTCATGCCAAAGCAGTGGAATGATATGGAGAAAACCAACAGCACCACCAAGTGGAAGATCGGTGTACAGTTTGAGTTTTTCAGTTCTGTGTTTAAAGGCCCTGCACACACACACACACACACACACACACACACACACACACACACAGGTTTTTTCAGTTACCCTGGCTGATTAGACATCTAGTCAGATGTTATCACCTGTGTGGGTGGAGCATCGGCGTGCAGATAGGCTATTTTCAGAGCAGACCTTTTGACTTGTCATGGTAGGAAAAGCACAGGTGGTATTAATAACATTAACGATGGCTCTGTTCTATTCATGTGTCCCAATAAGCCATGGCACTGTGACAGTGAGCCTGCATGCACAATACCAGGACCCTGAAACTGAAGCAGCTAAATGGAATTCAGCCATCATTCATTTGATTATTTACACCTGTGCTTTTTCCTGTGACATGTCAAAATGTCTAATATGAAAAAGGCTCATTGTAAAGCCTTCTGAAGCAAATTTGTGACTTGTAATGGGCCACATAAAAATAAAATTGACTTGATCACAAACTACTTACTGACTTACAGTTAACCTGAGGCAGGGCAGTTTTCCAGCAATACTGGGTTGGGGGAACAAGTGTGGCAGGTCTCAATAGGGGCCCACACCTCATTTTTGCCTCAGCCCCCCTAGTGGTTAATCCAGCCTTTTAAAGCCTATTCAAATTTCATCCTGTTTGAATGCTGTAAGCTTATAATCATACAGTGCACATTACACCTGCTACTGTTATATTTCATCTTTAATTCATACTGCAGATTTCCACTTCATATTGCTGCCACAGCTCAAGTTCCCCCTGACATTATCTCAGATCCATCTTAGTTTGTGCCTTCTTGTCCTGTATTATGAAGGTTCACACTTCCTATTTCTGCTGACATCTAGCTCTTGTTCCTATTGAGTCTGAATGCACTCATTGTAAGTAGCTTTGGGCAAAAGCATCTGCCGAATGATTGTAATGTAAAGAGTCACAGAGCATCCATTTTCTCTTTAAGATAAATCATTGACAAAGTATGAAAAACCCAGAAGGTCATTTAACAACACTGCTTTGAAGGCACTGTATTTGAATTTGTATTTCTAGGATGTACATGTTATGGTCTATGAAAATATAAAATAATGGAAAATACTTTAATATGGACAAATGTAAGTGATTAAGTTTGGTTATGTTTGGTTATGGTTCACGTTGTACAAATTGAGTAAGTCAGGGATCAATCTTTGGGCATTTATCTGTCAGAAAAGCAGATGCTAGCGGTTATTTGGTAAAAGAAAAACAGGGAAGAAAATCTGCGAGCACAGATTACTAAACCGAGTGAACAGAGGGGAAGTACATTTTGAAGTAAGGCTTCCGGAATATGCATTGGGCATTCAGAATAAAAGTGGCGAATTAGTATGTAATGCAGTATTTAACTGGCATACCAACTAACTGAAAGCACATACTAATAACTGCTGTCAGTTTTTTTTGTTTTGTTTTACCATATGACCTTCGGAGGGATCTGTACAAACATGATGATAATACATGAGAGACAACTGGCCCTAGCTCCTACTGTGGGCTTGATGTCTAATTTAATCACTGTCCCAGTGTTTTTATAAAACTGGTTCTGAATAGCCTGCCAGTTAGCTAGCTAGCACACAAAGTTTAAACCAAGAGTTTGTTCAGGTTTACTGAGCTGCCTTTACTCAGGCTAAACGTCGGAGGGTTATGCAGCAAAGAGTTTGGCTTTTAGGAACAGTCTGACATTTTAGAAAAATCCTCGTTTGACATGTTACCTAGAGTCAGATGAGAAAATTGACATCAGTCTCATCTCTGTGTCCAGCACCGAGATAGGACATGGATGTGTTTAGCCTAGCTTAGCACAAGACTGCTGCTTGCAGAGCTACATAACATAAAAAAACACACCTTTCAACAACTTGGAAGCTTTATACCGACAGAGTCTGTATGATCTGACACTGTGGATGAAATTCTGTCTATTCAAGAATAGTCAGCAGTACTGCTGCAGTGGTTGCTGGACTCACCGCTGGTTGCATCTGGCCATTGATGCTCGCTGTGCGGAAAGGCGAGTTGGTGGAAAGACGCTTGTCCCACTCACTGGGCCGAGGCTCCGGTACCGACTCCATGAAACTCCTCTTCAGCTCACTGATGCTAGTGTGGTGACGCATGATCTCAGTCTGGGTCTTATCCATGTCCTTCAACAAGAACGTAAAAGTCAGAATAGGTAGAGGAAATGTAATTGAGTCAGATGTGAAAGAAAGGAGGAGGAGAAGAGAAAAGCACATAGGACCATATGGAAAATATATATTTATATGAGGAAAGAAAGGGGACATAAAAATAATGAATCACCCAGATTGGGAAAAGAAGTTGTAAGAACAATCTGCCACTCTTAGTCAATATGTTGATGGCTTTGTGTTATTTCAAAAGCATGTACTTGGATTGAGCCTGCCTATTTCCAATGACATGCTGTGGTCATGGAAGAAGAGATTTTTCAGACGAACCAGACACCAGACTGCATTGGGAGGAATCTGTCTCCTGTGAGCACGGATCCAAATTTCAGCCCGGCAGCAGTCACTGAGATTTGGAGTTTACAGCCCTCATGTGGGTCAACATAACAGAAATGAAGCAGCAGAGGCGCAGAGGATGACTCCTGATTAGTGGTTGCTAATAAGGCTCTGCTTCACTGGCTCACACACTGGCTTTCATCAGTGCCAGCAAGAGGAGATGTTTAACATCACTGAACACAGGAGGTGTCGTGTTTCTCTGAAAAACCTGCATATGGTGAGCAGGTCTGACAGAACCAAAGCAAGGAAGGTGAATGGTGTACACATCCAACATCCGTTCAGTTCAGGTGCAGGACAAAGGCAGCATACAAAGGAAAAGGAGAGGTAGTCCGTACACTGAATTATGCAAGCTCCCTACAGTAAATTAAAAAAGGAGTGAAAGAAGTTAGGGCTTTAGGCACATTTTGTATAATCACCTTGTACAAATATGTTTCTGCTGTTTCCAGGATCAAGAATGAACTTCAGCATCTACATACATACTGTTTAGGCTACAGCCTTTTTTTAGGACAATTCTGTTTTATGTAAATAGTAATTGTTTTTGGATGATGGGTATTATTTTGTATCATGTGATGTTCTTATTGTAGGCAGAACTGTCATTTTGCCTATAGATACAGCCTGCTTATTCACATGGATGTTGACCTGACGAAGACCTTGAAGGTACTGTAAAACCCTGCATCATTAGCTTTTAGGATATTTGCAGTATTCAGTGTGCAGGCTTCCTCTTTTTTCATCATGGAATCATAACCATAAATGTATTATCATGCTTTCCTTCACAATCAAACAGCTTAAAAACGATTAAATGCTCTGCTTGCAGCCTCTGGATGCAGGGCTAGGGCAGAGCTGGAAGCTAAGCTAGGCTAAACACTTCCTGGAGCTCATGGAGATACAGAATCTCTGTACTGGACTCACAGAGATGAAAGCGATCTGCTCTTCAGGGTTTGATGGTTAACAAGCTATTTCCCAAAATGTCTGACTGTTGTTTCAATCATGTACAGTCGTGTGAAATAGCAGTGTGACAGTGGCCACCAGTAGTGTAGTAGTGGAAAGACTACTACATATTCAACTGACTATTTTATAGGTGGTAGGCAGGCTGAATCGCAGAAACAAACACATACAGTACAGACACATGAAGAGGGGGGTGACATGTCACATAGGTAGCAGGCTGAGGTTGTACCCAGAACCCAGGTGGCTGTAAAAAAAACAAAACTATGAGCTTAAAGAGGCCAATAAACTCCACTGAGCTGCATTCTCTGAGGGTTTGTAACTATGAGTGACCCCTTTTACACTACATGTACTCTTTTGAGTCAATGGCAATATAAAATATCTTAATTAATGCAGCTCTAAAAGGGAAATTCACAAATATGAGTAGTAATGTAACATGTCATTCATCTCTTCTGAAATGATATAAACTCAGCAGAGGATGTCATACGGCACAATGATCACAGGCAGACGATAAAAACAGCATAAGCATCGCCAGGGAGAAGGCCCATGTAGTAAATTCATCAAATGAAAAGAGACTGGAGGTCCTCAGTAAGCATGAGGACCAATGAGAATCAAAAGCAGTGCCCAGAGCATGTTAGTGACATCACTGAGACATACATGACTGGGAACGAATAAAATAGTTTGGTTTTTTTAATCTTCTCTGTAAATAGACCCTTTTCAGGGCAGAGATTTTGACTTTTCAAAGCAGGAGAAGCACATGTGGAACATTAATGATGGCTGCATTCCATTTAGATGGGCCAGTTCCAGGGCTCAGGGCTTTACAGGCTGTTTAATATTTCATACAGACAGATAGGGTGTATTTGTTTTTCTTGCCAAGCTGCAGTACCAGTTTAAACTTTAACGTTAAAAAAGAGACCTTTCCCAATCATACATTTCATAAAATGAAAATGTGAAATGACAAAGACAATGTAAAAGTGAAGTGAAGCTACTTGCATGAGAATCAGAGAGGAAAATAGTGCATGCCAAGCCTTTAGGGTTAAGCTGAAAACAAGGCAAGAAATGAAGAGAAACAGAGGTGTCAAGGCAAAAAGGAAATCCACACGGCGTCCATGCAGGCAGAAAAACGTGACAGCAAGCAGGCAGAACAGATATCTGATGACTGAAGATACAAACCTCCAACATTAAATTGCTATGTCTGATATAAATAGTTTCACCCTCAAGTTTCTTAGTTCTTTTCTGTGGAAAATGAGGAAAAGGGGAAGAGCTGGTTGGAAATAATGCAGAATTCATTCAAACATTTTAATATTTGATTTGCAATGGAGTCCAATGAGCAGCACTGACCATGACGATGACATGAGTCACAAAAAATAAAAGAGCTATGGGGCTGCAGGAACACAGAGCGTGGTTTGCAATTCACAGTGTGCCCAACTTGGTGGGGGACAGGTGAGGGATTCAGCTACACACACACCAGGTGTGTGTATGAGAAGCCAGGCAGATACACACTCACACTCACTGTGAGTAGAAGTCACATGCATGCAAAGGCTGCTGCTTCAGTGCACAGGAGGAGGAGGAGGAGGAGCATCAATGTGTGTCTGCTTGTCACTTCAGGAATTTGCATATTTTAAATAAATCACATTCAGCTGTCACAATTTTCACATTTCAGCTGTCTTGAGGGATGATGATGGAATTTCAAATGTGAGGGACTAGCTGATTGATACAAATGAGCTTATTTGTGTGCATTCTGACGTCTGGGGGTAACGTACTTCAAGACTGCTAGACTTAGGCTAAGTTCATTTACTTTGTATATAGGCATTGCTCTGCTTGACTGCTCTGTCGGTTAACAAATCATTTAGTCTAATTGTGTCTAATTGTGTGTTGTTTGTAGACTTGAATCTGATTACAGGCTGTTCTTGTGGTGTCAACTGCCCATAATCTAGTTTAGACTCCTGCGCTGGCTTTTTCTGTTTTATTGAATTTTAACCATAGCTATTAGTAAATTGTGCTGTGTCAGGTAGCTACCAGGTAGTCATTTCTTATACTCTTGGTATATACATTACATTCTGTTTTGGTCTAGGGTTTATGCAAACTACCTGCACCTAAGGTTGTGGTGAACAAATCTGAAACCCGTGTAAAGAGACCTTATTCTTAAAACAGTTTAGGATTTTTAGAAATCACACCTCTTCCCTGATCTGGCCATCACCATTAGGGTAATAGTATTACTGATTAACAGGGGGTGTGGTTACACTCCTGAAGCCAATTGAGAAATCAGCACTTGTGTTTAAAAAGTCACTCCTGGTTAGACATGGCAGCCTCATCATATGAAGCCTGAGTCTTTTGCAGGACTCCTTCATGGGAGGACAAGTCAGATGACAGGTTAAAATGATCAGGGCTAAGTATCTTTTCGCTTTGTCTATTTACCTGTTTTTATCTTATTTGACATGTGTATACGTTTCATTCCTGTAAACCACTCTTCTCGTAGATACTATAGACCACGCATCTGCTCATGACATCACTGTAACCTCTCTAATCTTATCCACCCCACCTGCTCCACACACACCCAACACCTTGTCACAGGGGGCCTGTGGAACTACCAGTCCCAAAAAAACTCTTTCCTATCTTCTTTACCCTCCTAGAGTGGACTCTTAAACCCCTTAAAGAAAAACACACTCAATCCTTCTGATGTAAAGAATGGCAGAGCAGTCTCTCTTCTTCCATTTCATTCTAAAACACTGCAGTCTTCACTCAACTTTCTGCATATCTCCACGAGAACAACCTTCTTGACCTCAACCTGGTTTCAAGGCCGGCCACTCAACTGAGACTGCCCTCCTTGCCGTCAGCTTCACACTGCTAGATCAGCCTCCCTCTTCTCCACCGTCATCCAGCTGGACCTTTCAGCAGCGTTTGATCAGATCCTCCTCTCCACCCTCTGAGAACTGGGAGTCTCAGGCTCTGCACTCTGTTCACATCCTACCTCAAGGACCACACTTACAGGGTAACTCAGGGTTCTGTTCTGTGTCCCATCCTCACATGGCTTTTCCTACCACCAAGTAGTGGAAAGACTATTGCATATTCAAATGACTATTTTATAGGTGGTAGGCAGGCTGAATCAGAGAAACAAACACATACAGTACAGACACATGAAGAGGGGGGGTGACATGTCACATAGGTAGCAGGCTGAGGTTGTACCCAGAACCCAGGTGGCTGTAAAAAAACAAAAGTATGACCTATGAACTTGAGCTTCCTTTAGCTATGCAGATGACACTCAACTAATCAGCCAGACTCTGCGTGTCTGGCTGACATCTCTCAACCTGCTCAACCTCGACAAGACTGAGATGCTCTTCCTACCAGGGAAGGCCTCTACCGTCCATGACCTCTGCCATAGACTTCCTACTCCCTCACTACTGTTTGCTGTCCTGGCTCCACAATGGTGGAACGACCTCCCCATTGTCATCAGGACAGCAAAAACTCTACACATATTCCGTCACAGACTGAAAACTCATCTGTTAAACCTGTATTAACAGATTTTAGTTTGGCCACTTGGAGGCAGCAGATTCAAGTTGTGAACACAACACTGACAAATCATCAACTTTTAAATTCATATGGCGAACTTAGCAAACAGTCTCAGTCGCATCCAGCACTTACAGAGCAACATTAGTATTCATTTGGTGTCCTGTTTCTGGAATATTTTGAGAAAAATACAAAATTATGTAAAATCTTGTCCTATTTCAAGAGTAAAATTTGTTATGTTATGCTTTGATTGGGTAGATTAGATTACATGTGCATGTTTTAGTATGTCCTGTCCACATATACAGGACATTTGCTATTTTAACTTGCAAAGACGTGAGTTTGAGCTGAAGTGTCTAATGTCCGCAATGTCTCCACTCTATAACAACTCCATGTCCCCCTTCGCTTGGATTTATGACTATACTTCAGGAGACTGTCAGATTGAGCTTGATTATAAAGATGGCAGCAGAGCATTAATGTTCATGCAATGTACAGAATACTACTATGACAAGTAATTCTGACTGCCTTTCATATCATTTCCAGTGAGTCATAAAGTCAACTGAGTTGTAATCCTTTTCTGCTGCCATAAACATGGGTTTCACTGTGTCTGTGAGCTCATGGAGGAAACCAAGTCCAGTACGCACCAGCCACTGCTCTAAAACGCATGCGGTTATGGACTCATACATGATGACAATGGTTTTATTTCATTTCAATATCATAAAATCTATGGTAATATTCAATTCAATTTCAATAATAAAGTGCATATTGGGGAAATCCATAACATCAGGTCATCATCACATCCCTATGTGTCCCCATCCCCCAGATGAGTCTGTGGTAGCCAGTGCTATTCTGTGTGCTGTTGCATGCTGGGGCAGCAGGTTGAGGGTAGCGGACGCTAACAGGCTCAACAAACTGATCCGTAAGGCCGGTGACATTGTGGGGGTGGAGCTGGACTCTCTGGCGGTGGTGTCAGAGAGGAGGATGCTGGCTGGTCTGTGTAATACTCCTGTGCAATATTTTAGTTTAAAATTCCCTATTTATTGATATTGATATTACTCATACCTCTATTACTGCTGTGCAATATCCTCCGTCTCATTATAACCTTAATAAGCTACACTTAACTTGACAGTTCATGCACTATTACCTTATACCGTATTATTATCAACAACCGGTAAACCCACTTGGTACTTCACACTTATGTTATTTTATACTTATACCCACTTGGTACTTAATTTATTTTCTGACCTGTATTATAGTGTATTATATTTTTTTTGCTTAGTACTATCCCTGTGTGCACTGACGTAAAGGCGAGCTGCTGTAACAAAAGAGTTTCCCCTCGGGGATCAATAAAGTATTTATGATTCTGATTCTGATGTGAGACATAAGCTTACAAGACTGTTCTCACTTGTTTACTTTGATGGAGATATAATTATGACTTTAATCTTAAAATATTACAACTTTTTCTTGTATTATTACAACTTAAATCTCATAACATTACGACTCTTTTCTCAAAATATTTTGATCACAGTTGCCCCAATACTCTGCCAGAGAGCACCGACAAGTTTTATTTTTCAACTGTAAAATGTCCCACTCCGTACATATTTTGGTCAAAATAACAAAATTTAGCCACATAACCAAATGTAAGGGTTCCTTATCAAAAATATTTATTCATGTCATGGGTTTATGTTAAAAAAAGAATATCCGTCAACATATTGTTACCACATTTGTAAACTCACATATTCCTATCGAGTATGTTTACTTTGTGTCCTGTTGTGTCTGCACCCACCATGACTTACAAGCGCCTTCATTTGGCTTGGATGCAAATAAATAAACACATCTATATGCAATATAGACAATAAATGCTACTGACTTGCAGACGCATATTTAACAGCGTATAAGAAAAATACTGTTAGCCCATCACTATACTGCACCATGAGAAGACTAGTCGTTGGCTTGTCATCTGTACTTCCTTACTGAAGATTTTTATTGTTATTATTAGTTATTTTATTATTATTCTTTTTTCCAATTCTGATTATGTTTCTACAAAGCTACAAATTGATTCACACTTTAAACAAAGCGACTGCAAAATCAAACATTTTTCACAATAATTACAGAAACATTTGCAAAATCCTGGAAAGAGTGATTCAATCAATCAGTGGGGCTTTTCCTAAACTGAAATGAACACGTGAGTATCTGTAACAACCAAAGGTGTCCTGTCCCTTACAAACGTTATTGTGTAAACTAATATACCTGTATGTTTGCTTCTGGAGAAGGAGAAACCAAGTTTTATACGAGAAGAACACTGTTTTGTCAAACAGCTGCAGGGAATGACAGTGACCAAATAATAACTTGCAAATTGGATTGATTTCTCCTTGGTCCAACAGCAAGTTCTTGTACAGCTGATAGGACATTTACAAGCCTTCACAGAAAGACAAACAGCCACAAATCATAAAACAATCAAGAGATTAAAGCACTCTGTGTCTCTGCAATGGAAACCACACTGTTAGGCAACAGAAAAGCAAATTAAATGTTTCTTCATGTGTAACTGATGCAGGGATGAGGATGGTGAGTCAGCAGGAACAAGGAGCATGCTAACCTTCCTCACTCGCACCATCTCCATCTTTGTTTTGTCCTGAGGAGAGTGCTGCTCCCCCATGAGAGGAAATACATAGTTACTGTATGTTAAGGTCCTGTTTCAGTATAACTCAGCAACAAACATTTGTACTTTGTTTTACATTTGTAATACAGTCAAAAAACACAAGCATGAAAGACTTTCAAGTGATGTAACACTTCCTCTGACAGTGACACTATGAAAAACTGACTGAATATACAACTTCAACATCTCAGCTATACTGAAAAAAGAGCTATTTTTCTCAACAACTGATAATCTTCATCAAAAGATTGTATACCGTGAATTCTCAAATAAAAGCCAGTATTAAAATGATGGTCAAGTAGCCAGTATGACAAATAAAGGCGGGTTCCTTAGAAATAATGAGCTATTATGTACTATAAAAGCTCATGGTAAATTCAGCATAATGGACATTTTCACATCACTCTAGCATTACTCATTTTAGTAGAAATACTGGTTTAATTCTAATTAATTACAGCCACTTCTACTTTGCCATTCTTTTGGTGGGTGTTAAGCGACTGTCAGTGAAACTCATCACTTCCTGCAGATGTTTCACATTAGAAGCTTTCTAGGAAATAGCTGTGGGTTATATGACATTACTGTGACAGAGTATACATTTGCCAGCCGTCACCAAATGTTGCCATATTGTTTATATCATGGTAGCCATCCCTTTAATATTTCTGACTGTATTAGGCTATAATGGGCAATATTGCTAATCAATGATCAGGACTGAGTTTTGGCAATTTTAGACTTTTATATTATTTTACATCAGTGTGATTTATCGTAGAAAAGGTTTCAGTCGTAGTCATCTGGACACTGTTTTCAGAATCAAGACGTTTCGGCTCCCATCCGGAAGTCATTCTCAATTGTGAAAAATTGGTCTACGACTGAAACCTTTTCTACGATGGAACACTCCTGGACGAATGAGGGACTACACCGTCTTATCAGTGTGATTTAGCATTTTGATTCTTCACATATTAAATTTGCTAGATTAGCTATAGACAGACACCACTAACAATTGGAACTGATATTCTAGTAAAATGTATTATATCACAATATATACTGATATCGTGATATACAATTACATTTACCGTAATAGACGATTTTATCAAGATTGCCGACTCCTACAAGGCAAGGGACGGATTATGCCCTTTGAGCGACTAGAAGGCTTTTAATGTGAAAAATCTGTGAATAAACTATTGAGTTTCATTGATAGCTTAACAGCGGCAAAATAAAAGCAACTGGAAATAATTTGCAATTTAGTGAGTATGACATGACTGTTGTTCTGATGGAATTCCTGCTGTGAAAAGACAATCTCAATATATGGCTTTTTCAAATACAGGCCTGATTCTCTCAGCATCTGACTTAAATAAAGGCCACTATTTGATCATTCGTGGTATGTATCATACATAGTTTTTTCGGTAATGCTTTAGATTACGGTCCACAACATACGGTGTAGTTCTCCCGAATTTACAGTGTAATTATTTGTATGGTGTACCAGTACAGTACGTACCGATTTATTTAGGTACAAGGGAACAAGATGTGAAGTTAGGGAATAAGAGGGTAACAATGTGGGAACTTAAAAATAATTTATATTGCCAGCACTGTATAACTAACAGGTACCAATTCTAATTTTCCGGTTTACATTGTGACCTACTGAGCAACAATCTGGCGTTTGGGAGGAATTTTCAAGAGAACTTACACTGTAAGTATTTTTAAGGGATGCTATAGAGATGTTTTGTGTAGCTAGTGCCTGTGGTTTTGGCGTTAGGTCTGCTCAGTTCTGGAGACATGTTGCCCCTCCAGTTTAGATAAGCATATGGTAATTTTGAAATAAAGAATATTTATAAAATACTTTGTAGGACACTTTCCCTCATCTTCCCTCAAACTTCTAGCTTTGTTGTTCAGTAGGTCATACTGTACCCCATAATAACAGAAGTGGTGCCAGTTAGTTCCCACATTGTCAATCCCTTATTCCCTGACTTCACAGCTTGTTCTCTTGTACCTAAATGTTTACATTGGTACGTACTGTACTGGTACACCATTAAAAAGTACAAAAAAATCCCACTGTAAATTGGGAAGAATTATGCTGTTTCTTTTATTAATGTGGTCTACCTTACTTACTCACTATATTATAGCTAAATTTTTCTCTGTATAGCTTTCTTATATATTGCACACTGTGTATATATTGATACAGTATATATATAGAATTATTCAGTTATTAAACCTCTGATGTCTAGATTCATATTTCCTCATTTACATACTGGTTCAACTGGTTCCAACACTGGTTCAGTCTGATCGTGCATCAAGCAAACAAACCTGGCTCTTTTTCTCTCTTTCCCCATTGGCAGTGGTTACAGAGGGGCAGTGCCTCCGCTCTCTCCTGGCCACTGCCTGGCAGCACAGACAAAACTCACACATCAGGATAAATTCCAAGCACAACCAGGGCTAAAACCTTCCACAAAATGATTCCTTTTCCATTAAGAGCTAAAACAAAAACTTGAAGCTTTTGGTAGATTGTCCTTTTTGTCAATACTGGCCACACTGACAACAGCATTATATATCTTCCTCATATACGACAGTGAGGTATAATAGGCTCCATGTGAATGTTTAAAACAATAGTTCAACATTATTTGCAAAGAAAGCAAATAAGCACATTTAGTATTCCTTTAAGATTGGCTATTAGCTTTTACTTGCTAAAAAGTATACGTCCAGTTTTTGAAAAATGTTCAAAACCTGTAGCTATGAAACAATGTTTTTCAAAAATTTTAACTTTCCTCCTGTTGGTAGACAAATTACAATTCTGTAGACAGTGGCCTTACAAGCCAAGTGGCCTTACTTTACATAGGCAAAACCACATTACTTTCCTATTACTCCTTATTTATCTTAATGCATACAGTACATTTCATGTCACTATTTATATTCATACCTCTGAGTCAGTGGCTCTGAGTATTGACCTATTATTACCTTGAATTATAGGTCTTACTAACTCAGATACTCCAATGGGGCCAGGTACGCTACTTCAGTTTTACTGTAAATGTATGGCACTCATAAAATGTGCATACATAGGATATCTGTATACTTTCATCATTTAATTGTGAATTTGACCAGTGGGACTGTCTACCAAAAACTGCATTTCTTTATTAATAACTTCTTCTCTCTGGCCTCGTCCCTGATCTCTGATTATAGGTGCCCTGTAACCTTCCCTTTTTTGTTCAATAATGTACAGAGTGAAGGCTTGATGGTACCTAAAACACATGTGGTGACGTAAAGGACAGTCGTTTTTCTACCTTGATTTCTGGAGTGGACTCTGGTTTGGGGCTGTGGCTCTTGGTGTACTCAGCTGGCTGACCCTCCGCCTTTACCTCTGCCTTCCTGCATGCAGAGCGGTGGCCTTTGGGTGTGGAGCCGTCATGGTGGTCAGAGCGAGGGAGGGTGGGTAGCAGTGGTGACGGGGTAGCCTCCCCAGGAGACACCGGTGACATAACAGGGGCGCTGACCGGACGAGTGGATTTATTGTCAGGAGTGGACGCCATGGCTGGAGTGGACAGAGTGGAGAGACAATGGCCTCACTTCAAAAACAAAGCCTCAGGGAAAGAGGATTTATCACTTCATGACAAGCCTCAGTGACTTCAGTGTATCTAAGTAGTCTTACCCTATCCTGTTTCATTGATCGATCAAGACAAAACAGCGCTGTCAATCTGTTCACAAAATATCTGAGTTTTCTTTCCTGTACAAGTGTTGAGGTGGAGTATAGAGAATATGTGACAATTCATGAAGATACCCTAACCAAGATGGTCTTTGTGCCTAAACCTAACCAAACCTTAACCACAGAGGTGTAATGTCAGAAAACAGTTTTATCTGTGAAACAATTGTTGAATCTCAACTAATAAGCTGCTGAAATGTTACAAATACTCTATAAACTAGCTGTAGGTGGAATCGGCTTGAGTGAATGTGTTTATTAAAATCAAAGGCATTTATGAGATTAGACAGATTATGAGATATTTTATCTACACCACCAAGTGGAGAGGTCAGGGGTCACCAAATACATCCTGTGGGGATCATGAGAATTCATGCCAAATTTCATGGTAATCAAGCCAGTAGTTGTTATTTTTGTTATATTTCAAAACCTCTAGGGATGGTCAGTCAGTCTGACACCTGTTCGGATTGCAATGAAATCCAGACAAGTGGGCAACAAACGGACATTATTAACATTTCACCATGAGGATGATGTTTTGTTATTTTGAACTTTAATGTTTGCATTTATATGTGATTGTAATCTTTCATTTAGTTTCATAAGGTGATGGAGCCAGGTTGAGGCAGTGACGTGAAACATAGACAGTGGAATACTGGTGTGTGTGCAGCCAATCCTTTGTGGAGCAGGACTTCCCCAAATGCATCAGCTGATGGAAGAAGGGAGGCCACAGTGTGAAGGCCTCAAAACGCAATTTGCAGCAGTGTCCGGTTTCCTAAATTTAATCGGCATAATCAACCGTGCTCATGTTGCAATAAGGGCACCGTCTGAAAACAGGTTATTTTATATTAATCGAGAACATTATCAGTTGATTAATGTCCAAGTTGTATATGACGCTAATATGATCCTAACAAATGTAATGGCCCGATGGCCTTGCTCAACACACGACTCTTTTATTCTGACATAAAGTATACGTAGCAGTGGAGGAAGCAGACTATAGGCAGGCGCTGTGATGGGTGGCTTCTTGGTAAGTTAATGGTTAGCTCACTGTAAAAATTCTTACAATTCAAGCCCGATGTATCATTCATTTCGAAAAGCACTATAATGATGCCCTTGCTCGTGTACGTTCAGTTGTGGAGCGCACCATCGGGTAACTGAAATGCAAAAGGTGGTGCCTCAGGTGGCAGGCTTCCAGAAAATGTGTCAGATTATTAGGACATGTGCTGTACTGCATAATGCTGCACACGGGATTGGCCAGCCTCCTGCTCCTGGCCTCCCTTTCCCCCAGCCAGATCCTAACCCACAGCTCCCTGACAGGAAGGAAGTCAACTGGCAGCAAGGATCCGTGATGATATAATGTGCCTTTTGTAAAGAAAAGGACAACAATGTAAGCTTAATTTTTTTAACAAGATATTTTAATGTTGTTGACATTCCACCCAGAACTAATCTTTTTTGTTTTAATTCCTCTGTTATGTTATTAATTGCATGGACGGTGTCTCTTTGTGCACCAAACAATAATTTTTTCTGACCTCCACGTCACCCACAAGCATCTCGATTACTGTTTCAAATAAATTCTTTTTTGGTGTTCCGCTCAAATGTTGCCAGGATTCTCCGTAGACCTGCTGCCAGTTTGTGCCTCGCCCCGATGGCCTTGTTTGCCTGACTGGACTGATTCTAGTTGCCGAGCTGTAAGCCTGTATTTGAACTTCGGTCCTAGTAAATTCTTTTCTAACCTACCTGCTCCTTTTGTGTGTGTTTGCATTTGGATCCTCGATCTGTTCATTTAAACCCTGAACCTGACTTCTCATCTAGCGCCAGCATCAGGTCAGCATTAGTGATGGGAATTACGGCTCTTTGAAGGGAGCCGGATCTTATGGCTCCGTTTTTTATGGGGCGGGGCTTACTAAGGGTTACTAGGTTTATCTGCAAAATAATCACTGGGACAATGACAGGAGCCGGCTCATAGCGCCGACCCGTTCGCGACCGACATATCACTAGTCAACATTATACTTTTTAAACATTGTTAGTATTGTCATTGTGAGCCATGCTGATGTTAGCACTGAGCTCAACGCACCACTGTGCCTAAATACAGCCTCACAGAACTAGCACGGCTGAAGACTCTTAGTTCTGTTATGTTAATCCTGAACGCTTCTATAAGATGCAGAACAGCAGAACAGTTGTCATAACTATGTCCGACTGTAAACTGTGGAAATGAATCCAAGGAGCGAAAGCTGGGTACATAAAGGGAGCAAGAAGGGCAAAAGCAAGAGAAGGCAGATAATAACAGCAACAGTCTTTCTGAAGACGTTCTGTGTGGTTTACCTTAATTCACCATGACGGGTCTGTGTTGTCAACACAACTTTAAAAAACAGATGTTTTACAGTAGGTACACAAGTTACAGGTGAAGAGAGAGAAGAGAGGCAGAAAAACTGAGAACAATAGAAAACTATGAAAATGGAGGGAAAACAGAACAAGAACTAAATGCTGAAACACACTGGATTTTAACAAAGCAGCTATTTGTAGAAAAGCAGCTGCGACACGAGCAGCACTGATCACGTGCCTGTGTATGTTGTGAGTACCTAGACGATTTAAACCTGCAATAACAGATTTTTATGGCCACTTGGGGGCAGCAGAATCAAGCTGTGAACACGACACTGACATATCATCACCTTTTAAGTTAACATGGTGAACCTATTTACACATCCAGCAGTTACAGAGCAACATTATCATTCATTTCATTTAGTGTCTGTCCATGTGGTGAATGTAAGTCCATTCAGTATCTTTCAGCTGTGTTTTTTATCTCGACCACCTCCTGAGGGAAATATCGTGCTCTTCAGCTGCTAAATGCTGCACTGTGTTCACCAGCTGCTCTCTAACTGTGTCTGCCCACTTTTGGTGCTGAGCAGGTAGCGTACAGTGGGTTTTTAGGGCTTTTTCGTGTTAAGAAATTTCCTTTAATTGCAGACATGTACCATCAATTTCTGATGACACATCTGACCAGCGCCGCCGCTCCCACCACGCGCATCACGCACTGTGCGTAGGGCACCAAGTGCTGAGGGGGCACCAAAAATAGCCTAATGAAATTTTTTTTTAAAATGCCGGTATTATTTCATTAGCCTATAGAAATATTAGGCACATTTTAGCCATGTATATGTAACAAAAAAGGGGGAACAAGAAAGATATTTAATAATTGCTCTAGTCTAGTGCCCCCCCCGTGCCGGATGGTCCGTTCCGGTTGTTCGCGCGGGTGAATAATAAAGGAATTATGCTTAGGGCACCAAAATGGCTAGCAGCGGCACTGCATCTGACCAACACTAAAGGAACACAAGATACAAGAGGTAGCCATGATGTGCAAGAATATCAGTGCTCTTACCTGTAGATCAGCATTGTACTGGGCACACTTTGACAAGCTCTGGTGTGACAAACAAACACACACACACACATGCCTGCTGCACAAACAGCAGGTGGAACAGTGTACCTCCATCCAGGCTGCGTGAGTTCCTCTTGCTGGAGGAGCGCTGGAACAGAGGAGCTGGTCTGTCGATGAGAGAGCTTGCCTGTCTGGTCTGAGCCTGAGTCCGACCACTGTAGCGAAACTTAGAGCCCAACGCCAGGAACTTCTTTGGAGTGGTGGCCATCTCAGTGGAAGTCAGCCTGCACACAAAGAACACTAAAACACTGCACAGCCATGTGAATAAACTGACAAAGAATACAATACCCTACCTGAAGAAGGTGTGATGTTCAACACACACTTTCCACAGCTTCTTGGCTGCCTTGTAATTGGGTAGTTTGAAGCCAATTGCACTCTCATACTGTTCCACCTGTTAAAACAAGAAACACAAACCTGCTAAAAACAAGACTAATGAAATTAGCTTTATGATTTCATTCATGGTTTGGGTAAGTTCAGCTTTCAACAATGGACGTCAGATTGTACAGGTGGGTGAATATTTGTTGAAATGATGAACACTGTACCTCAGATGGTCTTATTTTGATGAAGAAGCTGCTGCGTTTGTATGAGACCTTGAGGACTTTGGGCCAGGGAAAACGGTTGATCCTCAGTTTGTCTTTGTAAACCATCAGACCACTGGAGCAAACCCCCAGCATGATGTCAACACCATCCAGATCCTGACAGAGACACCCAGAGAGACAGAAAGAAAGATTTCTGTCACATCACTTCTGTCACAGTTGATTAACTGTCAACAGGATACTGTGGCTTAGTGGTAGAGCGGGTCGTCCCCCAATCCGAAGGGCGGTGGTTCGATCCCGGCTTCCCCCCAGTCCACATGTCGAAGACGCAAGACACTGAACCCCAAATTGCTCCCAAGTACAGTCCATTTATTTAAAGACTTTCTCAAAGTTTTTCTAATAGTGGCGATCAGCACACACCATGTGCTTGGAATATTTATTACTGTATGTACTATTGCCAATGATTATCTATATAAGTAGAAAAGTTATACTCTACTGTAGTTACATCTGCAGCAGTTGTTTTATGATGCAGCTTCCTTGTACTGCTCACCATGATCCACAGTGGGGCAGTATAGTTCCTTACTCCATAATAGGTTAAATCCCTGCTCTGATGCAAACAGACTGACCTGATTTATCTACTGTAAAACCGGACAAGTCACATGTCTTCCTGATGTTCAGGCTAGGCAAGCACGCTTCTGTGATGCATGACATTAAAAATACTTACAGACAAAACAGCAAACACATTGTCTTTTTTTCTCTTTACATCTATGCCGTTTGTTTTCATGGAGCACTGGAAGGCTGCATCACATTAACACCCAGATTAAGTGTGTTGTAGGTTTTATTTGATCTATGAAGGATACTTGGATCTAAAGTAACAATGGAAAACAAGTATGATTTACTACTACTAAGTCCTTTTTCAAGCATTTAAGAATAAAGAGCAGCTGACTAGCAGAGCAGCTGGAGAATTGTAGCTCATGTGCTCACCTTGGCCTGGTGGAGGTCCACTCCGTACATGGAGAGTTTCTTGGCATTCTCCAGGAACATCAGGTCTGCCTGGGCCGGACTCATTGACCTGCCACAACACCACAGCATGCTATGATATAAATACTGATACTGGGTCTCAATTCAATTCAAGTTTATTATAGCACAAAACTGGGCTTTTTAATGACAGTGGCGGCAGGTGTCTTTTTCCCTCACCGCTGATTTATCTTTTATTCAAGCCTTCCCTTGTAGTGTAGTTTATGTATAGTTACATTAATAATTAGATGGAGTAAGTTCTGTTGAGTGCAGTGGTCGAGTGAGGTACATTTACTTAAGAACTGTAATTTAGTACACATTTTTCATGTATTTTAAATAAATATTTCCATTTATGCTACTTTAAAACTTCTCTTTCACTTTAGAGGTGGATATTGTACTTTGTACTCCACTACATTTATCTTACAGTGATAGTTACTAGTTACTTTAGATTTTATTTATAAAACATATGATTATTTCATGAATTAGGTTGTATTGTTAAAGATTAAAATAATGTAGTTAAAATGTTGCTTAAATATGGATGCACTACCATAAGTAGTACTTTGACTTCAGATACTTAATTACATTATGCAAATAATATTTATGTACTGATACTTGTGTAAAATTTTGAATACAGGATTTGACTTGAATTATTTTACAAATCCACTTAATTGTGGTATTGAACAAGTGTTTGACTGAGGCAGTGTTCTGACCTGTATGTATGGTGAAGCTCCATCATTTTGTCCTCCAGCTCCTTTGTCTGACCCTGGGCCATTTTCATGTCCTTAGCGTATTCGTTGCCGTGCACCTCGGGGTCGTACTCGCCCAGCTCCGACTGCAGGGCATAGGAGCCCAGCAGGGCCAGGGTGACGAAGGAACAGGGAAGGCGGCCCTGCAGGATGTCCTTCCTCAGCTGGAGACACAGGTAGTACCTGCAATGCACAAACAGGGAGTTTCACAAGTACAACATATGGAACTCTGGCTTCATGTTAACAGATAATTGCACATGGGGTCTGTACTGCATCCGCCGAGGAAAACTGTGAGATGTGGTTGAAAGCTTGAGAAAAGGTTAGTAAGTAAATAAGATTTTTCAGCTTTCATGCTAAATGAATCTCTCATCTGCACGTTCCTGTAATGTTTGATTACAATATGTATGTTCATAAGGGTAAATTTTACATTTGATTAACCTGGATGAGTTTCTCCACTGCTTTTTTAGATACGCTGTATTTCAGTTCATGTCCACCAGACTAGAGCCAGTGTTGCTGACTTGTAGAGGTTTAACACCAACTTGTTCCTTTAGGTTCTGTGGTGCCAGGAATTGGAATAAGTTACATTTACATTTTAAAATTATATGTAACCGCCATAATATTAAAAAGAGGGTCAAATTATGACAAAAAGGAAACATGGAAATATAACCTTACCAAACCAGGTATAAGTTGCATAAATTGTACAATGCACACATTTATTGTTTTAATGTTTGAATGAGAAGGGAAAAAAATCACACATGCACTCCTAAAATTACCGAATACAATGTTAAATGCAGTGTTAAAATGATTCCACCTCATATGGAGAAAAAAATCCTGTCCACATTGAGCTACAATAAAATTATGATTGTAGGTAGCAGTTGACAAAATCACTGGAACCCATGCAGTACCTTGTTATATCTTCAGACAGCTGGGCTGGGTCCGGTGGATAGAATTTCACATTGAAGGTGAAATTATAGTTGACACCTTGAGAAAGACATAGAGGGTGTGATGAAATAACTGTAACCATTAGAAACATGTTACAAAAGAAAATGAGAACATATGGTGTATTTGTGGCTGAAGTTCCGCTCACCTTGTACCTGCCTGCGGATCTCCTTGGAAAGGTCCATCCAAGTCTGATCAAGAAAATGAGTAGCATGAGGTTTGATATCAAACACTGTTCAGTGTCAGAAGTCCTTAACCACTGAGGGCCACAGGTTAATCTAACTATAAATGACATTTACATACAAAGAGTAGGCCTGTTGTAATTATTACATGATCTCCTAATCGGTGTAATTTGAGCTGACCGCGATTATTTTGCACAATCATCAGATTCCACAATCAAGGGAATTTTAAGCCAAGTACACAAAACAAACATAAATGCCATATTTCCATCCCGTTTTCTACACCATTTGGAGTAGGGTATCTCTGCAGACCGGAGACTTTGAATGGGCGGGGTAACTCAGTAATTTTTTAATTTTGCCAATCAGAAGCTTACAGTCCTCTGTCAAATAAAAATGAATTCCACCAATACGCCGCCTGAACTGGTTGTCAATTAATTTTTAATTCGACTAATCATCTTTCTCATAGGGAGACGGGGGAGGTTCGACACGAAGAAGCGAACTTACCTCGGCTCATTCCTCAATGTTTAGATCCAATTTTTTCTTAGCTCAAATCAAAGGATCAAAGTATCAACAGACAGCAACATTTTTAATCAACATTTATAGTATAGTAACTTTTACCACTGATCATTTTAGAAAACACATGTCATAAATTTATTAGAACAGCATTTGTTGGAAAGCTAGATGCTGGCGGCTAATGAGCTACCACAGGCTGTATGCAATAAACTGCGAGTTAATGTTAGCTAACTCGCTAACCTCTATGGGAAATTATAGTAGTAAGCTAACAGGCTAGAAAAGCAGTGGAAATCGAAAGTGCAGTAGTAACCTTGCCTTACAAAATTCAGAACAAACTTTTAAATTAGGCCTTGTAGATCTAATATGACTGAAGATTCAGCAACTTTTGTTTGTTTATTTACAAACTCAATTTTGTTCAGAAACAGATTTTGGTGGACTGCTGAGGTGAAATAAGTGAATGTTTACGTAGCCTACTTCATACAACAGAACCCTACTATGCATGCTCAAACCCCATTGGCTCACAGAACTAGTGGCCTCAGGAGGCTGGACCCTTCTCCGCCCACCAGGCACAATCCTGGGAAAATGAAGGCTCGCCAGCTATGCTAGCTAATACTGGTAGCCAGAAACAAACATCTGTGATCCATTGTCCGTTTAATAATCTAATCAAATTTCATGCGGTGGCCCTTCTAAAATGAGCAGTGGTGAAAGTTACTATATTCTGTATTGATCAAGGAGCTGACTTAACATGGCAGCGGCGGATGGCCTCCCACCATTGGGTGCAACAGTGCTTTTGACAGCTCTGGGGAAAGTTATGCTGGACATAATTTACAGACAGTCCATTGCTGCTTAATTTCAGTATGTTTAAACCCAGTTTAGAATTGTTGTGCAATGTATTGGGACCAAACAGCTGATTTCTCATGTAATATTCGCTACATTATTATTCGACAAGTGCGTTTCCATTGTCTATTTGTCGCATAAACTTTAGGGACAAAAGGAAAAAAACACCCCAAGCGAATGTAAAAACGTATTATACTTACTGTACATAGCGATATTGTGGAAGTTTTGTCAAATTTTGTCTCTTCCATCTGGCTTTTCTACTTAGATAATTTGCATAAAAACGCTTGGACGTAAACATGGCTTTGTTTCCCCGTTGCATATTAACTTTTGAAAACAAAATCAAGGGCCCTTCTACATTATTTAACTATCTTGAACCACTTTGTCATTGAATTAGGTAGGCCTACACAACAGTTTCAGAACAAACTACTTAAAATAAATCTACACGCAGCAGAGCGAGAGGTGAAACATTGTTTCAGAATGCACAAACTATTTGAAGATTAATTGACACTCCTTTGCCAATTGTTTTGATTGGCAGCCACTGAAATTAACAACCTGGATTTAGGCCTAGTTGCAAAGCCAAACATAACAGCACCACTGTGTGGCATAAAATGAAAAAAAAAAAGATTTAACCAATTAAATCATTAATCGCATTTATTTGCATTTATTTAAAAAAAAAATGTCATGATTGTGACAGTCCCAATAAAGAGCTGACTTTTTCTTGTCTTAATGAGTCTTAATGTCCTACTGCGGTTGGGATTGTTACTAACTAGTGAAAGTTAGAATCCAGCTCACCTTCATGGTGGTCGTCTCCCAGATGGTCAGGCCATAGTAGTCTTTCTCTAGCAGGTTGAGGTGGTCACACACCTTCATGAACAGCTCCTGGCCTTTGGCATGTTTCTGACACACACACACACACACACACACACACACACACACACACACACACACACACACATAAAGGGAACAAGACACTGAAACATGTAACTGATGTAACAGACCTGACATCACATACAAGACAATGTATTCAGTAATGTGCTGAACAAGACTGAGCAGATGGTGAGTACAGCGCAAAAGCTCAGAGAGAGCAGTTGCTTCTCCCACAAGACAGTTTAACAGCTGTCAGATTCAAACTGAAGCAGGAACTCAGCAGAGGAGAGGACTGGTCTGAGATGGGATTGAAGCCACAATGACCCTTTCTTCCCAACTTATCAGAATGATATTCAAAAAGGTGTAGAGCTTTAGGCGTCAGTGACACCAGAAAGAGAAGGAAGGTGTGCTGCCAATGATTGTCTTTTATTCTTAAAAGAGGTAGGAATAAGAAAGAAGGAGAAATCCTTGCGGATGGCAGGTTTGTAACCTAAAAAAAACTTTGCAGTGGTTTCACATTTCCCTTGCAGTGCTAGCCGTCCAATGTGTGTTGTCTGATTCTGTACAGAAGGCCTCCTGTTTGACATGGGGGATATGGTGGGAAGTGGCCAGGATTAATTGGTTGAGAGCTTTGAGGTTGTTTGAAATTGTCCCCTAGTCTGGGTGAAAAGTTGATCACTGAGGTATAATTAGGAAATGTTGGAATCACCCATCATTAAAATCTGTCTAATAGATATTTGATAGTCCAATTGGCATTTTTGTTACATTTGTGTTCATGGCAGGTGTCTTTGTCCAGTAGAGGAGAAAGGCTGAGTTTAAGTCTTGTTAAGGGTCTAGAGGGACCTGGGAGGTTGCTAGTAGATATGCAGGTAAACTGATCTTTGTGGTTTAGGCAGTGGACATACTGTGGGTGTGTCAGGTTCCACCATGCCTTTGAGACATTTCCTAAATCCTTAGGAAGGGTAGAGAGCACAGTTTTGTCTGAGGATGATGGATTTAAGCTGGCTGCAGGCTAAGGGGTTGCAGTTTGACAAATGAAAAAACTGGAAGTAGTTGTGGATAGTGAGACCTTAGTAACAGATAATGGTAGGAACTGCATGTTCAAAGAGCTTCTCTGAGGAGTTAATTGAAAATGGAGGGTTTGGTCCATAATGGGATTAGACTGCTGGGTCAGTGGTGTATAGGAGGTTTTGTGAGTTGCTCTGTGATTTGAGGGTTGCATGGGTTTCCATGATGCTTGTTGGTAGTGGAAAAGTCATGGATCTAGTTAAAGTGTTATCTAATTTCTCTCATGCCCCTAAGCTTTTCAGAATTAGCCAACTTTTCCAATTCCCATATTATTCTAGGAGGCGATTTTAACTCAGTTTTAATCCCAGATCTTGGTCGCTCCTTTATTCCAACCTCCCATAAGCCCTTCCACTTCTCATCTACAATTATACAATGTATGTCAGATTGTGGACTGATAGATATCTGGAGACTACACAACCCAGACAATAGAGAATATTCTTACTACTCCTCATACTAAAAAACATACTCCCACATTAACTATTGTCTGGTAAACAATTCATTCACGCATAGAGCAATAGAATCCAACATCAGTATTATTATTTCAGACTATGCTCCTATCACCCTCAAATTACTAACATGAATTCACCCACATCCCCCACCTAGATGGCGCTTTAATACCTCACTCCTTAAAGACCCAGATTTAATCAAGTATTTTGAACAAGAATGGGCATCCTTTCTAGAAACCAACAACACCCTTGATATAACCACAAGCAGTCTCTGGGAAACAGCAAAAGCAGTTCTAAGAGGTAGAATGATAGCATATTCCACCAAAAAAAAAAAAAATGAAGAAACCGCAATGGTAAATGGACTGTATTTGTATAGCGCCTTTCTAGTCTTCCAACCACTCAAAGTGCTTCACTCTACATATCACATTCACACACTGATGGCAGGTGCCAACTGCTCATCAATCCAAAGAAACTAAGTCATTCACACATCAAAGGCACAGCCCTCGTTTGTGTAGATAGTTCAATACTTCTTTTTGCAGGGGAGCTGATTCCTCTTATAATCCAAGATGTTATCTTCAGTGCCAATGTCATGGTGTTACTGATGTTGTATTCCTATAGCCCTCAGTAGTAACAACTTCATGAGCTTCTTTGTTTTTAACTATTAGAGAAAAAATTCATCACGTCCTAGCCTCAACCCGTACCAATTTATCTTCAAACACAGGAACCTTAGAAACAGCTTTAAAACCTGATATATATTTATTCTGCTTTTCTCCTTCTTCAACTAACTTCAACGATTTCTTCATCTAAGCCATCAACCTGTCTCTTAGACCCCATTCCAACTAGGCTGCTTAAAGAAGTTTTACCCTTAGTTAGCACTTCTTTACTGGATATGATCAATCTGTCTTTATTAACAGGCTATGTCCCACAGTGCTTTAAAGTAGCTATAATTAAACCGCTTCTTAAAAAGCCCACTCTTGATCCAGGGGTTTTAGCCAACCATAAACCTATATCTTACCTTCCCTTTCTTTCTAAGATCCTTGAGAAAGCAGTCGCCAATCAGTTGTGTAACTTTCTAAATAACAATAGTTTATTTGAGGATTTTCAGTCACGATTTAAAGTGCAGCATAGCACAGAGACAGCACTGGTAAAAACAACCTTTTAATTGCATCAGACAATGGGCTTATCTCTGTACTTGTCTTGTTAGATCTTAGTGCTGCATTTGACACCATTGACCATCACATACTATTACAGAGACTGGAACATTCAATTGGCATTAAAGGAATCGCACTAAGCTGGTTTAAATCCTATCTATCAGATCCATCTCAGTTTGTACATGTTAACGGTGAGTCCTCCATGCACGCCAAAGTTAGTTCCACAAGGTTCTATGCTTGGACCGATTCTATTCACCTTAAATATGCTTCCTTTAGGCAATATTATTAGGAAACACTCCATAAACCTTAATTGTTATGATACCCAATTATATCTATCGATCAAGCCAGATGAAACTAACCAGTTAGCTAAACTTCAAGCATGCCTTAAGGACATAAAAACCTGGATGACCTGTAATTTTCTGATGTTAAACTCTGACAAAACTGAAGTTATTGTACTTGGTGCCAAACACCTCGATGGCATTGCCCTGGCCTCCAGCAACACCTTAAGGAACCTCTGAGTTATCTTTGATCAGGATTCTTGATTAATTGTTTAATTAAATTCATTTTTATTTATATAGCGCCAATTCATAACAGAAGTTACCTCATTGCACATTTCCTATAGAGCAGGTCTAGACCGTACTCTTTATAATATTAATTACAGAGACCCATCAAATCCCAGTCTATTTAATCTATGAAATGTCAAAAATAGTAAAAAATGCCCATACCAGTTTCCAAGAATCGATGGTAATGTCCTCAAATGTCTTGTTTGCTGTCAAAACAACAGTCCAGAACCCAAAGATATTTAATTTACATGACAAGGAAAAGGAACAAATTCTCACATTGGAGAAGCTGGAATCAGGAAATCTCTTCAAGCATATTTGCTTGAAAAGTGACTGAAACGATTAATTGATTATCAAAATAATTACTGATTAATTTTCTTTCGATCAACTAATCAATTAATTAATTTATATATTATTTATATATATTTAATAGCTTACAATGACCCTGTCTGATACGATGGGCCTTCCTGGGGGTATCTGAAAGGGGACCGGCCAGGTTTCTGGGGCTTTGTGGATAGAAATATCTCTTTTGTGGTGTGTCCTATGGGGTTAATTTTGTCTATTTATTAAAACGCAAAGAAATGTGGGATTACAAACCATCCAACAATAACTGCAACCCAATATTTGTTATAGTCGGCCACCCTATCGTCCCCATCCCTGTGTGTCTTTTTGTGCTCTCCTCTCCTTGTGTTTCTTGTGTGTCCTCGGCTCGTTTTTAGATGTGTGTGTGTGGTATGTCTTCTGGTCTGGCTCCATGGTTTCCCGCCTGCTGCTGATCACCGGCACACATGTCTTCAATCAATCATCAGTCTCCACAGCTCAAATACCAGGCGCTCCCACACCACCAGCGCCAGATCATCTCTGTACGATCACTATGTCAAGGCGCCCCGCTTAAAGAAAGTTAAGTACGTTTTCTAGTATTACCTGTTACCTCGTTTGTTGATCCTGCTCTTCTTCTGCCTCAGGATTATCCTGTGCCGTGATCGCGGCTCCTGTCCCCTTCCGGATTTCTTCCAGCCTGTCTACCTGTCTATCCAGCCACTCTGCCTTGCTGCCTGACTTCCTGTCTCTGCAAGCCACATCTCTGAGCCTGACCTCTGGGACTTACACTACACTGCCTGCTCCTCACCACGGGGTCCGCAGTCTGTCCGGATCCACACATCACCGCCAACTCCACAACGCAGATCCGCTGCCAGCCCAGGCCAGCACTTCACCGGCTGCTCTGGATCATGGACTCGTCTGCCGGCCCAGATCCACACGACACTCGACCGGAGCCAAGCCAGTAACCGCTGTTTCAGCCTCCACTCCTGTACCATCGCTGCTCCCCCGACCCATTGTGAACAGCGCCGAAGTCACCGCTCTGGAGAACCATCCCCCTTCCCACTGCAATTACTTGTGTTAAAATAAAGAGTAACTTTGTCAATTAAACTTCTCCTTTCGTGTTCTGCATCTGTGGGTTCGTAGATCGTACACTACGACAATATTATTCCATTTTAATTCCTCTTGACCGCAGCTCAGCCTTTTACACAGTACACCACAATGTCTTATTTCAGCCATCTGTAAAACTATGTTTGTATCAGTGATGGGACTCTGGATTGGTTCATCTCTTATCTATCCAACAGTCCTTCTGTTATGGTTGGCGATGCTTCCTCTGACACTCTATTCAGTCTATTCTGGGTCCCCTTTAATTCACTATTTACATGCTACACCTGGAGAAAATCATGTGTAGACATAATCTTTATTTTCATTGCTACGCGGATGATATGCAACTATATGTGCTGTAAAGCCTGGTACCCCGTATATGTCATTTATTATGTCCTGCCTTGCTAAAATTAATTGGATGTCCAAACATTTTCTGCAGTTGAATTACCCCAAATCAGAAATAATTATAATTACCCCTTCTGGCCCCAACACTTGCAGAATTAACATTTTCTTGACTAGTCTGGGTGTCTTATCTAATAATGTTAAAACGAGGTCCGTAACCTAGGTGTATTTTTTGACTCAGAGTTGTCTTTTGATGCTCAGGTGACTAAAGTGGTGAAGTCCTGCTTTGTCCAAGTGAGACATATAACCAAGATCAGGTCATCCTCAAACTTGACTATTGCAACACACTAGTCATCCAACAACTTTGCAGCCTTTGTTGTCCGGGCACCTCAGTAGTGGAACTTGTCTTTTAAATCTCTTGTTAAGACTCACTTGTTTCTTATGGCTTTTTCTTAGCCGACGGAATGTTTTGGATTTAATTTACTTTTATTCTTTGTCTTTACTGTTACTCACTTTGTAACTTTGTTTTGAAAGGTGCTATATAAAATTTATATTATTATTATTATTTTTATTATTATTGTTGTTGTTATTATTAGGTCCGAGCATGAGAGTTCCAGGGCCAATGGTCCCTGGCACTAAAAGTGCCAGGCCCAATTGTATTTCTAGGAATTATTATTATAATTGCTAAGATTATTGTTATTAGGGCATACTTTAACGAACTTGTCCTAGACTATTAATCTGATCCACTTCAAACTTGGACAACATATAAAGAAGACCTTCACGATGAAAAGTTGCTCAAAGCTTGAGTTTTATTCGAACGGTGTGGCCATTATGGGGTGACGAATTTCGATTTTTTTTGCCATGAAACAGGCAGTGGTTTGTAACACGACTGTACATGTTCCAATCTCAACCAAACTTCATATGTATGATAAGGGTCCCACCCTGAACACATCTATATGACAATATTCAGTTATTGTCACAGCGCCACCTACTGGCAAACGGAAATGGCATGTTTTACGCATTGATTTACTCCAGCCAACAGGTTGAGTACATCCACTTCAAGATAAGATAGACAAGAGTCCAGGCCTGAACACATCCACATCCCCAATATCGCCACCTACTGGCAACAGGAAGTCAGCCTTCTGTGACAAACATCATCTGATTTACATCGAATTTACATGGTGTAGTCTACACATTATATCCAGCAAGCGTTATTAGTGTGCCACATAGTGGAAACAGAAAGTAATATTTAAATAGGAAGTTTCTGTAAGTTCAGTTTGCTCGCTCTACCACCACAGCCGCCCCTAATCTAAAGACCTTTCTGATGCTAAATTGCAAAGCTTTTTATGTTTTCTCAAGCAGTGTTGCCATGGCGATGTGGCAAATTCTGGGTTCCAAAATTAGTAACAGTGCTACCTGGTTCCAAAATAAGTAGCAGTGCTAACTGGTTCCAAAATTAGTAACAGTACCACCTTGTTCCAGAATTAGTAACAGCGCTACCTCGCTACCTCAGCTCCACATCGTCAGATCTTTTTTACATGTTTGATAAGAGTCCCAGCCTGAAAATATTTACATGCCAATATTCAGACATAGTCATAGCGCCACCTACTGGCAACAGGAAGTTACAGGCCCTATACTGTTACTGTTAACCAGATCCACCTCAAACTTGATGATGCTTAATATTGAACCTTGTGAGTTTTCATCAAAAACTGTTGCCATGATGGCTCATTATTCGCCATGAAACAGGAAGTTGTTGTAAATTGTGAGTGTACATTGTCCGATCTGCCCAAAATTTCACGTTTGATAAGAGTCCCGGCCTGAGGACTTCTACATGTCAGTATTGAATTATAGTCATAGTGCCAACAGGAAGCACTACTAGCAACAGGAAGCCAGCCACGTGTGACAAACATCATATGAACTACATGAAATTTACACTGTGTGTCTGCACTTACTATACAGCAACATCTGATGATGTGCCAGACGGGGTCGCCATGGCAGAAGTGTGATGCCATGCCTAAAAGGAAGTGGTAATAACTCAGCATTCAGTCAGGAACACTATCATCATAGATTTAACCATTTATCACCACAAATGGAAATACAGTTATGCTTGGTGCTGAACGCTCCGCTCTTAGATGCTTCCTGGATGAGCCAAGCAGCAAGCTAAGCCAAAACAACCCCCACCCCCAAAATGACGGAACCCAACGCCAAGCCAGATAACGTTCATGCTGAGCATCAGCCAGACTATGGAAAAATCTATGTGTAGCAGCAAGCCTGCTGCAGACCTCAGAAATGTTTTATCTTAAGAATAAGGATGCAAGCATACATCCTGAAAGAGGCCACCCTACAGCTATGTGAAATATCTATGTGTACGAACAAGCTTACTGCAGACCTCAGAAGTGTATTATCTTGAGAATAAAGATGCAAGAATCCATCCTGAAAGAGGTCATAACATGGCCAAACATCAGCGAACCATTTATCGTTGTAGACCACCACAAAACCTATGGAAGGAGTCGCGCCTACAAAAATGTTTTGAATGAACAATACCCCTTTGCCGAAAACGATTTGTGGTACTCATAAAGTGCCCCCGGAAGACATTGCCAGATCATATATGATAATCAGCTAATAAGTGTCCAGTTCCGATCCACGTTCTGGATAAACTTCCCATGAGCTATCTCTGTAGACACCAAAGGCAATGTTAAACTCAGCCATGGTCAGATTTTTCAAATCAACATCATTGCCTGCAAGGATTGATTACTTAGCTGAGGAGAATTGCAGCAGTAGGTGGAAAGAATGGCTCTCCTGTTGAAGCTCTGGCGGAGACTGCAGTTCCCAGCGTTCAGTGCGGCGTGATGTCAATTGGGAGTTCCCCATAGGGGAAGTCACAAATGCCAAAAACGTGTACCTCAAAGGTACGTGCATGCGCACGTGGTCTATTACATATCGGCTCATGACTCAAGTTGTCTTCAAGCAATCCTGATTAAACTCAGTGAAGACATCCCGCACTATGTCCTGAACATAAACACCAATTTTTCTTCACATTCAATAAACTGGGGGCAAATAGCACTTTGAGTGTGCAATAATTGAAATGCTGCATACATTGTAATGGTGAAACAAGTTTGTGACTGGTCTTACTCTGTTAAACAGAATTAAACTAGCTGAAGTGACTTTGCTTGCTCAGCTTTGTGAAGCCTGCTGCTTGCAGCTTTAATATTGGGTCATTACAACTACTTCCTTCTGTTGTCCGCAAAAAGGCTTGAACCTGGAATGGCCGCTTGCAGCTATATTTATTTATTTCTAATTTAGGTGAACCAATCTTTTAAAAACTGCAGTAGCAGTCAGATGTTTTCAACTGTGTGTGAGGCTTTTACACCTGTTGGGATTCAGGTAGGGCAGGTTTGGTTATTAGCAGAAATATCAAAGATATTAATGAATATTAATACAATTCTTAATATTATCAACATTATTAATATAGATTAATAATTATGGGGCACCACCCTGGGATCAGGGACCAATAACCAAATGTGAAAAACAGTCTCAAAGGTGGCTGTCCACCTAAATAGTGCCTTCCTATTGTCTGTTATTTGTTTCTCAGTCAAGCCTCTTAGTGAAGGCTTTGGCCTTTCCAGGTAGGCCTGTCTTTGTCCCTCACACGTGGTGAGGCTAGGCAAGGCCCAACACACCACAAGTCTATCAGGACTTGGATTTAAAATCATTTAAACCACCAAAATGAAAATGCACACACAAACATGTTTAGCTCAATTGAGCACAGCTAACCAAAGCTGTGAAACTGAATGAGCTCAATAAAGAAAAGCAGGCCAGGTAAATTCTATTCTTTATAGACACACTTTCCAACAGATGATCAGCATGTTTGTTATACTGTATTAAACCTGTTCTGTAATAATCCAACAATGAGTCAGACATACTGTGAACAGCTGGAAGACCATTCACAACACAAGAAAAAAAAAATGAACACTGACATTCACCTAATTTTGAAAACCACTAATTTCACTTGCACTGTTTTTCAACTTTGATTTGACTACAGTAAATATCACTGAATGGGAAGAATCTGTCAATAGAATATGTTTTATAGTGGCATAAAAATTGTTGCAGAAATGTATAGCTAATTAATTGATCAATATAGTAGTCATTTTAAGAACTGCTAAATCATTTAAAGTAATTTTTCAAAAAAAAGGAAAAAAACATTTTAGGTTCCAGCTTCTCCAGTGTGAGATGTTCAAGTTTTTCTCTGTCCCATATCATAATAAACAGTTTGTTAACTGTTGATCAGATAAAATAAGCAACTCAAAGACAAAACCTTGGGCTCTGGGAATTGCAATGCTATGACCATTTATTCTTATTCTCTGACATTTTATAGACTGAACAAATAATACACTAACCAAAATCCACAATGAAAATAATTATAAGCTGCAGCAGCTTATGACTATTTTCACGTTTGGTTCTTGTAAAATTGAAACGTTCTTGAAAATAAACCTACATTAATCTGGTGTAACACTAATTGCTGTATAACCTGTATACGACAGTATTTATGACACGTTAATACTTACTAATTGATATGTTCTGATACTTTCAACGGAAGCCTGTGGCTGCATGTATTAAAATGAAATCATGTAACCAGTTGAAATTTTATTTTCCTTTTGTGTGTGCATGACATACAGAAAAATGAAAAAGCTCTTACATCCAGCTCACACTCATACAGAGTGTCGTCCAGCAGGGTGACTTTGATCTGCATGGTCTTGGGCCGCCGTGGAGCTCTGGGAGCTTTGGCTTCCTCCTCTGCCGACTTCTCCTCCTTCTCTCCCTTACTGCCTCCTTCAGGACTGGACTCCTTCTCCTTCTCCTCCTCCTTTTCCTTCTCCTTGTCCTCCTTCTCCAGGGCAGCTTCCTCTCCTTTCTCCTTGTCGTTCTCTTTGTCCTTTCCACCCTCCTCCTGCTCAGCTTCTTTCTTCTCTACCTGGACAGCCTGAGACAGACACTTGTGATTTAGTCTTGACTATAGGTAGTTTTACCACTAGAGACATCAATCTGTTTACAATCAAGTTAAACTGGCGCAGTGGAGTGAATACATACATACAGTATGTGTGTCTCAATGGTAATTTTAGCAGTGGTTGTTATGTAAATATGGACAGTAGAAATCACATCAAAACAATGTTATGAATCTTGCATAAGGTTCATGATACAAGAGGTGCTGCAGCTCCAACTAATTAATCAGTTTGTGCCTGAATTTCAAGCATCAATTTTGTCAAATGTTGTTGAAAAAATGTGGAAATATATATATATATATATATATGTATATGTATATGTGCTTACTGACATAGCTACACTTGGGAGTAAGATTACGTATGCATCTTGGAGAGAAGGATGGGTGGTTAGCGGCACAGACACATGAAATATCTAAGTGACAAGGAGGTATAATAGTCACAAGACATTAAAACACTTGAGGGAACTAATGAAAAGCCATAAATGACAACCACTGCAGGGTTTCCCTTATACTCTGTCTATGCAGGAGGTATTTCAGCTAAATTTTTCAGTTATCCATCTCATGTAGTACGACAGAACATATACACTTCTATTTCAATCAACATTTTACGTGAGTTACCGTGAGCAGAAAGATATTTTTAAGCTTCAAGTATATTCGCTTCTGTAATAAGTGTGTAACACAGTGATTGTGTGTTGGGCTCTCTGAATGTATCCATTGTGACACACACTGACTGAAGGACTGAAGCTGCTGCTGCTGTGCTGCCAACATGCTGTTTTTACTACGCAGTCTATGGTGCAGTAGATCTGTTGAAACATGTGGTTGGAGATGGAGCAAAAGAGCACACTGCTGTAGAGTAACACTGCATGAAAGTGGAAAGCAAACTATTGATAATCATGTTGCACTTACAACGACTGAACCAACTGGACTTATTTTGCCCAAGTTTTAATTTTGGCCACATACATATTCATTTGGTTACTTCTGGTTGACAGGAGGATATACACCTATAGCAGATAGAGTAATGCCCCTTTCAGACCTGCACCCCGTTACGTTAATCTGATGGCAATTGATTAACTCATGTCTAAATAGGTTGGATGTTACTAGGTTGGACCTGAAACATTTCCATATCACTTTCAACATGACAAGTCTGAACTGAAAGCCAACCGATTAACAGAAACACTGCTGCAGCACAAGGTGAAACATGCAGAAAGAGAGAGAGAGTGAGAAATCGGTGTCTTACATTATCGCCTTCTAAGATTACTGCTATAAATTCAGTATCTCAATCTTCATCTCTTATACACAAAGAAAATAAAACTAGTTTAATAAACTATGAAACACTGTAAAAGCCAGTTTCAAGTTGCTGAGGAGAAAAAATTCCCCTCACCATGCGACCGGGGCAGAAGAAGTAAAAAAAAACATGTAATATTCTCACTAGTCTCTCCTTATATTATTTAGAAATTAAACAAGAGTCCCAATTTAACATCCTGTCATTCAATGCTTGTGCTCTAATAGCATCAAATGATGCAAAAATATATTAGTGGATTCACTGTGAGAAGCGGGGGCAAGCCTCCCTCATTTTGATGACAGTCATTAAGGCTTCAACTATGGAAGTGTATAAGGGACTATATTAAAATGATAATGTAAACTTGAAAATGAAAATGTAATTCCACAATAGCATTCTAATTTTCCACATACAGTGGTGTGAAAAAGTGTTTGCCCCCTTCCTGATTTCTTTTTTCTTTGCATGTTTGTCACACTTAAATGTTTCAGATCAAACAAATTTAAATATTAGTCAAAGATAACACAAGTAAACACAGTTTTTAAATGAAGGTTGTTATTATTAAGGGAAAACAAAATCCAAACCTACATGGCCCTGTTGTGGTAGTTTAGGTGTTGTCACTTCCTATTTTATTTTGTAGTTTGTTCCTTCCCTGGTGTATCTTGTGGTTTTACTTCCTGTCTTTGTTTTCAGCTCCAGTTTTGATTGTTGGTCCTTCCTTGATTGTTTGCACCTGTGTCTCGTTGTCTCACCTCCCCTAGGGTATTTAATCTGTGTCTCTGTCTTTGTTCAGTGTTGCGTCATTGTTGTTACACATGGTGTTGTTCCTGCCTTGAGTTTTGTTCCTGTCTAAGTGAGTGTTCCTGACCTTTGTGTGTGTCGCCGTTTGGTGCACGTTTTGTTCTACCTGGTTCCAGTGCCCAGTTCCCTGTTTTTTTTACAGTAAGTTTTGTTTTGGATTCTTTGTCTCCCGTGGACCTTGGTTGGATTCCAGTCGCTGGGCGCCCTGCTGGATCGCAGCAGCCCCTTGTCCCTGGACTCTTTCATGGAGTTTTTGCTAGATAGCAGCAGCCCCCAGTCCCTGGGCGCCCTGCTGGATCGCATCAGCCCCCAGTTTCTGGACTCTTTGCTGGATCGCAGCAGCCCCCAGTCCCTGGGCACCCTGTTGGATCGCAGCAGCCCCCAGTCCCTGGACTCTTTGCTGGATCGCAGTCGCCTCCTTTCCCGGCTGGATCGCAGCAGCACCAACTCCTTGCCGCCGCTGGATCACAGTCGCTTCCTTTACTGGCTGGATTGCAGCAGCACCAATCCCTTGCCATCACTGGATCGCAATCGCCCTTTTCCCCAGCTAGATCGTAGCAGCACCAATCCCTTGTCACCGCTGGATCGCAGCCGCCTCCTGTCCCGGTTGGATCGCAGCACGCCGAAGAATTCTCTGCTGGATTGCAGCAGTATCCTCCTCTTCTGCCGGAGTGGCAGGCTCCGGGTTCCCGGACACCACTGGTTCTGCCAGTCTCTCCATCACCGGCTTACTGTCCTGCTGTCCTGTTGCCGGGCCCTGATCTGGTTCTCCGGCCTCCAGGAGGGTTTAGTCTTCGCGGCCAGCCTCCAGAGGGGTTCTGCCTTCACCGCCGGCCTCCAGAGGGGTTCCGCCTTCGCTGCCAGTCTCCAGAAGGCCTCAGTGTTCACCACCGGTCTACAGAAGGTCTCCGGCCGCCGCCGGCCTCCTGTGACTCTCCGTCTTCGCCGCCGGCCTCCTGTGACCTTTCTCCTGTGCCACCAGCATTCCGCCAGGCCTCCAGATGGTGTCAATCTTCGTCACAGACCTCAAGAGATCAGCTCCGCACCTGTCCAGCCCCTGGGCCATCCGCCCGAGGTCCTCAGCTCCGCACATGCCCAGCCCCCGGGCCGTCCGCCCGAGGTCCTCAGCTCCGCACATGTCCAGCCCCCAGGCCTTTTTAAGGTCATGCCACAGCATCTCAATAGGATTCATGTCAGGACTTTGAAGAAGAAGAAAATGAAGACTTTGGAATTTCCTAGTCAGCCATTTAGAGGTGGACTTGCTGGTGTGTTTTGAATCATTGTCCTGCTGCAGAAACCAAGTTCGCTTCAGCTTGAGGTCACGAACAGATGGCTGGACATTCTCCTTCAGGAATTTTTGGTAGACAGCAGAATTCATGGTTCCATTTATCACAGCAAGTCTTCCAAGTCCTGAAGCAGCAAAACAGACCATCACACTACCACCACCATATTTTACTGTTGGTATGATGTTCTTTTTCTGAAATGTGGTGTTACTTTTACGCCAGATGTAATGAGACACACACCTTCCAAAAAGGACAAACTTTTGTCTGGTCAGTCCACAGTATTTTCCCAAAAGTCTTGGGGATCATCAAGATCTTTTCTGGCAAAAATAAGGTAAGCCTTAATGTTCTTTTTGCTCAGCAGTGGTTTTCATCTTGGAACTCTGCCATGCAGGCCATTTTTGCCCTGTCTCTTTCTTATGGTGGAGTCATAAACACTGACCTTAACTGAGGCAAGAGAGGCCTGCAGTTATTTGAATGTTGTGGGGTCTTTTGTGACCTCTTGGGGTGCGCTCTTGGGGTAATTTTGGTCGGCCGGCCACTCCTGGGAAGATTCAACGCTGTTCCATGTTTTCTCACTGTGGTTCGCTGGAGTCCCAAAGCTTTAGAAATGGCTTTTTAACCTTTCCCAGACTGACAGATCTCAATTACTTTCTTTCTCATTTGTTCCTGAATGTCTTTGGATCTCGGCATGATGTCTAGGTTTTGAAGATCTTTTGGTCTACTTCACTTTGTCAGGCAGGTCCTATTTAAGTGACTTCTTGATTGAGAACAGGTGTGGCAGTAATCAGGCCTGGGTGTGGCTAGAGAAATTTAACTCAGGTGTGATAACTTTTTCCAACTTTTAACTTTCCATTTTCTTCCAAACTTGAGTAACTTGTTTGTAAGTGTAATTTAAACTATGCTCTTTACGAAAATGAGGGTAGAAAGTGTTTTGGTACTTTTTTTGGAACTTCTTCTTCTGCTACTCGGTCGGGGCACCGCTGCAGATCTGCTGTTTGGCCGCATTGTTTACACCAGGAAACAGCTGATCGCGCTGAAGCCGAGCAGCATGGCGCCCAGGACTACTGATGTCCCCACTGAGATCTGGAGGAGGACACACCGAGGATGCAGAGGTGGAACGAAGCGGCGAGGGAAGAGAGAGGGGTGCAGACAAAAGAGACTTGAAGAGAAGAGAAGAATAAGAGATTTAAGCCGTGTCTGCCTTCTCACGTAATGGGCAACGTGAGATCGCTGGCGAATAAAATGGACGAGCTAACGGCGTTGGCCCAGAGTCAGACGGAGTTTCGTGAGAGTAGTTCTTCTGTGCTTCTCAGAGACATGGCTACACCGGGATATCCCGGACCATAACGTTTCCATCGATGGCTTTCAGACTGTTCGGGCCGACAGGGATCACACCGGGAGCGGTAAGCGGAAAGGTGGCGGGCTTGCTGTTCTGGTTAACAACAGATGGTGTAACCCTGGTCACGTTACCATCAAGCGGAGTATCTGTAGCCCTAGTTGTCCTACTAGAGAGGAGAGGACACTGGACCTGCTGTATGCTAACGTTAATGATGCATACAGCTCTTCCCCCCTGCCCCCTCTGGGTAGGTCAGACCACAACCTGGTTTACCTTAAACCCTGCTATGTGCCTCTGGTTAAAAAGCAGCCCGCGACCACAAGGACAGTGAGGAGATGGTCAGGGGAGGCCTACGAGACACTGCAGGAATGTTTTGAGGTGACAAACTGGGATGTACTCTGTGAGCCTCATGGAGAGGACATTGACGGGCTCACTGAGTGCATTACTGGCTACATTAACTTCTGTGTGGACTGCAATGTCCCAATCAAGATGGTCCATTGTTATCCAAATAACAAACCGTGGGTAACAAAGAACATCAAGGACATCCTGAATGCCAAGAGGAGGGCCTTTATTGATGGCAATAGGGAGGAGGTGAGGGCTATCCAGGGCTATCCGACCTGAAGGTGAAAATCAGGGAGGCCAAGGAGAAGTACAGGAGGAAGCTGGAGCGGAAACTCGAGCAGAACAACATGAGAGAGGTCAGGAGCGGCATGAAGACCATCACATTGTTTCAGACCGACTGGCAGCAGAGGAGTTGAAGGCAGCTTGGACAGGGCCAACAAACTTAATCTGTTCTGTTCTGTAATGACTCCCCCCCTTCCCCCACCTGTAACTTCTGCTGTGTGCCTGACTGCTGACCAGGTGAGAGGACAGCTGATGAAACTCCACTCAAACAAGGCTTCAGGCCCCGATGGCGTTAGCCCCGGGGTGCTAAAAGCCGCATCCCAGTGGCTCCAAGGACTACAGACCGATGGCACTGACCTCCCACATAATGAAGACCCTGGAGAGACTAGTGCTGGAACAGTTGCGGCCCATGGTCAGACCCCTCCTGGACCCCCTTCAGTTCGCCTACCAGCCCCAACTGGGAGTTGAGGACGCCATCATCTTCCTGGTTAACCGCATCCACACCCACCTGGACAAGCCGGCAAGCACGGTGAGGATCATGTTTTATGACTTCTCCAGTGCTTTCAACACCATTCGGCCAGCCCTGCTGGTGCCCCCCTTGTGTCCTGGATTGTGGACTACCTGACTGGCAGACCACAGCACGTGCGCCTGCAGCACTGTGTGTCAGACAGCATGGTCAGCAACACTGGGGCCTCTCAGGGGACTGTCCTCTCTCCCTTCCTCTTCACCATCTACACCACGGACTTCAGTCCTGCCACCTTCATGAAGTTTTCTGATGACTCTGCTGTGGTGGGATGTATCAGCGGTGGTGATGAGTCAGGGCTGTGAGTAACTTTGTCTCATGGTGTGAGCAGAACCATCTGCAGCTCAATGCGATAAGTCTAAGGAGCTGATTGGGGATCTACGGAGGGCCAAGCTGTTTACAGGAAGGGCCAGAGCCGCCTCTATTTTCTGAAAAGGCTGAGGTCCTTCAACATCTGCCGGACAATGCTGAAGATGTTTTATGAGTCTGTGGTGGCCAGTGCTATCCTGTATGCTGTTGCATGCTGGGGCAGCAGGTTGAAGGTAGCGGACGCCAACAGACTCAACAAACTGATCTGTAAGGCCAGTGACATTGTGGGGGTGGAGCAGGACTCTCTGGCGGTGGTGTCAGAGAGGAGGATGCTGGCCAAACTACATGCCATCTTGGACAGTGTCTCCCACCCACTCCATGATGTGCTGGTCAAGCAAAGGAGCACCTTCAGCGAAAGACTCATCCCCCCAAAAGCACCACAGAGCGTGCCTGTGGCCATCAAACTCTTTAACTCCTCCCTGTAGGTGTCTGGTCTGTATGACCCTAGGTCACTAAACTGGACATTGATCATTACATCTCTGCCATACTTGAATAATTGTGCAATATTCTGTGTATTACTCCTGCAATATTTAGTTTTCCCATGTTAGTTTTTCCTATTTATTGATATTAAATACCTCCATTACTGCTGTGCAATATCTTAATAATCTCAATAAGCTACACTTAACTCGACAGTACATGCACCACTGCTTATTACTTATTTTATTACATTGTATTATCATCATCAACCGGTAAACCCACTTGGTACTTCACACTTATTTTATCTTATACTTATACCCACCTGGTACTTCATTTATTTTCTGACCTGTTTTTATAGTGGTTTTTATAGTGTATTGTATTATATTTTTTGCTAGTACTTTCTCCTGTGTGCACTGACGTAAAGGCGAGCTGCTGTAACAAAGAGTTTCCCTTCAGGGATCAATAAAGTATTTCTGATTCTGATAAACCCTAGTTATGTTAACAGGTGGGGCAATCACTTTTTCACACAGGGCCATGTACAGTAGGTTTGGATTTTGTTTTCCCTTAATAATAACAACCTTCATTTAAAAAGTGCATTTTGTGTTTACTTGTTATCTTTGACTAATATTTAAATTTGTTTGATCTGAAACATTTAAGTGTGACAAACATGCAAAAAAATTAAAATCAGGAAGGGGGCAAACACTTTTTCACACAACTTTATTTTTTATTTGAGTAAAAATTTAAATTAAAATGCAATTATCCAATTTGCATTTTAATTTCCACATAGCCGTATAGGTGTTCTATGACCATATTAAAATGAAAATGGAAAAGCTGTTTTACATTTAATTTTCAAAGTCGTACCCCGCTGTACAGTGGACAATATTCAATGTTAATTCAAATTTGAAAATGCAACATGAACAATGTAACCTGATTGTCCATTTATGCTAGCCATATTTAAGTCAAAATGAAACTGCAATGTTCTAACAATTTGAAAATGAACACTACTATTGGGCCTCACCACAACGTGTGGAGAACAAAGACAGAGGCCTGTATGTGTAACAAAAAGCCTGGACTAGGAGAAATGGCACCAAACCCCCTTAGGTCCGTTAATTCACACCTGTGTGCGAATTCTAGTTAAATCCAAACCCTGGATTCCTACTGGACGAGCTGCTACAGGAGTGCCGGAAACCCCGGTGCATCGGTCATGACGTCATCACCCCTATAAAGGCGGAGCACACTGGGTGCTCGCCGTCTTTCCACTGCAACTCCGTTGCTACAGGAGACAAAATCACGTGAACTTTAAACTCCCTAGGTGAAGTTTTAACTAGCTGGATGAGTATCCAACTGTTTTGTGTTTGCGGAATACATTTTGGATCCTGAAAGAGATTATTATATGCTACATAACAATCCTTTACCTGCAGAAGGAAGATTCGGATTTGTCATGGTTTCGGGTATTCTGTTATTTCCTTTTTATTCTGGTAAGGGTTCTCAGTCTTGTGTCTTGTGTAGTTTTACCTCCTCCTTATTGGTTCCACGGGTGTCTCGATGTCTCCCCTACCTGAGTGTATTTAGTCTGTGTTCTTCCTTTGTTCTGTCAGATCGTCGTTGTACGTGTGTTAAGCTTCCCGACCCTGGTGTTCTATGTGATTGGATTTATGCTCTTGTTTCTCGTGTACCTTTGTTTATGGACTTTTGGATTTCGCCAGCTCCCTGTTGGACTTCTTTGCCTTTTTTGACTGCTTACCTGGTTGTGATCCAGTGTGTATCAGTACCACGCCGCTGTGCTGTTTACATGTGTTAGTTTTAGCCACTATGGCTAAAACTAAAACCACGGCATTTGAGATCTCTTGTACTTTGCCTTGTGCACACAAGGTTTTTTTCCTACCTCTCCTTCTACTAACACACACACACACACACACACACACACACACTTCACGTACATCTCACCTGACCTAGATGGCGTGGTAGCCTAGCTATGTCCCACGCCATCTTGAAGACATGCAAATTGCGTCCTCCATTTTGGTTCTCACCCCTTTGTTTGAGTTTGGGTGGGCCTGTCCACCATTTTGGATCTGTGAGTGACAACCACCCACGTGGTCACGTCCGCCATCTTCCTCGCTTCCCCTCTCTATTGTCTTTCTATCTCCACACACACACACACACACACACACACTCCCTACATGCTTGCTTATTGTGTTTAGAGTAGATGGTTTGTTGGCTGAAGTTATTGATTATTAATCAGTGCTAAAGTTAAATAAATTCTATTGTACTTTTAAAGAGCAGTTGCCTGTGGTTATTTTGTGTATATGTTGCAATAACAGCTGGTTGTGACGGTCAGTGCTCGGATTCACCCTTCACTGTCCACCTTATTTAAGAGTACTTTAAATATCGGCATTTCTAAGTGGACAGCCATCTTTTGAGACTGTTTTTCACGTTTGGTTATTGGTCCCTGATCCCTGGGTGGTGCCGTAATTATTAATCCATATTGAGATTTTTTTATAATATTCATAATTTTATTAATATTCATAAATGTCTTTGATATTTTGCTAATAACCAAACCTGCCGTACCTGTATCCTAACACTGCATTTCACATTTCATTTTCAAAGACTTAACCTGCTGTACAGTGGACAATATTCAAATGTTAATTCAAATTTGAAAATTAAAATACGAAATAAAACAATGCAGCTTAATTTTCCATTTGTGGAAGAATTATTTAAGTCAAACTAAAATGCATTTTTCTAACAATTTTGAAAATGAGAACTGCATTTGACATTTCATTTTAAAGGGGACACAGGACGCGGAAGTGCCCCGAAGCTCTGCCTGCTTCCTTTTAATTGGGCTGTTCAGACAGAGCGCGGCGCTGAGCTCCGCCGTCAGCTTGCGCTCAGCAGCAATAGTTTGGGCGTTTGGTCTATTTGTTTTGCAAGCAAATCTGGCAAGAATATACACTGATAATCTATTATAAACTATATAAATTGATATTGTAAAGCGCTTTGAGTGGTCAGAAGACTAGAAAGGCGCTATATAAGTATATAAGTACAGTCCATTTACCATATTATATATGATATAACTGATCTAATTCTGATAAATAATATCCCATGCTTGCCAACCCCCCCCGATAAAATATCAAAATCTGCCCAACCACTATATTTATTAGAAATAGTATCACTGCTGATTGTGACTGTGTTTTTTAAATTCCACATATTTGTCAGTTGTCTCTAAACAGAGAGCGAGAGAGACAAGCAGACACACACAAGCCGATCCTTTTAACTTCATCGTTGCAGAAGAAGCGACGCCCCAACGAAACACATAAAAAGCTTTAAGTTAATGTGCTTCTGGTGTGAACAGCCAGGCTACTGCTCGTGTTTCTGGGGGGCGCTCACTGATTACCACAGACGCAGAAAGTAGGGGTGCTGAGGGGGCTGCACCCCCTAAAACCAGGCATTATAAAAACCATCAAATGATAAAAAAGTGTGATGCAGACAGCACACACAGAGAGAGACAGAGAGAGAGGGAAAAAATTAGAGAAAATTAGAATGCTATTGTTGAATTACATTTTCATTTCCAAGTTTACATCATCATTTTAATATAGTCCCTTTTACGCTTCCATATTCAACAGCAAAATATGTTTTAAAATCCATCAGTGATGCAACCTGTGAGAGAACAGAAAACATTTTTAACTCACCGCTGGGCTCTCTTTCTCTCTCTCTCTCATGTCTGAAGAAAACCGCAAGGAACATTAACGTATACAGTGGCTTGCAAAAGTATTCATACCCCTTGAACTTTTCCACATTTCACGTTACAATCACAAACGTCAATGTATTTTGTTGGGATTTCATGTGATAGACCAACACAAAGTGGCGCATAATTGTGAAGTGGAAGGAAAATGATACATGGTTTTCAAATTTTTTTACAAATAAAACTGAAAAGTGTGGTGTGCAAAAGTATTTAGCCCCCCCGAGTCAATACTTTGTAGAACCACCTTTCGCTGCAATTACAGCTGCAAGTCTTTTGAGGTATGTCTCTACCAGCTTTGCACATCTAGAGACTGAAGTTTTTGCCCATTCTTCTTTGCAAAATAACTCAAGCTCAGTCAGATTGGATGGAGAGCATCTGTGAACTGCAATTTTCAAGTCTTGCCACAGATTCTCAATGGGATTTAGGTCTGGACTTTGACTGAGCAATTCTAACACATGAATATGCTTTGATCTAAACTATTCCATCGTAGCTCTGGCTGTATGTTGGGAAGGTGAACCTCCACCGCAGTCTCAAGTCTTTTGTTGAACAGGTTTTCTTCCGAGATTGCCCTGTATTTGGCTCCATCCATCTTCCCATCAACTCTGACCAGCTTCCCTGTCCCTGCTGAAGAAAAGCATCCCCACAGCATGATGCTGCCACCCCCATGTTTCACAGTGGGGATGGTGTGTTCAGGGTGATATGCAGTGTTAGTTTTCCATCACACATAGCGTCTTGCTTTTTGGCCAAATACTTCAATTTTGGTCTCATCTGACCAGAGCACCTTCTTCCACATGTTTGCTGCCCCCCCCCACAAGGCTTTTGGCAAACCGCAAAAGGGACTCCTTATGGGTTTTTTTCAACAATGGCTTTCTTCTTGCCACTCTTCCATAAAGGCCGGATTTGTGGAGTCCACGACTAATAGGTGTCCTGTGGACAGATTCTCCCACCTGAGCCCAGAGTGACCATGGGCCTCTTGGCTGCTTCTCTGATCAATGCTCCCCTTGCCCGGCCTGTAAATTTAGCTTGGGATATTTTTTTATAACCTAACCCTGCTTTAAACTTCTCCACAACTTTATCCCTGACCTGTCTGGTGTGTTCCTTGGCCTTCATGGTGCTGTTTGTTCACTAATGTTCTCTAACAAACCTCTGATGCCTTCACAGAACAGCTGTATTTATACTGAGATTAGATTACACACATGTGGACTCTATTTACTAATTAGGTGACTTCTGAAAGCAATTGGATGCACTGGATTTTATTTAGGGGTATCAGAGTAAAGGCAGCTGAATACTTTTGCACACCACACTTTTTATTTGTAAAACACCATGTATAATTTTCCTTCCACTTCACAATAATGCGCCACTTTGTGTTGGTCTATCACATGAAATCCCAATAAAATACATTGACGTTTGTGGTTGTAATGTGAAAAAATGTGGAAAAGTTCAAGGGGTATGCATACTTTTGCAAGCCACTGTAAGTCACATTCATGTCTGAATGTTAACGAGTCATTACTTTAACAGCTTCAGCAATGTAACGTATTTCATGTCTGACAAGAGCTTTAGATGTACTGTTGACACAGATACACAACATGAAGGCTGACCTGAGCCTCAGCACTGCTCACTGAGTGCTGGTCCAGGGCGACCTCTCCCTCTGTCCTGAGTTCAGGTTCAGGGTCAGCTATGGGGGCTTTAGCTTCTTCGTCTTCCTTGTCCTCCTTCTCTCCTGCCTCACTCTCACACTGCGAGCGCCTCTTCAGGAAGGAGGAGAAGAGGCGGGAGAGGCCTCGACCAGCAGAATTGCGGTTGCGTGGCCGGATCTGCTCCTCCTCTGGTGAGGGCGGCCTGGCGTCCTGGCCGGCTTCCTCCTGCTGCCTCGGCTTCTTCTGGTGACTCTCCGCCTCGTCTGTTGTCATGGCAACAGCTTTTGGGATAGATGACAAGTTCAAGTTGAAAAACAGAAACAACCCTGTATTTGTGCTAATCCAGATCAGATAAAGAAACAGATCACATGTTAATACCAGGTGGAAATGGGGTCTTTGACTGCTATATTATTTCATTAATTACCTTTGTGTATATGCCCAGCTTAGAGGCTGGGAAGAGTTGAACAAAAGACAGAGAACAATGATGCTGATTAAATGGTGAGCAACGATATTAAATCGCAGAAAACTGAACATTAGAGTATATTTTCAACTCAACTGTGTGAGTGAGCAAGGAGTAACATTTTAATTTTATGCTTTCAATTTTAACTTTTGCTTTAAGGGGGTACTCCAGTGATTTAGTAATACACTTCCATAAAGGAAGGATTGGAGGATTCACACACAACAAATTAAAAAGAGAATTGTCAAAATCAAAGCAGCGGAGGCCGAGATATCCTGACTTATGTCCGTAGTGTGGGTCAAGCTCCAAAAACACTGGTTCTACATTTCCCATAATTCAACTTAATAGCATCTTTCCTCAACCCATCCTTTTATGGTAAACACCCATGTCTTTCAAATTTCATGCCTCCACAGTTTGTACCACTACCCATTAAAAATCTGAACAGCTTCAATGTGCCTTGGTATTGAGTCTACGGCTAAGTCTAGAACTCTACTGGAGGGATGGAACACCACTCTTCCAAAAGACATTCCCTCATTTGGTGTTTTGATGATGGTGGTGCCCAAAATGGTGGTGTAGCCCAAAATCTCCCATAGGTGTTCAAATGGGTTGAGATCTGGTGACTGTGAAGGCCATAGCATATGATTCACATGATTTTCATGCTCATCAAACCATTCAGTAAGCCCTATGGATGGGGGCATTGCCATCCTGGAAGAGACCACTCCCTTCAGGATAGAAATGTTTCACTATTGCTGGATGCCAGCAAAATGCCCCATAACAGAGCCACCGGATCCCGTCACTGTTGGGGTCAAGCATTCAGGCCTGTACCGCTCTCTTGGTGTACACCACACATGCACTCGCCCACGTGCCGAGAATATGGTGAAGGATGACTCATCTGACCATATCACTTTTTTCCACATCCCTGTACACCACTGCCTGTGGTTTTTGCACCACTGAACTCTCAAATGTGCATCCATCCTTGTAATAAGGGGTTTAGGCTTTCCCTCAAGTGACCGAGGCCTTCAATGAGCTCATCCAGATGCCAGGTGATGTGAGTCAGCTGTCCAAGTCACTGCTCTTTGTGGTGTTGATGTCCAATAGGACGATCGATACCATGGAGGTAAATGAAGAAAGAAAATAGCTCTTCACTCAGAAATCCAGAGCTCTGGAGAACATCTCACCCACGAAGGCTTTACTAGAGCAACACATTAAGTGGGCCATCTATCAGGCCAATGTCTGTAGCAACGCTTTAGTACCTGACCCTGAGCTGCCAGGTCCTTCTGATTGGGACTGACTGAAGGAAGCACCAGGATGGCAGCCACTGTGGACCACCCTTCCAAAAGGGTCACAGAGCTGCTACAAACATATCCAATGTGGCTGCAGGAAAGGGTGTACTACGCGCTACAGGTGCAAAAAAAGCACTGCCCTTTGCTCATGCTCAGGAGACTGCTAGCAGGGCTGCCAACTCTCTGACCATGAGACTCACGCAATTGACACTTTACACACGCTCTCACGTCACACGTCCATTGTCTCATGCAGTGTAAAACAAATGTATAACTGAAAACGCGAATTAACTCCGCCCAGCTGATGCAAAGAGAAGGGTCATTTATAGTCAGATATAATCAGTTTGGATAGTTTGGTTCATTAGACAGGACCTAAGCATATATTTGAAATTCTTAAGTGAGGTAGACTGAAATGCAATTTGAATATAACTGTTCCATAGCTGAGCCTGAGGGAGTTGTAACCATTTGACATGTCTCGTATTAAAGTTATGTACATCCCAGTTAGGCTGGAAAAATATTTTACAAGGCATGGGAAACGAAGTAGGCTGAAGCAATCATTTTTAAATAAAAATACAAGTTTGGTATATATTTATATTAAAAATTGATAGACTATTGAGCTGATTGAAGAGAGGGCTGAGTGTTCAGCCCTGCTGCTAAACCTAGCAATTCAGCAAAACCTTTTTTGTAAAATATAAAGTTTACAAAGAGTGGGATTAGTAGCTCCCCAAATGATATTGCAATAGATATGGTAAGGATAGATTAACTACATTTCAGTCTTCATCACCAAATGGAATTGGCTCAGTTAAGATGTCAGTAACTAAGCAAGTAGGGAACTTTGATTAAAGGTATGTGATAACAAGTGGTCGTAGGCTAAATGGCGGGAGACTGATGACAACTGAGCAAATTCAAAGATGAAGACTGTGGGATGCATTTGAAAGTTCTGGAAAAAGCTAATAAGTGAACCTTGAGTTATGCTTTTTTAAAACAACTGCTCCCAAGGTAAAGAATAAACTTTAAGGCTCAGAATAAGTAAAACACTAAAAGAATGTAAGTCCTTAAAGATCCCCTCCAAACATGTTATTATTGTTGTTGTTCTTGTTGTTGTTATTATTATCATTAGTATTATTATTATCATCATTATTATTATTAAAGAAGGTTTTATTTATATAGCGCCAATTCATAACAGAAGTTATCTCATTGCACTTTTCCAACAGAGCAGGTCTAGACTGTACTCTTTATAATATTATTTACAGAGACCCAACAAATTCCACCATGATCAAGCATTTGACAACAGTGGCAAGAAAAACCTTCCTTTTAACAGGCAGAAACCTTGGTGGGCGGCCATCCGCCGCTGCCGTGTTAGGTTTTGAGAGAGAGAGAGAGAGAGAGAGAGAAGAAGGGGGGTAGGGGAGAGGGAAGCACAATGCAAATTCCACCTATAATTTTAAAATAGTAATAATGTAACTGTAGTGGTAATATTAAAAAAGTAATAATAATAGGAATGATAGTCATAGGAATAATAATGACAATAATAGTAAAAAGGCCAATAACAACAACTGTAGTAGCAGTTGTTGAGCAGGAACATGGGGCAGCAGGTGGCCCACAACCACAGATCCAGTCTCTGCAGCTCAGGAGGCAGAAATACCTGCTGAAAGCGACAGAAGGACAGAGGAGAGAAACGAGAAAGCACAAAACTACAGGAGATCGAAGATGTCGATGTCATGCAGTAATGAGATGAAAATGCATACAGAGAGCAAGAGAAGGAGAGAGGAAAGAGGTGCATCATGGGAAGTCTTCTGGCAGTCTAGGCCTATAGCAGCATAACTAAGGGATGGTTCAGGGCTCACCCAAGCCAGCCCTAACTATAAGCTTTATCAAAGAGGAAAGTCTTAAGCCTACTCTTAAATGTGGAGATGGGGTCTGCCTCCCGAACCCAAACTGGGACCTGATTCCACAGGAGAGGAGCTTGTTAACTGAAGGCTCTGGCTCCCATTGTACTTTTGGAGACTCTAGGAACCACAAGTAACCCTGCATCCTGGGAGCACAGTGTTCTAGTGGGGTAATAAGGTATTATGAGCTGGTTAAGATATGATGGTGCCTAACCATTAAGAGCTTTATAGGTGAGGAGAAGGATTTTCAATTCTATTCTGGATTTTACAGGGAACCAGTGCAGAGAAGCTTATATTGGAGAAACATGATCTCTGTTCCTAGTTCTTGTCAGTATACGTGCTGCAGCATTCTCGATCAAGTGGAGACTCTTAAGGGACTTATTCGGGCAGCCGGATAATAAGGAATTGCAGTAGTAGAAGTAACAAATGCATGGACTAGTTTTTCGGCATCATTTTGAGACAAGATGTGCCTGATCTTTGCAATGTTAAAGAAGACAGTCCTTGAATTTTGTTTCATGTGGGGGTTAAAGGATAAATCCTGATCAAAGATAACTACTTTTCATATGGTTTTTCCACAAAAAGGTTACTTTGTAAAAAAAAATCCTAAAATTACATTTGTTCTATCTTCCTCATTGAAAAATCCATAAAGATGCAAATATTTTCATTCCAAAAGTTTAACTGCTGGAAACAACCTGTCTCCTGAAATGTCTATTCCAGTGCAGTGCACTGGAGGCTGCAAATTGCCACATCACTCTTGTGTAGGTTACATACTGGACTGAGATCAGCTTCCGAACTATTTGTGATGTCATTAAGTCCTGCTCATACACACACATATTAAACTTGATTTAAGGTGAGCACAGAGAACCTTTCCTCCTTCAGCAGATGTATGTGAAGTCCTGTTGCACTTACTCCCATCCTCATGAAGTGCTTCGAACGGCTAGTCATGCACCACATCAAGTCTGCCCTCCCCCCCTCCCTGGACCCATTCCAGTTTGCATATCGGTCCAACCGGTCGACCGATGATGCCATCTCAACTACCCTCCACTCAGCACTCACACATCTAGAGAAAAAGGACTCATACGTCAGAATGCTGTTCATAGACTTCAGTTCAGCATTCAACACAATCATCCCTCAACAGCTCATTCACAAACTGGTCAAGCTGGGGCTCAACACCTCGCTGTGCAACTGGCTGTTGGACTTTCTGACTGGAAGACCTCAGGCAGTACGTGTCGGCAGCAACACATCCAGCATCATCACACTGAACACTGGGGCCCCCCAAGGATGTGTGCTGAGCCCCCTCCTTTTCACTCTGCTGACACACGACTGCACACCGTCACTCAACTCTAACCTCTTCATTAAGTTTGCGGATGACACGACTGTGGTGGGTCTCATTAGCAACAGAGATGAGACAAACTACAGGAGCGAGGTGAGCCGCCTGGCCGGGTGGTGCAGTGACAACAGTCTCTCTCTGAACGTGGAGAAGACGAAGGAGATTGTTGTCGACTTCAGGAGAGTGCACACTCAGCATGTTCCTCTGACCATCAACGGTGCGACTGTGGAGAGAGTGAGCAGCACCAAGTTCCTGGGTGTGCACATCACAGAGGACCTCTCCTGGACCGACAACACTGCAGCACTGGCAAAGAAATCACAGCAGCGTCTCTACTTCCTCCGCAAACTGAGGAGAGCCAGAGCCCCACCCCCCATCATGTACACCTTCTACAGAGGCACCATCGAGAGCATTCTGACTAGCTGCATCACTGTGTGGTATGGCGCCTGCAACGCGTCCTGCCGGAAGACTCTGCAACGCACAGTGAGAGCAGCTGAGAAGATCATTGGTGTCTCTCTCCCCTCCCTCCAGGACATTTATGGAACCCGTCTCACTCGCAAAGCCCTCTGCATTGCAGGTGATCCCACACACCCGTCACACAGCTTCTTCAGTCTGCTACCATCAGGGAGGAGACTGCGGAGTCTCCAGGCCAGGACCAACAGACTGAAGGACAGCTTCATCCATCAGGCTGTCAGGAAGCTGAACTCGCTCCCAAACTTGCCCCCCCGTCCCTCTTCTGCCCCAGGCACCACTGAACTATGAACCCCCCCCCCAGATCCCACATCCCCAGGACCTTCCACTGACATACGATGTCATGCACCAGTCACTTTGTGTAGCATTGGTCTGCTCACTACCTCACTACCTACTATTATGTCTCTTTTTTGTATTCCCTTATTGTATAGTTTTAGCTTATATTTTATATTTGATCTAGATTTTAGGCTCTACTGTTAGTGTTATCTGTATGCACCGGGGGTCTGAGAGTAACGCAATTTCGATTCTCTGTATGTATGTAATGTACGTGTGGAAGAATTGACAATAAAGCAGACTTGACTTGACTTGACTTGAAAACAGCATACTGATGTCAAACACTGCACATGCAGCATCCTGCACAGTGAAGCAGTGATGTCAAGGAACAATAAGCAAAACACATTTTTGAGTGAGTAAGCTGTAACCCTGCAGGCAGCCAATCATACAAGTAAGTGAGCACTGTGCTGACTGTATTTCACAAGTAGCAAAATCCTTTCTGCATAGCAAGTGCACAACCATATCAGCAGCCTAGCTGTCTCTCCTTTATCCTTAACAGATTTTTCAAACATAATGTGTTTATTAAAAACCATCCAGCTAAACATGATCACAGCATGTGACAGACTGTTCTTTCATCACTACATCAAGCATGTACAAACTTCCATCATTGAAAAAGCACATAAAAATAGACTTGGAATGGAATTTCTACAATCACCTCCGTCATATTACACTATGACCATTAAAAAATGTCCAGAATTCCATGCCACTCTGAGCTGTAGGGTCAGTTATTTCACCTTGTCAAAACAAGTCAGTTTCATATATACAGCCCAATTCGGGTAAGGAAAAACTCCACACAAACAAAAACTTTTTCTGTGGGAAATATAAAAGAAACCTTGGGTTTCTCACTAGTGTCTCTGTTGCGAAATAGTTAAAAACTACTGTCTCACTTTCACTAAACTCCAGGGACCACTGGGATTCTCACCCGTCTGAGAAAACATGCATCATCTTGTCTGCCTGTCATCATCCCCTCACACCAGCAACAGCACTTGGCTTGTGGTTAATGTGGCCAAATGAGAGCTCGCTGCTCACATTTATATTCTAACGCCTCCACACAGCCACTTCATTGCAGCAGTGAACGTGGGCGCCAGCGCAAGCTGCATCAGCTGGCAGCTGAAACACCACAACAGTCAGAAATGTTGTCAAAATTAAAGAGAGACAGCAACGTATGAAAATCTGGGCAACAACAATCTGCTTTAAAATAAAAATTTCTAGTGAAGAGGTGATCACTTTTTCATGTAGCTGCCGGTAGGCTGGTGTCTTTCGAAATGTTTTAAATATCGGGAGTAATACAATACCTGAGTACTGATACCAAAACTATACTTTTTACTTACTTTCAGTGGTAGAAAAAGTGTATGTAAATATCAGAAAAATGTACACAAAGTATCAAAAGTCAAAGTACTCATTCTACAATAAAATGCTCCCTGTCAGTGCTTTACTATTACATATGATGTTTTTGGATTAATATTACTGCTGCATTACTGTGTATGTTGCATTTTACTGCTGTGGATATTTAAGTTTGTGCTAATTGTAACTACTTTATATACTGTTGGGTAGTTTAATTTACAGCAAAGGATTATGGTCTATAAAATGAGTGTTGCTGTCCTGTAAGAACCACATATCTCTAAAAAGTCAACTTTTCATGAGCTCTGAAAAACAGTTTTTTGATGATGCATTTCCAGCTGATCCGGGGTGGGGGGTTAAGAATTTCTCAACCCATAGTTAATCATTCACTTTATCAGAAACATCCACATTTAAAATCACCAAATTTGGAGAAACCAAATGTAGTGGAGTAAAAAGTTCAATATTTGACTCTGAGATGTAGTGGAGCAGAATATAAAGTAACATAAAACGGAAATACTCAAGTAAAGTACCTGGAATTTCTACTTAAGTACACAAATGTACTTAGTTACATTCCACCACTGCTTACTTTAATATCTTTGCTTGGGAAATATAAACTGTTCTTAGACACTTGCATTCATGTGAAAGCTGGTGAACAGTGGTGGGATGTAACTAAATACATTTACTCAAGTACTGTACTTAAGTACAATTTTGAAGTACATGTACTTTACTTGAATGGTTCCATCTTATTCATGCCAGCTAACTTCACATGCTAACAGGAGCATGAAGCAACGTAACGTCGAGCTTTTAACTCTATAAGGACAACAAAGACGGAGCAACCGGCTTCCTCCGATCTCTACAGGCGGATACTGCACAGCAAGGATTTTCTTCAATCGGAACCAACATTCTTTCCTGCTCATCCACGGAACCGCCAGACAACAGCAGCATGCCAAAGCAACTTCTTCCTATACGGACTGGTAACGTTAACATACCTGGGCATTATATAGCTTCACATTGCTTAACAGTGTACTTGGCTAAGCACAGGACTGTTTAGTTTTAATGATGTACATGTACTGATGAGGTTTATTGTTGTGATGTGTTTTCATCTGTTGGATGAGTTGGTAGCCATATGCTAAAGTGATGTTAGTAACGTTATGCTCCACACAGACAGTCTTTGCATACTAACTAACTCTCTTAACTTGGCACTGTTAGCTGGCTTTACTCCAACACCAGAGGCGTCTAGACTCTTCATGAGCCTATGCTTAATGAAGATGCATCACGTCGATGGGGTCTTATCACCAAAGTCTTTCTCTGTTGTTAACCTCAATAAATGTCGTTATACACCTCCAAATTATCTCATATTTGACATCAGGGTTCAGATCATTCAGCACATTCTACAGTAAAAATCACTAGGCTAAAAATTGACCCAGCGTGGGTTAATATCAGCACAGACACAATAATGGGTTTACTTTACCCAGTGATCATGGGTAGAGAACCACCCATAGAACGTTTTGATCCAGTAACCCAACAGTAGTATAAAAATAACACTAACACTGGGTCAAAACAACCCATTGCTGCTATATCGACCCACGCTAGGACAACTTTTAACCCAGTGGTTTGTGACTTAGGAGAAATCATCCAATTATATTACAGTCCATAACACTTGCAGGGCAGTTGTCCCGCACTAAACTCCATGTCTACACAGGCTGTGTAGTGAGAGCAGCATGTTAGCAGAGCAGCAGCAGCCATCCCCCATTAATGTGAACACAGGATGCATTCAGTGTAGGTCACCTACATTTTGGCAGCGCTCAGAGTCCAACACACAATCACTGTATGTTTGTTATGCATGTAAAATAGAAGAAAATAGACTTGAAGTTTAGTGAAAACTCTGGGTTTTCAGTTCCACAAAGAGAGGTAACTTAAAGTCTGTGTAAGGCAATAATAAATATGTGGTCTGAGTTGGTCACACCACAGAAAAACGTGTTATTAACCACCAAATTTGAATGATCACCAAGTAAATAAAATAAGTTATCAACATCTTGAAATAAATAAGCAGTTTTCTCTGCTCTCAAACGCTGGGGGCGTGTCCGCAGAGGGCAAGGCCAATATAACATTCCATGCAGTATCGTTAGCTAGCTTACATGAAAATTATGCTAGGCCAACGTTACATGATGTAAAATCACATGAGGCACTTGCAAAATTTTGTAAAGTTACTGTGGACTACCTACAGTCGGTCCGGTCTGCCAACAATCACCAGTTGTCGGCAGGACGGGAGGATGAAGGCCGGGGCGGGAGACCGTCGGTTCGGCCCCGTTCACCAGTAACAGCGGGTTAGCAGTGAATCCCAGTTGTCGCAGATGAAAGTTTGTAAAAGAAATGTGTAAAATGTTCACTGCAGAGGCGGGTGTTGGTGGTGATCCTCAGCTCTCCATCAAGGTGGCTCTTCACAAAATCATTCCACCTCTTCTTGATCTCATCATTCTTGGGAAATTTAAATAAGGAGACAGAGCTGTTTTGTAAATTCTCACATCCAGGGAATATGTATTTACTGGACGAAGGCATAGCTAGCTAGCAACCTGTAGGCTGTAGTAACTAACGGCAATGACAGTAACTCTCGACTGAGCAGGCGAACCACTGATGATAATACGCTCTAGTTATTATAGTGTTAGGGGAGGGGCCATGCTCAGTGGCTCCAGTGCGTCATCGAGCCATGATTTCAGGCCCGCCCAAAAAATGGTGAAAAACTGTATCGAAGCACATTAGTTAGGGGAGGTTTCCTGTCAGAATCTAAATCCTGTTTGGATATTAGTTTGTAACTCAGGACTATCTGAAGTTACCACTGTTATGCGCTCAGTCATTTCTTTGAACAGCGGATTTTGTCCTCACACTCAAATATTACACAGCATCAAGTCAGCTCAGAATACAACCTCTGCATGTCCTTCTGTTTTTATAACAGTTGTCTTGTGTGACTCTGTGCATACAAGACAGCTGTCAGTTTGTTAGAGCAGCTCCACTAAAATGTTTATTGCACATAATGTGTAATCTCAGTTTAAATGGTGAAAAAAGAGACAGTAATTTAAAAGTTAAATGCTTTGTAAGCCATGATGTCTCTGGTGTGTTTCTCCTACATGATTTTGGGAATGATGTGACTTGTGGATTTTCTCCGAGATATCGCTGACCCTTTCATCCCTTTCTTTCTCTCATCTCTCCTGTCCTTTTATCATCACTGGACTCCACCATTAACACTGCATTCTACTGCTGCTGGACAACGCTGGACTCTTCTCTAATTTTCATCTCCATCTAAACTTTTCTGAACAAGTGTATAGTTTACTTTTGAATAGTTTATCACAATGTATTTGTTTTACATTCATATTTATATAATACTGTACGAGCCTACTATTGAGAATTGTGTCTTGTAGTAAACAGTACACATTTGTGGATTTTTTCTATCTAATCCACAAATGTGCAAAACCCATTTTTGTGTAAAAATGGATCCACAAATGCGTACATCCACTTTACATGTATTTGATGTGGTGAAACTGTTTACATTTGTAAAATGAATAACATTTTTATGTGAAATTAAAATATATTTTTACAGAGTAAGTTATGCATATTTGCAAATCACTTCGCATTTTTGTGGACATGACTTTACACACCACAAATTAAAAAATACATGTTTGTGGATAGTGAATTATTTGTGTATTATGCTACACATTTGTGGATTGTCTTACAAATAATAAAGTCCAATAAAAAGTTCCCTAATTTTCTGTTATGTTCTATGTGTGTAGCATTAAGGGACTACAAACTTTCATTTCATTATACAACCTTGTGTTGTAAAGTGATAAATAAATTACTTTGTACCTTGTATGTTTTACTGTTAATGTAATATTATGATCATCTGTGACATGAAAATAACAGATTTGCACAGTCAGAAAGGGGTCTCCCTGACTTTATAGAGTAACTGTGAAACAATACTAGGTTTGTAAAACTTTGTAGCCTTATCTTGTGTTGCTCTGTGTGCAATGAAAAAAAAAAGCCTGATGAATCGACTGACAACATGAGTTTCCTCCTTGACTGATGATTGGAATCATTGAGGTTTAGGGGGCAGCACTATAATATTCCTATAGTGAATAGACATATTTGGTGGGATTAGTGACAGTTACAGTTTGCTTAATGTACTTGACATTAATTTATGTTATTTCTAACACCACTATACTGTAGGCTAATATTTTTTAAATTTATATTTCTCTGTCATCAGTATTGTAAATATAGCTTGTGACTTACAACTTAATCTTACTTTTGATGTATCATATGGTTGTAGCTACTTAATAGTGACTTTTAGTGAATTTTTCTCATATGATATGAAAAAATATTGAAGGGACTATCAGTCTGTATGTCCTATCCAGGGTCTCTCCAGCTAACAGGGAAGCGGCAGAATATTCATAACCTGCCCACATCATCACACACAGCATAGGACCAACGCAAACATAGAAACACACACCACTGCAATGTTATGTTTCTGCCATTTCTAGTTTACCTCTGTGAAACAAGAGGCCTAAATGTCTAAAGCCCCACAAGTGGCCTCTAGAGGCAGCTTGTTTTTTACACTCAACGAATCAAATTGTTATTACACAGAACATGCTGCATTTGCTCATTATTAGATTCGATTGGCTTCTGTCAGTGTGTACATAAACCCACTCACTGTTTTAATCACACCCTCAACCTTGTTCTGGTATATGGCATTGAAATTGAACATTTTATAGTCTTTCCACAGAATCCTTCTGTGGAGGTGGGCATGGGTAGCTGTCAGCTGCAGAGGGAGAGGTGGGGGAATGGCTCAGGTGAGCAGCCACGGTCACACTGGCGGAGGATTACCTCACGGTAAACCCCCGAGGCCAGACACCGGATGACCGCCCCCTGGAAGCTGCCCAGCCAACACCAGCACCGCCGAGTAGGGGCATTGCTTGCCAGCTGCTACAGGCGCTGCTCACGACCTACAGGGGGCTCCTCGACCACTGGGGCAGGAGTGTTGGAGGTGTGGGCAAACCAGACACCCAGACACGTGACATGGAGATCAGAAAAGTTCAGACAGACATACTGCATTCCGGTAAGAATCCAAGGCAATGGTGGATTCGGGCTGTACACAGTCCATTATTCACCAGAACCTGGTTTGACCCGGGGGTTTGGTGGAGGCTTGCTGGGTGGATATTAAGTGTGTACAGGGATGTTCACAGATACCCTGTAGTGCCGGTGGATATTAGACATCAAGGGAAAAAATATCGTGTTAAGGCAGCGGTTAGTTCCTGCCTGATGAGCCCCCTGATTTTGGGTACAGATTGGCTTGGGTTTGATAAGTTAGTGAGGTACTGGGTGGGGGTGTGTCCACGACCGTCAGGGACATGGGATGTGTGTGCTGTGCTCAGTGACAATGCGAGGTTGTCCGACGCTGCAGATGCGGAGGGGGAACTGGCTCCTTTGTTACCCTCCATGGAAGATTTTCTACTGGAGCAGTCTCATGACGACACTCTACGCTTTGCCTTCGGCCAAGTGATAAAGATTTATGATCATGTGGTGCTCCCTGATGCAGCACAGTCATATCCACGCTTTTCATTGATCAGGGACAGGCTGTACCAAGTGAGTCGTGACACTCAGACAGAGGAAGAAGTCACGCAATTGCTAGTACCAAAAAGCCGTCGGGAAACAGTTTTCCAGGCGGCTCATTTTCCACCTCGATAGCAGGGCATATAAGGTGTAATAAAACCCTAGACCAGATAATGGCCCGATTCTATTGGCCAGGGATTTGGGGAGATGTTTGCTGTTGGTGTGCGTATGGCCCCGAATGTCAAATGGTTAACCAACCAGCCATCCCGAGAGTGCCTTTGCCCATTACCATTGATGGAGGTCCCATTTGAATGCATGGGTATGGACCTCATCGGGCCATTTTAGTACACGCGGATATTGCTTTGTGCTAGTGTTAGTGGACTATGCAACACGATATCCCGAAGCAGTGCCATTGCGCACCATCTCTGCAAAGAGTGTGCCGCAGGCACTGTTTCAGGTCATCTCCCAAGTCTGGACCCCGAAAGAGATCCTGACTGACCAGGGCACCTCATTCATGTCACGCACACTGAGAAAGCTTTTCAGCTTTTTTTTCAAGCTTTTTTTTGGGCATCAAGTCAACCAGTGTATACCACCCTCAGACCGAAGGGCTCATCGAGCGTCTGAACAAAACTTTGAAGTCCATGATCCGTAAATTTGTGCATGAGGATGAGTGCAATTGGGATAGATGGCTAGATCTTCTGTTGTTTGCAGTGCAGGAAGTACCCCAGACCTCCTGAGGTTTCAAAATTGGCCAGTGCCACCTCGCTCCGTTTTGACAACCATCTCACACCGTCCCAGGGAACAGACATTGCCAAATTGTAATGCCGTTTTGCCGATGTGTTCTCCCCCCTGCCAGGTCACACCAACCTAACCTGCATTTCTTACTTCTAGGCTGAACTATTGCAATTCCTTATTATCAGGCTGCCTGAATAAGTCCCTTAAGACTCTCCATTTGATCTAGAATGCTGCGGCACGTGTACTGACAAGAACTAGGAAAAGGGATCATATTTCTCCAATATTAGCTTCTCTTCACTGGCTCCCTGTAACATCCAAAATATAATTTAACACGTACAAAGCTCTTAATGGTCAGGCACCATCATATCTTAAAGAGCTCATAATACCTTATTACCCCACTGCGCTCCCAGAGTGCAGGGTTACTTGTAGTTCCTAGAGTCTCCAAAAGTAGAATGAGAGCCAGAGCCTTTAGTTATCAAGCTGTGTGCTTGATAACTGGGACCTGATCAGATTGGGTTCGGGAGGCAGACACCATCTCCACATTTAAGAGTAGGCTTAAGACTTTCCTCTTTGATAAAGCTTATAGTTAGGGCTGGCTTGGGTGAGTCCTGAACCATCCCTTAGTTATGTTGCAATAGGCCTAGACTGCCAGGAGACTTCCCATAATGCACATCTCTCCTCTCTCTTCTCTCCTCCTCTCCTTCTCCATCTGTATACATTTTTATCCCATTACTGCATGTTACTAACTCGACATCTTCTCTCTCCCGTAGTTCTGTGCTTTCTCGTCTCTCTCGTCTCTCCTTCTGTCACTTTCAGCAGGTATTTCTACCTCCCAAGCTGCAGAGACTAGATCTTTGGTTGTGGGCCACCTGCTGCCCCTGTGTTCCTGCTCGACAACTGCTACTACAGTTGTTGTCATTGACCTTTTTACTATTATTGTCATTATTATTCCTATCACTATCATTCCTATTATTATTACTTTATTAATATTAATATTACCTGTAGGTGGAATTAGCATTGTGCTCCCCCTCTCCCTTCTCTCTCTCCGCCTCTCCCCTCTCTCTCAACCCAACCGGCAGCAGTGGATGGCCGCCCACCCTGAGTCTGGTTCTGCCTGAGGTTTCTGCCTCTTAAAGGAAGTTTTTCCTTGCCACTGTCGCCCAGTGCTTGCTCATGGTGGGATTTGTTGTTATAATATTATAAGTACTAGAGTATGGTCTAGACCTGCTCTATGGGAAAAGTAAAATGAGATAACTTTTGTTATGAATTGGCGCTATATAAATAAAATTGATTTGAATTGAATAGCCTAGAGTAATTAGCAGTTCTGCTGCTCCACTGTACAGGACATTCTAAAACTGTGCTGCTGTGAGGTCAGAAGTCAGAGATTCTACCAAGTCGCCATAAGAACATATGGCATCAAACACACTGCAGACCATACAGTACACATACATTTTTTGTTCTTTATCCATCTCTTTAGTTTTCAGACAGACAATTTTCTGAAGCTCACGTGATGGAAAACGATCTTGCATTCAACATTGAGCACCAAAACATCCAAACCCTCAACTTGATTTCTGGGATTAAAGTAAAGTAATGATGTGATTACATTATTTGATGTAGGCCAACCAGTTTTAAACCAGTTTCAGACTAAGAGTAAGGTTTGGTTCAAAGGTGCAAACTGAAATGCATTTGAGAAAAGTAAAAACATACATAAGCATATCGGTATTTCTGGCTGCGTGGTTGCCTGTGTCAGAGTGCTGAAAGTGAGCTTAAGGACTGAAAGCGGCTTTAAAATTAATCGGGCCCTGTGTAGGATTAAAGAACACCCCCCCCCCCACCCGGGGAGAAACTGGGAGTTGGCCTGACCCAGATGAAATCAGAGGCAGGGAATATTTGATGAAAGACACAAGTGAAGCAAAAAGCCCTAAAACACACAAACAGCTGAGCCCTAACAGAGCATCTGTGTAGGGAGATAGTGAAGGAAGGATTTCCACCCACACACAATACAGAAAGTTTACGTCAGCATCTCCAGAGACTGTGAACTATGGCCAAATGTTTGCATTGTCCACTTCCCCTCTCTCACTGTACAAGCTCTTTATGATCATGTACACCTCTTCAAGGAAGCAGTTCCACTATTCACTAAGACACTGAAAGACGTCACACTCAACAGAAGAGGAACACTCAACAGGAGGCGCTACACAGGAACCTCCCACCCTCCAACAAGAGAGAGGCACCTCCCAGGACCTGCCAACAGCATGTTGAGGAGAGCCTACCAACCCAGGCCCAAGGGTCATTGGTAATGAGCAGGTTGTGGTTCTTTAACAAAAGGTCCAAAAACTAAACTAAACACTGTATGTAAACACAAGTTAAAAACTTTAAATTTATGGTCTATGAAATCATCGCATTGTAAATTTATAAAAAAAACAGTTATTTCTTTTTTAAATGGCAATCTGTTACAGTTGCAATGAAATCATTTAGCATATCTGTTTGGAATATTCAGGGTTTAAACTCTTATTTCTTTGGTTTAAAGAGTAGAAACATTGACTTCTTAGACAAGGTTAATGATGTTGATATTGTTATTTTGCAGGAGACAAAGGAGCCCCACTGGTTGTTCCCCTAACTATAGAGGAAGTTGTTCCTTTATAACTTGCGCATTTTTTGGAGTATCAAAATTCGAGTTAGAAAATGTTTGCATATTTCATGATTTTGCAATAAAAGTGGCCGGTTTGTGCCAAATTTAGCACAGAGCCTCGGTGGGGCATAAGAAACTACTGAGACAAGTTTCGTGTTAATCGGACAGACGAATGTGTAGATATAGACGATAATTGTTCATTTCATATTTTGAAAAATATAGAGTGATGGACCATAGGTTGCAGTGAGGTAAACTTTTGTCACATCAGTGGATGTGCTGAAAAAATTTCAGCTCTTTACATTTGTTTTAATAAGCCACGCTGATTTTAATCAATCATTACCAAATTTTAGGTATCAACTGAGTCATGACCATAGATCATGCAAACCAAATTTCATATGAATCCATGCAGCAGATTACAAGATTTAACTTTTTGCATTTGTAGTGCCATCTAGTGGCCGAATGGTGCCACATTTGGCACAGAGCCTCAGTCGGGCATGGGAAAGTACTGGCCCAAGATTTGTGTTAATCGGACAAACTTATGTGGCGATATGACATAACTTCCTGTACATCCACTTCCACATCCTATGTGGGAGTTAGAGGCCAAAACACGTTTACATTGATTATACTGCCACCTGCTGGTGGACATATGTCATATTTGGTGTCTGAGGTGTGAGCACCAGTCTATACCTCCCCTGTGAATTTCACTTGCATAATTGTTACGGTGTACATGCTTCTCTGCACTTCCATTAGAGCAGTTACCCACCCAAAACTCCGTAGTGATGGTGTCTGCCCCCTGACTTAATAAAATCAAAAGTTAACAGAAGAGGAGTTATACCTAAAAACCTAAACAAAATTACCACCGCTGAAATAGCACAATAAAATAGGAGAATTAAATGTGGACTCTTAAACATCAGATCTCTGATATTAAATCGCTCACTAGTACAGCTTTAGAAGAGAGTATCATATTGACTTAGAGACTGCTGGGTTTTTGTGGTAATCACATACAAGTGCTTTTTGGACCAAGTTTAGTCCTAAAAACAGATAAAGTAATTATTGTAGGTGATTATAATATTCATGTGGACGTCGATAATGATAGCCTTAGTAGTGGGTTTGTCTCATTATTAGATTCAACTGGCTTCTGTCAGAGTGTACATAAACCCACTCACTGTTCTGGCATTGAAATTGAATATTTAATAGTCTTTCCACAGAATCCTTCATTATTATTAGACCATTATTTAATAACTGTTGAACTCCTATTACTGGACTACACGCCACTAGCCAAAAACTCCTACTCTAGATGTCTATCTGATAGTGCTGTAGCTAAATTTAAGGAAGCGATTCCATCTGTATTTAATTCAATACTATGTCTCAATATAACAGAGGACTCCTATGCTAATTCCAGTCCCTCCCAAATTGACCATTTTGTTGATAGTGCTGCAGGCTCACTGCGAACAACACTGAATTTTATCGCCCCTCTGAAAAAAGAGATAGTAAAACAAAGAAGGTTAGCTCCATGGTCAGTCTGTTTGTTTGTTTAGTTGTGACAGTTGGACAGTTGTGACATGTGTGCAAAATTTCAAGAGTTTTCGAGCTTCCTAAGCCCCTCAAAAATGCATTTGAATAGCAGAATAATAATAATATTAATAATAATCTCTACAAAAACAATAGGTTCCTGGCACTTTCGTGCCCAGGCCCTAATAATAATAATAATAGGTACAATAGGTAAGTTGCAGGTGAAGCTCAACACAGATATTGGAAAATATTCAGTTCAAACTGTTCTAACAGTAGTTTGGAAAAATAACAATAATAATTTATTTTGCAACAAAAGTGCCACCGATTGGCGCCACATTTTGCACTGAGCCTCAGAACAATTCCCCTGACCACTTCACTAACACTAGCTAGCAAGTATTGTTAGCTTGTTTTTAACAATGACTGGTGAAAATCCGATTTTATCTGAATATGTAAGGTCACTCACTGTCCGGGACTGCGATTGTTATTTGAAAAAGTTAACTTTAACGGATAGAACCAGATTGTCCGACCTGTACACGCTCACTCAATGGATGGACGATCTGACGGGATTACCTCTGGTTGAGTGGCCTGACATCTATACCTACCTGTATAGTAAACAGAAACTGAGGGCGTATAAATCTTTAGATGCCTATAACTATGTGCTGAATTTTTAACATATTTAACAGATGAGTTTTGTGTCGTATGATCCAAAGTTCTGCCTAGCCATCGCCAAGGCCAGAAGACTTTCAATTCAATTCAATTTTATTTATATAGCGCCAATTCATAACAGAAGTTATCTCATTGAGCTTTTCCTATAGAGCAGGTCTAGACCGTACTCTTTATAATATTAATTAAGAAGACCATGAACCAGGTTTGGGTATTGTAAACAGAACAAACAGCTACATCTTGACGGCGAACTGCACTTGCATGGCTGGGTAAGTAGCTAACATCATATTTGAAAGCTCATATTTGAAACCAAAATTAATATAACACTTATGTTGTTAACAGTTGTTATGGGGTAGCTATGTTAGCTATGTTGTTGTGTTAGCTATGCTATGAGATGAGCAACAAGTTTTCACTAATTTTCCATCTGACATCGCAGTCTAGGGTCTTGTTGCAGCCATGCAGCCACAATACTACTTTATGGTGGAGCTATATGTGTTACTTCTTCCACCACTGCTTAGTACTACTATAAACCAAATGCTCTACACAAAATATAAACACATTGCATGTTAATTTTGCTGTATATTCAACAGATGCCAATCATCTAAGAGAAATATTGTCTTATGTCATCCTCTAGAACTCACAGATGGAGACATCCAAGAACTGTATTTGATTGCCCCTGACGCTGCCATTCATACCAGCATAGAAAACAATGATACTGTCACAGCATCTGAGTCTGAGCTAGAGCATCGTTCAGCGTTGCCAGAGCCACTCACTGCCTTGTACGACCCCACGCACAGACAGCAGACACGCGTGGACATCAGAGAGAAATGTGAGGAAGCCTATCTCAACATGAAAAGAAACATCCAGAGACTTGAGGCCACCACAAAATTGCAGGAAAAGTCCCAAGACTGGCACACTCACAGGGCAGGCAGGATTACCAGCAAAACATTTTATAGTTTATGTAAAGGTGACCATCTGCACAAAACCACCATGGACAAAATCATGCACTACCACGACACCAACATACAGGTTGCAGCAGTTGTATGGGGAAGAGACAAGGAGGAAATTGCTAGGGAGTGCTATACCAAAGAGGTCAACAAAACCAATCAAAATGTAAAGGTTAGTCTCTGTGGTTTTGTTATACAACCTGATGAACCATACCTCGGCGCATCTCCAGATGGGACAGTCGTATGTTCCTGCTGTGGGGAAGGAGTCCTGGAAATAAAATGTCTATATACAGTGGTGTGAAAAAGTGTTTGCCCCTTCCTGATTTCTTATTTTTTTTACATGTTTGTCACACTTAAATGTTTCAGATCATCAAACAAATTTAAATATTAGTCAAAGATAACACAAGTAAACACAAAATACAGTTTTAAATGAAGGTTGTTATTATTAAGGGAAAACAAAATCCAAACCTACATGGCCCTGTGTGAAAAAGTGATTGCCTCCCTAAACCTAATAACTGGTTGGGCCACCCTTAGCAGCAACAACTGCAATCAAGCGTTTGCGCTAACTTGCAATGAGTCTTTTACAGCGCTGTGGAGGAATTTTGGCCCACTCATCTTTGCAGAATTGTTGTAATTCAGCCACATTGGAGGGTTTTCAAGCATGAACTGCTTTTTTAAGGTCTTGCCACAGCATCTCAATAGGATTCAGGTCAGGACTTTGAATAGGCCACTCCAAAGTCTTCATTTTGTTCTTCTTCAGCCATTCAGAGGTGGACTTGCTGGTCTGTTTTGGATCATTGTCCTGCTGCAGAACCCAAGTTCGCTTCAGCTTGAGGTCACGAACAGATGGCCGGACATTCTCCCTCAGGATTTTTTGGTAGACAGCAGAGTTCATGGTTCCATTTATCACAGCAAGTCAACAAAAGTCTTGATGATCCCCAAGACTTTTGGGAAAATACTCTGTAGACTTACAAGACAAAAGTTGAACTTTTTGGAAGGTGTGTGTCCCATTACATCTGGTGTAAAAGTAACACCGCATTTCAGAAAAAGAACATCATACCAACAGTAAAATATGGTGGTGGTAGTGTGATGGTCTGGGGCTGTTTTGCTGCTTCAGGACCTGGAAGACTTACTAAACGTAAATACAGTAATATTGTTATTCATGTCGGCGGTAACGAATCCCGATTACGCCAATCGGAGCTAACTAAAGTTAATGTTGAGGCAGTGTGTACATATGCAAAGACATTGTCGGACTCCGTAGTTTTCTCTGTGCCCCTGCCAAATCTGACCAGTGATGACATGTTCAGCCGCATGTTTTCATGCCGCCCCTTGGCTGTCGAGGTGGTGTCCAGCAAACCATGTGTGCTTTGTAGATAATTGGCGGACTTTTTGGGGAAGACCTGGTCTGATTAGGAGAGACGGCATTCATCCCACTTTGAATGGAGCAGCTCTCATATCCGGAAATCTGACTGATTTTATTAGTGGATCTAAATCATGACAAATCAGAGTGGAGACCAGGAGGCAGAGTTACTTGTGGTTCCTAGAGTCTCCAAAAGTAGAATGGGAGCCAGAGACTTCAGTTATCAAGCTCCTCTCCTGTGGAATCACATCCCAATTTGGGTTTGGGAGGCAGACACAATCTCCACATTTAAGAGTAGGCTTAAGACTTTCCTCTTTGATAAAGCTTATAGTTAGGGCTGGCTTGGGTGAGCCCTGACCCATCCCTTATTTATGCTGCTATAGGCCTAGACTGCCAGAAGACTTCCTATGATGCACCCCTTTCTTTTCTCCTTCTTTCGCTCTCCACCTGTATGCATTTTTATCCCATTACTGCATGTTACTAACTCGACATCTTCTCTCTCCCGTAGTTCTGTACTTTCTCCTTTCTCTCCCCTCTCCTTCTGTCGCTTTCAGCAGGTATTTCTGCCTCCGGAGCTGCAGAGTCTGGATCTGTGGTTGTGGGCCACCTGCTGCCCCCGTGTTCCTGCTCGACAACTGCTACTACAGTTGTTGTTATTGGCTCTGTTACTAATACTGTCATTATTTTTCCTATAGCTGTCATTCCTATTATTATTATTAATTTATTAATATAACCACTACAATTACTATTTAAAAAAAAATTCTAGGTGGTAACCTCTCTCTCTCTCGCTCTCTCGCTCTCTCTCTCAAAACCTAACACGGCAGTGGCGACTGGCTGCCCACCATTGAGTCTGGTTCTGTCCAAGTTTTCTGCCTGTTAAAAGGACGTTTTTCCTTGCCACTGTCACCAAATGCTTGCTCATGGTGGGATTTGTTGGGTCTCTGTAAATAATATTAAAAAGAATACGCTCTAGACCGGCTCTATAGGAAAAGTGCAATGAGATAGCTTCTGTTATGAATTGGCACTATATAAATAAAACTGAACTGAATTGAATCAATCACAACAATGTATGTACAATGTATGTACAGATGATTCACAATTAATTACAATATTTTAGAAAAACACACACATGCACACAGACATTATTAAGATTAAGATTTCATCTTTTGGCTCTAACAGGTGCAAAAATCCTGATTCAAGTGTTATTTGCTTATCTCTCCCACCCCAGCTTGCAGACAGAAATGAAACTGCCCCTGTAGGTGTTATTCCTACCAGGTACTTAACAGCATTGTTATGCTTGTAGTTGGACCATGTTTGAGCTCTAGCAGTCAAGTTAGTAGGTCTCTCTATGAATATCTCTGTACAGTCAATTATACACCTGCATCTCTTGAAATGTCGCCTAAAAGTTTTGGGACAGCACCCTTACTTGGCCATTTAATAATAGATTTCAACATGTTTGCCATTACAGGCAACCAGGATCTTAGAATGTTTGACACTGTGCTTTCAGAAACTTTGAACCTATATGCTATATCTCTGTTACTGAGCCCCAATCTCAGTTTCATAAGGACCACTAATAAATGATCCAGCATGAGACTTTCAGTTCACTTCTGCACACTGTCTTATATTTTTGACATTAACCAACTGAAGATGACTGAAGTTAGCCCAGTGAGAAAGAGAAAGTGTGCAGCATTGTTTTTGACCGTGGAGAATGAGAAGTGTGATTTCTGAAGCTCCTCTTTCAGTCTTTCATTCTCCTCTTTGAGTTGGTAAAAGTCTTCTCTCAAGTTGACATATTCACGTTGAGTTTGTCATTTTTAGTGTCTGAGGTGTGTGCATGGGTCTATACCACCCCTGTGAATTTCACTTATATAACTCTTACGGTGTAGGCTGCGGTGCCACTTTTACCAACAGGAAATTAAAAATAACTAGAATGTGCAATTTCAGGAGAAATTGCATGTGACCCCTAATAATTGGAACGATGAGAATGCTTAGAAGAAATGAGTATTAAAAGGGATGTGTGTCCTAATGAAAAAGAAGAAATTCCAGATTTACATCCACTAGAAAGGAGGGCAGTGTCAGTTGAATTTCAAATGCAGAAAATTATTCGATCAGAAGCATTATCTATTATGCACTCATTAAATGAGCTACAGGCACAGGTGTTATACAAAATATGTCAATGGTGCCTAGATAAAGTAAATTGGAAAAACCCTGACCCATTTCATGTATTTATTTCTGGAGGAGCAAGCACATGAAAGTCTCATTTAATAAAAGCTGTGTATTATAAGGCATGCAGATTGTTAGCAAGAATATCTAATAATCCAGGTGACATTCATGTCTTACTAACTGCTCCTACTGGTGTGGCTGCATTTAACATTAATGCTACAACAATACACAATAGCTTTGCGATTGGTAATAATGCTTCATTGCCATATCAACCTCTAAGGAAGGAAAAAGTAAATACAATAAGAGCTAATTTGAAAGATCTAAAAATAATGGTAATAGTGGAATTTCCATGGTCGATCACAAACTTTCTGCCTATATCCATGGCAGACTACGACAAATTATACAATGCGCTGATTTTTCTCCCTTTGGCAATGTTTCTGTTATAGCTGTTGGAGATTTTTATCAGCTGCCACCAGTTAAAGGAAGTCCTCTTTACACAGAGCAAATAGAGACTAACCTATGGGAAAATACTTTCAGTCACAGAGTTGACAGAAATAGTGCGGCAAATAGACCAAGAGTTTGCCCTGACACTAAATTGACTCAGAAAATATACCAAAGGGGGAAAACTTAAAGACCAAGATGAAGTGTTAAAACAATGTGAGACAAAAACACATATCATTTGTAACATTCTGCATGTGCCTTGTAGTGACTTGGAAGTCATAATGTTTAATGTTCAGCCTCTGAACCACAATTAGATAGTGCTGTAAAGACCGCCATCATAGAAAATTAGAAGAAAAAAAAAACCTGACTACTGTAGTTAGCCATTTTAATCAACATTCAGGAAGCAAAATGATAATGGGTGATTGTAATGACAATGTACTTGTTTCGAAATCCATGAAAAACATCTCAAGGAAAAGCAACGTTTCAGTCAATTTGTAGCCGACAACAGAAAATGGGACAGTAATTGATCACATTTACATAAAAGATGTTGATCCTAAAATTGTAAATGTGCAAATAATTTCCACATACTACAGCTACCATGAATGTATTTCTATGGGTTTCTTACTTCCTAACTAGGGCGTGCAACATTCATCAATGAAGGTGGAAAATCTTTACTACCGTGAGGGGGCACTTAGCTTATGAGCTTATTCATGTGAATGACTGTGTAGGAGTACAGCACCGCAATACACAAGCCTTCAGTCATAGGAGTGTAGCAGCCCAAAAAAATAGAAATGTCCATCAAGCTCTAGTGTCCTTTACAGATCCATCATGCCCAATCCCCTGCATTCACCTCATCATTCACCTGATCCTGCTGCTTGTTCCATGCCTTAGATTACTCATTCTATTTATTTTTATTTTTGCTACAATTTATGCAGATTGGATTTGCAATCTAAGATTAATTAAAAAAAGTAGGTTTCGCATATGTCATGATTTGTTTCCAACAAAAGCGCTACCTAGTGGACGATTGGTGCCAAATTTTGCACTGAGCCTCGGTGGGGCATGGGAAAGTACTGACCCAAGTTTCGTGTTAATTAGACAATCCTATGCGGAGATATGACGTCACTTCCTGTTTTACTGCAACCTATAGGAAGTGGTTCCTTTTTAACTTGCGTTAACATTTTTTGGATTTTTTTTACTAACTTGAGGGTCCATAGACCATCGCCAATTTTACACAGCGCCTCAGTGGGGCATAAGAAACTACTGAGCCAAGTTTCGTGTTAATTGCACAGACCTATGTGGAGATATAGATGTTATTGAATGTTTCAATTATGACATATAAACGCAAAAGTAAGTTAGGGGGGTGACTGTGTGGTAGAGCGGGTCGTCCCCCAATCGGAAGGTCGGTGGTTCGATCTCGGCTTCCCCCACATGTTGAAGTGCCACTGAACCCCAAATTGCTCCCGAGGGCTGTGCCTTCGGTGTGTGAATGATTAGTTACTTAGTTACTACATTGGTGTTTGCATCTAGGCGAAAATGTAAACTTGATTATTACAGTGCCACCTTGAGGTTGTTTGTCACACACCTTTTCACAACTTGAGGCAATGAGATCACACTTGCCAGTCTGTTTAAACTTAAAATGCTTACAACAGTCAAAATGTTGGTGATAAAATTCAGAAGAAAATCACACATGATTCTGCTGGTTTCGGGTGTTATTTAATATACTTATTAAATACTTTGGTGAGGTTTGATCAAACATTTGGTGAAATAGAAAATGTTATGCATACAGTATGTAAAAACAGTAAGACACTGAATGTCACTGCAGACTCATCGTTTGCCCGATCTGAACACCATTTTAAACATGTGATATCTAGTATCCAAAGAATGTAACAATTGTGTAGAAATAGATAGAAAACTATAGAGTGACAGTCTTCTGAATTGACCATAGGTTGCAGTGAGGCAAACATTTGTCACAATTCAGTGGATGTGCTGAAAGAATTCAGCTCCGTAGGACATACGGGTGATTGTTTTAAAGTTTAGAATGTGAAATGTCTAGAAATTTACATTTGTTGTTAAATGTCACACCCACTTTAATCAATCATTACCAATTTTTAAACATCAAATGAGACTTGACCCTAGATCGTACAAACCGAATCTCGTACAAATCCTTGCTGCTGATTATGAGATATAAACCTTTTCGCATTTGTAGTGCCCCCTAGTGGCATAATATCCCAGGACTGCTCAGGGAAGTTCAGACCTAGCATTTGAGCATGTGCAAGAAGTTTGGTTACAAAAGCTTAAGCCAATTTTGATTTAAGAGCGTTGGAAAAGACATTAGACCTAGTCTTTCCACATTGCATTGCTTTATCAATTGGTTTATTAGGATACTATACCGTTTATGGGTAATATTTTGGCCTTCTTTTCCTCTTCCTGTACCAGCTGCTAACTTTGTTTTGAATAGTATTGGGCTCTGGGCTTACAATTTTTATGCTGTGTGTTGACAGTAATAAGGGCCTTTGCCTGATTTAGTGGAACGTAAAGGGATTGAATATTCCAGCCAAAAGAAAAAAATGGTTGTCTTTCCTTAAATCTAAAAAATGGGACATGGCATTTCTGCAAGAAACACATCTAGCAGTAGCAGAGGTTAAAAAGTTAGGCTGGTTGGGTGGGGCACACTTATGTCTAGTGGCACAAAGAGAAGCAGAGGAGTAGCAATTATTGTGAATAGAGATGAGGAGAATAGAGATGATTCAGGGAGACTCCTATTACTTTAGTGGAAATACAGCAGTTCACATTGGTGTTGCTAACGTTGCACCTAATACACGATCCACATTTTTTGGGAGAAATTGAGCGAAGAATTGGGGAGATTTTCCTGTTATCTTTGGGGGGTATTTTAATCAGGTTATGGACCCTTTCTTGACCGTAAACCACCTTCTCCTCACCTTCGCTGCTCCACATACGTACTGAAGGCTATGTATAAAGACTTGGGGATTGCCGATAATCTGGCGCATCCATAACCCATCTGCCAGTGACTTTACATAGTATTCTCCCCCTCATAACACCTTATCCGGGATTGATTATTTTTTTGTTACAAATGCTATTGTTTCTTCCACAATATCATGTACTACTGGTAGTATCCACATTTCAGACCATGCACCTGTCACTCTGGTTAATTTCCCATTTGCAAAAAGGTGTAGGACAGCTAGGGGGAGGCTCAATTGAAGTCTGCTCTTGGATGCTAATTTTAGTGAAGCTCTATAACCAAATTAATTTATATAAACAAACAAATTTACCATCTACACCATCTGCTAGAGTGGCCTGGGAAGCCCTTAAAGCTTTTCTTAGAGGCCATATTGTTCAGTCCGCATCTTTTTAAAAAAGGTCAAAATGGCCAAATATCTGGAGCTTGAAGGGCAGATTTAAACAGCAGAGAGTACTTTCAAGCAGGATATGTCCTCAGTCAATCTTATGGTCCTCACCCGCCTGAAGAATGAACCTAATTCCATAATGACCTAGTGCAGAGTTTGCCTTATTTAGAGCATAGCATAAGCATTTTGAGGAAGGGAATAAGGCAGGCAGGATGTTAGCAATTTATATCAGACAGCGAGAAGATGTGAGTAATATATACTAGGGGTCACAGATGAAGGTGGCAATCTACAGTCCAGTTTTACCTCAATTAATAAAATATTTATAAACGACTATAAAAACCCAAACAAATCAGAACTGTAGGCAGACACTCAGGAGATTTCTTAATTTCTCACCAGTTTGACCCTCCCCTCCTTGTCCGAAGAGCAGCGTGAGCTGCTAGATATACCTATTACGATAGAGGAACTTAAAGAGACCATTAAAAATATGTAGCTTATAAATATAAGTGGGCGTGCTCCCGGCCTAGATGGCTTAAAACCGAGTTTTATAAGACTTACGTTGATGAACAGTGTTATTAAGTATGTAAGAGGAAGCAATGGAGAAGGGCACCTTACCACCCACTCTGAATGAGGCTCTAATTTCTCGTATTCTCAGAAAGGGTAAACCGGCTGCTGACTGTAAAAGTTATAGACCCATTTCCCTTCTTGTACAAGACCGAAAGATCTTTTCCAAGATCTTGGCTAATCGACTTGATAAAATGATTACAAGCATAATCCATCTTGATCAAGTCGGTTTTATTTTTTCAAGAAGCTCTGCAGACAATATCAGACACCTTCTCAATATTATGTGATTTTCTTAGAGTGAGAACTTTCCTATGGCTGCAATCTCATTGGACACGGAGAAGGCGTTCGATAGAGTTGAGTGGCGTTATCTGTTCCTCACTCGTGAACAATATGGATTTAGCCAAAAATGTATTAGCTGGATTCGGATTCTTTATGCTAACCCCAAAGCATCAGTTCTTACTAATGGTATCATCTCCCATAATTTTGACTTATGTAGAGGAGTACCTCTACAGTATTCCATTTGGAGTATTGGAATATATATTGGAGTAGGACATGAGGCATCAAAATACTATTCAATGCTAATAACACACCAGGAACAGGCCTCAAATCTACAAAAGACCCGACAGGTCGACCTAAAACAGACTTTTACTGATATGGAATGGAAAATAATTTTCCATAACTCAAAAAAAAGTCACGCAAACTCAGAACCAGAGAACCCCCCCTTTTGTGTAATTATTTGTTTTGAACTCTATTATTTTGATATCTATCTATCTATATATATACTGTATATATATATATATATATATATATATATATATATATATATATATATATATATATATATATATACCACTTACTTAAAAATGTATTATTTAAGTTATTTTCTCTGTTTCTACAATTGCCTATTGTCTAAGGTTGTTAAGGCTGTTTGAAAACCAAATAAAGTGTTGATCATAAAAGAAGAAGAAGAAGAATCGTTTATTTATATAGCACTTATTTCTATAGCAATATTTATTGATCAAACCATGACCCCAGACTCATTCAAAGCCCCTGATCTCCGCTGACCCTGTAAGAGCCCTACTAACTGTACACAATCAGCAGTCTCCATGATGCTTCTATAGGCAGATGACACCGACTTAGCACTGCTCGCACTGTGTCAGTGCTGGATAACATGAAGACTGATCATGATGACTAATACAGCAAATCAAATGTATCGTTTCAATCCGTATTTTCTGTTCCAATATTAACAGTATAGCTGTTTACAAATAACCAAGCATCACCTCTGCTCTGGTCCATATCCTGGCAGCCTGCTTTATTATCTGGCATTGCGTTCTAACATATAGGACTCATTTAACCACTGTATTCAAACCATTCCCGGTTTTCCTGCGGCGTTTGTTTCATCATGAAGCCAGTGCGTTTGACAGTGGCAACAATAAAAGGGCGGTAGGTCTACCTGTCTGCAAATGGCGCTGAATGTGAACAAATGTGAACTAATTCTCTCTCATCAGCTCTCAGTGTGATGTAGAAAATCACTCACCCCGCTCTGTTCAGATCATCCAGCTGAAGAAACGATCGTGTGTGAAAGCAGGTGCTCACCGCTCACTATTCCTGCCAAGCATCAGATGAACAAAGTGGGAATCCTGAGCGTTTTCCAGCGGCTTGTAACAATGTGTTTGGGTACCAGGAGCGAACGGTGCGTGGGCGTCTGTGCCCTCAGCGTTGTCTGACAGACAGCCAGAAGAGGCGAAATAAGCATGGTCCCTCCTCAGCTGCACTCAGCTGCTGAAGCTGCACAGCATTTGTACACGGTTTTCCTCAGCAGATGGAGGAAGACCGTGAGCGTTTGAAAGCATCAGAAAAAGCTAGTAGGTGAACTTTAAGGTCAGATTTTTTTTTTCAAACTACTGTTTCCTTTGTGGTGTTTTACTACAGTCAATAAGTAAATTGATTGTAAGTGAAAAGTTCACTTTATATTAATACGTTAAATTTACATTTCAATGATGCATTAATATACGCTAAATGAAAAAAATCATGAAATTTGCCTTTTAATAATCTTATTCCCCTGAATCTTTGAATTTTAAAAAGAATCACAAAGTAATTTTAACAAGAAAAAATAATGATAGGTTTTGTTATTACTTATGTGTCTGCCTATCATTTTTCATCTCAAAATGTATTCCATTACATGATCACTTGATTTAAAGATGTCTCTCTTCAGTTTGAAGACCTGTGAGCAGTGAGTCAGTGTGCCTGAAAAGCCCGGCCCACAGAGCAGAAGACAGCTGCTGAGCTCTGAGCCACAGTAATATAATGGTGTTTGATCATAATCAGTTCATATTGATAGATTTTTAAAAGTCTGTTATAGATTAATATATTTAATTTACAAAGTGTCACCTAAAAATTAAGTTAATTGAATGAAATGAAGCAGGACCTCCTGAGCCCACATATGGGTTGCTAATTGTGGGCTACTTAATTTATCTTTTTATTATTGTTATTTACTTAGAATTTAGTATTGCAGCATTTAAATGCAAATGTAATTAATTGATCAATATTTTAACTTATTATAATTAAACACTGTAAAAGTCTATAATTTGTTTGGTAACATATTTGCTTTAACTGCTGCTTTAAATAATACTTCTGGCATATTATGTGTGTATACATATATAGTATTCACATATATAGTATATGTATTTTACATTAGGACCTTTTAAACATAGTGAAAACACAGTACACCCAAATTCTTTGTACTGACCCTTCAAATGACCTCTTACTGGTTAATGTTACAGTGAAATATATTATGGAAAGATTCTTAATTTAGAGTTTTACTGTTGTACTGGTTAATTAGTAGTATTAACAGTAAATTTTAGTGTAAATACATCTTTGTGGATATATTAAACAATTAATACATCAAAACATGGTGGCCCATTCATCATTAAAAAAAGCTACTCCACCAGTATGTACTGTATACACTGAAAAGGTTTCCCCTTTCCCCAGTCTTTGACTCCACCTGACTGACTGCCTGCATGCATATTCTTATATGTTTTTCAGTACCAAAATCATAATGCCTTCAATCTAATATAAGCAGTTATATTTTTATACAGCTCTAAATGGAACAAAATAGCCAGGCTGAACAGATGCACTGAAACATTCAGCCTGTAAGACAGCACATTGGGCATACCCACCCAAATCCACACAAGCATTGGCACCCACTCCATTTTACAGGAGGGTGGGGCTTTGTATGTAATGAGGCAAGTGTATTTGCGAAAGCAGCCAATGGGAGCAGTGCAGGGAGCAGCCTGCTCCAATCACAGCTCTCGAAGCTGCTGTTCATGGTGGAGCTCCACCATCAGTAACCAAGGATCCCTGTGCCATAAAAATCAGTGCATCCATTTTCACTCAGCGATTGTAAACAGTGTATCAGTGAAAGAGGAGAGAGTATAGGTCATCTGAATTAATTCATAAAGATGTGAATTCAGGCAACGTTTTATTTAATGACAGCCGGTGTAGAGCACTGAGAGGTTGTAGATACAATCCCACACATGTTTGGACACTATTACATAATAGACTGTATTAGGCCTACATTCTGAGTGCATGTGACACAAGGTTCTGTGATCAGATCGGGCATCACTAAATGAGAATACATCCATCTTTAAGGAAGAGGAGCTGGAGAGGTAGTTGCTTACACTTACAACACAATACACAACATACTGCAGAGGAGGAAAGGATATACTCCCATCCTTAAAGGAATACATTTTGTGAAATATGCTTATTCACTTTCTTTCTGAGAGTGAGATGAGAGGATGGATATCAGTCTCATCAGAATCAGAATCAGAATCAGAAATACTTTATTGATCCCCGAGGGGAAACTCTTTGTTACAGCAGCTCGCCTTTACGTCAGTGCACACAGGAGAAAGTACTAGCAAAAAATATAATACAATACACTAAAAAACAGGTCAGAAAATAAATGAAGTACCAGGTGGGTATAAGTATAAAATAAGTGTGAAGTACCAAGTGGGTTTACCGGTTGATGATGATAATACAGTATAAATGCAATGTAATAATATAAGTAATAAGTAGTATTGCAGCAGCAGTAATGGAGGTATGAATAATAAATAGGAAAAAACAAACAAAAAAAACAACTAAATATTGCACATGAGTATTACACGGATATTGCACAGTTATTCAAGTACTGCAGTGAAGTTAATGATCAATTTAATGACTTAGGGTCATACAGACTGACACTTAGAGGGAGGAGTTAAAGAGTTTGATGGCCACAGGCAGGAATGACTTCCTGTGGCGCTCTGTGGTGCTTTTTGGGGGGATGAGTCAGATGAGAAAATGGCTTGCCACTGAAAAATCTGCTATTCTAATTGGCTGAAATGTGTTCATTTCTAATACCCAGACAGTTCAATCAGACACCTTCTCAATCAATTCGCCAGTATTGAATCTTAGGTAAAGACAGCAACAATGAGGACTTAGAACTTTTGTTATTTGTGTTATCATTAAAATACAATCGATAAATAGCTCCACAGTGAGAATACAATTTTAAAATGTGTTTGATATCCATGTGAATTTTGATGTCCAAATCAGGGTACAAGGAGGAAAGAGAGGACTTCTTTAGCTATGTTGAAACTGGTAGCCTACTATATTTGATTAAAGCAAACCTATGTAACGTTTGCTGAACAGTGCAATGCCACTGCGCAATTTAAAGTTTGCTAACATTAGCCACCATCAGGTATTGGTCATACCAGACAAAGACAAGGCTGTAGCAACAAAACTCCTGAGTGTGTTAAACTGAGCAAGATTGTGTTTTATTCCTTATAAAATAAACTTTTCATTACCAATAGGAAGAATGTGTACGTGGCACGTGGCGATAGTATAAGCAGAATAATACCCTGTAAGTTAAATGTTCCAGTATTTTAAGAGCAGCAACCCGTTCTCACTCCCAACTCCTCAAATATGGCCGCTTGGTTCAAGTTATAAATAATAAATATACAACGTCCGGTTAGACTTTCAAAATAAAGCTTTCTGAGAAATGTTTCATCACAGGTGGTTAACGTTGTGAAATGGTCACAGTTTGGTTAGGTTTAGGCACCAAAATTACAAGTAAGTTAGTTAGACGGCACATCAAAACATTACGCTAGACGGGCGTGTCCAGAAACGATGCTAAGGGGGACAGCGTCATAGTTTGACGCGTACGGCCACTGACACAGTTGGGAGTGAGACCGGCTGTTTGCAGAGGCACCTTACGATTACCACATTTTTAAAATATAAATTAACTTTCTAACATTCTAATATTGTATTTTCTTTGTACTTAATTTATCTGACCTGTATTATAGTGTATTATATTTAGATTTGCTTAGAACTTCTATCCCTGTGTGCGCTGAGTTTCCCCTCGGGGATCAAGAAAGTATTTCTGATTCTGATTCTGCTTGAAAGAAAAACGACATTCAAATCAGCAGCAACATGCACACTCCGTCAGCACAAAAGAAACTAATAGCCAAGTAACACAGTACACAGAGAAATATGAAGTGGGTCTCCACAGTTATGGCAGCATGTTTATAATTGGCATGTCTAAGCCAGTTTGAGTGCTTTTGTCTGGGGAGCGGTCTGTTCTGCACAACGCTCCCTGCATCAGCACTCTGTACAGTCAGATCTCCTCACACATTCATACAGACACTCCTTCCCCCATCACTACACAAAAGGCCTCCCTTTGCTCTCGCAGCCCCTCCCCCTTCACTATCACTAGCAGCCTCGCCCTCCCCCCGGTGTGAGGAGCAGGTGCTGAGCCAGACCGTCTGCTTATGAGAAGTGACAGCACGGAGCACAGTGTCTGCCCACAGAGGAGCAGAGAGAACACCACAATCCAGCACCAGCGCCCCTCATGTAAAGTAAAAACGATGTCTGGTATAGAGCAAGGCAATTGGACTGAAGCAATGTCCGTTAACCTTTTCAACACCATAACTCATGCTGTGCTGCCAAACATAGTTAAAACCCACAGAACTTCCTCTAAGATTCTAGTGTAGATCCTAAAGTTTCCACAGATGTCAGGCGGATTTATGAGAAAAGGTGTATAAAATGATATACCAGACATCTAGGATAGTTCCATATAATGGGAAATAACAGCAGTTATCCTTGTCACCAAATTAACAAGATAACATTTTCAAATGTCAGAGTTAATGTAAGTATGAGTAATATTCTATCACTATCATGATTTCTTCAGTGGTGTTTGACTGTCAAATTGTTTTGTTAGCTGTATGTACTGAGTAACATTGGCTTAGATGTCTTTAGCCAGGTATAACTGCTACAGAGTTAGCAGCTCAAGGAAAACATGGGTGACAGAGCAACAAGGACTATAAATATCCCCGACTAATAATGGACACATCATAAATTCAGAAAAAGAAGTCAGCTTGTCCCCATAGAAGAACCCTTTTTAGAATTCTGCAGGACTCAGTTATGAACCCTCTGCTGACTGTCAAAAAGGGACTCCTTCATCCTTCATGTGTTGTTAACAGTCAAAGTATTCTTGACATAATTACTCTTGGTCTTTCACAACCTTAGCAACCTTTCCAGAGACTGCTATGGTTAATAACCAGACTAACAAGTTATAGCTATAACCATGGCAGGATTAACTCACTACAAGGCCCTGGGCCAAAATGAGACGTGGACCTCTACTGACACCTCCAATTGTGTACTACTGTCACAAGTCCCCAGGAACAGCATTTTGCTGTAGCAGCCAGTCAGTATTGCAGTTCACACTAGAGCCTATACACAGTATTTCAAAAGGACTGTGAAATGATGATCATACCCAGAAATTACTCTTTGTATAATCAGAATTTCATCCATTCGGTCCAATGCCCTTAATGTGTCAGCAGGAAAATCAGCCAGCTGAGCCAGAGAAGGACTCTAATGTTGATGTTATATTGGCCGAAAAACACAGATACCTGAGGAAGCCTGAAAGACTTTTTTGCAGTATGTCCTCATTGAGCAGCTTTCATTGGAATAAATGGCATGTCATCTTAGAACACAGTTAGTCTTAATATGGCCATGGTATGTACCCAATCACCTTCAATTGCCTGTTACTGTACAGCGCACACAGCAGGCTACATTACATTTTGCCTATCCCCAAATACCAACCAATCTAGTACTAGTATACTGAAATACTACCTGGCTCCAGGTTTAAATCATTTTGTAGTAACTTAAACACAAATGTATACAGCAATGTGTACCTTGATAGGTGCTTTCATTAGACCCTCTGTTAAATGCCATTGTCTTTCGAACTCCACACCCCCAGTTTGTAACGCAGGCTTTCTGTTAAATTTGTGGTCTCCAAACCCTGATGACATCATCATGGCATCATCAGGGTTCAAGGGTGAAGGTTTCATTTCATAAGTGGGGAGAACACAATGAAGTAAAGAAGAAAAAATATATACTATACTATACTATACTAAATACAACTTATGATGAAATTGGTCATTGCAGTTCCACAACAATGGTAATATAATAGTAACCCTACTTAGTATCATTTTCATTTCAGTTGCCTTTATAGATACCTGATACTTTATGATGGATACTGTTGTATTTGCATCTTTACTACATAGAGCCTTGTGCTTAACTATCTTATTTTTGACTGATGTTTAATTCTAGCACCTTTTTAGGACAAAATTAACTGTATATGAAAAATACAGATTAAAATATTTTTTAACCTGAAAAATGAAGTGGGCAGTATGCTTTTTCAGCCCTGAGTAGTGTCTGCAGGTATTCTTTTCAGCCCCAACAATGCTCTCCAATAAGATAGGGCAGCCTGTATGTAGCCGAGGAGGCGAACACCAGGGCATAAACAAATCGACCAAGCACTCACTCACTACCTGCTGCTGCTCCTTAAGCTTATTGCTCTGAACATATGGTATTAACTGAAGCCGACTCAGATGAGTGTATCACTCCTCTCTTCTCTCTCTTCTCACCTGGCCTTAAATGGCAGGACAGTAAAAGGAAAATGTGCAGAGAGATTTTAGTAAGGAACAATAAAAGTGAGGGGCACTAAAATAGGATTTTGAAAAGTGAGTTGGACATGTTCCCAGTGGAAAGTATGTCCTTGTCAGGGTTATTTTCTCAGAATTGACAAAGCTCCTCCAGAGCCACAAGACAATACACAACTGTTTTCACAGGCTAAGTAGTACTAATCATGATGAGTAAACTATACTTGATGTGTAAAATCAGTGAAGTGCCCCTTTAAATTTTAATGTTGAAGTGTTGAACACCAGGTTCTCGCTCATGATTGACGCTGAATCAACATTGATTGATTTGATGTTTAAAAGATGTCTGCTATTAAATTTTGGTTGAATCAATATTGAATTTCCTCTTGTATGATCATTCAGTGCTTAATATAACATTTAGCAACAAAATTATTAGATGTACATTTGAATGTTCTAAATCGCACCTCCTACACAAAGATAAAAGTGTTATTAAATGTAAAAACTGTTGATGAACTATAATAACATCAGCAGCTGGACAGGAGCTTGGGCTGAACGGGACTTCAGTGGGAACAGTTGAGGAGCATCCCGTTAATACCACTGTGACATCATGGTCCAACATCCAGTCCATTTGCTGTATAGCCTGTTTTAGGAACAGCTCTGCTCATCTCTGCAGCCTCTACAAACATCATTTTACTGCATGTTAGATTTATTTCCTCCAAACCAGAGGAGTTAGTTGCTGATCTTGCCTCTGATTCCAGCTCCTCTGCTGTGCTGCAGGTGAGATTTCACACCCTGAGTGTGATGTAAATCACATTTCCTCCATGTGTGAACAAAACAGTGTTCAAGAAGCTTCTGCTCTCCCTCTCTTCTATTGACATCAGTGCTTTGTGGCATCCAGCTGAGCATGTGCTCTTTAATTACCTCCCTCCACTTCCACTCAATTACCTCTGTGCCACCACAACAATAGCCACCAGCCTGGTCACAACACCACAGCACTAACAAGCTTGCTGGTGTGTTTCTATGGAGGGAAATCAAAATGACCGCAGAGGGTTTATGGTTCACCGTAAAATCATTATTTAGCTTGTTGTAAATTATTACAGATTCAATGACATTACCATTCCTACAGAGTTCTTACTTTAATAGCACTAGATGCCTTATATCAGACAAAGATATCAGAATCTTTGTGACATTTTAGTTTTGTATAACAAAATCTCCAAAATGTTAAATTTAAAACAGCATCAACAAAAAGCCACTGAATATATTAAGTCCATTCTTTGGATAAATGTTTCCACCTGTTGCCTCTTGTTACCCTGTTTCTTGATTTGAATGAAACATTCACAAAATAAATATATGTCCTCAGTGTGTCATTACATATGACGCTGTAGTTTTATCCCACTTGGTATACTTTACACTGAGGAAAAAAATGATGTACAGTAGGTTTAAAAATGTAATTAAAAAAACATTTGTACATGGCTTTGAGGATGCCCCACTCATACTCTTACAATTGTTATTTCAGCACTTAAGAGGCCCCCAAAACCATGCTAGGCTCTTATAGAGCAGGTCTAGACCATACTCTTTATAATATTATTTACCCAACAATTTCCACCAAGAGCCCACCAAAATCCCACCAATATTGGAAACAGCCTTAAAAATCCACTATAGTTTGAGTTCTATACATAGCACAATATTTACTTTACAGTTTTAGAAGTATAGAATTAGGTCATGATGCTTTTCCATCATCTGAAGAGATGGCATCACACTAAATGCAATGCAATATTGCATGTTGCATTTGAAAACAAGGAAAATGTGTTAAGTATCTATTATAAAGACTACAACACAGTGAGCCGATGAAGACATCACTCTCCTCTCCCTGTACAATCTCCATCATGATTCGTGTTTGATTCTACATCTGCCTGAAGGCTGGATGTGAGTAAATACTCCACTCTCCACTCTCTATGCCATGCAGATCCTGAGTCAGAGACCACCTGTTCATCCATTTCTGCTGCTCTGCTCTCTGCTGCAGTCTGCTGGAGACACTGACAGAGGCTGTGCTCTGTGGAGGAGCACCATAAAAAAACTTCACTACACTAAATACAGACAGGGTGGCTCAAGAGAGACTGTAAATAACAAAAGTTCTCAAAACTTGCAAAGCTGAGTTATATAATTATACGTGTGATACAACTGTATCATTATAGCAGATGCATATAAGCAGCATTTTAATTTTGTAGCTGGTGAAGTTGGAACCAGTTTGAACTAAAAATATAGTACAATTACCTCAAACTTACAAAGTTGTTCTCCAGTACAATATGGCATCTTCAGTAATGTGGTTATGATGCAACAGATCAAACTTCTGAGCGGAGAATTCAAACCTTCAACCAGAAGAGATCAGTGCAACAGTGCTGTTCAGCCTGTTAACCTACTCTATGCAATGGCTTCAACACTCCGCCATGGTGGTTACTGCTCCTTTCTGAGTGCTAAACACCACAAAACCAACACTTACATAGTATAATACAATCCAACACAATAGCCTTGCATATAATTATTATAAAAAGTAGAATAACAATCCAACAGTGTAACTCAAACCATTAAAACACCACAAACTATTGTGCAACCTAAACACTGACCACAGAGTTGAGTCAGCATAAACAAAACAATTAACGGCGTTATCACAAGGCTGGTATTTGTTGAAGGCTATCACACTGCACTGCAATAGATTGCACACATGTTGCCTTTGTGTAGAGAGCGGTGTCACCCACTTGCTGGCTTTGGAACCACACAGTGCTCAAAATATTTACCTAGTTCCTAGTGCATCTATAGGCTACAAGCTCCTTGATGTCTCAATACCTCTAATTTGGTCAAGTGTATTTTTAGGCAAATGAGATCAATAGGAAAGTGTAGTAATTGTATGCAAAGTTCAGTCAAGTTAAGTATAGAATATGTACTAATGTAGTGTTGTTAACCCCAGTGTAAAGACATGATTTAGCATCATCATGCCTCTGGAACTTTTCTGTCACCATGTGCTCTTCAATAACACCCTCATACTAGCTCCCCAATTTACACCTCAGCAGTAAGTACAGAGCAGTTGCAGGTGTGGTCACCTCCACTCTACTGCTGCTGTGCTTGTTTTACCACTGACAGTACTTTTCTACTATGTCCAGCTGTTGCTGTAGTCCTTGTTCAGTAGGAGACAGTAGAACAAGGTCATCAGCGTAAAACAGATACTTCACCTCTATATCTAGGAGGGAGAGGCCAGGAGCAGCACATTGATCCAACTGTACAGCAAGTTCATTTATTTACACGTTAAATAAAGTCGGGCATAAATTGCAACCCTGACGAACACCTCTTCTCTGGGTGTTTGTCTCCAATTTTAACAGCACAGCTATTTTCCAAATACATTAATTTAACCACATCATACATTTTGCCGCCTATACCACAATGTAGAAGTCTGTAACAGAGCCCTTCATGCCAAATAGAGTCGAAAGCTTTCTTGTAGTCAATAAAACAAGTGAATATCTTACCATTTTTTGTTTGGTGTACATGTTTGTTGATTAAAGTGTGAAGGGTATATACATGGTCAGTGGTGCAGCATTTTGGGAGAAAGCCAATTTGATTTTTTCTCAAGATGGCAAGGGGCAGGTGCTGCTGCATATCTCTGCTGCTGTGGGTGGGTAGGGGGACAAGGAGCAGGTGTTGTCATATGTCTCTGCTGCTGATGCTGTAAAGTTGGTTGGTTAGCAGGGGCTAGGGAGGGGGAAGATAACCTCCTCTGGTTGTGCTTCATTGGTGAGGTTGTGGGTGCGTGGTGAGTGGAAGGTCCAGGCTGAGGTCTTGGATGGTCTCTAAAGCTCCTAATAGAGGAGCTGGTGGGGGCATTGCATCATTTGTTCCTGTGTGGATCACCAGGCATTGAGGGCTTTTGAGGGTCCCCTTTCCTTCATTGCCTGACCTGTGGTGCTGCAGCATCTAGCTAGCACTTTCTTACTAGGAAAAAGCTTGTTTGTGTCCAGGAATTTCCCATTCGAGTCGGCCAGCAGGACCACTTGTGGGGCTTCCTCGTCAGACTGAGTCGAGGGAAGCTGGGATAGGCAGAGCTGGCTGTTGGCAGCTGGCTGTGTGGATGTATCAGCAGGTGCCAGGGTGTTGTTAGAGCAGAGCAGAGAGGGTGGGACAGAGACAAGGCAGGGAGAGTCTGTATCTCTGTACTTGTCATTGTGGGGCCTGATGAGAGTTGGTCTGTCAGTTGTTCGAGTTGTCTGGTGAAGCTCTTTTCTCTATTCTGCTTCACTTTGGCTAACTGAGCATGGAGCACGCTGTTCTCCTGTTTGAGTGCCTCTAGTCTTCCTCTGAGGTCAGATGCTAAGGCCTGGTTGTCTCTCTTTAGCTGCTTGAGCTCCTCTTTAAGCTACTGTAGAGTGTTGTCTTGGTGGTGAGACAGCCTGGCTTGGGTGAGCTCTTTGAATTCAGCAAAGTCCAGCACCAGCAGGGCCATGCTCTCCTTCACTTGGTTGGTGGCACTGGGAGGTGTGGGAGGAGCAAAGATGGACAAGATGGTGGGGTTCCCTAATGGGCTCTCATCATCTTCACTTTCAGAGGAGACATTGATCCTCTTGGTGTCCTCCTCATCTTTAACAGGAGAAATGCCTCTTGAAAGGACTCCAGGTGTGCTTCATTCCCTTGGACCAAGACCTTTCCTTTGGTGTAGTATGTGATGGTAAGCAGAGGGCCATCCTTGTCAAGGTGTTCATCTTTACAGATCTTTAATCTGCCTTCTGAGAAGATGTCCTCGCTGGTTACATATGCATAATTTCTGCACAGAGTATCTTTTCAGATGTAGATGAAATCAGTGAAGAAAATGAAGATGTTCTTCTTCCTTCATTCTTTTTGTTGGGCATAGTCAGTGAAGAGGACCTCTGGGTTTTCATGGAGTGTGTTCTCCTTATGTTTCTCCCTAGCTGTTCCACTCTTACATTTAGCAGGGTACTGAATCTACTTGCTTTCTACTCCAAGCGCTGTGCTGTGCTGCCTTCTGATTGGTTTCTATGGTGACGACTTGTTTGCTCACAATTTACTTTGCAAGCTTTTCTAGCCATCAAACACTGCCAAAAAACTGAACTATGCACAGTTTACCAGATATATTAATGTTACCAACAAGGATCCTTTTATTTTTCGTCTTGTCTTTATAAAGTAATTCTTCTGTTAGCTTCTTTAGTGCAGTTTCCTTTGGAATGTTGGTAATAGTAGCAGGTAGCAATTAACAGTTGCTAGCTAGATTGACAGTTGTTTTGATTTAAAAAATATATCCAAAGATGATATTTCCTCTTCTGTTCTTGTTGATTAATGCGGTTACCTCTTCTTTAGAGTCCTTTCTGAAGATTATTTGAAGGTAATTTTGCAATATGTCCCACTTTTTTAGGTTCACGTTTGAGCTCATCTTTTGGTGCAGCTACTCTCACGGAATTGCTCTCTCTCTCTCTCTCTCTCTTTCAGTATAGTTCAAATGTAATAGTAAGTAGTATGTAATAGTTCTGCCTCATAGGCAGAGGTTCGGAAGACATCAGCAGTCATGGGTCCAGGAGTTCACCTTCTCGGAGCAGAACTCTTTTTCTGACCTGCAGTAGATTATTATTATTTTTCCAACTATCAAGGCAATGTGATTCGCTCTGCAGCGGTATTAGGTATCTACACAATTTTGCCATTTTATATACCTAATATTGTCCATTGTACAATTCATTGTAATTTTATTATTGCTATTTCAGTAAATTCTGTACACACAACATCTGTTGTATGTCTGTATGTCCAGAAAGAAGCATTCTCCCTTTGTAAAAGGGAAAGTCGCATGTCACAGCAGCAGTACACGAATTATACACCGAGTGGTTTGAGCAAAACAATGCTACAATAAGCCCAGTGTAGCAGGTAAATGATGGCGTCATCCACTTCGATATTCTCCTGGTAGGCAAACTGCGATCCAGTGCTGGTCTAACCAGGTGCCTGAGGTGGGGGAGAATTAGTCTCTCAAGGGTCTTCACCACAGTTAATTTATTTTATTTCAATTCAGTTTTATTTATATAGCGCCAGTTCATAACAGAAGTTACCTCATTGTACTTGTCCTATAGAGCAGGTCTAGACCGTACTCTTCATAATATTATTTACAGAGACCCAGCAATTCCCAGCATGAGCATGCACTTGGCGACAGTGGCAAGGAAAAACTTTCAAGAGGAAGAAAACCTCAAGCAGAACCAGACTCAGGGTGGGCGGCCATCTGCCGCTGCCGGTTGGGTTGAGAGAGAGAGAAAGCACAAGGTAAGAGAGCATACAGATGGTGACTAAGAAATGGAATAGCATGCATTCAGCATCAGAATCAGAATCAGAAATACTTTATTGATCCCCGTAGGGAAACTCTTTTTCAGCATGCAATCTAGCTACCTTTTTCATACTTGGGCGTGTTTAGAATGGAGTTTGGATTACAGATAATGAAAAGGAAAAGGCAGTGTAATCTGAAGTTAAAATGGGGAGACTAAGAGTCTTAATGTCAAAATAATGGTGTCACCAGGAAAGAACTAGGATCACACCATATTATTTTATAGCAAGATAGTCAGTTATTACTCTAAAAGGAAGCCTTATCTGGTTGCCTATTATGCAGTTAAATCGTTCTCTCTCTCTCTCTCTTGTGGTGGTGAGTACTATACTGAGATGAGTTTAGACCCTAAATAGATAGTGAATTCTGTAAATGTGTCTTTGTATGTTTGTGTGTCTTTCTCAGTTGGTGAGGAGAGTGTAAGTGAGAGAATGAGACAGAGGCAGAAGCTGCGGATGTGGCCATGCTAAAATAAAATGGTAAATTGTGTGTTTACTTTTTATCATCTACAGGATGATAGGGGCAATTTGGGGGGACCATATAATAAAGAGGGAGTTCCCATGCAACCAGAGGGTTACATAGATTCAGACCCCTTCAGGAAGTGGTTCTCTCTATTTATTCCCTTAACACTCGTGTACTTTTCATTTTTTCTTACCAACATTGCCTGTGAAAAGTTCAAACCATCCAATGCAGCTCCAGTACTCACCAGCTTCTACCATTTATTCTCTTCCCGATTTGCCTTATGTTCAGAGAGTCACTGGATCCTGTTTTCTAAATATATTCATTACTTCTCAGAGAAATATTGCTGCCTTGACTATCATAATCCATAAATGTGAACAGGACATGTATCATTACATCACTTTGTAATATAATATTATTGTTTATTATCAACCAACTACTGCACTTTTCTATTGACAGCAAGTGGCAGTGAAGCTCCAAAACAAAATTATGGGTGACAATCATGATTTCAGCCCCAAATACACGTGATTTCTTCACACTAAATTGTAGACTGGCCAAGTCTAGCATAATTCTACTTTTGATAATATCACAACTGCAATGTTTTCCCCGGAAACAAATGAATACATTAGGGGTTCACAAGGGTTGTGAAAATGATTTTCAGGATAGTATTTGGCAAGTAGGCTACTTCACACACTGAAGTTGCATTCATCAATGTAAGATTGCTGTGGCTGTTGAAAAGAATCAGGTAATTAACTTTACATGTTGTTGTACAGAGTTGATACAGACATAGGTGCCTGAGCAATGGAGCAAGTGGAGTAAATGCATCCCTGCTATTCAATTAGGGAGAACAAAGGTATGGTTTTGCTACCCCACGTTTTGTCATTTAAAAAAAATAAGCTTATCATCATACAGTCCCCGCAATCAGGTGATTATATTTAAGCAGCCTATATCAGTGATCTTTTTACTATTTTCAGCAACTGACAAAAACAAGTAATTAAAAAATCACACATTTTTGGACCATCCTTTGAGCTGGTTCAGTAGAGCCCGTCGCTCATCGTTAGCCACAGCATCCTTTGGCTGTCAATCAGTCTGTCAATCCACACAGGAGTCTGACTGTTTACAAAGGTAAGAAAAATAACTTCGATCACAGGCAGAAAATAGAACACAGGAAAAGGCTAGTGTATGTTGAATGAACCTGCTTGGCCTACTGACTCCAGCCAAACTTTAAATTAGCTTTGTTTATAATGGTGAAATGCCGAACTGATTTACGATCAGATAGGATTCGTCTGTGGAGATGGGATGTTCGAGAAGGTGCCAAATCAAAGAGTCAGTTCTTTTAAGCGTAACGTGGCTATTAATATTTGGCATTAGCCATGTTGATGTAGTGGAGGGTAAACGCACATAAACACAATTTACCCACCTTTTTCAAATGCAACATAGGGTTTACTCACCTTTTTATGAGTGTATCATTACCTAACATTGGACAGTTTAGCCAGCAGACTTATAGTTTGCCCACCTTTTATTTTACCACTACATCCCCTCTGTGATGACTAACCAAGAATAGTGTTTCCCAACACATAAAAGAAGAAAAAGAAGAAGACGAGGAGAGAAAATGGTGAAGAATTACACAGTTAGTAAAGTTTTAACAATGATTTTGGAGTGCAGTGACAAGGATGAAGGAGGAGTTGATTCCAACAATGAAGAGGAATACCAAAATAATAGGGATCCATTAGAATATGGGTAAGTGTATTTGTTTTACAAAAACCTTGTTTGCAATATCACAGTAATAGTGCACTTTGTGCTAAGCTAAATGTGATCATCTTGGCTAAAAAAAGTTACGTAAAGTCACAAACTTTGACAAAATTGACTGTCCATTAGTAAAGGTTTACTCTGTATACAAGTTATTTCTTTCTGTAAAAGTGTGCTTCACTTACAAATAGTATAGATCAGAAGTCTGAGACGCTGGTCCTCCCCTCAGAAAAAGAAAAAGGCGTCCCCTCACCCCCACTTATTTTACTTAGTTTTGTGGCCACTGACTATTTTATCATACTGGTCTGTACAGAAGGGACTTTGTCTTTCATTGAATTGTATTTTATTATGTTTGTGATTTTATACTGAATGTGAAATTGCTGGAAGTCTCTGTAGCGTTTTGAAATGGAAGAGATAGTATCCCCATCCCCACATCTCATTCAGGTGTGATTTGCTGATGTTTGGGGTGGACAGGACAGGTAGCACATATAAGAAATTAGAATAGATACAGAGAAGACTAGCTGACAGGACAGAAGAGAAGCAGTCAGAGCATCACACTTCCTCCACATTCCTATTAGGTGTGAACTGATGTGTGTAGGGGATCTGGAGGAAGAAAAGAGAAAGGGGTGAGAAGTTTCTTTCAATGAACTTAGTAGTGAATGTCCTAAATTGTTTTGTTTTTTTCAGAGCGTATTCACCGCTGCCAGGGCCCAGTGAACCACAGGCAGCATCACCTCTGCCTGCCACCAGGTCACCTCCAGCCCCTCCACCACGGCCATCATCACCAGCCCGGCCAGCCAAGAGGTCCTGTGCCCCCAGAGCACAAGTACCTCCCCCACAGCCACCAGCATCCCATGTACCAGCACCCCCACCTACACAGCAGCCAGCTCTGCTGTCTTGGAAGACAGACAAAGACCTGGACACTGCTCCCCTTGTCCTCATGTTTAAACCAGCTCAGACACCAGGGCCACAGCTCACCTCCACCTCCATATATACACCGCTTGACCTGTTCAAAGTTTTCTTTCCTGTACAAACAGTGCAAACACTGTATCAAAACACAAAGAAGCAGGCTGCTAAACAAATAGCACAGAGAAAAAAAGAAATAGACAGACTTGAACAATTACATTGGGCTGCTTCTGTACATGGCCATGGTAAAACTCGACAGCATTGCAGATCACTGGAGGCAGAATCACCTTTTTTCTTTGTCACTTCTATCACAGATCATACCATGGGACAGATACAGAGCAATATCTTGGAACCTTCATCTTAGCAACCCTGATGAGGATGTCCATAACGACAGAAAAAAGGGCACAGCCGACCATGACAAACTTTTACGACTAAAACCCCTGATGGACACAATCAAGAATGCGTGCAAGACATTTTATCATCCCCACAGAGACTGCCTGAGGATGAAAGAATGGTCGCTTCAAAGGCTAAAACTGGGATGTGTCGTGCTCTTGGGTTTGTGTTCTGTTATTTCCTGTTTTATTTTGAAATAGTCTCCTTCCCTCAAGTGTTCCTGTCTTTGATTGCTTTGATTGTTTTCACCTATGTCTTGATCAGTTTCACCTGTGTCTCGTTGTCTCCCTAACCTAAGTCTATTTAAGTCTGTGTCCTTCCTTTGATCAATTGTCAGTTTGTCATTGTATCTCTGTCAAGCACCCTGGTTTCATGTACTGTATCTGTGAGTTCTGGGTTCTTTGTTTCCCTTGTACTCTGCCTGTGGATTTTTTGGAGTTTGCCTGTCCACCGTTGGATTTCGGGACTCCTAACCTGCTGTGAGCTAAATGGTAAATGGACTGTATTTGTACAGCGCCTTTCTAGTCTTCTGACAATTGAAAGCGCTTCACACTACATATCCCGTTCACCCCATTCACACACATTCATACACTGATGGCAGGTGCCAAATGCTCATCAGAACAAACTAACTAACTCAGTCACACACACACTGAAGGCACAGCCCTCAGGAGCAATTTGGAGTGTTTTGCCCAAGGACACTTCGACTTTGTGGGCTTGGGGAAAACGGGATCAAACCGCAGACCTTCTAATTGGTAGACAACCCACTCTAATACCAGGCAACGGCCACTACTGTTGCCTGCCTTCTCCTGTGTAAGCCTTTTGTTAATAGTTATCTGCACCAGCTTTGCCTGCTAGTCTGCGTTGGGGTCCTGTTCCCGGGTATTTCCTGTTTCCCGGCTTTAATAATCGTAACAGTATGATCTGACCTAAAAATGGACCCAGCAGACACCTTGTAAGATGAACCTTTTGAACTGATTAGTGACCTGGTGTGCCTTGTGGATATGTGGACCTCATCTCGACCTGCTTGGTCCCCAGTTGGTAGCCTGGCCGACACCAGTCCCTGTTGGGCCGCAGCAGCCCCCAGAACTCTCTGTTGGGCCGCAGCAAGCTGCAGCAGCTTCCTGAACCACTCCTGCTGCTGCTGGATCGCAACAGCCATCTCCTGATCCACTTGAGCGGCAGCCTCCTGGTTCCCTGCCATCACTGGTTCCACCGGCTCCTCTGCCAGTCTCTCTGTCACCGGCCTGCTGCCCTGTCACCAGACCCCAGTCTTGAGCTCCAGCCATGCCTCCAGTCTGGCCTCCGGAGGGGTTCCACCTTCGCCACCGGGCTCCTGAGTTGCCCCACACATCTGGTCAGTCCCCCGGACCTGATCAGCCCTTCGGCCCTGCCTCCTGGTCGCCCTCCTGACCGGCTCTGCTCTTTTGTCCAGCCCTCTGGCCGTCCACCTGAAGTTCCCTGCCTCTCTCTCTCTCTCTCTCTCTCTCTCTCTCTCTCTCTCTCTCTGTGTGTGTGTAAAACTGTGCAGAGGAGGGTCAAACAACGAGATGGCTCCTGGACAAAGGTATCAATCTCCTGTCCCACACCAGTTACAGAGTACAATCAACACATGGGTGGAGTTGATTGATCAGCTCATTCAGTATTACTCTGCACAACACAAAACCATGCGTTAGTACAGAAACCTGTTGCATCATTTTCTGGACATTGCCACCACTAGAGTGGGTGTACACCGAAGGCGCCTTCATTCAACACACTTTAACACTAGAATGGCCACGACGGTCATTTTGACCATTTTGAAATTTATATGTGCAATAACTTTTGTTGAATAAAAAAACACAATCCCGCTGGTGCGTGACTTTTCCTAAAAGTGTCTGGATTTTTATTTACAATGGGTTTCATATAAATTACACAAAAGGCAAAGAAAACATGATCATTTTGACCTATTTCAGCCATACACGAAATGATGAAATAGCGCAAAATTCAGTGCGCAACATCAGAGATGCGCTCACGGCCTTTTTGTGTGTGTTTGATGATGGCATGCTGAAACACATCAGGGACTGCACTGTGGCTGAGGCACATCAGCACCGTGGTGACAGCTCATGGGACCTGACAGTGGCTGAACTGAAAGCTTTCGTAGCCCTGTTATATATCCGTGGAGCACAGGGTGCAAAAAAAACATGGAGTTGGGCAGCCTTTGGTCGGAAAAATGGGGCTTCCCGTTTTTTCAAGGAAACCATGGCCAGAAATCGCTTCAGGGAGATAATGAAATTCCTGCGGTTTGACAAAAAAAGAGCCCCAACGTGTGCGTCTGCAGGATGACAAGTTTGCCTTGGTATCAGCCACTTGGAATAAGTTTGTTCAGAACAGCATAGCCTGATACAAGCCTGATGCAAACATAACCATTGATGAGCAGCTGTTCCCCACCAAGGCCTGGTGCAGATTTATTCAGTACATGGGAAACAAGCCTGATAAATTTGGTTTCAAATTTTGGCTGGCTGCGGATGTCAGTTCAAAATATTTGCTGAATGGGGCTCCATATCTGGGAAAAGAGGAGACGCAGAGGTCAGCACATGAGAGAGTGTGGTGTTGAGACTGACGGAGCCATTCGTGGGGAAGGGAAGAAATATTACCAAAGATAATTTCTTCACTTCTCTGAAACTGGCCACCGCCTTACAGGCCAAGAAGACCAGCCTGGTTGGCACCGTGGGGAAAACGAAGCGTGAGTTGCCCCCCTTTGCAAAAGAGCAAGCAGAGCCGTTCAGCATAAAGGTGCTAAAATGTGCAGAGGCAACGCTCACCATCTACCAGGGAAAGCCAAGGAAGAATGTGTGTCACATATTATAATAACACCAAATATGGCGTGGACGTACTGGATGAGATGGCAAGGGCATACTCAGTGAAAGGCGGTACAGGTAGATGGCCAGTGGCTGTCTTCTATAACATCCTCGACCTGACTGGAATCAATGCCCACATCCTCTTCAAGAAGTGCACCAGCAGCAAGATAGCCCGGAGGAAGTTCATGCAGCAACTGGCAGAGGAGCTGAGAGCGGAGTTCATGGAGGGAAAGGGGGCAGCATGGCAGTTGGCACAAGGTCCCAGTCAGCAGAAGCAACCACCGCAGCAGACACCAAAATGGAGGCAGTGCCAAGTTCGGAGAAGCTGCAAACAAAATAAAACACACGATACCTGCTGCAAATGCCGCAAACCCGTGTGTGGAAATTGTGCTTAAATAGCCAAGCATGCTATTGATGTAATTAGTTAATATAAAATTAGTAGCCTAATTGTTTTATGGTTCTAAACTTTGTTCGTGGCTCTTTTTTTAACGTTAGATCTGCTCGTTTCCAGCTTTTCCGATTATTTTCTGTTATAAATGTTAAAACAAATGTTTTCAGAATCAAATAGATCCTTATAATTGTTATTATCTTGTTCTGAGTTATGCTGAATAAATACAAAATACTAGTGTGAATTTAGCTTATGCAATAATTACGGTTTACTATATGCGATGATGTGAATATTGATAAATATATAATTAAACTTTTTTAAATGTACATTTTGGTGTTATTTCGTTTTTTAAAAGATATCCTAACACATCAAATGATTCAATCTCCCATTTAGGTAATTATCACTAGAGAATATAGAGTTTGGAATCTAGCGGTCAAAATGACCGCTTACGGCAATTCTAGTAGTTGTGGAATTCTGGCACTTCTAGTGTTAAATGTGGGGCGAAAATCAGCTGGGCAACTATGCCAAACTAAAAGGTGTGAAATACTAGGTTGTTTTTACCACAGTTGTCTCTCTTGTTTTCAACCTCATGACACCTGTTCTCTGACGGGTACCACCTTTTGAAGAGTTGCACGCAGCCTGTGAGGAGAAATTACAGACGTTACAGTCTGTCCACAGCGTCAAAGTGATCATCATGAGAGAGCATATGTGGGTGGAAATGAAAAAATACCATCAGGGGTTGAAGGATTTTCTCAAGCGATATAACGCTCCTCAACCTGTCACCTCGCGATGCTTTGAATGGCCGTAGGACTTGCCGTGAGGCTAATGTACACGGCAGCACAGAATGAAAGTGTACAGTACGTAGATGTGACATCTCTGTATCCCTACGTCAACTGCAGCTTTCCTTACCCTGTAGGACACCAGGAAATAATCTACAAAAACTTCAAAGAACCTTAAAGCTACTTTGGGTTAATCAAAGCCGTTGTCTACCCATCTCGCGAGTTACATTTTGCCGTTTTATCTTACAGAATGGCTGCATGTATGCTTGTGTTTACCTCTGTCATGCGTGCACCAAACTTCATTTTCAAGAGGGTCCTCGCAGACACAGTGATGAGATCAGAGCATTGACAGGCGTTTGGGTCACTCCTGAATTTAACAAGGCTTTAAAGATGGGTTATCAGGTAACAAAGATCACAGAGGTGTGGCACTTTGATAGTGATTCCATATTGGTCGACTACATGCACACTTTTCTGAAGAGTAAACAAGAACCTTTGGGCAACCTGCCTGAAGTGATAGATCAGGAAAGCAGGGAAAAGTACATATGGGACTATTGAGCCAATCAGGGCATTTTGTTGGACACCAACAAAATTAAATCAAATCCGGCCAAAAGACAAATGTCTAAATTGTATCTCAACAGCTTTTGGGGAAAGTTTGCGCAGAGAAGTAATCTGACCATAACCAAACTAGTCACCAAACCTGAATAATTTTTGGTAACACATTCTATGAAGCCCATGTCTATAATGCATTAGAATCAGAATCAGAAATACTTTATTGATCCCCAAGGGGAAACTCTTTTGTTACAGCAGCTCAAAATCACATCAGTGCACACAGGAATAGAAGTTCTAGGCAAATCAAATATAATATACTATAATACAGGTAAGATAAATTAAGTACAAAGTGGATATAAGTGTAAAGTACAAAGTGGATTTACCAGCTGATGATAAGTATGTACAGTATAATAATACAAATAGTAATAATAGTGCATGAACTACATGTCAAGTTAGGTGTAGCTTATTAAGATGATTATGAGACGGTGGATATTGCACAGCAGTAATAGAAGTATGAATAAATATCAATAAATAGGGAATTTTAAACTGAAAAAAGTATATTGCACAGCAGTATTAAACACAGAATATTGCACAATTATTTCAAGTATTGCAGTGATGTTAATGATCAATGTCCAGTTTAATGACTTAGGGTCATGTAGACTAACACTTAGAGGAAGGAGTTAGAGTTTGATGGCCACAAGCAGGAATTACTTCCTGTGGCGCTCTGTGGTGCTTTTTGGGGGGATGAGTCTTTCACTGAAAGTACTCCTTTGTTTGACCAACACATCATGGAGTGGGTGGGAGACACTGTCCAAGATGGCATGTAGTTTGGCCAGCATCCTCCTCTTTGACACCACTGCCAGAGAGTCCAGCTCCACCCCCACAATGTCACTGGCCTTACAGATCAGTTTGTTGAGTCTGTTAGCGTCCGCTACCCTCAACCTGCTGCCCCAGCATGCAACAGCATACAGGATAGCACTGGCCACCACAGACTCATAAAACATCCTCAGCATTGTCCGGCAGATGTTAAAGGATCTCAGCCTCCTCAGAAAATAGAGGCGGCTCTGGCCCTTCCTGTAAAGAGCTTGAGTGTTCTTAGCCCAGTCCAGTTTATTGTCCATGTGTACTCCCAGGTACTTGTAATCCTCTACAATATCCACACTGACCCCCTGGATGGAAACCTGGGTCACTGGTGCCTTGGCCCTTCGTAGATCTACAACCAGCTCCTTGCACATGCTGTGGTCTGCCAGTCAGGTACTCAACAATCCAGGACACGAGGGGGCATCCACCTGCATCGCTGCCAGCTTCTCACCCAGCAGGGCTGGCCGGATGGTGTTGAAAGCACTGGAAAAGTCAAAAAACATGATCTTCACCGTGCCTGCCGGCTTGTCCAGGTGGGTGTGGATGCAGTTCAGCAGGAAGATGATGGCATCCTCAACTTTCAGCTGGGGCTGGTAGACGAACTGAAGGGGATCCAGGAGGGGTCTGACCATGGGTCACAGCTGTTCCAGCACCAGTCTCTCCAGGGTCTCGCCCTCAACTCCTCTGGTAACAGTCGGTCTGAAGCCAGTGATGCTCTTCATGCCGCTCCAGACCTCTCTCATGTTGTTCTGCTGGAGTTTCCACTCCAGCTTCCTCCTGTACTTCTCCTTGGCCTCCCTGATCTTCACCGTCAGATTGCCTTCACCTCCTCCCTATTACCATCTGTAAAGGCCGTCCTCTTGGCATTCGACAACTCACATACTGGGTGAGATTAATATGAGTGCACTCAGGTGTTGAGTCTGGAGTTGTGCTATGGTGGTGTGAGGGTTAGCAGAGGGGTTGGGGGGGTGTAAACACCCACAACAATGGCATGTGAAAATTCACGTGGCAGATAATATGGCTGGAGTCCAGGGCTACAGATACTCTGCTTGATAGTAACAAGACCAGGATTACACCATCTGTTGTTGACCAGAACAGCAAGCCCGCCGCCTTTCCGCTTACCGCTCCCAGTGTGATCCCTGTCGGCCCGAACAGTCTGAAAGCCGTCGATGGAAATGTTGTGATCAGGGAGAGTAGTATTGAGTACTTTTACTTTTAATATGTTAAGTACATTTTCTGATTTATACTTACATACTTTCACTCACTCCAATTGGAAACTACTTTTTAATGATAAACAACTAAATGATGGACCTTTATATTTAACAAATGTAATGTTTTCCCCAACAAAACATCGTTGTAATGCATTATAATCATTTTATAATGCATTATAAGTGATTATAATGTATTACAAGTATGAGAATTATAATACACTATGATCCTTGCCAAATAAATGTTGGGATTTACAATGGATAAAGGGGGGCACCCATTTGTGTAGGTGCGATCAATTAACTATGGCTATCAGAATTATCAAAGATAATCATAAATAACTAATGAATAAAGTCCTCGGGGGCACCACTCTTCTTAAAAAAGCGATGCCAATTAATTGATTGAGTCTCATACACTAAATGATCAATTTGGAACTCAGATTAATACATAAATGAATAACTATAACCAAAATTACCTTTGATAGCTAGTAGGTTGAAGGATTTGGAGTTCAACGTAAAAGAAGTTGGCAAATGACTCACTCTTGTGCAACATTAAAGATGCCAGCGTAATCATACACACGCAATTGTTTAAAAGATAAACAAAGGAAAAACACACAATGTGAAGTCTAACTCTAAATACTAAACTACAGAACAAACAGTGTGTATGTGTGTGTGTGTGCAGGTCTGGGTGCACACCAAAAGGAATGTGTGTATGTGTCTTTGTTCTGCCTCCATATGTCCCTTGTGCACAAGCATGAACCCACGTGGTCAGAAACAAAAACATGAAGCGGGACAAAAGAGAATGCAGTTTCCTAACAAAAGTTCAGTTAACAGTCATCCAAATTAATGAATTCATCTGAGGAGTCCCAACATAAATGCCCAGTGAGTGACCAGCAATTATGAAGTATTATGATACTTGACCTTATAAGCCATTGTAAAATGCTATATAATGCGTTGTGTTTATCGTTAAAAAGAATTATGGATATTTATATAAGCACTCACATTTTGAGTCTTAACTATAACTATAACTTAACTATAATTATAAATTACTATAAGCACAATATAATGTATTAAAAGTGTGTCTATAATGCATTATAATACATATTTTAGACATGGGCGTCATAATGTTCTATGATTATTGTTATAAAGCATTATGGATATTTATGAGTGCTTATAACTATAAGTATACATTGCTATAAGCACAGTATAATGCATTATAAGTGTTTATAATGCATTATAATGCATCATACACATGGGCGTAATGGAAAGTGTTACAGAATTTTTCAACTTAATGTTTTCAGAAAAATATAAAGTCAAGTATTTCTCCTTCCTCAATGACAGAGTGGCTCTGTTTCAGTGGAGTTACGGCGATTAATGTATCGCACCCCCAAACAAGGTGAATACCGTCTTTATAGTGGCTTTCACCACAGGCTACGGGCAGTTATTTGGAATTCTTTACTACGACACAGCATACAGAGATTCACGGCATGCTTATCAAACTAAAAACAAAAGAGTAGTGCTGCGCGTAAAGGGCATCACTCAAACGCATGAATGTTGTGAACGGGTTGTCGTGGAAATGATCTAATAATGCACTCGGGACAAAATAAACACAAAGCACAGAAGGGTTGAAGTATATAAAAATATATATTTGTAATTAATTACAAGGAGATCGCCAGGTCTTACCCCATCAGTTCCACCCAAGTATCTTCCTGAAGACTTCTGATACCATATAGTATATACTGGTTACAGAACAAAGAACCTTACTGTGATTGGATGCAATCCTAAAGATAACGCTTTACATCTAATAGAAGGAGGCCAAGTCTTTTTGATAATGTAATGTCCAGTGGCTCATGTGGCCTAAACCATATTCAGGACTTCTGGTTTCACTCAAACACATCTCTCCATCATGGGGGCCACAAGATAAACATTCCAAGTTAAAGGCACGAACAGAGAAAAGTATAGGATATTCACAATAGTTACGAAAAACTAAAATGAAATGAATAAATGATAAACATAATACTAAATTATTTTTTTCACATTCCCCCCCTTTTTTTTTATCATTTTCAACATTTCCTATACCCTTGTATACATTGTGTACATAATACAAAGTACATGGTAATACAGAAAACGTCAAATAAATGTCACAGTGAATAAACATCTCCTTCTCTAGCCTGTGATGACAGAGTCCGTCTGTGGCTAAGCAGTGTAGCTCTGCAGCCTTACATTTCCCTATCACATCACGGATGACCATGAACATGGTATGTAATCACAAGCATACAATCTGATAAACATCTCCTTCCTAATTGGTGGGGAGGAGAAAAAATCAAATTGTATCTAACTCCTTAACCAATACGGAAGGAGAAAAAACCTCCCCATCTCCAGGAGGAAAAAGGTCCTTCTGCACTGGTTTACACTCTATTCCCTTCCATAGATTACTAACACATTTTTTGGCAAATGCTGTTTTTGAGCTAACATATTTTTGAGCAAGCCTATGACTACTTTGTGCACCTATTTTTCAAAACAATGTATATAACAACCATTGTACTATGTGAATCAGTTAACACTTCTGTAGCTCATGCCGCTATCTGAGAAACATGATGAAAACACACAGCGGCCATTAAACACCATTTTCATCCAAGAACAATTGTAGCTGGTGGAGATGACTTTCCTCAATTTCCCCACAACTACCATTGGCTTTCACATTGGATTGTATCATTACAACAGTCAATGAGATGGAGACAAACCTATGGATCAAAGCTTTGATACAACTCATAAAACACATGATTATCAGGAAAAACAGTAGCATGGTCCCGATGACAGGCAAGATCAACTGTAGTATTCCTGCTCCCCATGATCCAAAAACACTAGTCAACCAGTCACGAAAAGGATCACTGTGGCTGGACCTAGGGAGTAGAGCAGACTGAAAATAGTTTAAAGTGGAAATAACATCAAATTATCTGTAGTATCTGGAATCAAGGTCATACTAGAACCACCAGTCAAATTTAACATTGCACATAAACCTCCAGTTTTAGCTAACAGAAAGTCTAGATCTTGTTGATGTTTCAACAAGGTTAGTCTATGGGATTTTAAAGTTTCCTTAACAAGTGAAAAACCCTTTATAGTTGCATTTGCAAAACCCAACATAGTATAAGACAAATTATCCACACGCAAAGCCAAAGTAGTTACTCCCATTTGTGGAAAAAAGAAATTTGACACTTTCTCATACCAGGGAATTTGATGACCCATCTTTACTGAAGGTATAAAATCTGTAGGAAGAACTCTAGGCTTCCTAACAACAGTATCATCATCCCAGTTGCTTCAGCTGGAAAAGTATCATCTGGTTGATCTGCCAGTCGAATCAGATCTATTGGTAAGGTTAAATGAGCATAGTAACAACATCCTGACCAATATGTAGGCAGATAGTGGTAATAATTGGACCCCCCACACATGAAAACAAGATCCACCAAAGCACTTGTAGCTGAATATCCTATAGCTGGACCTAATTCTATTGTCACAGTTGTCCCATTTCCTTGAAATGTGTGGGTGCTAGTGTATCTCCCTCTATATTCCACACATTCAGCCACACCCATAAATACTTGCACCCATAAATACTTGACTCAGTTTCTCATTTCTTATTGCATATGGGGGATTTCCATCCTGTGAACAAAAACAATAAGGTGTTTTTTCAATCACTCTTACCTGACCAATAGGTGGTGGTCTTTGTCTGAGGTCTGTTTTATGAGCAGGAATAAGAGAACCATACTTATTACCATCACATCCATTATCAAATGATTTTGATAGATACTGCCTTGCAATTTGCTGAGTGTATTCACATATAACACCATCCACCTCATCTTTCCTAAGTGGTCTTCCAACAGGATGTAAACAAGTATCTTCACTATCACAGGGTGGTTCAGCTACTGTTAATAACCCTCGCTGATGTGTGTGTTTTACCATGTAGGACATCATGGCATACCATGTGTTACCCATCACCTCAACTGGCTGTAGGTACTCATCTTCATGTATCTCGCTTATGTCATCTATTGCTAATGGCTCTAGCAACAGTCTCTTAGTTCTATCCAAAAATTCTGTCAATGTGGTGTTTTTGACCTGTGTTGACTTCACTAGCTCAGATACCAGTGAATACACTAGTAAGGTCAACACCACAATCTTGAGTCTGACCATTGTCCTTCTCACGGTATTGGTGCCTTCTTACAGTGAGACGCATGGATCCAAGTGGTTCTCTTCTTCACCTTTTACTGCTGTTGGTGTAGTGAGCAACACCTGATACAGACCTCTCCATATGCCCTCTGGGTCACAATGACCATGTTTCCTCCATGCAAACTTTCCTCCAGAACTTGCCATAGATTGGAAGTCGTTGAGGGACATATGCGGGTCAAAAGGTGGTTGCACCACCAGTCAAGATGCATCTGAAGCGAATATGACTCAGATGAGGAAACCTCTGTTCTTCCACAAAGTACCGAAATCCTGCACAACACCATAAGAATATCTACTATCAGTGTAAATGCTGACAGACTTTCCAGCTGCAAGAATACACGCTTACGTCAGAGCGAAAAATTCAGCTGCTTGGGCAGAAAGATGAGAGGGGAGTCTTGCAGACTCTATCACATCATGATTACTACCAATAGCGTAACCAACAGCTCCAACCCCATTTACCCGTCTTGCTGATCCATCCACATAATAAATCTGGTCAGGGTTAGGACGAGGTGTGGTAGAAAGATCCTGTCTGGGAGTTACTGCTTCAGTGATTGCTGCCAGACAATCATGAGGTTCACCATCTTCCTCAGTGGGAAGGAGAGTGGCTGGATTCAACACATTACACCTTTTCAGAGTGACATGTGGTAAGTTCAAGATGATGTAGTAATGAAGAGTAGAGGCTGGGGTGAAATAAGCCATCTTAGCCTGCAAAAGAATAGCAGCTACTGCATGTGGAACCAAAACAGTCAAAGGTCTACAAGCTACCAAAGAGGAGGAAGCTGTCACTGCTACCGCAGCTGCAGCCACCGCTCTGGAGCAATGGGGAAGACCCCTCACATCTGGTGAAAGTCTCTGAAATAATAGGTAACCGGTTTGAATTTGTCAAAACAGCACTATAGATCTAATTTTTCTCTTCAACTGCCAGGCTAAAGTTTTTTGACATAGCAGGGATATCTAAAGCAGGCGCAGAAGCCAAAGCTTCCTTTAGCTTCACAAGAGTCCCTAGCTTCAGGAGTCCAAATCACTTCATGTGCACACAGTCATGTGCAGCCAGTCCATTCGCATGCGCCATGTCACAAAATCCAACTTCTACAGTAGCCTGTGCATCCTAAAAAGGACAAAACTTGTTTTTTTGTCACTGGTTTTGGCATTGACAACACTGCTTGAACTCTGTCTTTTCCAATTTCTCGTTTATTGTGTGAGATTTCATGGCCTAAATAGTGCACTTGTTGTTGTACCAGCTGGAGTTTTTCTATTGACGCTTTGTGGCCTTGCAAAGCCAAATATTTCAATAAGGCATTCATATCAGCAATGCAATCTTCTTCAGAGCCATTTTAGTCACACAGACATGTTCCAGTTCCGCTGAAGTAGGTCTGCACTGTGCCACCATCCTCTCCTGGGCTTTTGCCAACACTTTCCCATTGTTCTTAGGCTCTGGGAGCTTGTCAATAATAGCCTGCCACTCTGCTGTTATCTTTAATGGTTTGTACACACGTTGGACACCTCCAGTTCCATTAGGACATTCTATCATTGGGGCAAGAAATTGACTTTCTGAAATCCCTATAAATGTTTCTTCTTGTGAGGTTGAAGGTGAAAGGCACACTGTTGGAGCTGGCATTACAGGTTGATAAGCAGTTCCTGCATTGTTACTGGACTCCATACAGTAGAGGCACGGTGTCTTTTGAGGAGTCGATGTAGATATTTGTATCGCTTGCTCCAGCAGTCTAGCATATGGTGGAGGTGATTGGCCACCGGGCGTCACTGTAGTTGTTTCTTTTCTATCTGGTGTTATGGATGTTCCTCCTGCAGCTCTGTTTTCCACCTGTAGGGGGAGTACATCTCTCACTGAATGTTGTCGTTGTTGTTGTTCACCAGAGAGAGCTGAGTTGTGGAGGCTGCCTTCTTCTTGGACAGTCCAACACATCGTCAATCTTGTAAAGACTGAGCATGGCATCAGAAGGCGATGCTAATTTTGGACTATTTCGAATCTTCTGACATGTATGAGTGACCTTTCGGCCAATGGCATCCTAGACCCCAAGGCAATCAATCATGTACTCATAATCCCAGTCGGGAGGTCCCGAAGGGCTAGGTGGGTCTATGATATCATGTAATAAACTCATCTGGGATTTTTCAAAAGACCCATTTTGTGGCCATCTTGGATCAAACTCTGCTACATTATCACAAAATGGTGTTGTGTAATAAGTTGAGCCTATCACTTCCTAAACGAGAGAGCTAGGGGTTATTTGCTCTATTTCGTCATTTGCGTCTTCTACACACATGGCGACAAATACCGTAACATTTTCACACATTTTCTCAGTCCTTTCTCTATTTTAAGCTTCTTTACAATACAATAATGTTTTATCGTAGAAAAGGTTTCAGTCGTAGTCATCTGGACACTGTTAACTGTTAAACAGAAACCTTTTCTACGATAGAACACTCCTGGACGAATGAGGGACTACACCGTCTTAATAATGTTTTATCTTAATTAATTATTATTGTTTCAATCACTAAATTTATATATATTTGAAAAAATATATATAAAAAGAATCTCCTATTCAAATAAAAACAAAGAAAGAAAAAATAAAATAGAAAAGTAGAATTAAAATAAATCAAAAATTAAATAAACCAGCGCATTTTAAAAGTACCAAAAAAACATTTCATAAACAAGCAATAAAACAAAAAACAACCCCTATATTTACCAATGTCTAGCAAAAATCTCTGACAGTAATCCACTTATTTATTTATTATTATTACTATTACAATTCTTATTCTTAACTGCAACACACACACGCACAAGCACACAAATGCCCTTCTCTCATACACAAAGACAGGCAACATAAAACACACCAACTCCGTTGCTATGCAGAGGGCCTGTTGCTAAGCAAATAGATCGAGCACAAAGGGCGGGGGAGCACAACCAGACACACACACACTGCCTTCACACATTAGCAGAACATATGGATCCCTTTAAACACAGACAGACAAGAGGAGGAAAAAGAGGTTCCTTCTGAAGGAAATGAAAACTCACTTATTCAAGAATCACTTACTAACTAACCCCACACACCAAGGTCACCCAAACACACATAGGTCAAAATATATTAACGAGGACTTCGGCGCCTCCCCACTTGGCGTTAACAACCAAGGGTGCAAGAAAAACAAACAAACAGTGAGTTCCCAACTCACTCAGCGCTTTTATCAGCCACCCCGAATGGACCCGGAGGCAAAGGTTACCAACCTTCCCTCTTTGTGCACTTTAGGCCAGAAATCGCCCTTTCTGCCTCTTAGACAGGGGACACCGCCCAGTCAGTTACTAAGCTTAGCCCAACAACACAAACAAAACTAACAAACCTTCAGCCACTTCAGTGCTTAAATTACCCCATACAATTTCTTTTTGGAATTTAAGAAAAACATCCAAATATCATTTCCACACAATTAGCATGCCAGTTTGACCTTCTAAATGTGATGACTTACTGCAGTCCTGTTCCACAAAATGATGGGCCTTCAGGCGTCTCGAAAAAACCCCTTCAGTTACTTTGGGGCTCGAGATCCCTCAGTCACCTAAGACTGTCCCGTCAGAGAAGTCGATCTTTCTGAGGAATCGCCTAGCAGATTAAACCATCTCGGTGGAACCCCCAAAAATGTCATGGAAATGATCTAATAATGCACTCAGGACAAAATAAACACAAAGCACAGAAGGTTTGAAGTATATAAAATATATATTTGTAATTATTTACAAGGAGATCGCCAGGTCTTACCCCATCAGTTCCACCCAAGTATCTCCCCAAACACTTCTGATACTATATAGTATATACTGGTTACAGAACAAAGAACCTTACTGTGATTGGATGTAACCCTAAAGATAACGCTTTACATCTAATAGAAGGAGGCCAAGTCTTTTTGATAATCCAGTGGCTCACGTGGCCTAAACCATATTCAGGACTTCTGGTTTCACTCAAACACATCACCCCATCATGGGGGCCCCAAGATAAACATTCCAAGTTAAAGGCAGGAACAGAGAAAAGTATAGGATAGTCACAATAATTACTAAAAACTAAAATGAAATGAATAAATGATTAACATAACGAGTAATACTAAATTATTTTTTCACAGGGTCAACTTTAATAGTGTCAAAGAGCTGTTGGAGGGTTATGTGCAAAACTCTGAGGAGGGCGTCATCGAAACCCCTCAGTACAGCATTGTGCGTGATAAAGAGGGTTTTTTTCTTAAAATTCCAGAAAAGGTTTAGAGACGTTGCTGACCCAAGGTCGAAACTTGCCTTTTGGATATTGGAGAAAATGTTTTTATCAAACCAAATTGAGTTTGGTTCTAGACTGCAAGTGCCTTTTTCATGTCAGATTTTGGGACCATGTGGAAAAACTTATTTTGTGAAAAATGTTTTGAAAAACTGTGAACATGTGATGGATATACTGCCTGATAACATTATATGGATCTACACTTCATTTCAACCCATGTACGCTGAACTGCAAAAGAAGAATAAAAAGATTAAATCTATTGAAGGACTCCTGATTCTTTTGAAGATGAAAGCCAATGTCATTTTTTAGGCATCCGACCATCCAGAAGTAGTCAGGATTTTCACACAATACATACACCACAGGAACATGAGCGTCATTTGGGTGTAAAAATGAGGGCTATAGTAAACAAACCTATGCCTATGAAAAAATTTAAAAATACAACACTGCGCTGCAAAGATACCTCGCTCTGATCAAACAACAAGAAAAGGAGGAACGTCGTATTACTCTGACTCTGAAATGCAAGAAGAAAAAGAGTCAGTCATGCTGGATGAAATGGCGAATGAGTTACTACAAAACCTTCCGCCGCACTACAGTTAAAATGCAGAGTATATCATGAAGAAATTAGCCAAGAGCCAAGACAGATCAACTCCTAAGGGTCTTTCGAGGAGAGATTGTGAAAGGCTCGCACAAGATAGACTTATTTAAAAATCTAGCCGTCTCTTACAAAAAAATCCCTACTGCCTAAGGCAGGCCTATTCAATTGGTGGCCCGCGGGCCACATCCGGCCCAGACACAAGTAGCCCAGCATACAGAAATCTGAAATATGACAAAATAAATCAATTACATATATAGTGTATGGAAGTACCTAACGAGTGAGCCATCTCGCTTCCTTCTCATTGTGGTAGTTTAGGTGTTATCACTTCCTGGTTTATTTTGGTGGTATTCTTCTTCCCTTTTGTATCTTGTGTTTTTACTTCCTGTCTGTGTTTTCCCTCCAGTTTTGATTGTTGGTCCCCTGAACTCTCTGCTGGATCGCAGCTGACTCCTTTCCCGGCTGGATCGCAGCAGCTCCTTACTCCCAGGCCTGAGGTTCCGAAGACGGGGCTATGTCCAGAGGTCCAGTCGCCAGCGGCATGTCCTGCCATGTCACGATTCCCCGACACTGGCACAACGATTCCCCGACACTGGCACAACGTCCTGTTGTCCAGTTGCCGTCCCATGTCCTGCTGCCACGTTGGTTCCAGCCCCTGCTGGATCGCTGCAGCCCCTTGCTCCAGCCCCTGCTGGATCGCAGCAGCCCCTTGCTCCAGTCCCTGCTGAGTCCCAGCAGCTCCTTGGTCCGGAGCCGGCTCCCCGTCTTGCCACCCAGACGCCGGCTCCCCGTCTTGCCGCCCAGTCGCCGGCTCCAGGCCCAGCCGCCTCGCTGCTGGCTCCTGGCCCTGCCGCTTCGGCCCCGTGCCTTGATGTCCCGCCGTCACCGGCTCCACGCCCTGGTGTCCCGCCGTCACCGGCTCCACGCCCTGGTGTCCAGTCGCCAGCTCCATGTCCAGCCGTCCGGCCGCCGGCTCCCTGTCCCGAGGCCCAGCCGCCAGCTCCAGATCCAGCTGCCTCTGCACCCTGCCTTGATGTCCCGCCGTCGCCAGCTCCACGCCCTGGTGTCCAGTCGCCGGCTTCCGGCCCAGCCACCTCGCCACCCTGCCTTGATGTCCCGCCGTCGCCGGTTCCAGGTCCAGCCGCCCAGTCGCCGGCTCCAGGTCCAGCCGCCTCGGCGATCTGCCTTGATGTCCTGCCGTCGCCAGCTCCACGCCCTGGTGTCCAGTCGCCGGCTCATCGCTCTGACGTCTCGTTGCCAGTCCCCGGCCCCGCTGTACCGCCATTGGTCCCTAAGCAGATGGGCAGGCCTCCAGAAAGGGCTAGTCCTCGCCAACGGCCTCCAAAGACTCTCAGTCTTTGCCGCCCGCCTCCCGGAGGGTTCAGCGTTCGCCGCCGGCCTCCAGAAGGGTTGCGTCTTCGCAGCCGGCCTCCAGAAGGTTTGCGTCTTCGTCACCGGCCTTCTGCGACGCTCCGTCTTCGCCGCCGGCCTCCAGAAGGTTTGCGTCTTCGTCACCGGCCTTCTGCGACTCTCCGTCTTCGTTGCCAGCCTTCTGCGACTCTCCGTCTTCATTGCCGGCCTTCTGTGACTCTCAGTGTTCGTCGCCGGCCTCCAGAAGGGTTCCGTCTTCGTCGCCGGCCTCCAGAAGGGTTCAGCGTCCGCCGCCGGCCTCCAGAAGGGTTATGTCCTCGCCGCCGGTCTCCTGTGACTCTCCGTCTTCGTCGCCGGCCTCCAGAAGGGTTCTGTCTTCGTCACCGGCCTCCAGAAGGGTTCCGTCTTCGTCGCTGGCCTCCAGAAGGGCTCAGTGTTCCCCATCAGCCTCCTGTGACTCTCAGTGTTCGCTGCCAGTCTTCTGTCTGGCCTTCGGATGGTGTCAGTCTCCATCACGGACCTCGGGAGATCAGCTCCGAGGTCCCCAGCTTCGCACCTGTCCAGCCCCGGGCCATCCGCCCGAGGCCCCCAGCTCTGCACCTGTCCAGACCCCGGGTCGTCCACCCGAGGCCCCCAGCTCCGCACCTGTCCAGCCCCGGGCTGTCCGCCCCAAGTTTCCCACCTGATCCTTAAATCCCTCCTCCGGACCCCCTCCGCCCGCTCACCTCTGTCTGTACATGCCTGCATTCCACCCCATAATAAACACGGTAGTCATCCGGCTACTTCACCCTGAGACCGCTTCCTCGTCATCTGCTTTTGGGTCCACATACCTCCATACAGCACCCCTTACGACACTCATCTGTTTAGAGTTTCACATGCGCAGTACTGATCGGGCAGGATGTTTACAGATGTAGCGACACCGCCAATCATATCTTTCACAAATCAACGTTTTCTCATGTGAGTTCCGACCACACTTAGTAGCTTTTCAAAACATCTGGCTATTGACAGTCACAAGTAGGGAAGTGCTCTCTGTCATTATCAAAAACAAGAAAAAAAGGTTTTAAATAGGCTGCTGAAAATGTCTGGACCATCTACATTTCCTAGTGTTAAAATCTGGCCCAATTGAATTTGTAATTGAATAGCCCTATCCTAAGGGTTGGATGGGTTTTTTAAATACATCAACATCCCATTATCCTCTGTGAGTAACCCTCGAGCTTGCGACCATTATCGTTAATTCCAAATGGGAGGACTGCGAGAAGACTTTGAACTAGATGAGTCACGTCAGCCACGTCGGCAAAGATGGTGAAAAGAAAGAGGCAAACACCCCTCGCCCTTCAGTGGATTGATTTTTTCCCCCTCAATTAAAAATTCATTCAAATTAATTCAAATGTCTCCAAACCATTCTTTATGTCTCTCACAAGTTGTAACGATCTTTGAACATTTGTAAAGAACAAACCCTGTGGTAAAAAGATCTGGCTCTTTGATGCCTCATACAACGTTGATATTTTTTCACCAAATTTGTTCCTATCGCATCGTTTTTTATCATCTTGATACAAAGATAACCCGCAGGCCCTATGGCATAAATAGTAAACACAATGCTGACCACACTCCGTAGACACGACGTGTTGAAGCTCACAGTTGTGGTACAAAATGGTTTCATGTTGGTTTTCTAAAAATTGTAAGATGCTTTTGTGAAACATGAAAAATCTGGGGGGAATCCAAAAGAGTCAAAAAAGGTGGCTTTCCCATCTTCCTCCAGCGTGAGGGCCAGCCAGTGCTCTGGGTGTGTGTGTCTAGGGTGTGTGTTGGCGATCATGTAGGCGGGAAGTCTAAAGGAACATTTCAGTAAAGGTAACCAATCCGAGGCCCACACGGCATAAAAACACATCCAGTAAATGAAACATGACACCTTCCAGTTGGTGATGGTCAATTTTTGTTTCTCAGTAATAGTCCACCAACACCTGTCATTTGGAATTGATATCCAAAATAGATTCGTAACAAGCGTTAACAGTAAGCGTAGTCTTATGGGGTAAGGGCTCTCTGAATCTCATTTCCAGTCTTAAACTTGGAAACAGGGGATAATGTGTGTTGTCTTCGCCAGCGTTGAGATTAAAAACAAAAAGTATGCCTGTTAAAAGTCCTCCCTGTTTATGCTCAGAGGTAAATTGTTCAGGTGTCACCCAGTAACCATAAACATATTGTAAAACTCTGACGGAAATCCCCATGTTAAATTGAGGCTAGAAAGCTTTGGTGGGCACCTGTCTACCGTATGACACAGGGCGAAGTATTCCACGTCACTGTGGATAAAATTGAAGGGTGACAGATCTCTCCTTTCTGTGAAGGCTTCATGGTTCACCATGGCTAAAACAATATATTTCGGCATCGCTCCCAAAAAGAGATTTTCTTGGTTATGTACTCGGGAATTCTCCAGGATGGAGTAAGTTTTCACATTCATGCGGGATAAGGGGTAGAGAGCATTGCTCCTCAGTAAGACTGACGCGTGACCTAAACGTACAGCAGGGGAAATGCTCACTTTCTTGACAGAGAGGCTCCCAGTATTTTTAAACGGTAATTGGTGTTGGGGGCGCACATGAGACAGAAGGCGTCGTTAGCCCGGGTCAGCTTAACTCTCAAATCGACTGAGTTCAAAAGAAGCCTCTCACTGAAAAATATGTCATCGTGGAGAGGGCCCAACAGGTGAAACTCTTTAGATTCGGCGGTGAACAGAGCTCTCTGAAATAACCCTCTGTTAGGGCCGTTATTAGTCACTACAGAGTCCATAGAACCGGCCGTGTCTTTGTAAAATAACCCAGTGGTGAACTGACTTTTTAGCGTATCTTCTGAATCATCTGATCATTGCTCTGTAAGGCACTGGATTGCTGGACAGCATTCCTTCCTTTGGGCTTGCTTCTCCCGACTGATTTTCTCTTTTCAGAGTGCCAGTGTTTTTTAGATCTCCCTGACACACCTGCCAGCAGTGTCTTCCTCGCTCTTCTAGCCAGAACCATCATACCACCAGATCCTTCTTGAGGCCACTGGTCCGGTTGACAGTGCCGCTTATCACCTCCAAGGCGATGTTTTTGGCGCCCAAAGATGAGGTTTAGTGATGGCTTTTTTCATCAAAGGTGCTACAAAACTAAATACATTTTTAAAATACAGACCTTATTCCTCGCCGTAAAAACCGGGGAGAGGGCTCCCTACTTCATAACTCACAAAAAGGTGAGGATGGAGCCTCTGTTGCATCTGCATCATTTTTTCACAGAGGAGGCAAAGCTTTTTGAAGGTCTAAAATGGAGTTTGACGATAGTCTTCCCAAAGGTGAAGTTAACCGGTGTGTTTTGATCTCTTTTAATTTTGATGTGAATGTTTTCAAAGTGTCTCTTGACCACAGGTAGATAGTAGGCAGAATTAATACACTGCATGACGACGTCGCCGTATCTTCCTTGTATATCGACGGTTCTCAAGAGTGGAGCGTGAGTGTCGCCAACCAGCTGATGAAGTACCATGTCGCTATAGCAGTAGAGCTGATAAATCCCACCTTTATATCCGCTGGATAGGGAGCCATCCTTTCCTAGAACGTGAACCATTCTCCCGGTTCCAAGCCCAACATGTAAGTCATGGGCGGTAAAAAGTAGATGATATTGACCTCCCACCTGACAGTCAAATCTCCTTTGAATAGCACTAAACTATAAAAATATATTGGCGCCAATTTTTCTAACAAAGGAGCCCAGTTCTTCCCTGAGCTGATTGAGGTCTGCGGATATGAAATCTCCATCAAGGCTACCTGCCATGGACCCTCCAAATCAAAATGTTGTGCTAAATCCATGTGGTAACTGGGACTCTTATTATTATTTTTAAATACATTGAGTCTGGCGTTGGAGGGCAGGGTAATGTAAAACCCCTCACCAAAGATTTGATCCATGATGTAATGAATCAAATCTGTACTTATTCTTTTTTAGTCTTTTAGGTTGTACACAGGGGGTGACGAGGTATGCATTCAGCCACGTTAAACAACTCATTGGTATTACTCTCTTCATATTTTTTATCAAACTCCTCTCAGTATAGATATTCTCACCAGATCTCCCTCCTTGAAATTCATCTTTAACTCATCTTTGTTGATGGGAAATGTACCATACAGGTTTTCAAACACTTGAGAGGCGTTCTCTGACGTCACCTGCATAGGCTTCATTTTTATACTTTTATGATAGCTGTTGTAGCTTGCAAGCAGTTCCTGTAAGACTTGTATGTACCTACAGGTGCTTTTAGGCATAAAATACCTCCACATTCTAGTTTTCAGTGTACGACTAAATCTTTCAATCACAGACACTTTCAGGTCGCTGGCTTTTGCAAAATGATTAATACTCTCATTTCTTCATCAACACCTCCATTTCAGGTGTCCGGCTGTCTTTTAAAATAGAGTCAAAGGCCTAACAGACCGGCACCTGTTTTTTTTCTTTAGGGCATAGCCTTTTTTGAAAATACATCAATGACTGTTAATTAATAATTAAACCTGTCATTGTGTTCAGCCAAGGCCTGCATGTCACAAAGATCTGCCTGAAACTGATTTAGAGGCTGTGGTACAAAACTCTATTTTCAACAAAATGTATCCTGGCAGGTTTTTTGGATAAAAAATTGACTCGTTCGATGTACTTTTTTCCCTTTTTCACCCTACACTTTTTTCATGAGACGTTTCTCAGACATGCTTCCTGCAGCCCACTCTGGGGTTTTTTTGAAAACAACAGCGAGACACAAGTTTATTTATGCCGCTTTATTATTTTTTGTGATTATTAGTTTTCATCAAAAATAACTTCAACCCTGCAGGAAAAATCAACACTCTTCTCTACACATTAGTTTTCATCATCTTCTCAAGGCTAACTTCAACACTGACGTTCCTACAGTATGGCAAATATCATAATGCAATCTTCTCAATTAACTCAAGGTTTCAGAGACAGGTTGTTTTGTGCACAATAACTCACAACATCTACAAACAAAGTGTACAAATAAAATGTTACACTTTCACACAGGAATTTTTACTCATCTCTTTTATGATTTTACAAGTATCAGACACTGAAGATTTGTTTATGGTAAGCGATGTGTTGTGTATAATCTTTTTCCAAGGTGTATGTACATATTGGGATCGAACTACATCCAAAATCTCTTCTAATCTAGTTACTTCAACATCACCGATAAAACTGTTAGTTTGCTCACCTTGTTTTTAATCACCTGATCCAAAACTTAACTGACTGTTAAATGACAGATGACAACATGTTCCTCTATATACGTGACACGTTTTCTGCAGTAATTACCCATTTTCAATCATTGATGAATTCCCTTCCAAAAGTCCACAGCTTCTTCCAACGCCTCAATCTCGGTAATGTCTGGATGGAAGGTATAAAATGATCGGTCCAAAGCCTTTTCACCAGCTCGTCATAAGGGCGTAGGAAGAAATACTCTGGAATCTCAAGCTCATGGTAGTGTAGAAGGGAGAGCCATGGCTTGTTTCAGAGTCTGTCGGGTACCTACTTTAAATGTGCTGCAGGGAGGGCGGTGATTAGTGGAAGGAGCTGGAGGAAGAGGACCTTAAGCTTTGCCACTTTTTCATCGAACATTTTCAACAGGTACACGTAATGATGTCTGAAACACCCCGCATTCAGAATTGAAATACTCCAAGACAAATTCATCCGAGGATTCCTTTACCACTGACACCTGACCGCTTGAACAGTAGTACCATCTGCCGGAGGCTGTGCTTTTCGTCTCCCAAACGCTGCTAGTTACAGTTTTTTTCAGGTTACAGACAAGTTGGGGTGGAAATTCCTTTTTCACCTGTACAGTTGTTTGTTGCTGTTTTTCTTTTGTCACAGGCTCCTTTCCCATGGACACCTGCATCCATGGTCCTGTATTGATGGAGGGGGTGGCTGCTCCTCTTTCACCTGTATGATTGTTTGTTGCTGCTCTTCTGTTTGTTGTACGATGGTTGCTCTGAGATCGTTTGAAGCCACCAGATTTAACATCGCCCAGTCCGTTGATGTGAGTGTTGCTTTTACAGTAAGGGGCCTAAAAGTTTCCCCATCCCCCAACTAGTAAAAGCAAAGTTAATTTGTGCTATAGAACACATACTGCCAGATGCCTCCCATTTATAAAGTCCATTCCTCCTGAAGGAATCGGCGGTTCTCTTTGTCATGTTTAGTTTAGTTGTTTTTTTGTGATGACTAACTAAACTAAAAATGTTCTCCTTTTATTTATGACCAATCCATTCATTGGTTAGGGGTGGGGGGTGGGGCGGGTGTTACATGTCATCTTAGATTCAGATCTAACTTTCAAGTCCCACATTAACTAGGTGATGAAAACATTATTTTTACACCTTAGAAACATAGCTAAAGCACGACCATTTATACATTAAAAAGATCCTAAAAAACGGATTCATGCCTTTATTTCAAGCTGACTTGATTAGTGTAATGTCCTTTTTAATGGCCTCCCGAAAAAAAAAAACCCACTGAGAGACTTCTGTTCATTCAAAACTCTGCAGCTCGGCTATTAACCAGAACCAAGATGAGAGAGCACATTAGTCCAGTTTTAGTTGCTCTGCCCTGGCTTCCTGTAACATTTAGAATTTATTTTAAGGTCCTCCTCCTTATATACAAAGCCCTTAATGGGCTAGGACCAAGCTACATTGTTAACTCCAGCTACCTATTTGCCTTCAAGAACACCGCGATCATCTGCTGCTGGTTTATTGGACGTTCCCAGCGACAGCCAAAAGAAAATCGGGAATTCAGCCTGTCAATTACGCCCAAAGCTATGGAACACACTACCTATAGATATCAGGGAAGCAAGCTCGCTAAATATTTTTAAAAGAAGGCTAAAAACGTATGTCTTCACTTCAGCCTTTAACTAGCATTTTGCACTTGCTCCGCACTTATGCACTGCTGTACTTCTTTTAAAATGCAGTATTTTGCTTTTTTTACTTTTTAATTTATTCTATTTTTTAACTTTATTTTTATTATCATTCAGTGGGTTTTATTTTCCATCTCACGCTATGCATTCTATGTATTCTATTTTCATCTTTATTTATATCTTATTTTATTATTATCAAGTGGGTTTTATTTTCCATATTTTTGATACATACCCCTTTCCTAGGTTATGTTTGTCATTTATTCATTCAGTATGTCCTGTTTTTTTTTTTGTTGTTTTTTTTGTCCAGATCACTTCACTTCCTGCCCTTGTGTTCTTCCCACCTGGTCGGTGTCTTGTTATCTCCCCTCACTTGAGTATTTAGTTTGTGTGTTTCCCTCACTCAGTGCCAGTTCATCTTAGTACCCTGTGTCTAGCATTCCGGCCTTATTTCCTTGTGCTTAGTATATTCCTGTTTTTTTTTTTGGATTTTGCCTGTTTTCCCTGACCTCGCCTTTGCCTACTCCTTACTAGATTTGTTTGCCTGTCTCAGGCTAATCACCTGTGTACCGAACCTGTTTTTGGCAAGTAAAGACTGTTGCTCTTACACTATCCTGTTTCTGAGTCGTGCGTTTGAGTCCTTTGCCAGTGATTTCACCAGTTGTTACAATTTTACATTAATTATGGCATTCTATCACTGTTTTTATGTTCATCCTGTCTATTTTCATGTGATGCACTCGGTGCTTGTACTTTCTTTATTGAAAAACACTTTGAGCTGCATTTCTTGTATGAAATGTGCTATATAAATTAATTTTTTAAATTATTATAATTTTTATTACCCGGCGAGTTACAGCCCTAAACCATGTTAAGAAAAACTTAAAGCACAACAACAACTAACAACACAGTCCACCCCTGTACTGACAGTAAGAGAGATGCTAGCTAGGGTAACTTCTTGCAGTTGCATAGGCACACTTGGATTTTTCAGCAACAGCAGCAAACTCAGTAATAGCCAGACATCCTACTATTAGTTGAGAAAAGCCTAAATTCTGATTGGACTCAGACACCACTGTCAAACTTTGCAAGTATCAACTCCTTGGTAGTATTTTGTCAGTAAGACCACTATTGCAAAGCAGTAGGACACCGCATTATGACCTTACAGAGCTAGTCACACAAATGTCCTTATCCAACACAAGTTCAGGACATTACCATACTGTCAAACAAAAACCATGATACAGCCATTAGGATTTTGAGATTTTGGAAAAGTGATGACACCCTTCCACAGCAACACCTGCTTGAAGGACAAAATTGTAAAATCTGCCCAGATCAGATTAAGTACTACATTGAGTAGTCAGTATTGTCATCCGATCCAATGAGTGAACCAACAAATCATTCTGTCATTCTATAATATCTTATCACTCTAGGTGCCACTCTCTCTGCATGTCACATTAACAAATTTACATCACTAACATTCCTATTCTCACTAACCCCGATGAATAACTGATAAACACTGGTTATTTTTTTATACTATGTCATTGTCCTTGTTTTTTATCTGGATTCATTAACAGTTCATTAACTGCCCAGATGTTACAAACTTGAATGAACTGACAAATGAAGATTCCTGGCTAGCACCGCTAACCGAGAGTAAACTAATTTATTTAGTGCCAGTAGCTACTGAGCTTTTTTGCTGTGACCTCTTTTCATAAGTAGTTTATTGGGTAGTTGGCTCCGCCACACCGCTAAGTTGATGTTAGTCATGCTTCACACAAAGGCAGGGTCTTCCATGCAAACTAACCATCCTCTAACCTGGCACCGTTATCTCACACAGATACAGTTGACACAGTTCCCACATATACTTCGACTTGCTCTAAACATAGCCACACACACGGAGAGGAAACTCCACATACTCTTTGGTGTCTGACCTAACACGTGTGTTCATGCCCATGCATGTGGAACATACGAAGGCAGAACAAAGAAACATATACCCATTTTTTCTGGTGCGTAGCCGACATTCGAGGATGCACAGTCGCACACACACACACACACACACACACACACACTCCCCTTTGTTCTTTAGTTAGGTACATTTAGTTAGATTACATATTGTGTGTTTTACTCTTATTATCTTTTAAATAAATGCGTCTGAATATACATGCTGGTCTATTTAATGTTGCACAAGAGGGAATGCTGCCAACCTCTATTATTCAGAACTCCTAGACCCTTCAAACTTTACTAGCTATTGATATGGTAATTTGGTTGTAGTTTTTAATTTAATTATTAATCAGAGTTCCAAATTGATAGTTTAGTATATTTGATGAAACTGATTTCTGAGACATACTGAGACTAACTTAATGAATGAATTTAATATGAGTTGAATTGTCTGTAGACTGTGATGCTGTGAACCAACCAGGTTATCATTGTGTTGTTGGTCAAAATGCACACACGCTCGCAGGTGGCAATTCTGAAGTCTCTGGTGCGTGGTCCTTATTGCTCTGTGTACTGTGTTCTGTGTTTTCCTGAACATTCAACATGTTAACTGGTTAAAGAGTTAACACTGAAAATACAGAGAAATCGCTTTTGATTGCTTTTTGAAAACAAGCTTGTATAGAGCTCTGTGCCAGGTGTGCATGCTTTTGGATACAAACAGGACCCTGACTGACCTGTGAGGTGACTGGTTGCTTCCAGATTGTGTTAGGCTGTCTAAATAAGGAGCCAAGTCGACCTGCTGATGCTGGTGTGCAAAATATTTCCGAGATTAGCAACACTGACATAGTGCTTTATTTTAATTTGCTGATCAAAAGCAAAGTCTTTTCACCTCACTTGAGAAGCAGAGGCTTCATAGTACCGCTTCATGGGAGCTCAGATTTCATCTAGCCTATCAGTATAAGCTTTTAACCAGGAAGTAACCCTGGATGTCCATTGGATATGTCTCCATCACAGTTCAAATGTCAACTGGAAGTGTTTCAGAAATGGAGCAGTCTCCTCTTCAGCAGACATACTTTTAGAGTTGTTTTGCCAACATTTTTTTGTGTTTTACAGCATTGTGAAAACATGTTTGCAGCTCATGGAAAATGCCCCCCCCCCGTGCCATCTTTTTCTCCGCCTTGCACATATACAGCATATTTTTGCATTAAATAGTAATTTAACAGCAAATGTCTGAATCAAGATTCAAGTGAATTTCAGGCTTCAGAGACACAAGCTGGTCTAAGGACAAAGGAGCTGGGCATGAGCTCTGAGATGGAGCCGCATCCAGTGTACACTGGATGTAACATACTGTATAATGCTGTTGAGCTGACATTGCCATTTTCAGCCACCAATAAGGGGAGCTGCAATGTAAGCTTTAGGCTTTTGTGGTAAAGGCCTTTTTCATTACTGATGCTGAACATTTTCAGTGTAAACTCAGTATCAGAGAAAGTGCCCCAGTTTCCTATTGGTACACTTTATCTGCCATTTCAAGGGTAAGTCTGGTGATATTCAATACTTTTCTTACTGTCATCAAATACCATGTGCAGAGCCAAACCAACAATGAATTGATCCCACTAAGTACTTTGTGTGTGTACCCAAAGCCTGATATGTCGTCTTCCTCTGTGCCATAGAGCTCAATTGTTGTCCAAAAACTATTAAAAACACATGAACGAGCCACATTGTTGCACTGGGTGATACACTGTATATGTGTAGTACTGTACATACTTTGTGTAACTTTTCTATCACAGTGTTGTCTGTTTTTTGTATAGATTGTGTTTGAGTCCAAATTTATCTACGGGGACATTAAAGTATATTCTTTTCTATTCTATTTGATTCTCTTATTTCATTACTTTTGGTCTGTGGGAGGCTACACCTTCCCAGGTGTAGGAGGAGGAGCAGGTTGAGTCCTCAAATGACCAGCCTTTGAAGTGGGATGCAGCTTATTCAGATTACTGTATGGTATTTATTTTATGGCAGTAAAATAACTTGAGCCCTGTCCTCTGCCTGCAGAGCAGCCTCAAAACTGGATCATGATCAGCACTAGGCTTTCATCATAATCACGACAATAAATAATATTTCTGCTCAGTCTGACTCAGGACACAGGGTTCCCATTCTGATGTCTGCAGTGCTTACACAACATTTTGCACAAACAGTGGGAAGCCTCGGCTCTGTGTCTGTGCAGACATTCATCAGGGATGTACTATGGGAACTTGGACACACAACTGTGTGGGTGACAGGCCACAGACGCCCCAATACATTCTGCTGTCTCTGTACAGAAAATAACTTCAGGCATTATCATCTGCCTGTTCAGCTCCACACACACCTCCTAGCTACACAGTGCCTCATTTCAATAACAAACCCAGATTACAACCATTTTATCTGCTGTTGAAAGAAAATAACCACCAATATACACTGCAATTATTTATGTTGAGGCATTTATTTTTATATTATTCTGTTTTACTAACACAATGTTGATTTTAGTGAAATTAGTGAATTTAGCCGAATTTACCAGAACAAATGAATGATTCATTATCATAAGGATTTCTGTGTCAATGGCCTTTGCTGAGAGGCAAAACTAATGATTGTGGCTGATTTTTCAAAGGAGCTTGGCAAGTTTTCAGGACCAAATCCTCCCATATCAGTAACACCATGCAGCTGTGGCAGATTAATGAAATATGCATTCACTGCATGTGAATGCTTTTGTTGTAATGCGTCTGTCAGAGACCATGCACACTATGGTGACAAAAACCTTTAACAGGCCAAATAGCAATATTAATACTCATAAGATCTAGAATATTCCTACTGCCTCCCCATTAAAATTAAATGAATAGACTGCCTGCCATCACACTACTGCAGCAGTTGCATAATTACAGTAAGTACAGTAGAATATGAAACAGCAGCACATCATGCAGCCTACAGTTTGGTAGACAGTTACAGCACCTGAGAGCTTGACAGCGGCTCTGCTCCTCTTCTCTGCCGACAGATGTCTGTGTTTTCCATCCGCTTCAGATAGTTGGATTTCTGCTAATGTCATGCAACATCACCAGCAGGTCATCACATCAACACCGCAGGAGTGGCTGCCTCGGGCTCGGGAAATGCTGAGTCAAGCTGCCACAGTTAGACCATGTTAGACCGGAAACATGAATACTGTAAAGATAGAAAAAGAAAGAGGCTGTCTAAATGTCTATGGCGCAGAGTCTTGCATTGTGCCTCCCTAACCCTATCTATCTATCTCTCTCTCTCTCTCTCTCTCTCTCTCTCTCTCTCTCTCTCTCTCTCTCTCTCTCTCTCTCTCTCTCTCTCTCTCTCTCTCTCTCAAAACCTAACATGGCAGCAGTAGATGGCCGCCCACCTTTGAGTCTGGTTCTGTCCGAGGTTTCTGCCTCTTAAAGGAAGTTTTTCCTTGCCGCTGTCGCCAAATGCTTGCCCATGGTGGGATTTGTTGGGTCTCTGTAATTAATATTATAAAGAGTTCGGTGTAGACCTGCTCTATAGGAAAAATGCAATGAGATAACTTCTGTTATGAATTGGCACTATATAAATATAATTGAATTGAATACAGCCTTCAAAAGCCTACAAATAATATCAATCTTATGTATACATAGGCTACTGCACAACCATAACAGAACTATAGATTGATGTAGGTGCATCATTTCCCCACCACCTACATCAATCTATATATATTTATATTGTAGTTTACCTTAGAAGTAACAAATCATTAAGTCTGCCAGTTAATACTTCAATTTCCTTATCTGGTCTTTAAATGACCACTTTTTATTTGAATGGTCTCCTTCACCTCCTTCAACATGTGAATATACTGCATTACATTGTGGACTATTTTATAGGACACACCTACATATAAATAATAAACCATCTGGTGTTTGTAATGACTTTACATGCTCACTGGGCTGCAGTGGGGGGATATATATGTATGTATAGTCCAACTGATTATGTCTGAGAAAGATCTGGTACAGCAGGGTTCGCCTATGGTGGATTGTGTAATAGATTCATGTAGACAGGCCATTAGATCTGCATTGGACTACATGTAAGCTGCAGTTTCGTTTAACTGCCAGTAGATGTCCCCAGAAACACCGGCACAGGTGCTGGGGCATCTCAGACAAAACTTAACTTATTAACTTATTATAGTAGAAAGACTAGAATGTTCTACTCAAGTACAAGTACTGTTACTTTGCTGACATTTTACCTAAGAAGAAGTAAAAGTACTGGTGTACAAATCTACTTAAAGGTTTTATTTGTAACATTTTCATGTAGACAAATAATTAAAAAATACATCCACAGAGCTTTTCCTAAAAAAAAATAAAATATGATTGTGAAATAATCATTTTAAAAATTTTGACGGGTCCAAAATGAATGTTTTGTTTATCTCTGTGTAAGACGTCTGACGTTTCGTTCCCCCTTCTAACAAGGCTTGTGAGCCAGTAGTATAACAACGTTGGTATCATGTGGTATCTCTGTGTCGTCAGCGATCAAGAGTCTTAGCAGTTGCAAGTTGGTGTGGAAAAAATGGAAAACTGGCTGAGTTTGACGGTAAGAGCCCGAGAACATTGGTTCAGCTTTTGCTCATTGGAGTCAGCTGAAGGAGTTTCAAGGGCTGAAAAGCCACGCCAGGGAGACCACTTTTCTTCTTAACCGGTAAGCTAACTGGGAATCTACACCGACACTGTCTCGTCAGATCAACTCGCAGGACATAAGTGCACATAATCACTACTGGTTCGAATTCTATCTAATCATTTTATCATCGGTTTCAATTGGGATGCTTGGCACAATAAATAAAGAACATGATGATGATCTTATGTATAATCAAAGTCATCAAATATTTACTGTTGCTATGGTAACAAGTGGCAACTGACGGTAGCACATATTAGCCATCTTAGTGTTTGTACACCCTGGCTCTCCAAGTGGCTTGGACCAGGCCACACAACACTATTTCAGCCATTCCAGCCATGATTCGTTACCTTACTTGCTGTGTCGTTGTTCGTATTGTATATGTCATGGTATTGGATTTCTCCAGAATCACATACCCCATCTTTAAATCTTTAATCAAATTTCTATTCTTGCATAAAATATACAAATTCAAGCACTTTCAATGACCCATATTTATGTCTATTTTCAAAAACTTGCCTTGATTTTTTCCCCCCTCAAATTCACAAACTTTCAAGGACCCGTGGGGACCCTGATAAAATTACAATTTGGCATATTTAAACAAAATATACAACAACTACCGCCAGCCATAGTCCTTAAAACTAATGGCGTTGTTACCGGTTAGATTGTCAAAATTAGAAAAATAACAGCTTCAATCCCTGAGGAGCTACGTTAGCATTAGTGACGGTTGCATTCTAACGTTATATTTCCCTCAAACAATGTATAACAAAGATGCACATCAGAGGGGATTTAGAAGTAGGTTTACACAATGCCGACTTAAAAATGAGCAGATATAATCCGTATACCTGCGTATATCCTGCATTAGATGCTTAGATGACAAGCTAAACGTTACCTAAAGCTAGCTAGCCATATCCTTAGATTACCATAGATAACATTACATGACTCTTGAAACACCACCGCACAAAGTAACCTAAATCTATAGCTAATGTATAGCTACATGTTGCAAAATGAATTCATTACTCTACCACGAAAGATTCATCACTTGACATGACTGAGTCTGTCTGAGTCTCACTCTACTCGACCATGAAATATGCAGGTTTTACAACAAACTGGCAACCACTGGAATAGAATGGAAGGGGGGAGGGGAGTGCGTCATCTAGTGGCTGAATGTTATCAATAGCACCTTTAAATAAAAGTAAAAAGCAGCTCATTTAAAATGTACATAGACTAAAAGTTACTTTTTACAAAAGAGAACGATTTCTCTTCTCTTTGCTGACTGACTGTTAACTGTGAATGGCTCCACAATTTGTCAATTTACAATCATTCAGTTTCTGTTGCTTATGAGAACCACAAAATATGTACACTGTAATGGATCTGATATAAAATGTACTGAGGTGCACTACTTAAGAAAAAACGTACTTCAGTAAAAGTAAAATTACTGAATTTGAAAAATACTCCAAGTACAAGTACGCAAGAAAGCTGCTCAAATACAGGAACCAGTGGGCAGGGCTAGGTAATGAATCAATATTATACTTCCTCATTCTATCGGTGGCATGCATCCTGTCTAATACCCCAAGAAAATTTTGAAATTACTTTAGAACATTGATTTAAAATTTGTTTGATATTGCATTTCAAACTATGATGCAATCCAACGTAACCATTTAACGTGACATCACGTAGATAATCTCAAATAATTTCGCCACTAAGTGGCTGACTCAAACCACAAGATGGATTGGTATGTCTATAGCTCATTGTATTATTTATTTTTTTTACATAAAAGCATGGAGGAATACCAAGAACAAATAAAATTTTGCCGTAGTTGCTTGACCCCCCCCCCCAAAAAAAAATAAATCATAATAAATAAATAAATCATAAGGTAAACAAATCATTGAAACTTACTCAGTACCAAAAACAACAACAAAATAGACAAACTGAAAGAATCTAGATAAATCCTTGTCCCTGCCATTGTCTACAGTTGGAGGCGGTAACGCACTGCATTATGTGTGTGTCTGACTGGCGCTCAACAGCCAGCCCAGCAGTGGCAGCTGGCCAATAGAGCGCGCTAGGGCGCCGCCCCACCACTCCCCACATCGCTTCTTTTTTTAAAGTGAAAAAATCAGCCAGTGCTGAAAGATTAGTTTAACTGAGATTAGTTTAACTTTGATCAACCAAGATCTAGAAATGAGTCTGAGTATTCATGAAACATGACAGAAAATTACACCTAAAAGAACATTCTGACAAAATCTGAAAACAAGTTAATGAGTGATGAAAATAGGTTGAAATGAGCAGTGGAAGATTTTTTTACTTGTTTAAAGAAACACCAAATATTTAAAGGACAGGCAACCCCAGCCTGTGCTACAAACTGGCAGTGGGTAGTTTGAAAGGCGTAGGTGAAAGAGCCAAGGTAAGCTTGAACATTGTACTCTTTCTAATGTAAGAAAACAGACATTTTAAAGGGAATGTTCTACAGTGATGCAAGTGTTCTACAAGTCCCTGGGAGGCAGAAATCCTCTGGAAAAGATTGTGAGAAAGCTGTGATGAGAAAGTGGTGCCCACTCTGAGGACTGCACGTGGAGATGATAAACCTGGAAGTGCACTGTCTCCTTTTGGAGAGTGTCTGTCACCACTTCCTTTACAGTTTTTTTTAACAGTTGGTTTCATGCATTTCTCTATACTGAGTTCACTTTTTCAAAACTCTTCACACAGTTCTCTTTACCAGTACGCAGCTCAGCACAACAGTTAATCTACATCCAAAATTAATTATAAAGCATTATTTATATAATTTATCTGTTGCTTCCTGCCCATTTGCACTATTGTATATTGTATACTGTATTATGTGCATTGTATTTACCTTTGCTGTACTTTGGGAGAAGCCAAAGACCAATTTCCACTGAGGTGGACAATAAAGCCAATCTAATCTAATCTAATGCATTAATGCAACCAAAATTCTTCATACACATCTCAGGATCACCTCTTGTACCCTAAGACATACAACATATGTTTCCCAACAAGAAAAATCACTAACAGCCAGTAGCATTATGATGTGTATTACTATGAACCCTGACTAACCTTTACCCATACTGCAGTAGTTTTTATTTATTTATTTATTTCTTGCAAAAATCGAGATTCCATTCCAATAAAAAGAATGGCACATTTACTGCATGGATTGTGCTACCTTACAGTATATTTTACAGAAATGAATCACAAATGCTGCAAAATGCTTCAGTTGGCTTCATTTTTCTAAACTAAAGTCATTCAAGATGTGCAGTATAAAACAAATCTGTATATATATTCACTACACATATATGCATAGGATATCTACAGATAGCAGTGCTAGTCAACCCTCTGTATTTGGTCACAAGTTCTCATCCACATTACTCCTTATGTCCTCTCTTGCATTTGATTTGTTGGGTCTCTGTAATTAATATTATAAAGAGTACAGTCTAGACCTGCTCTATAGGAAAAGTGCAATGAGATAACTTCTGCTATGAATTGGCACTATATAAATAAAATTGAATTGAATTGAATTGAATTGCAACACACCTGGGAAATAATCTTTTTGCATGCCTGATCCATCTCTGGCAATCTTCTGCAGATATGTCCAGGCATCCAGGAGAGACATCTCATCATGTGGATGATCCACCTCTATGAGAAGAAATCCTCTGTGGGGTATCTTTGTGTCTGGCTGAGTCCATGTTTACTGAGAAAAACTCATCAAGATTTGCCCTTTTACTGTATATAGATGCCAAAAATGTAAATGCATAATCAGCTGGGTAGGTGCTCAGCTAAAATTGGAATCAGCTGTGGTTGGTAGTTTCTATATATACACATTTTGTTTTTCTTAAGACATGGATGTAGCAGAATGTAATAAACTGCAGTCTAATTTTCAGTACCAGAGTTTTGGTGGTGGCTGAGTTTGAGTGAGATGAAAGTTTTTAAGATGTACAGTAGTCTTTGAAGGCATTTTGTATCAAAGCTTTGAAAAGTTATTCAGGTTTGTCCACATTGACTGATGTTGTGCTGTGTGAAGAGTTTTGGAAAAAGTGAACTCATTATTGAGAAATGTGTGTAGGCAATTGTAAAAAAAAAAAAAAATCTACAAATTGAATGCTTAAGGTTACACAGTGGATGATTAAAGTTTATGTGAGGGAGATGACTGATCTTGATATATTAAATCTCCACAGTCTCTCTTGATCTCCCGCTCAATTAAAAATACAGTACGTCCTCCATACATATTTTCATTTAATTAGAAATGATTAAATTTACACTAAATGACTCATCCGTTTTATTGTGGAATTACATATTCATACTGTCTAAATACGTTGTTCGTCTTTCAAACTCACCAGAATTCTTTTATTTCACAGTTTGGCCAATGTACTGTAATATCAATCACACTGACACGTGACCACTTGATTTTAGTGTAGTCAGGCTGAAATTATGTCATAAATTGGATCATTTACTTTTTTTCTTATTGTGTGACTATTGTGGGTAGTGTGACAGCCCTTATATATATAATCAAGTTATTAACATAATACTTTGTAAATGGTTAATAAATAGTATGTAGATCTATAAACATTATTTGAGTGGTTAGTACATACTGTGTAGTGCATCAATAAACATTTGAATGGCTATTATGAAGTTGGAAATGTAATAATACTTTGTAAACAGATAATACATGTTTTGTAAAGCATATATATTATTTGAGTGACTGTTATAAAGTTGCAACTGATGTTTGCAAAGGTAACTAACTGTAGCTGCTGTTAGCTTAGTTAGCTGTGCAGCTAACGGTCCTGACTCTGCCTGGACTGGGAGTTCGGAGCACCGGGGGAGTGATGGTGTTTACACCACGAGCACCGGAGCTTTGGACCACTGTCGTCAAACTGGCCTTTCGGAGGCTGTGTTCAGTCCCAGTCTGGCTGTGTTCACTGGGAGGCTTGGCCCAGTTCCATTGGCCACTTACCCAGCCCCCGTTCCGGTGCTCATTCCGGTGCTGTTCCCCTCCAGCTGGCCCCCCCCCTCCCCATGCCTGTCATTTGTATGCACTGTCTGCAATTGTGCGTCTATAGAAAAGGACTTAATTGTTATTACTGAGACACGAGGTTGTTTCATATGTTAGTATGTTGAGGGACTTTATTTCATAGCCTATATGTGTTCTTTACATTAATACTATCATACAACATTATGATCATCAATAGGCGCTTCCCTTTAACCAACGTTAGTGCCTAAACTCGCCAATGCCCTGTTGATTAAATGTTCCAAAATAGAGCTGATTGAGATCAGCCATGCTGGCCAGAAGGACAACAAGCCTCATCCAAGCTTATCCTTATAAGAGTGTGGTAGCTTTTGATGCTGCAGCAGTATTGAATGCGTGTGTTTAATGTTTTAATGTGCATGCTATAAATATGAGTAATAATCACTACACAACAGAAAATGAAAATTAATCTGTAGTTAATTCACCAATAGAAAAGACTGCTAGTACAAATTTACCACAGATCAATCTGCCACTATCAGAATGTCCCGAATCTCATGTCACAATACAACATGTTATCAGCGTTGTGGTGTGGATGAGGATAACAAACGCCGTGCGTGGGTGTCGATCAGTTAATGGATGTCATAGAACAAAGCGCTGAACATGTCATTGCATGTCATATGCCCACGATGGAGGCTGAATTGCAAACCAGAGCTGCAGAGATGGTGAAAATATAACATCATGCTACTGATAATAGGCAGACAGCTGATTTTATTGTTGTCATGATTTCGCTTTGCAGACAAAGACATCTTCAGAGATAAACATAGTGTTGAAGTCTTAGAGACAAGCGACATGTTTCAGATGAGAGTTGGAACCCCTCAGAGAGGTGCTCCACAGAAAACACACGCACACACACCCAGGGACAGGAGAAAAGATAAGTGTCATAGATGCGGAAGAACTGGACATTGGAAAAGACACTGTAGGGTCAGGAATGATTTTTCCACACAGAGGTACACATGTAAAGTGAATGGTCTAAAATGTTTGTGATAACTGCACCACAATAACCAGCTTCTCTCACACCAGACCTGACCTGTACAGAGAGCATTACAAAACATAGTGATGTCGAGCAGAAATCAGTATTACGTCTGTGTTGCTAACAAAAGTAATATTGTTAATTCACCTGAGCTGCAATGTTGGTTAGCAGTATAGTTATTCTTTCTGTGTAAAATTTGCATACTTCTTCTTGGAGTTCCATTGTTAGAACATGAATAGATAAATAGATAGATAGATCAAGCAGATAGCAAGACCTATTCCATTGAGCTATAATTTGTTTATAAAATCTTACATGAGCCTTTAGTAGTGATGCTTTGTGTAATTTGATTGCTGTGCTTCCTGCTAAATGAAACAATTTTCAGACCGCTTGACTGTTGTTGCAAAATGTCAGATGTACTCTCTGACCAGTTTGTTCTGATCTGTAGTCGTTTTTGTTCACTTAGGGTGATGTTTACACACTGCATCTGATGCTGCTCTGTTGCTATAACATAGTTTTTCAGTCAGTCCCACACATTTTAAACTTGTGTTGTGGAACTCATGGTGCAGGCTGTCTGATAACACACAGGCTCCTTTTGGATGTTTACATTACATCTCAGACACGGAGTGACTTGCTAGTTTGCCACACAGTGAGCCTTTAATCACTTCTTTTGAAAGAATGTATGGCCTACCCTAGAGTTAGCAGATGTTCCACTTTCTTTATGGGCTTCTTAAGTTGACTTTTGGAATTTTAGTTTAGCTCCACCACATAAAGTAACTTTGAAACCAAATATAGTTTTGTCACACTTTAAGCAATAGCAGATACCTAAAGAAACAGGTTTTGAATTTGTGTTGATGCTATTCTAGAACAAGGTGTTAAGACACCTGTCTCTAGCCAACATTTAAATCTCTAAACCTAACAAACCTGAAGAATAGTGCTTTGTTCAAGACCTGGAAGATGTGAATGTGATTGTTCTAGCAGCAATTCCAATTTTGACTTACCAATTCTAATTTGGCCTCATAACCTCATGACTCATTTTAGCCAGTGGTGCATTTGTGTTCAGCATTAACTGTCTGATAGTATTGTTCCTACAAAAGCCTCAGAGGTAAAAGAGAGACTTTTTGACCGTGTTGACCTGATGTTGCATGTTGCTTCTGATAAAGCATGTAAACAGACTCTATTCTCCTCCTGCAATATTTTGACTGAAAGAGGTCACAGAACATTGCAAGTTTTGAAAAATTGTTTGTCTCCTTCTCACACCAGACAGAGTTAGTGCCTCCTCCACTTACTAAAGCAGAGATGTGCTCCCTCTGCAGGCTTTGGATTCAATGATCCACTGAAATGGACTTTGTTGTTTATGCTGCCACTCTGAACTCTGCATCTGAACCCCTTTATTGAACTGAACTCATGACATCTGCACTCTTGACTTGAAGGCTGCTCTCACATCAGCACCAACAACCCGTTCTGATTCCCAGGTTGTCAAATGCCGACGTTTTGTCACGCCCCTTGGCCTGTCATACAGATGCACAAGGCACCCTTTATCATTTGTATGAGACACACCAGGCTTTCAATTAACTCCAATGTAAAACCATCTGTGGCAACATAGACGCTCAGAGCTGCTCTGGCCATCCATTCACTCCAATATTAACCTGATCGAGGCGCTATAAGACCGAGGACCTGCCTGGAAGCATTTTCCTCACTGTTAATTCCCATGTTCATTTGTGTTGATTAAATGGTATGCCTGTCTTTCAAAAACTGGTAAGGTTTAGGACTCCTTGAGTTTCTCAAGTTGTACTGTTTATGGAATCATATTAGTGATGATGATTAATGTATACATGGATCTGTGTATAAATAAACTATGGGAGAGTTCACTATGTTACAGATATCAATGCGCACTGAAAACAATATAATTTGCTTTAATTAGGCAAACAAAGTATAATGATGTTGCACACATCAGTCAAGTAAAGTCAGTTTTTTATATAGCCCAATATCACAACTCACAATTTGCCTCAAAGTGCTTTAGAATCTATACAATATACGACACCCTCTGTCCTCAGACCCTCGATTCAAATGAGGAAAAAATCCCCCAAAAAAACTTTTAACGGAGAAAAAAATGGCAGAAACCTCAGGAAGAGCAACAGAGGACAGGACGATTAAGCAGCTTCAGGTGATGCCCACTAAGTAGGCTCTGAGTCACACCACCTCCTCTCCACCACAGAGACAGCAGCACTGTTCCAGCAATCACAGATCCAGACTCTGCAGCTCCGGAGGCAGAAATACCTGCTGAAAGCGACAGAAGGAGAGAGGAGAGAAACGAGAAAGCACAAAACTACGGGAGAGAGAAGATGTCGAGTTAGTAACATGCAGTAATGGGATAATCATTCTGAAAATGTTGCTGTGTGGTCGTGGAAATTCACTGCAAAAAAACTAAAAAACAAAACAAACAACTGCTGTCTATGTCCTTGTCCATCAGCCAAACTGATTTGAGGCAGACTGCAGGTTAATGAATCAAACTGGCATCTTCTGGGGTCCCATTCTGGAAGACCTGACCAAAACAGAGAGGAAAAAATAAGACTAAGGCTGTTTTTGTTTAAATGTTTCATAAAAGACATAAACTCAACTACTTTCAGAGGGGTTGTTCTGCCCTCACTGTTCGACCTGAGCACAGCTAAGCAGACAGATAATCTCCTCGACATTTTTTTATCGTCTTCTTTATTGAGACATTCCTTCAAAATGTCGAGAACTGGAAGAAAATAACAAACATTAATATTACATTTATAGCACCACCTGCTGGTGAGAATGAATCTGTCAACATAGGTGTTCTTCTAAAAGGACAACAGATATTGATAACAACAACTCCACAGTGTCCTAAAACAAACCTAGACAACAAATATAAAATTATCACATGACATTTTGTTGTTATTTTGTCATTACAGTCGTGCTCACTACCAGGCCTACAGAGGTGCTGGGGATACCTGGGAAAGCACCACAGGGTGGTCATGCCTTCTTGTGTTCATCAGGAGTACCTGGATGAAGATGGGGAGTACACAGGCTTTAAACCTCCCATTTAAATTAAAAAAGTATCTTATAATGTAATTGTTTGGTAATGTGTTATGTACACAATTATTTATTCAATAAACTTAATACATTTCATAGAAGTCTTGGACAGCTGTCAATCAGTTTTGACAATCAGTACTTTTTTAAAATGGAGGCTGGTGGGGCTCTAGTGCAGGGATGGACTGAGGCAGGAGGAAGACGATGACAACTGCATGTGGGGAAAACACTCTTGTCAAATCATTACTATCATGTTCATACTGTATATCATAAGTCAATAATGTAATTATCACGACAGGCCTAATGTAATGTATATATTACCCAAATAACAACATTTTGAGTAAGGGCCAGAATAGTACGGTGGAGATGATGACTTACATGCCAGCAGAAATCAGCTGATTAGCAAAGGGGTTGTGAGGTTAGACGGGGGTTGAGTCACCATGTGTTGGAGCTGTTCCCACCCCACCTGGACAGCTGAACCTGGACACATGGCTAGCAATTGCGTCTGATTTCTCAGGTCACTCATAATGTGAGCACAGGAATCCAGGAACAGCCACTGCATTCATCTCAGCCACAAAGGGTGAAGGGTCATGGATGACCTCATTAAAGAGGAGGTCCGTAAACTCAGTCACATACTCTAAAACACGAGAGAGAGCACATAACATAGCATATAGTTTGAGTCAGTTTATGTTTAAGATTTATTAAATGTTCTTTCTTCCCACATGCTCTCAGAAGCAAATTTCTGCTGTAAAAAAACATCAAAAACTATAAATTTAAAGGAAAATAGGGTTTCATATCAGTTTCTCTGGGGAGTGTTGGTGTTTACACCACAAGAACAGGAGCTTTGGACCACCAGGACGAGGAGGTTAGGGGGAACCAACGGGGAAAGCTGGAGGGGAGCGGCACCGGAATGGGCACCAGAACTGGAGCCGGGCAAGCAGGCAACCGAACCCCCCAGTGATTATAGCCTCCGAGACAGACGGAGGCCAGTTTCACGTGCTAGCTCTGCACACAAGACTCCCCCTCAGATAGATTTATCTGTCCATCAGGAAACTACATAAATCACTCAAAGTTGAGGCCGAGGACATCAGAGGGAAAACCATTAAACATTTTCTCCATGAAATATGATCCAGATTAGAGTCCTGGTTGCCTTAAGGTATTTATTATTAAGGCATTACATTTACAAAGTCCAAACTGTACCACTGTAGTTGAGGTCAAGGAAAATATTCACAACACAATTATAATGGTCTCATGACAAACAATGTCAAAACCAACCACATACGTGGCCTAATGTCAACACATAAAGCTAGATAGTTTCTTTAAGTACGATAATAGGCCTGCTATAGCATGTTTATGACCGGTTATGTTGACTTGGTTAATGTCAAGTTGTCATAACAAAGGCATCACAAACAATGTCAAATGACCATTTATTGATGATGGTTATTATAAAGTGTTAACAGCGTGTGTGTGTATCAGCCATCTGCGGGTCACTCCATGTCCTAACTCACTTAGGAGTGCTCTCTGAAGTCATGTGGGAACTGCAGCTCTTAAAACATTTATGCAGGCATTTCTTCTGAATTCTAAGATTAAGAGCAAAATTAAAGGAAAACTTCATCTGATTGTCTGCCTTCTTGTGTGTCTTGACCCATTGGAGCAATTTTTATTGATGTTGCCATGTTTCCAGATCTTATTAGCATTTAATTTGCTAAGTTCAATATTATCATTACTGACAGAAATTATGGTAAAAATCACTAAAACGCAAATTTTAATAAACCATAGTTTACCTTTAAGAACAAAATCCACTGAGCCAACATGTACACAGGGAAAAACAAAACTGATGAAACACGAAAGTGTTTAAGACATTTATTATGCATACCGGGAGTCATAGAAATCAATTTAAAAATGCTTTATTTGAAGACTCGAGTTTAATTTTTGAGATACTGTCATTATTTATCATCCATAAGGTTCTTAGAATATAATGCAGCACTGTAATATTTACAGACATGGATTTGATTCATATTGGTAACCTGTTAATTTTACAACATGTATATTACAACCACGGCTGCCATCACCACCAGAAGTCATATAAGTCCCATGTAATGTTACTGTGGAGGTCAGGAGCCACAGCAGGGCATGTGGCACTACACAATTTACATCAGAAGATGCCACAACAACAGGCAAAAAAAACAAAAAAACAAAAAAAAACATTATTTACAGCCCCTAAAAACCAGAGATTTGTTTACTTTAACAAGCCGTTTTTTTTTTCATTTTGCCTGTTCTCAAATCACTGCCAATAACATTTAAACATTTGAAATACAGTAACAGCTAGTGTTAGTGCAGTAAATAAGAGAAGAAATTAAAGAATGAAGCAAATTAAGGAGTCTCATATCTTAAATCACTCCCCTACACTACCACAGTCCTCCAACCTCTTCATCTCACATTAAATAGGATTCTTTTTCAGCTATTTTACAAAAACGGGTTTGATCAGTTCAGATGAGTATGTTTTCCACATTGACAATCCCTCTGCATAGAGCTCCTCTGTTGACCTTGGTGAAGTGATCAGCCTCTTCTTGTTCTTCTCGTGATTCCAAGCAGGTACTTGCAGGTGGGAGGGGGCAGAGTAAAATATAGTAGTGACACAACGGTTGCACGGAGTCAAATCACTTAGCAGCTTGCCAGATAATGATGCCAAGTATGATGAGCACGATGGAACAAACCATAGCAAGGATACACATCTTCTTCCGGGACTTTTGCTGTGATAAAGACAGCAGAGACAGCAGTGTTATTGGCAGGGACTTGACGAATGACAGCACTTAAAGTAACTGCTGCAGACTCACCTGGTAGTATGCGGCTCTCTGGAGCTGCTCTGTTCCTCGTTCTACATGAACTTCAGCATTCTCCACATTTGCCTCGATGCTATCTGCAGGGCAGAACATACAGCAAGGTCAGCTGGGAACTTATGAAGTCACAGGATTCGTACAGTAGAAACGGTTCAGGATTGTAGCATCCACAATAAAATCCTTGCACAACTGCTTTCTCTCAGAATTTTTGTCACCATTTTCCCATTATTTCCTACATGCGTTATCAGTGAGCAGAAAACGACAGGATTGGTCACCTTTTAAACATAGAAAATGACCTATGTTTACATTTTCTTGACAAGCAACTTTTGTGTTTGTGTGAATAATGACTGTTGTCTGTCCAAAACAAAGGCTGAAGTAGGGTGACATCATTATAGATACAACAGATTATAGGTACAAAATACAACAGAGCCCCGTGTGAAGCCATCAGTGAGGACCATCAAAGTATGGCCTGCGGGGGTAGACTCCACACTCTGGACAGGTTTCACACAGACACACAGACTGGAGTATGTTTGCCTCTCAGGGCACCTGTGGCTCTCATACGGACATAGACAGCTACACCTCCTCTGTACTGGACTACATCAGCATCTTCATAGACAGTGTTACAACTCAGAAGCAGATCACCACATACCCAAAGCCATGGATGAACAAGGAGGTGCTCCTCCTGTTGAAGGCACGCAACACTGCCTTCAGATCAGGTGACGCACAGGCCTACAGCACTTCCAGGGCAAATCTGAGGGTGCGGCATCAAAAAGGCCAAGCACTGCTACAAGCTAAAGTCAGAGGAGCACTTTTCCAACTCCGACCCTCGACGCATGTGGCAGGACATCCAGGTCATCAGCAACTACAAACCCAGACACTCCACCCCCGTAGCCACAGAAGTCTCTTTCCCGAACGAGCTTAATGACTTTTATGCTCGCTTCGAGAGAGACAATAGGGAAACTGTCCCCAAGCTCACACCCTCAGCTGACCACCCGACACATCACACTCACCTCCACAGATGTCTATACACCACTCAGCCGGATCAATGCGCGCAAGACTGCTGGACCAGATGGCATCCCGGGTCGCGTACTCAATGCATGCAAAGGCATGTGCAGAGCAGCTCGCTGGATATCCACATTAACGGGATGGCTGTTCAGCGTGTCTCTAGCTTCAAGTTCCTGGGGACCCATTCATCACCACCAACACCTCCTGCCTGGTCAAGAAGGCTCACCAGCGCCTCTTCTTCCTGAGGACACTGAAGAAGACCCGACTGTCCTCAGCTGTCCTGGTGAACTTCTATCGCTGCACAGTAGAGAGCATCCTAACCAGCTGAGTCACAGTCTGGTATGGAAACTGCTCTGCTGCAGAGCGCTGGGCACTGGAGCAGGTGGTGAGAACTGCCCAGCTCATCACAGGGACTCCACTTCCAGCCACTGAGGACATCCAGAGGAAACGCTGTCTGCTTCGAGCCTGCAGCATTCTTAAGGACTCCTCCCGCCCCGCCCAGAGACTGTTTTCTCCCCTGCCTTGCGGCAAATATATAATTTAGTGCATTTAGACACAATTCAGGTTTCTCATGTGGCCCCTTGTAAAAATTAATTGCCCACCCCTGATATAGAGGAATGCAACATGACTCGGTACACAAAAGAGTCGCCCACTGAAGCAGAAATCTTTATGACAGTGTTTTAGTTCAGCAATAATGGACACCACATGCACATAGATGGCAAGTGCTGAAGAGGGTGTGCCAACCAGATTTTCACTCTGCCCAGACACCTCTACAACTTCGTGGACTTTGAGAAGGCCTTTGACAGCTCACAGGGACAGTTTATTGCGCATATATGGGATTCCACAACAGACTGTCCTCATCATCAAGAGTTTTTACACCAACTTCACATACCAAGTAGGAAACAGCAACCACATTTTGGAAGTCAAGACAGGAGTGAGGCAAGGATGCGTAATGTCAGCTTTAGGCTTGGGCGGTATCTATTTTTCATACCATACCTTATGGCCCATAGAATAATCAATAGAATAAAATAAGCGCCCTTCTTCCATAGATTCTTGCTGGAGGACCCGTTGACGCAATCTGTGAGAATCCGCCCTGCAGAGCCAGAGCGTTTCTATTTTAACCGGCGCAGCTTTTCTAGTCTTTACAGCACTGGTTTAGCAGCCCAGAAGACTCACAGACCAACTGCATGCGTTGTAAATCATCTCACGTGATGCTACTCAGCCAATCAAATCTGTGCATTCCGATAAACACTGTGACTCAACTCAGTGAGTGAGATACACACACGAGTAAGAGAAAAGTAATTTCATGTGGCGTGAAGAGAAAAGTAGACAGCGAAAAGGGAGCTTTTAATCCAGAATGGACAGACTCTTACATGGTCATTCTTCCCACGGGCAGACCGTGGCCATTATTAAATGCGACAATGTGAAGCGCTACTAACATTACGAGACAAAGCAGAGTATCTGTCGAGCAAACATACATACACACTCAAATCCGAACTGAGCTCACAGAAAATAAATGATCTAAGAGCCAATATGATCAATCCACCAGCACTGGTCTCCCATAGCCACTACCATATTCAAGGAAATACATCCCGTCTCAGCACCTTTGGACAGCAGAGCGGGATGTCCACTGATCTGATGTTGAAGTGAGACAAACTGACTGTGCACGTGAATGGGTGGCAAAAACCTTGTTAAGCACTTTGGATAAAAGCGCTATATAAATGTAACCATTTACCATTTAACGCTTCAAAGTACAACCTCAATGTTTATCTGTTGTCATGGTTAACTCAGCATGTTTCCACAATGTATTTCTCACAGTATATATCAATATGTACTGGTGGATTCGGTCTCACTTCTGCTGGTGTGTGGGTTTGAATAGGAAATAATAGGACCAGCTGTTTTGATGTGCATTTTCCACTGGTAGTGTGTTTTGTGCTTTACAGATCCACCGAATCCTGAGAAAAACAACCCCAGTGCTACTCACCAATCATTTCTCCCTGATCATGGATCATCACTGCCAGGTCCTTGAAGATCTGGTTTACATCCATGATGTCAGACTGAAACAGACAAAAAGCTAGTATTAGCTGTGACAGCTGTGTATGGACTCAGGACATGACAGTAGATTTAGGCCACTGGCCATGGTGGGGAGCTGATGGTCTTCCACTGTGTCCTGTATGTCTTATTATTAGAAATAGTAAGCAAAGGCTGACCTCCAGCTGTCTGATGTTGGTTTCTCTCTCCTTGATGAGCTCCAGGTCCTCCTCTGTGATAGCCACCTCCTCTGTCTGGGTGGTCATCTGACCCCAGTCCTCTTGGCTTTACACAAACAGGACAACAATTAAAAAAATATGTAAGAGTTGGAATAATGTGTGTGAACACAGACTTTAGCGGTTACAACAGAATACTAAACACAGCATCACCATCAACGCAGCTAATGAAATCAGCGCGTGATTGAAAAAGTCAATTTAAAGTTTAATTTAACATCAACTTTGACTTAAGGCTCAAGCCGTTCAACGAACACAATTCAGCCGTGTCTAGTCAACGTTAACTCAAGCCAGGCTTGACTAATCTTGCACTGAGCGCACACACAGAGTACATAAGCAGCCCAGGACAGTCGATTGTCGAAAAGAGGATATATGTCGCAAAAAGAAGGGAAGACGAGAGCGGGGTTCCTCTCAGCAGCGGAAAAATCCTGCTGATGGAACTATACAAGGAAAGAAGTCATCACCAAAAAGGACAATACTGCAGCAATTAACAAGAGATGGCTTGGCAAAAAATTGCCGACAGACTGAATGTGTAAGTTTCGCAAGGCTACTTATTGTTTTATTTGTTAATAAATGAACATTCAGATCTCTAGCCTACAGTAAGACTGTCTACATTATCAGCAGGCTAATTAGTATCAGATGGTTAAAATTAATGGTGTAGGCTAACTTAGGAGAACTGACAACTACAATGCCTTTACTGTTAATGAGCTTAATTCTGTGAGGTTTGTGAAGCCTCTCTGACCTATACTCTGTTACATCTCAGGATCAGGAGCCATCTCAATAGTCAGAAAAGAATGTGGCAAATGGTGAAACTTAAGTACAAAAACATTTTCCAGAGGGGTATGTAGCCAATAATGAATAGAATATATTTTGTCTTTTATGCGTGTGTATGTCTATGCATATAGTATGTACGTAGCGACGTATGTAGCCTACTATGTGTATATATGTGTATTTATGCTTGTATATGCACGTTTCATTATTTACCTCTTGTAACTGTTCCTAATGTTGCTTATGTTTTTAATCTACTGACCATGGAAAGCACTTTGTGCTTATTGCTTGAAAAGTGCTCTATAAATATAATTATTATTATTAAATGTGAAATGTATGTGTTAAAATAGTAGCTGTAAATATGTACCACCAGACGGATGCCACTGTTACTGATGGGCGACCTCCACCTGAGGACCTCTCACACACAGGAGCTGGCGTTGAGCTACGACCTTCATATTGCTGTTATGAACTACATAATCAGCTACTATTTGACACATTTTCTCTTTTACAGGATGTCCGTTCAATATACAAGCGTCATCTGCTCAACTGGCATTGAAAGCCAGAAACTGGACATGGAGTACAAAAAGCTAATAATTAAGAAGTTGGAGAAACAAACTGGAGAAGGATGTAAGTATACATTTAAAGACAGCTGAAGGTCATGGTTTGTGCTGTAATTAATGTTTTTGTTTTTTGTCAAAGCTTGAACAAAATGACTGAATTACTAAATAATTTCCAAAACAACTTTGACACACTTTTCTTTCTTAAATTATTCATTCTAAGTTATCAAATAAAAGGTTTCACTCCAAAATAAAGGTGGCCATGAATAAAATCTGGATTAACTGAAATAGGTCTTAATTTATGTTTCACAACACGTCATATTATACGAGTGCGAAAAGACACTTGACGGAATAAGCCACCCTGACAGCATACCCCTTTGATCTTCCTTCCTGCTGTGTTTATTGTTGTTGTTTTCAGTGTTGTTTTCTCTTTTTTGCAGTTTGTGCAGTATGAATGTATCAAACAACTTCTAAAAAGAACAAAGAAATACCTGTACTACATAACCACAAAATGAATATTTTGCAAATGTCACTATTCTTTAACACTATTTGTTATGGCTTTGTATGGAAGATTTAAAATACCTAAATAGTACCTAAAAATACCTAAAAGTCAAACAAAGAAATAAAGCGAAATACACATTGCTATGCATTTCTTTTTTACATATGCATTCATTGTCGTATGATAAACGTGTTAAAAGGACAATGATTTAGCTCTTTATCTTTAATACTGGAAATACTTGTTTTTCCATTGACATTGTTTTTCCATGCCATATTAAAATCAAATCACAACACAGAAACAAAGTGAAGAGGTGTATTGCATTTCAGTGTTGTCCAGCAGAGAGCAGCATATGCCAGTACTAAATACAAAGCATTTCATGAAGAGGTGCAAGGGAGCTTTTCTTCCTTTTGGAGATGGAAATGCATTGTCCATGCCACAAAATGAGGGAAAAAAACAATCAACTGTCCAACTACAGCTTTGTTGATTTGTTTTTATTTTGGCATTTTAAATCTTTGATATTTTGGGCTGTCAAACGCATATATCAATTCAATTTAATTCAATAGGCTTTATTGGCATGACATTTGACGTGTTGCCAAAGCACAATTCCGATTATGATGAACGATGAATGAAATATAAAAATAATGTGATTAAAATATTAGTTAATAGAACAAAACAGACAATGAAAGAGATACATGAAATAAAGTAATATAGAAGTATTATAAGTAATCAGGTTAGTATTAGTTAAGTGTCTACTGATAAAAGAATAAAATAAAGAAATGGTGGCGTAGATGGTATTTATTTTATCTGTCCTACTGGTTGTCTCTATTGTTTTGGCAGGAAGTGACATTTAGCAGCCAACACTGCACAGTCTTTCTTTTCCACCAGCAGTAGGGGTCTTTCTGTCCCTTTCTGTCAGATTTCTGAATTCGGGGGAATTATTTTATTTTTTTTTATTTTGGAAAGAATTCCTCCCTAATATTTCTGTATTTTTGACATTTTGTTAGAAAATGTAATTCTGTCTCTACAGCTCCCTCAGCACATCATGTCTTCTCTGGGCAGCCAGGTCTGCCTGTGCCCTTCTCTATTGCCAGACTGTGGTCACTCACTCTGTACACTGTCAATGTCCTCAGGTTCTTATCAGACAGTATACTCACTGTTTAGAGCTAAATATGTTTCTAGTTTGTGTTGTGAGTGTGTAATATCTTTCCAATAAGTGATGTATTTTTCTTTTTGTTTAGGTATAATCTTCTGAGTGATCGTGTAACTGCCCTGAGGATGGCTGGGGTTTGTGATGTCAGAAGGTGAAAGGTCAGACACCCTCAGGACCAGTTTGCTGAGGACTCCGTTCTATGTTCAACTCTTGGTAGGCAGGGGCTTTATAATGTTAACAGGCAGGGTCACTTTTTAATATGGCTCCAGAATTTGATAGATCTTTTTTGAATACTTAGAAGTACAGGATATTGCACTGCATGCAGAGTTTGGGGTTTTCCTTTGTACCTGCAGAATACTTCTGAAGAACTCTGTTTGGTTTCAATTGGATTTTTGTCCCATTTTGCCCTAAAACAAATATTGAAGAGGGTGGGGCTGAGGTTACAACCCAGTGAGAAGAAGTCTGTGTTTATCTCCAATTTTGACAGCCAATTTCTTATTTTCATATATTGATATAGTTACATCAGCAGCAGAACCTTCAGTTTGTCTTCCAGTTCTTATTCTGTGATAGAGTAAATCCAGTGTGGTCTGATAATTCTTCATAGCTCTTTCAAGATCTTTCAGTTTTTCTGAAATCTGCTCTTGAGCTTGATTCTTTGGAGGTTTTCTATAGAGATCTTCAAAATATATTTTCCATGTATCTCCATTTTGAATGGACTGTTCGTTTTAATGTTTCTTGGTAAATAGGTTCCATTTTTCACAGAATTTTTTTGACTCCAGCGACTCAATTAATTGTAATTGGTTTTGTAGATATTGTTCTTTTTTTGTTCTCAGTGTGTTTTATATTGTTTTAGAGTCTCACAGTAACTAAGGTGGAGCTCCAAGCTTGTCTGGATTCCTGTGTTTTTGGTTTCAGATATTTCTTAATGTCTTCTCAATGGTTTTGCAGTCTGATTTAAACCACTTTTCCCTGTTCATTTGCTTTGGTTGTTTTGCATTTAAAGTTTGATAATGAGGCCAAATGATCAAATATGTGGTTAACGTTTACCAGACACATCTCTACTTCTGTATTCTGAGGGTAGATCTGAACCAGAAAGAAGTCTAGAAGAGACTGGATTTCTTCACTGAAAATGGCTTCCTGATACTGTTCCAGGTTGTTTTATGCCCATCTGTATCTCTATTTTGTACAGCTTACAGGACTGAGAACATATGTTACCAGTGTTTGTTCTTTTCAAATACAAATTGATCTAATAAAGGTGTTTGTTCTTTCACCATGAAGGCTCTTAGAGAGGTTTGGTCTAAATCTGTTTTAGCATAATCAACAGTGTGGCTGCCAAGGTTTGAACACTATGGGGCGTGTGGGGCTGGGTTCTTCCTGTAATCCACAACCATCTCCACTGTCTTGAAAGTGTAAGACTCATCCACATCAGAGATGTGCCCAATCAGGGTGGTGCCATCTGCAAACTTCAGGAGCTTGACGGACTGGTGACTGGAAGTGCAGCTGTTGGTGTACAGGAATAAGAGTAGAGGAGAAAGAACGCAGCCTTAGGGGGAACTGGTGCTGATGGTCTGGGAGTCAGAGACATGTTTTCCCAGCCTCATGTGCTGCCTCCTGTCAGACAGGAAGTCTTTGATCCACCTGCAGGTGGAGTCAGGCACACTCAGCTGGGAGAGCTTGTCCTGTAGCAGAGCCGGGATGATGGTGCTGAAGGCGCACCTGAAATCCACAAACAGGATCATGGCATAGGTTCCTGAGGAGTCCAGGTGCTGGAAGATGAAGTGAAAGGCCATGTTTACTGCATCGTCTACAGACCTGTTGGCTCTGTAGGCGAACTGTTGGGGCTCCAGGAATGGGTTTGTGATGGATTTGAGGCGGGCCAACACAAGGCGCTCAAAAGACTTCATTACCACAGATGTCAGGGCAACGGGTCTGTAGTCGTTAAGTCCTGTGGTCCTTGGTTTTTTGGAGACGGGGATGATCATGGAGGATTTGAAGCAGGCATGCACATGGCACAGCTGAAGAGCACAGTGCTTCAGGGTGGATAGAGAGTCTGGCCTGGCTACTTTGCGGGTGCTCCTGAATAGTCTGTTGACGTCCTTCTCCAGGATGGAGAGAGTTGTTGTTGCGGTAGGGGAGGGGGGAGCCTCTGTGGTGGGCAGTTGTGGAAAGGCCCAGGCCTGTGCTGAGGTGGGCGAGGTGGAGCTGGTGGATGGAGTCATGGGGGATGGTGTCAGGTTTGTCCCATTGTCTCTCAAAGCGACAATAGAACTCATTCAGTTTGTTGTAATTAATGGAGTGGGGGGCTTTTGGTTTGTAGTTGGTGATCTGTTTGAGCCCCCTTCAGACAGAAGCAGAGTCGTTGGCTGAGAACTGGTATTGTAGTTTCCGAGTACAGTCAAATACCTTCTCTTATCGCCTTGCTAAACCTGTACTTTGACTCCCTAAACCTGTCCCTGTCTCCACTCCTGAACGCTTCTTCCTTTTCCAACCTTAGCTGTCTGAGTTTGGCTGTGAACCAGGGTTTGTCGTTGTTGTAACTCACCCTGGTGCGTGATGGTACACAGCAGTCCTCACAGAAGCTATGACGTCACAGCCTCTGTGAACTCATCCAGACTGTTGGTAGCAGTCCTGAAAACATCCCAGTCAGTACAGTCCAAGCATGCCCAAAGGTCCTCACTTCACTGGTCCACTGCTTTGATGTCCTCACAACAGGTTTACAGAGCTTTAATTTCTGCCTATATGCAGGAATCAGGTGGACCATGATGTGGTCAGAGTGTCCCAGTGCAGCGTGGGGGACCGCATGATAGGGACTGTTGACTGTAGTGGCATTGTATAGAGGATATTCTCCTCTTTGGTTGGGTATTTAATAAACTGTCTGTATTTGGGGAGTTCATGGCTGAGATTTTTTAACCAAATTTGCCATTTTTGTTGTTGTTGTAAGAGCTGTGCTCAGTTTTTATCTGTCTGATTCAAGACCATTTCCCTGAGCTGCACCAACGCTACTAGGTGTGCTAAAGAAGTGTTTCTTCAGGTCTGTAAAGGAGGTCTGATGTGGAGGGTTCTGGGTCCACTCAGTGTCATCATTGTGTTCCTCCTCAGTTGGGATGCTAGAGACAGTTGGAGGTTTGTGTCACCAGTGTGAGGCTGGAGTTCCATAGGAGAGGTGTTTTCTCTCTCTAACAGAGATTTAAGTGCCTGGAAACTGTCCTGGAAAGGCCTGTACCATGACATTACCACTTCTATAAACATTGACAGTCATTATGCTGTTAAGAGTCCTCTGGGTCACTGATCTTTAACTGCCAATATTCCTTGTTGCCATTTTTTGCCACTGAAGGGTGATGTGCGATATTGGCTCTGTACCAGGTTTCAGGTCTGTCAGTGTAGAATATGAGATTACTAATTTCTCCACTTTTAGAAAGATCACCAAAATGGGTTTCCGGCTTTCCCTTAAGAAGCTCCTGTTAGAATGTGCTTCTCCTTGTGTCATTTTTAATGTCTGGTGGGTAGTGTATGTTGTTGCCACTTTGGGGTTTCAAATGTCACTGTTTGACTTCAGTTCAAACGGCTTAATCAGAGTTATTCTTGGTAGTCTATTTGTAACACTTGAACAAACAACTATAATTTAAGGTTTTCAACAGTCCAGTGGTGTTGTTTCTTCTTAATAGTTATATGTAGGCGTACTCACTCCCTTTTGATTATCTGTTTGTTGATTTTTCCTCCTGTTTTCCTCTCTCCTAGCAAAAGCAACATGTTCCTGCTAACTCCTGCTAACTCTTGTCACACTTTTTTTGGTGAATTTTCTTGGTTTTCCTCTTGTCCAGTTTGACTTTCCTTGATTTTGCCTTTAAGTTGTCCAATATTTTTACTTGGTTCTTCTCAATTTAAAATGACAAAAATACATGCAAATCTAGGAGCTCATGTGGTACATGTCTCGGTCCCTCTTTGTATCTATTGTTGACAAGTTCCATGTTGACTGTAATTTTAGAACTACAAGGACTGCTTTGCTGGCACTAATGGGAATTGTGAGGGAAATGTCAACTGCAATAGAAAACTGTAAATATATAGTGGGGTTATTTCTTGCCCTCAAAAAGCATTAGATGTTTTTGACCATTGTGCACTACTGACGAAATTAGAAAGGTACAGCATTAGAGGCTATTTATGGTTATATTCTTGTCTGTATTTATTCATATGATTATTTATTTCATAATGTTTTGATTTAATTAAAGCTCAAGTACAAGATGTTTATAAATAAATGAATGTCCGTTACATTCAAGCCCTTGCCAAACAAGTTCACACAATGCTGATTAAGCCTATCACCGCCAGGTAAATCTCGCATTTATTTCACAGTATACAGAGTTTTTAAATCTTGTGTCTACACCAAACTGCAATGATTGATTTGGTTTTGTATTGATTTGCCACAGTGGAAGTGGGGAGCTACCCAGAGCTCTCTACGTGGCTCTGGGTAGCTCCCCAATGGCTCTACAATGGAAGATCACGGAGTCATTCTCAATTGTGAAAAATGGACCGGGAACTCAGAAATGTAAGCTACTCTGTGATTACTTAAGCCCTGCCCTCAAGAAGGAGTCTACCTGAGTATCTGTTGATTACTCTGCCTAATTTCACCTGAAACTGACCTAATTGTTTCCATGATGGCCCAGTAATCAGGCCTATTGTTTTCTGGCTGCACCTCCCTCATCACTGTTCAGTACCTGATTAGCATATGATTGGCGTGACCAAGGTGCTAATACACTGTGGTAAACTTTGGGCAGATTGAATCTCAGACCACCATTTATGTTCAAAGAGGGGTTTTCTTTTTTCACAAACATGGCTTCTTTGACACCCCGTTCAATCCAACTCTTCTCTCTACTTAGAATCTTCACCTCACTGTCTTCAAATGTGTGGTTTGTAGCTTTAGATGCAAATGCACGGTGCTATGCAATCCTGAGTTAGCGTGTCGTCTGTGCTGATAAAGTCTTTTGTGAAGTGGCTGTTTAGTCTCACCTATGTACCGTTCTTTGCAGTTTTCCTCACTGCGTTGAATTGAGTAAACTACATTGCTCTGTTTTTGGACATGCCACTACGACTGAAACCTTTTCTACGAGATGTCTCATTACTGCTCTTGGACAAGTTGGTAATATATTTGGAGTAGGCTATGTAGTTATTAAATTTACTCTACCTAAATAATGGATTATTGTCTTGGAACTGTGGAAATTTCTATAACTATTTCTGAACACGAGCCTGGGGTGAGCTCAGTGCATAGGCTCACTGTAGGCATACATCATAAGCATGGGTCGACTGTGTTTGTGTAATTGCTAGAAGAGGGAGACAAAAGTTTTGCACCCTAGCTTTAATTAATCTTGAACACTTTGGGTCTCCATAATACACCTCGTGTACAAGTTCCATATTGCCCAAATTGCCTGACAAGAAGAAACCTTGAATGAATGTCACTTACTTATCAAAAGAAACAAGCTTTTCATCCCGAGAACTGTCTTCAGTCTGCAGGAGAGAGAAAAACCCACTATTGCCAAAGTCAAGTCTGCAAAGCACAGATTATTAAAACATGACTCATATGAATCTGAAGTTTTATCACTACTCTCTTATTTGCCATCATATGGTGTGAAACAACCACTGACTCCTACTTACTGATAGGCGGGATCCAGCTCTCGCTCTGGCTACTGACTCCTTCTCCTTCTCTGCTGCATGCCGCTGGACTGCTTGGAAGTTGTTGAGAGCTGCTGAGAAATCATTCATCAGCCGGTCCCTCTGGATTTTTTGCTGCCTCTGGAGATCATAGACAGAGATGGTTCACTTGAGAGCCATTTCCTGTATCTATGCCATGTGGGTTTCATCACAGCCTCGCCCCTTTAGGAGACTAGCGGTGGGTTCTGAGTCTATTCACTCCTATCGGAGAAGTGAACGTGAGCACAGATTATGACCGATTCTTTCGCCCCATAATCACCGAAGTAAGTAATGAACCCATTTTTTTTTTTTACAAGCCACATATCTTCCGAACATTCTGACACTAAAATGGCATTTTTCGGACACACAAATTAGGAGAAAATTTACTTTGTTTGAGACCTGTTTGTCTTGGCAACACATCTCTCTGTTGGCAGAGACGGTTCAGAGAGTTATCATTTATATTTGTGTTATAATAAAGTTTGTTATCTACCTACATCATGCAAATACAACCCAACATTCATAAAATAATAGTAATAATATTGATAATAATAATATTAATAATAAAAATAAGTCTAATAATAATAATTGTAGCGCGGGTCGAGCAGGAACATGGGGGCAGAAGGTGGATTGCAAACATCGATCCAGACTCTACAGCTCCGGAGGCAAAAATACCCGCTAAAAGCGACAAGAGAGGAGAGAGACGAGAAAACACAGAACTACGGGAGAGAGATGTCGAGTTAGTAACATGCATCAATAAGATAAGAATGTGTACAGATAAAGAGGGAGAGGAGGAGAGAGGAGCACCATGGGAAGTCGCCTGGCAGCCTAGGCCTATAGCAGCATAACAAAGGGATTGTTCAGGACTCACCTGAGCCAGCCCTAACTATAAGCTTTATCAAAGAAGAAAGTCTTGAGCCGGGCTCACATTCTACTTTTGGAGACTGGACCCACAAGTAACCCTGCATTCTGGTAGCATAGTGGGGTAATAGGGTACTATGAGCTCTTTTAAGATATGATGGTGCCTGACAATTAAGGGCTTTGTAGGTGAGAAGAAGGATTTTAAATTATATTCAGGATTTTACAGGAAGCCAGTGCAGAGAAGCTAATATTGGAGAAATATGATCTCTTTTCCTAGTTCTTGTCAGTACACGTGCCGCAGCATTCTGGATCAAATGGAGAGTCTTAAGAGACTTATTCGGGCAGCCTAGAAGTAACAAATGCATGGACTAGTTTTTCTGTATCATATTGAGTCAGGATGTGCCCGATTTTTGCAACGTTATGTAAGTGAAAAAAGGCAGTCCTTGAATTTTGTTTTAAGTGGTCGAAGCTCTGTCGCGTGTTGCCAAGGGAGGGACCTGAAATCCCCAAGGAGTTGAGGAGGAAGTAGAGAGGATGTATGGCAGGAGTTAAACGGCGGGAAAAGAGAAGGAGATATAAGCCATAAATACGTCCTTCCATCACCATGGGAACAAGGCAAGGCAAGAAGGACGTGCTAGCAGCCCTGGAGAGGTCTCAGAGAGAGCATCATGAGAGCAGTGTGTTGTGTTTCATGAAGACATCCCTCACACCATAATGTTTGTAGATGGCTTCCAGACTGTACAGGCCAACAGGAATTGTAGGGAAACTTTCAAGAGGAAAGGTGGGGGACTGGCTATTCTCGTTAACAACAAATGGTGCAACACTGGTCATATCATGGTGTGTAGACTGGACATTGAGCTGCTTGCAGTAAGCAGTTGGTGGACTGCCCAACCAAGGGAAATAAGACACTGGACCTGCTGTATGCCACTGTTGAGGAGGCATACAGCTCCATAGCCCTCTCTTTCCCTGTAAGACCAGATCACAACCTGATCTACCTTCTGTATAAGCCTTTTATCCAATGGCAGCCTGCGATTACTAGGACTGTACGGAGATGGTCACAGAAGACCAATGAGGCTCTGCAGGTCTGCTTTAAAACAACAGATTGGGATGTGCACTGTAATTCACAGAGAACATTGATGAACTTGCTCTTCCTCCCACCACCATCTCCCCCAAACCAACACTGCCAAGCAACACTACAGGGCCCATCACACACTGCACACTGGCCTTCACAGCAGAGCAGGTGAGAAGAGAGCTGGGTAGACTCCGCCCAGGCAAGGCTGTGGGTCCCGATGCCGTCAGCTGGAGGGTACTCAAAGTGTGTGCCTCCAATGACTACAGACCGGTGGCCTTGACATCCCACCTGATAAAGTCCTTGAAGAAGCTGGTCCTGTCACACCTACGGCCCTTGGTTAAACCAGTGGTTCCCAACATTTTCTGCAGGGCACACCTTTTGTATTGAATGTATTTGAAACATTGTCTGTAATAATGCAGAAGTGCAACTGAGGTGTTACTGAAAAAACTAAATAAGAAACAAGTCACTTTTAGAGCAGAAGCATTAAGTGACATTGCAGCATGCATCTTCTAAATTATTTACTGTATAATAGCATTCAATGCTTTCAACAGATGTTCTCAAAATTACCTTTATGCACAAAAAAGGCAAGTTTACCAACTCCCTGGGAATAAACAAAAACCTGAACATTTTATCTGCAAGAATTACATTTTTAGCAATCTTTTCAGTGACTGGTGTAGGCTTGTTTTGTGCTACAGATCTCTCAAATCAGGGATGCAGCTGTGACACTGCACTGAAAGGGTCTCAGATCCAGTCATATTTTGCAGTATCCTAGACTGGAAAATACCTCCAGAAATGTTTTATAGGGCAGATATATGAGTTTTCATACATGGGATCACTGTGCTCTGCAGCTTGTTGACCTCGAAGAATGATTTCAGGCTCTCAAATAAGTCTATTAGGGCTCCAGCTATCGATTATTTTAGTAATCGAGTATTTTATCGATTATTCCATCGATTAATCGGATAAGAAATACTTTTAATTTATTAAAGAGCAATAGTAAATATGCAAAAGAGAAAATAAGACAGGTCTCTTAAAATTAACAATGAATTGGTTTCCTTTTTAGAAAAATCTACATCTTTATTACTTAAATTGCATACAATATCTGTAAAAACTAAACCCATTTAATGCATTTAAGTGCAATAATTACATTGTGGGTTTTAAAGAAAAAAATTCAGAAATGCAAAAACAGGGCATCTTTACTAGCCTTCATATACCTTGTGTCAGGTCCGCTCTGTGGACTGGATGCATAGACTGTAATGTTATGCTTTCTGATGAGATGTTAAAGCATAGACGTCATGTTATTGTGGTAGGCTAGTTCAGTTATACAACAGACACACTATACAGAGTTTTCGTGGACACTTTGTCGCTTTCTCTGGCCTGTCTCTTCTCTGCGCCCCTCGCTATTTTCTCTCTCTTCCTCCTCTTTGTAATCAGTGCTGACAAATCACACCAAAGACGCTCTGAACCGTCTCTGATCACACACAGTGTAAGCACGTTGTGTGACAATAATAATCATCCAATGCAAAACACAGTGCGCTGTATATACAGTGGTGTGAAAAAGTGTTTGCCCCCTTCCTGATTTCTTATTTTTTTGCATGTTTGTCACACTTAAATGTTTCAGATCATCAAACAAATTTAAATATTAGTCAAAGATAACACAAGTAAACACAAAATGCAGTTTTTAAATGAAAGTTGTTATTAAGGGAAAACAAAATCCAAACCTACATGGCCCTGTGTGAAAAAGTGATTGCCCCACCTGTTAAAAAATAACTTAAATGTGGTTTATCACAGCTGAGTTTAATTTCTCTAGCCACACCCAGGCCTGATTACTGCCACACCTGTTCTCAATCAAGAAATCACTTAAATAGGACATGCCTGACAAAGTGAAGTAGACCAAAAGATCTTCAAAAGCTAGACATCATTCCGAGATCCAAAGAAATTCAGGAACAAAGGAGAAAGAAAGTAAATGAGATCTATCAGTCTGGAAAAAGTTATAAAGGTATTTCTAAAGCCTTATCCACAAATGGCGAAAACATGGAACAGTGGTGAACCTTCCCAGGAGAGGCCGGCCGACCAAAATTACCCCAAGAGCGCAGCGACGACTCATCTAAGAGGTCACAAAAGACTACACAACAACATCCAAAGAACTGCAGGCCTCACTTGCCTCAGTTAAGGTCAGTGTTCATGACTCCACCATAAGAAAGAGACTGGGCAAAAATGGCCTGCATGGCAGAGTTCCAAGAGGAAAACCACTGCTGAGCAAAAAGAACATTAAGGCTAAAAGGAAGTTTTACCTTGCCACTGTTGCAAAGTGTTTGCTCATGGTAGGATTTGTTGGGTCTGTGTAAATAATATTATAAAGAGTACGGTCTAGATCTGCTCTATAGGCAAAGAGCAAAAAGATTACTTCTGTTATGAACTGGCGCTATGTAAATAAAATTTAATTGAATTACCCCTGCCACCACTAGCAGCCCTCGTCCCATTTCTCCTGCTGAAGAACACAAACGCTGTATTTTGCACATTTACATTTCTGCAGATAAATAAATAGTTGTGGAACCAAATGTGTGTATAGTAGCTGTTCTTATATCTGAAAACAAGTATATACTACTATACTGTATATGTAAAAAGATATACTTGTATTACCATATTCTAATATTTACAACACTCTGTGGAAGTATTGGCTGTCAATTTCACCATTACACACCGGTAAACTCAGTATTTAAAATAGGTGAGAGTCCATAGATTAAAATAAGCAAAGGTCCTTATGCTGAATTGCAGGTGATGTGTTTAATAAGTTCAACAATAGAGTTATGCAGCTATGTGATGGGTGTAACCTAATGGGTGTAATTTGTGGCGGAAACGCAGACAACAATGGGCTGAAGGAACCATTTAGTTCCTTGAATAGTAAAAGCAAATAAAAGTTCCAGGTACTTTGGGTGGAAACGCGGCTTATGGTGAATGCCACTGATGTCAAGTTTGTCTGAGAGGTATGTCATTATTAGTGCTCAATGCAGAGGCTGGAGTGACAGCTGAATGTGACAGTCACTCTCACTCCCACCACACTTATCAGTGTAGTGATGTATTAATAAATATAGACTGACACTTACTTGCTCTGAGGGTGATGAGGGCAAAGGGATTGATCCCAACTCTTTCAGGTGCTTGTTGGTTTCTTTTGCCAGTTGGTTGGTATAGTGTTGTATCTGCTGCCTGTGGAAACACCAGCAGTTTAGAATAACAAAAGACTGCTAGTCAATCTGATGATTGAGTTGCTCTACACCCAGAGACCCAGACTACCCAAGATCACCCATCATCATGTACAATAAATGACACCTTTCTAGTACATGTGACAGCACAGTGTTCTAGTAAATATGAAATTTAAGCAACAAACTAAAACTGTTTTGACATACCTTCTGGATGGTAATGTTGCATGCTTTAAAGATACCATCCCTGATATCAAGAATTAATCATAGAGGCACATTTCATTTAAGACAGTTTAACAGAGATATTTGAGTATAACAGCTCTGGGGCAGTTGCAGCTGCCCATAACAGATCAAGGTGACTAGCCAAAAGAGTGTGTCTGGCAGAGAGAAGAAACAATATGCGAGTTACTGGAGAAAAGGTTGATACATACAGACGATCCTGGAGTTCGCTGGTGTCCTGTCTGGTCCCCAGTTGGTTCACCATGCTCTTGATCTGAGCAGCTGTCATGAGAAAAAGACAGTGATAAATCTCAATCTTGTAATGGAAGAACTCATGTGCATATACAAATGCCACAGCACACCACAGTAAAGGAACAGCACGGGCCTGGCCAATGGTGCATGTGTGCATCTGAATATGGCTCAAAATATCTTGTGATTTATAAGCCTTGAGGATATGACTTTACAAAAGGATTGTTGTAATTAAAATAATTATGACTCACCAGCTTTTGATAAGTCTCGATTTGAAACACCAGTATAAAAACATTCTGTCATCGAACATTGTTAAACATTTTAATGTTTAACGATGATTGTGCGCATGCGCCAACGTGCATGCTGCCTGTTGCCGTTGCTCACCCTTTTCGTCTTACTTTTTACAACTTTTAGCATTCCTTTTTCTTCAAACTTGAGTAAACTTTTGTGTAAGTGTAATTTAAACTATGTTCTCTACGAAAATGAGAGTAGAAAGTGTTTTGTTTTCGCCGTGAAACTTCTTCTCCTGCTACTAGGTGAGGGCACCGCTGCAGAACAGCTGTTTGGTTGCATTGTTTACAATGACTGACGACTCCCTCCCTTCCCCGCCTGTAACCACTGCTGTGTGCCTGACTGCTGACCAGGTGAGAGGACAGCAGATGAAACTCCACTCAAACAAGGCTGCAGGCCCCGATAGCGTTTGCCCTGGGGTGCTGAAAGCCTGTGCCCCTCAGCTATGTGGAGTACTTCACCATGTCTTCAACCCGAGCCTGAGTCTTCAAAGGGTCCCTGTTCTGTGGAAGACATCTTGCCTGGTTCCTGTGCCGAAGACGCCGCGTACCAGTGGCTCCAAGGACTACAGACCGGTGGCACTGAGTTGAGGACACCATCAACTTCCTGCTGAACCGCATCTACACTCACCAGGACAAGCTGGCAAACACGGTGAGGATCATGTTTTTTGACTTCTCCAGTGCTTTCAACACCATCCGGCCAGCACTGCTGGGTGAGAAGCTGGCAGCGATGCAGATGGATGGCCCCCTCGTGTCCTGGATTGTTGACTACATGACTGGCAGACCACAGCATGTGCGTCTGCAGCACTGTGTGTCGGACAGCGTGGTCAGCAACACTGGGGCCCCTCAGGGGACTGTGCTCTCTCCCTTCCTCTTCACCATCTACACCACGGACTTCAGCTCCCACACAGAGTCCTGCCACCTTCAGAAGTTTTCTGATGACTCTGCTGTAGTGGGATGTATCAGCGGTGGTGATGAGTCTGAGTACAGGGCTGTGGTGGGTAACTTTGCCTTATGGTGTGAGCAGAACCATCTGCAGCTCAATGCGACAAAGTCTAAGGAGCTGGTGGTAGATCTACGAAGGATCAAGGCAACAGTGACCCGGTTTCCATCCAGGGGGTCAGTGTGGACATTGTAGAGGATTACAAGTACCTGGGAATACACATGGACAATAAACTGGACTGGGCTAAGAACACTCAAGCTGTTTACAGGAAGGGCCAGAGCCGCCTCTGTTTCCTGAGAAGACTGAGGTCCTTCAACATCTGCCGAACAATGCTGAGGATGTTTTATGAGTCTGTGGTGGCCAGTGCTGTCCTGTATGCTGTTGCATGCTGGGGCAGCAGGCTGAGGGTAGCGAACGCTAACAGACTCAACAAACTGATCCGTAAGGGCAGTGACATTGTGGGGGTGGAGCTGGACTCTTTGTTGGTAGTGTCAGACAGTGTCTCCCACCCACTCCATGACGTGCTGGTCAAACTAAGGAGTACCTTCAGCGAAAGACTCATCCCCCCAAAAAGCACCACAGAGCGCCACAGGAGGTCCTTCCTGCCTGTGGCCATCAAACTCTTTAACTCCTCCCTCTAAGTGTTAGTCTATATGAACCTAAGTCACTAAACTGGACTTTGGATCATTAACATTACTGTAATACTTGAAATAATTGTGCAATATGCTCTGTTTTCAGTTTAATTTATTGATATTTATTCATACTTCTATTACTGCTGTGCAATATCCACCATCTCATAATTATCTTAATAAGCTACACTTAACTTGTCAGTACTCATTATTGCACTATTACTTATTACTTATATTATTATATTGTATTATACTGTGCATACTTATCAACCTCTAAATCCACTTTGGAACTTACACTTATTTTAGCTTTTATACTTTATATCCACTTGTACTTAATTTATCTTACCTGTATAATAGTGTATTATATTTTGATTTGCTTAGTACTTCTATTCTCAAGTGTGCGATAGTGAGCAGCTGTAACGAAAGAGTTTCCCCTCAGGGACAAATAAAGTATTTCTGATTCTGATATGTAGACAACCTGGAATTAAAATACAAACTAGACCTGCAAGCAGGTATTAACGGGGTCCAAGACCCCCGGTGGCCTGCAGAGGCGATGCAAGTTGGACCCGCAGTCCCACGGGTAAGATCTAAGTCGCAGGTTGAGAGCAGCACAGAGATTGGAAAACGTTCAGTTAAAAAACAGTTTGGAAAATATATTTTAGCATATTTCCTGATTTTCCAACAAAAGTGCCAACTAGTGGCCGATTGGTGCCAAATTTTGCGCAGAGCCTCTGTGGGGGACGGGAAACTACTGGCCCAAGTTTAGCGTTAATCGGACAGAGCTACGTGGAGATACGACATCACTTCCTGTTTTTACTGAAACCCACAAGAAGTTTTTGCTTTTTAACTTTTTGAGTATCAAAATTCTTTTAATAACTTTGGTCATGAGCGTCCATAGATCCTATGTGCACAGTTTCGTGAAGATCAGACTCACAGCCTAAGGAGAGTTCGAAAAAGTAGGTTAGCATATTTCATGATTTTGCAACACCACCGCCACCTAATGGTCGATTGGCACCACATTTTGCACAGAGCCTCTGTGAGGCATAAAAAACTACTGAGCCAAGCTTCGTGTTAATCAGACAGATGTATGTGGAGATACAGATGCAGATTTTTTCATATTTTGAAAAATATAGAGTGAGTGTGTGCACCAGTCTATACCATCCATGTGAATTACAACTGTTACGGTGTTGGCTGCAGTACCACTTTTACCAACGGAAAAATAAAGATAAATAAATAAGTAAAAAAAAAAATATATATATAAAAAATCTGAGCGATTTCAATAGGGTTCCCAGCACCGCTAGTACTGGGCACCTCTATGCCTTGCATTTGTGGTTCCAAGCCCACTCGGACTTGGACCCCAATTAACCTACATTATGGGGCAGGCTTCTCCTCCCAAAACTCATGTAGGCCTATACCTCATTTTCATTCCTATTTGGAGCCAATAAACACATATGTTTTTAAAATATTTTTTTTCTTTCTTAAGATAAGTTCCCTTACATTACCAATAGAGTGAAAAGAGGTAGAATCATGTTTTTGAAATACCATGATATAATACCACCACTGTAAAAAAAAAAATATAAATAAATACTGTGATATAAATTTTAGGTCATATCATCCACCCCTCCATCTTCCTGGGAGAGTCTTACTTCCCCCTCAACTGGCTCTTAGGCTAACGGCCTTCTTCACACTAATGACTCCCCCCCTCCCCCGCCTGTAACCTCCGATGTGTGCCTGACTACTGACCAGGTGAGAGGACAGCTGATGAAACTCCACTCAAACAAGTCTGCAGGCCCCGATGGAGTTTGCCCTGGGGTGGCTCCTTTAAGGAATAGAGCAGTGTGTGTGGGCGAGCGAGAGAGCGAGAGAGAGACAGTGGTTGCACTAAGTGCAGACAGGTGTTGGCGATCGTTAATTATCAATTCATTTCTACAGTATTTTCTCGATTAATAGATTGTTTGGTCTATAAAAAGGTATACAATTTGTGAAAAATGTCCACTTTCCCAGAGTCCAAGATGACATCTTCAAATATGTTGTTTAGTAGGACCAACAGTCCAAAACCAAAGATATTCAGTTTAAAATGATATACATTGGAGCTGTGAGGAACCACATAAGGTTTGGTGTTTTTGCAAAAAAAAAGAAAAAAAAAGACAATTTTCTGTCTATCAACTAATCAATAAATTGACTAATCGTTGCAGATTGAATCAACTATACATCAAAGATGAAAAAATAAAACCAAACAGATGTTTAAAAAAATAAATGTGGTATTGCTTGGGTTGTCTTGGTGGCTAGGTGATTGAGATGTATACCACACCTTCTGGTACCAGCGTTCCCAGTTTGATTCACATCCATATTATTATAGTTAAGAGTAATATTTCGAGCAAAGTCTGGTAAAATCTGCACTTTTGGCCTGCAGTACCTGATTGTACCAGCTTCCTTGCATAAAAGTAAATAAATTACCAAATAAGTGATCATAGAAAACACAATCACAAAAATATTGACAACGAAATCTATCAGACTAATTTGTTATCTTTAACAAAACTATCAAGAATGTATTATAAATATTTCCTCTATTGCCCAGCCCTACATGGCATCACATTGACAGTGATACGAACAAACTTGAACAAAGCTGATCAAAGTTCCTTTCAACATATGTATGAAACCAACCATTATCAACCAAAATAAAAACTTGACTGCACTGATGGTGAAAATTCCTCTCTGTCTAAAAAATGAACAGGTTCTGCACAGTGAGGCAGACTTCAGGCTGACACAGCCTTCTCCAACATCGTCCTAGAATCAGTTAGTGAGTGAGTGCGCAGGGTTTTTCCTGCATAAAGGAATTTTTGGCACCCCCCATAGAGGTTTTAGCCAGCGGCAAAGGAAAATCACCAGCACCAAAATGATAAGTGAGAATAAAAATAGCAATTCAAATCCTGTCAGAATGTGTTTCCCACCCGCTCCATGACGTGCTGGTCAAGCAAAGGAGCACCTTCAGCGGAAGACTCATCCCCCCACAATGCACCACAGAGCGCCACAGGAAGTCATTCCTGCCTGTGGCCATCAGACTCTTTAACTCCTCCCTCTAAGTGTTAGTCTGTATGACCCTAAGTCACTAAACTGGATATTGATCATTAACATCACTGCAATACTTGACATTATTGTGCAATATTCTGTGTAATACTCCTGTGCAATATTTTAGTTTAAAATTCCCTATTTATTGATATTGATATTACTCATCCCTCTATTACTGCTGTGCAATATCCTCTGTTTCATTATAATCTTAAATAAGCTACACTTAACTTGACAGTTCATGCACTATTACCTTATACCGTATTATTATCATCAACCGGTAAACCCATTTGGTACTTAATTTATTTTCTGACCTGTATTATAGTGTATTATATTTTTTGCTAGTACTTTCTCCTGTGTGCACTGACGTAAAGGCGAGCTGCTGTAACAAAAGAGTTTCCCCTCGGGGATCAATAAAGTATTTCTGATTCTAATTAAGGGGACCAAATGTTTGTTCAAGTTCCTGCTGACTGGAGGAGAAAAAGTGCCATCGTCCAGCTTGCGGCACAGACGGGAACACTCAAAAACGTATGCATCATGGCACTTCCCAGGCCAGCCAACATCGAAATCAAGGAACCTGTAAGTGTGGTCTACAAGTCCTTGAAGAAGAACACTGTGCCATCCTTTTCTATTATAGTAGTCGGTGGGATAGGTCACTGGGATGTGTGTCATCCAAAGAACCAGCACACGTGAGGAATCACATCTTCCTCTCAAAACCAACCAGTCATGATAGCTTGGACTTCAGGGACAGTTTTTGGACTCCTGAGTTTGCTCAGTGCCTCACACACCTCCCAGAAGATGTTACAGGCTGTGCTGGCTCCAATACCAAACAGGTTGGCAACATCATGGAATTCAACATTACTGGCAAGCTTGTAGATGGTAACTGCAGCCCTCTTCTCTAAAGGTACTAGATCCAACATGTTTGGGGGTTGACGTACCCACCCATTACAGCTGAGACATTTTTGTTTATCAAATGGTCATAAATAACAGGAAAATGCATTTCTGACTATAGGGTAGGGTAACACAGTTTCATTGCCTTTACTGTACGTGGATCGATCATGCTTACTGTCGTGCCTAGTCAACCCCCAAAGGCTCATTCTGAGCCAGGAAAAGCCATAGTGAGTGAGTAACTCGGCTACAGCCACAGTCTTGTTCACACTGTAGCAAAAAATAGCTATTGATATAGCAGTGAAGCAGTAGAGCACTTACTGTTCTGTGTAATCTTCTGGATGTTGGAGCTGCATGTCTGTATGAGGGTGTTGAAGTCCCGTGGGACACGGCGGTAGGTATCTGCTTTGCCGTATGACATGTCTGCCAGAGGGTGCTTGTACCTTAGGCGTCGAGCTTTGGCTGCAGACAAACAGAGGAAAAACTGTTGAAAATTAGAAACCATCCAAAGGTGTTTAACAACTGCCATACTTGCTATAACATCTGAATAGGCAAGACAATGATGATGTGTGCCCAATATTGACCACTTGTACAAAGAGCATCAATCCAGCTGATGTAAACTAGTTTAAGTGCCATCCAATCACAGGGAACTGGGGAGAAGTGTTTTTCAGTTAACTGTTAGGTTTACAAATCTATTTTTTACATTATGGCAGACTAGTTTACTCAATCTTGCTACGTGTCACATAATCCGCATACAGTTCCGGAATAATGAGGCTTTCATTGTTTTACTGACAGGAGAGATTAAGCTTATCTAACTTGGTCCGAGTAACAACTGTTAGCACGACGCTAAAAACTCGCTAACAACTTAGCTTGCTAATGTCGAATCATTAAAGCTGATGGAAATTAAATGTAAGACAAGTGATATTTGTTAAACCATAAAGGGAACGTATTGTTAACATGGTTTGTACAACGTTACACATTTGTGTTGTAAATATTAAGTCAGTTAGCTCAAATGCATATCTATCGTCCTCCGGTTATCTACTTAAAGTTAACAGAGGCTGTACAGAATTATGTTCAGCTGTTAGCTGTCTAGCTAACTGAGCTATCTTGTCAGCTTTCAGTTGTTTGGGCTATCTTGTAACAGCTACGCGTGTTCTTCACCAATAAAGACTTAGAGACAACAACATATTTTAAATAAGAGTAAAGTGTTTAATATTTAAAAAAACAACAACAATGTAATACTTGCGTATTTGGATGTTTAAAATGAACACATAGGCGTAACGTTCTTCGTCTGCCGTCAAGACACTGCCCTTCCTGATCCCTGACGTTAACGCGAAACGTCACGCGCACGGGGTTAGAGGCGTTTTTTTTGGCAACTTTATTTACAAAATGTAAATTATTAGATTACAATTTTCAAAAGGACCAAGAAGGTTTTTATGCTTTAGGTAAAATACAAATAACATAATGACATACAAAATTCATTATCTATTCTTTTCACAGTTTTTGAGTTCACACAGTGAACATTTTCAATTCTAATTTTCTCTTTATAAAATTATGATCATAAAAAAAGGTTATTTAACGTACAGTCCCAAAATATTTATGGTTTTATCTTTGCTATGACAAAAGGAACAAAAAGGGTCAACATTTAACATATGTTTAGAAATAAATGAGTTAGCATACAATCTGTTTATGTAAAATATTGTCGGATTGACAGGATTGCACTGCACGGTTTCCAGATAAGGAAATTATGGCTGTGCGGTCAGGCACCAAGGAGCACAGGTGATGGATGTATCCATTTTTATTGCAAGGTTTGAACATGGTAAGGGTGATGACTGTTAAATGGCTGGTTTAATCTAAATAAAAAGAGAAAAAACTGCCATGTGATCATGAAGATAATAAACAGGCATGTTACCAAACAGTTATGTAATTTAACAGGAAACAGAAAAGTATAAAGAACATTTAACCAACTGTGTTCAGAGTGCTTATTGTTTATATCTGAGAGTGAAGAAGCCACACACAATGCTGGTACAGCTTAAAGACACAAAACCATTTCCAATTATCATTTCACAGCAGTAAAGTCAGTTTTACAGTAGGTTGGATATTCGATAAGACATTCAGATCCAGACCTCCAGACTCAGCAGCCGCATCTTACAGAGGTTGTGTTAGAAGTCGGACTTGCCTGAGTGATTTAGAATTAACATAAACATTGCCTCATGTTGCACATTTACTTTCATTGTCAAGGTGTCATTTGGTTATTTTAGATAAATATATAAATACATTTCTTTTATTCAAAACATCACAGTTCATATAACATAGTCACCCCAAACTGGGTTGGATTACATGGAAGCTATTGGAAAAAGTCATAAAAATAATATTTCTAAAAATATTATAGACCAAGTCCCGCGATTATCCGAAATTAAGAGATGAGCCCTATTTTGCTGTTTTGTATTGATTTTGATAAAGCTATTATAGTTAATGAAAAAAAATGGATAATTTGGTGTTATATTCATTCAAAATAAGCCTGCAACATGAATTTCAGTAATTTTTTGTGTGGAAAATAAAAATGAAACATTTAATTTCAGTAATTTTTTACCCAGCAGTTAATCAAGGGGGTAGGGGAGGTCTGATAGCCCTACCGTGACATGGGTGAACCAGGAAAGTAACATGGTTCCCCTGAACCCTCAGAACTCAACTGGCATGCTGTGGACATGCGCATTAGAATAGGCAGATTTCAAAACATTGCATGAAAATAATCTGTTGCAGTGAGTTAAATCCTCCACTTTCATCCACTCAACAATTTTTGGTATATCAACTTGATGGCTCAAAGTTTGCTTATGACATGTATTTGAAAGACAAGATTTAGGGCCCTGGTACACACAGTTAAAAAACAACTGTGACAGATTCTCAAGACTGTTGAATACAGTGCTTAGTGCAAATGCCAGTACGCTCACTGTGACCAGAAATCTGTCATTTTCACTCTGCCTGGGTGGAGTCTGCGAGTCACAGCAACACTGTTGAAACTGAAACACTGAAAACAGCTGAGAGACAAGGACTAGGTTCTGTGGAGCTTGCTTTCAGGTCATGAACCTGTGATACCTGGAGATTTGAAGGCTTTATCTTCTCCATATTCACTATTTCACATACATGTAAATCAGGTTCACCCATTTCCTCTGTCGTCTTCCACAGGAAAGATGCCCTATCATTAAAAGTGGAGGTCAGTTCCCAACCGGAGCGGCATTTTCTGCAAAGGGAAACACAAAATCCTGGACAGGACCAGAGTATAAAACTTCGTTCAGTTTAAATTTGGTGTTTAGCAAGTGTGAAATAGTGCGGTGTTAAATTACGGAGATCGAAACTGTGGCAAAGTATCTGCATTGTACAATAAAAATGTATTGCCCAAGTACATGACCCCCAGCTCACAGTGACATGGGTTACTTTGAATTATGAAGTAAGTTACATCTGAATTGGAATTTCAGTGGTTTAACTTTAAAAACTATGGTAATGTCACAGTTTGAAAAGGATTCAATTTTATGCAAACACCTGCATACATCAGGTTCAGTATGTATCCCAGGGATAAACACACTAAAATAACTAAAATGCACTCCAAAAACAGGCAACCAATAAACACTCTATAACATGCATGTAATGTATACGCAATTAATAAAACACACTAAGTACAATTAAAGCATGCGATACTTAAGTGATCTAAACCCACTGTGAACTAAACTGACTTTTAAAGTTGCTGTTGTGACAATAACATGATGAAATCCTAATCACCTATTCAAAGATGCCCTGGAATTTTCTTGTAAAACAAAATTTATGTTTTCGTTCACTGTTTCTCACCAAAATGTGTTGTGTGTACCTAAGACTTTACAAGAATGACCTTGTTTCTTGATATATCTAGCCTACTGGAAGTGTTTTTGTCAAGCAAAACCTATGCAGCCACCAGCACAGCACGAAATACATCCCTTAAGACAATGGAGACTGACCAGAGAGTGCTTTTTTTATTCATCAAACTGGTGTTGTCGGCAGGATCCCAACACAGCTGGATATGGGTAAGTACAATTAGGAATTATTTTTCATTTCCTCTTGTGTAATGACTCATTAAATGCAGGTTTGGACCCAAAAGCTCGACCCAGAGACCAAGCAGATAAATATGAAAGTTTGTCTTTACTCAAAATAAAAAAATGGGCAGGAGTCAGGAAACCAGGCAGACAAACAAAGAAAGGCAAACTTAACCAGGCAAAAAGGCAGAAGTCTGAGGTACAGGCAGAAGATTGGGTGGGCGTGCGGGCAGGCGGGCGGGCAGATGAAGTGAAGTGAAGTGGCTGGATCTCTTATTAGGGAACACATAAGATGAGAAGGAACAGGTGGAAATGATCTGGTATATATACTACAGGGATAATGAGGGAAGTGGGAACAGGTGAGCAGGTGGGTGGGGCAGTCAGGTGATAGAGACTGGCGGGAACAGGGCTGCGGTCGAATAGTCTTTTTTGCTTAAGAAGGTTCCTAACAGTGAAATGACCTGAAAATATTTAAGTGGCAGCCATGATAAAAGCTTGTTGAATTGTCTAAATGCTAAGAAATTATGCTTTAGTGCTTCCTTTCTTATCTCCTTTAGCGTAGGATACACTGGACCATCCTTTATGAAGGTAAAGAAGATAATGCTGTCCCACAATTCCTTGCGACGGCAACATTTAAAGCGACGCACCATTCGGCCATTCACGTAAAGCAGACTGGCAGCAGAGAGAGAGAGAAAGCGTGTGAATATGGACAGAATTGTGGATGTGATCATCACTGACTTTTTCACAATTTTCAACCAAACATGAAAAAGCTCATATAGTGGGTGTGACTGTCCCAAGCAGTTTGGAGACCCTTGGGGAGTAGGGGTCCTTGTTCAACTAGGAAGTAGAGAGAACATCTCAGAAGGACATGGAAGGGTTACAAGGCCAGTTATCTCTTATCTCTCATTTTTTCAATAAATCAAATATTTCTGGCACTCCCACTTCAGTACCCTTTCCCAGAGTCTTTTAGTATGACGCCTTTTACCACAGTTAGTCAAGTGAAAATGAACACAGACATTGTACAACTGAAGTCAGGTATGTCTATGGAAACACTTCAAACATGTAATTTATGACAAAAAATATACATTCTTCACAATAAATGTTATTTTCTACATTGTTTTGTTTTCCCTGCTGTACCGAAAACATACCAAACTGTGACCCTAAAATCGAGGTACATATCAAACCGAGAATTTTGTGTACGGTAATACCCCTAATGTTTAGTGGTACAATGTTCCAGACTTTGGTGTGATTTTTTAAAAACTGTTCGTTTGAATGTTAAATCCATATAATACACATTTTTGCATTGACAAATTGTGGTGTGGTGTGGTTCATCCAATGGTGTGACACTAAATCATTTGGTGTGACATTCAAAATTGTGACATTAAAAAGGCTTTATTAGTGATAAATCATAAAAATCTCAATGGAACACATGGAAAATAGTATCGGCAAGAGTCACAAGCATTTTGTTAGATTTATAACAGGGTTTGTCACCGGTGTTTGTGTGTAACTAGTAGCGTATTTCTGCAGCTCTAGCTCATCACAGTTAATTTTGTCCGATTCTTCATTGGAGTGACTATCTGCCATACATTTAAACGTACACTAGTTCTGCTCAAGCACTCATATCTCTCTCCTTTTAGCGACTTTCTCGCTAATCCCACAGTTTACACGCTATTCAGTTTTACTAGCTACTGTTCTTTTGCTTAGCAGCTAGCAATGGCTTCTCCCTCTCACTCTCCTGCTCTCTCCTGCTCTGTGTGTCAAATGTTTAGCTATTCCTCTGCCTCCTTTAGTGATAATGGTACATGTAATAAATGTAGTTTATTTGGAGCATTGAAGGCAAGGCTTAGAGAATTGGAAACGGGGTTCCTCACAATGGGAACTCAATTATTAGCTACTGTGGTTAGCCAGCCCCCAGTAGCCAGCCAGGACCAACCAGAGGTAGCGCCTATTAGCCATTCCCCGGCAGCTCCTGAGCAGAAACCAGGGAGGCTGGGTGACTGTCCGAAGGAAGCATAGCCCTAAGCAGAAGGTATATATAACAGAGGACTCCTATGCTAATTTCAGCCCCTCCCAAATTGACCATCTTGCTGATAGTGCTGTAGGCTCACTGTGAACAACACTCGATTCTATCGGCCCTCTAAAAAAGAAGATAATATAACAAAGAAGGTTAGCTCCATGGTATAACCCCCAAACCCGCAAATTAAAGCAAACAACACGAAAACTTGAAAGGAAATGGCGTTCCAACAATCTGGAAGAATCTCATGTAGTCTGGCAAGATAGGCTTAAAACATACAGGAAGTATAAAGCTAAGTAAGTGTACAGTACAATGTAATAATATAAGTAATAGTAGTGCAATCATGTGTACTGTCAAGTTGAGTGTAGCAGATTTAACCAGCTTATTAGGCGGTGGATATTGCACAGCAGTAATATAGTTTAATAAATATCAACAAATGAATAATTAAACTGAAAACAGAATATATTGCACAGGAGTAAGAGAATATTGAGATATTATGGAGAGTATTGCAGTAATGTTAATGATCCAATGTTCAGTTGAGTAATATCAGTGCCAGTTTCCCCAACACTTAGAGGGAAGAGTTAAAGAGTTTGATGGCCACAGGCAGGAATGACTTGTTCCTACATTGTCCAAGATGGCGTGTAGTTTGGCCAGCATCCTCCTCTCTGACACCACCGACAGAGAGTCCAGCTCCACCCCCACAATGTCACTGGCCTTACGGATCAGTTTGTTGAGCCAGTTGGCACTTCTTTACTGGATATGATCGAACTGTCTTTATTAACAGGCTATGTCCCACAGTCCTTTAAAGTAGCTGTAATTAAACCTCTTCTTAAAAAGCTCACTGTTGATCCAGGGGTTTTAGCCAACTATAGACCTATATCTAACCTTTCCTTTCTCGCTAAGATCCTTGAGAGTTGTATGACTTTCTAAATAACAATAGTTTATTTGAGGATCTTCAGTGAGGATTTAGAGTGCATCATAGCACAGAGACAGCTCGTACTTGGTGCTGGGCAGGTAGCATATAGTACAGCTTTTTAGATAGAAACAGCTGCCTGTTGCTGCTGGAATGAGGTTGATGAGTGTGCTGAACCTGAACTGAAACAGTAACGTAACGGCATAAAACCAAAACAATGACCTAAGAGAGGTTAAAAAGCTCTGTAGAGCTGAGGGAAACTGCAGAGTTGATAATTCTCTGTGGGTTTGTCACTATGAGTGACCCCCCCACATTATCACAATCACAAAATATTGATTAGTGCAGGTTTAAGGTTTTGACAACACAAAGTTTTGTAAAAGTTGTGAGGTGCTGCAACAGTATTCAGTTTGCACATCGGAAATTCCCTTTTGTTTTAAGAATTACACCTTAATATCTGTTTGCCAAAAACATTGGACTTATAAATTGAAATCATTTATGGTGCTCACTATCCTTCACCTCTAGTATGGTGGATTGATTCATATACATTGTGGAATATACACTTAGTCCTTACAATCAAAGTCAAAGTCAAGTTTAGGGAGACAAGGCTTGAGTTAAGTCGAGTCTTTAGGTAGACAAGTTTCGATTCAAGACAAATTTTTAGGGAGACAAGCCTAGATTTACAGCTTTTTACAATTGCTAAGTCACATTTATGTATACAAGCTCACTTTTTCAAAACTCTTCACAGTTCTTTTTAGCAACATGCAGCTAAGCACAAAAGTTAATCTCACATCTAAAATGCAGTAATGCAACCAAAACACTTCACACACATCTCAGGCTCAACTTGTGTACCCGAACACTGACATTTGTCTGCCAATAGTAACACTTTGTCATTCACTATATATTGACCATAAAAATCACTATCAACAGATAGCATTACAATTAGTGTCAGTATTGTCTTTGTAAATGGATTGTAGTACTTTACAGTAAATGTCACAGAGATGAATCAGAAATGCTGGAATATGCTTGATGTATGCAAGATGGCGCCGCAGATGGCAGCCTCCATATTGCACTCCTTGATGCTTTTTCTGTTTGTGCTTATTTGTTGATTTTTTTGCTCTCCCTGTCTGATCACATTCACTAGAGAGGAACTTTTAAACATCCACTGGTCAAACCTTTTCACCAGAAAGATTTACCAATCTTTTAGTTGGAGGAGAAGCAGCTCTCTAGGGGATTTGCAGGAATCGCTGATGGCGGAAGCGAGCCGGAGTGCTTGCAAAACTGTGACAGCGGTTACGTATTTCGTATTGCGCTCCCATCAATCCATCTGGCGAATGTCCAGTCTCTGACCAACAAGATGGATGAACTGCTGCTCCTCAACAGAGCAAACACGGACTTTTGCAGATCTGCTGCCCAGTGCTTCACTGAAGCCCGGCTTGGTGAGCACATCCTGGACACTACACTACATCTGCTGGGCTTCCAACTCTTCTGACCCAGAAGCAGATTCCACCTCCCCTCGTTATCTCCGTTAATGTGGTCCGCTCATCAGGCAAGATGAGCAATTAAAAAAATCTTTTAAAAGTATCCATCAGGTTTGTTAAAATGTAGATTTGTAGATGTTGATTTTGTGTAATTTCAAATGACAAAAGAATGAAAAAAATTAAATATTTTATCTACCTAGAGTATGCAAGTGTACTCATAAAAATAATTACTTCATTTTAAAATATCACATGAAAATAATCTATTTTCATGTGATAGATAGATTGTCTCTAAATTTAAATTTTTATGTGTTTTTACAATATTGTGTGGGACAAATGCTGAAAACACCTCTGTTTTCGAAATAATCTTTGACAAATTATGAAAAAAAACATGTTATACTGAAATAGAGGATTACATTTTATTCTGCATTCATTTTCTTGTATATTATCATATTTTTATGAAAAATACTGGTTACGTTAAACCAGTTACACCACCTGACCATGTTGCTTCTACAGTCAAAGGCCATTGTAAGAAACTGACACTGAAAATTAAGCATGACAGTCAACAATGTCAATTGAACTTGGTATTTTATTTCATTTCAATGTAGAAAAAACATCTGACAACAAGATCATTTCACGTCTTTTGGCAAGGTAATTGCAGCAGGATCAGCATTCACTCGTACTCTGTGAAGAGCCACTTGCCTTGCTTGAAAGTGGCATCTATTGGGGAGAAAAGGCTCTATTAAATTGTATTAAAGGCAGAATAAGTAGGATTTTTCGGTTGCTGTTTGTAAACACACAATTCAAAGTTGGCCCCTCCTCCTCCTCAGAGTGAGAGAGAGAGCTAGAGAATGAATGAAGAGAGGGAGCAGCGTCAGCAGTAAATCCGATAAATAAAACGTTATTTTCTGATTGTTTCAGGGCGGTTCTGTTCTAAAGCACAAATAAAATAGTCTACACCACCGCATAACCCTGCAGGAAGGAGCCAGCTTCATCCTGTCTGCTGCTCTCTGCTCTGTGTGTAGCTCAGCCCCACTCTCGGTCAAACAGACACACCTGCAGCTCTTTATACATCCATAGTCTGCATAGCCAGACGTATGTCCACACTTGGTTTAAGTGCTATGCCAGCGCTGGAGATGATGATGTGAGGTGTGCAGATTCCCAGAATCCCAGTTGATGCTGTCCCAAACCGACAGGGAGTTAATGACAACAACATGCTGGCTTCAGCACAAAAAGGATTTGGTCGTAAAAAAAAGAACAGATCTATGGACACACTTTATTTATAATTCGGCAGAAAGGAAAACACAATGCACTGTAGTAACGGGAGACGAAGAGACGCCCTGTGGCTACACCACCCTGCTATTTATGCAACGTTAAGTTAGCTAACTGTAAGTCCTAATGTTAACTGAGCATATAAATTTGCTAAAATTAAGTCACTGTTACTGGGCAGTCGGCTATGTCAACTAGTGGCAAATTTGCTAGCAAGCCAAGTTGGCTTAGCCTGACTGGAAGCCATTTTTTCTCCAAAAAAAGGTTTTCAATTTACGGTAGTAAATGAATGTATGAGCCTGGCTTCCAGGCTAACGTTGGCTCCGTTAATGTGTTTGCTAACGTCAGTTCGCTAGCTTCAAAGCTTGTGAGTGAAACATGCAGCGCTTGACAATTAACGTTATAACTTGTCCAGGACAGGTAAACTTTTTGGACGGACAAATGACATGCATATGTCATATATTGTCGTATCATTTGAGTGAAACAAATGGGGAAAACCGTGTTGGCTTTTCAGACCTGTTCCCCAATGTATCTAAATGCGCATCACGTGTTGCTGCTATAACATTAGCCTGAGTTTATTTATTTATATATTTGGACAAGTAACTTGTAATTATGCTAGATCTGTTTTCACTTACTTTTCCTTACCAGAAAAGCTTAATGGCAAGCCCTGAACATGCATTGCAATTACTATCTAGTCAGCCAACAGTTGTTTTTAAGATTACACAGTAATTTATTTGGAAGATATCTGTGTATGATTTCTTAGCTCTAAGGCCAGGTAGGCATATTAATCGACTAATTGTTTCAGCACTATATTTATAAGTACAACTTACACAACAGCCTGATCAAACTGTCTGCCATTTTTAAAAAGAAACACATACTGTCACCATGTCACCACAATTGAATTAGTTCAAAGAGAGAAAACATTTTGACTAAACTAAAATATAATGATTTTTTGTCGACTAAAACAAAGCCTAAATCTAAAATAGCTGCCAAAATTAACACTGACACGGACGGACAGAGAGCAGAGGAGAGAGACGGAGACAGAGATGTAACCTGCTCGCTACTCTTTTACAGAGTCCAGACCTCATAGCCTGAGCGCAGTTATTGGCTGGGGGCCGCACACCACTGCCCAAGGTTGATGCCCAGAAACGTCCCAAACACAGCAAACTAATAAGAAAGTAAGAAAATACAGGCAGAGGGCAGCGTCTCTGCAGATACAGACACCACCACACACAGTGGATCATAAGTGATAATTGAGAGGGAGTCTATACATTGTTTTTAGGAAAACTACTTAGTCAGTAAGTGAATAGTACAAATATACAAATATGCATTAAAACTAAACATTTCAAAAACTCGAAGGTTGTGCAACATAATTTTTATCCTAGCCTTACAGAGTTTTAATAAGAAAGTTGTGGATAGAATAAAACAATATAACTACTACTATTATTATAATAACACTGAACACTTGAAAATAGTTCCACATTGTAAGTTAGTTCATATTACTTATCTTTAATCAGCATCATAAACTACTGATATTTGACAAAACTGGCTTCTGACAGAAAGGTTTGATTTGACATTTCAAATTTTACAGGCATAATCATGGACACCTATGGACACCTACATAAACAAAACACATGGCCTTGGTGTGAATATTTCAAACATAATTTTTTAAATGTAAATACTCTTTTTTTTATTATGACGAATTATCAATGTTTTCCTGGGATCATACCATTTGACATTTAAACCTAAGCATACCTGGCCATACCATAATAATATCAAATTATATTTCAAAGAAAGTTATTAACCCTGGTATGCAGCAGTTAGGGTCATCAGGGGTCCTTCTCTGTGATAATTTCTTGTTACATGGTCTTCTTGCACAATAGTAACAAAATGGCTCCTTGAATGTAAGTTCTTTGGTTACACCACCTTGACACCTTGAAGTTGACTTAACTGACATGATTCCCCAATTTAATTATAATATTCAGAACAATGGTGTTCCATTACTTTTATTTACTATTAAGCTGTTCTAATGTAAGATTATGTCAAACTAGTTGACATGATGTTTTATTGAGAATTTCACCTTTTTAAAGCAAGTTTAATCATTTGGTACAAAGTTTTTATGGTTACACCACATTGACATTTTTGCCATTATTGCCAAATATTCTCTCAAAATTGATTAAAACCAGAAATTTTAGACTAGGTCCTCAAAAAAAGGATGTATGCAAGTAATTTGTAAATTCATTTTCATATTTTTAATCCTTTTAAATTTAACTAAACCACATGGACAAAAATTGCCGACACGTCATTGACCCTTCTACATAAATGAAGGTTGGTGTACAGATGTCACAGTTCTAATGAAATCATGCAGTTCTCAATTAGAGACCATTTTCATAGAGTGTAACCATTTTATTCACCGTAGGAGTTTACCTCCTTCATTCTGGTTGGTGTTTACATCCCACCTAGGGCTGCACAATATGGTAAAAAAATCATATTGCGATTATTTTGACAGATATTACGATGGCCATGTGATTCATGATTAGTGGGAATGATCATTTTTGCATCACAATTTTCATTTTCACTGAAAAAACTCTTAAAATTACGATGATGTGACATTTGTTGGGGTCTGTACCAAACAATCATGTTTTCTTACATCTAGAGAGCAAGATTTGTAGGCCGGGGCATCTCTGCAGCACTGCAGTACTTATAATGCTGTTTTGTCACACATTTTACTTCTATCAAAAACTTGCAGCTTCTGCGATTATTATATTGCACTTGGTCATATTGTGATTTCAATAATATTTTGATTAATTGTGCAGCACTAATCCCACCTCAGGCCTGTGTTAGTGAGGCATTACAACACCTGGCTGACCAGATAAGTAACTTGGAGCACAAACATTCAGACTCCCTGCTCATTGTTCTTGGGGATTTTAACAGAGCAAACCTCAGCCACAAACTGCCAAAAATACAGACAGCACATTAAGTGTTCCACCAAGGAAAACATGCTAGACCATTGCTATACCGTAATAAAGGATGCCTATCGCCCTGTCCCCCGTGCAGCTTTGGGACTCTCCGATCACTCTCTGGTTCATCTGTTCCCGACTTATAGGCAGAAACTAAAATCTGCTAAGCCTCTAGTCAAGACTGTGAGGAGATGGACCAATGAGGCAAAGATGGAATTACAGGCCTGCTTTGAATGCACTGATTGGAGCATTTTTGAGGGAACACTGGGAAACACACTGTCAAAGGAGCTCAGAATAGCAAAGAGAAGCCACCCTAAAAGTTGAAAAACAGGTTTTCAACTAACGACCCGGCGTCAGTGTCGAGAGGACTGCAAGACATCACCAACTACAGGAGACCAGCCCCCCACACTGTAATGACCCTTCAACTGGCCGACGACCTGAATGTGTATACTGACCTGTATACATGCATATATCCACCTGTGTCATGTATATAAAGCAACCTGTTTTAATCATTCAAATTCCTTGTATACACATATGAGGAATCTGAATGATTAAAACAGGAACACATACTAGGCCAATAAAGCTGTTTCTGATTCTGATTCAATAGGTATTTTTTTGTTATTTTTGGATAGAGTAATTCCAGGTGCACAAAATTTAAGTAATTACAGTAATGCAAAACAAAACTATACATATTCACTATACATACTTGTATAGGATAGCTACAGATATAGAAATACAACAGTGCTAGTCAACCCAAGTTCTCATCCACGTCACACCTTATGTATCTTGGGTGGTGGTTGAGTTTGAGTGAGAAAACAGTTCATGAAATTTGAAAAATGTGTGCATTGAATGCATTTTGTGTAAAAGCAATGAAAAGTGATTCAAAGTTTAGTCCACATTGACTGCTGCTGTGTGAGGATTTTTGAAAAGTGAACTCCTATAGAAAAATGTGACTTAGTATTTGTAAAAAACTGTAAGTTGAATCTTTAGGGCGATAAGTCATGAGTGAAGTTGAGTCTTGCCAGGCAAAACGTCTTGAGTCTAGTCAAGTTTTTAGGAAGACACATTTAGAGTCAGGTCGAGTGTTTGATGAGACAAGTCTCACAGCAGTCAAGTCCACATCAAGTATGAAGTACTTTATTTGTGACTTAAGTCCAACTCAAATCCAAGTTGAGTCTTTAGGGAGATAAGTCACGAGTAAAGTTGAGTCTTGCCAGACTTAAAGTCATGAGTCAAATGAAGTTTCCAGTCAAGTTGAGTCTCTGGTGAGGTGAGTCTTACAGCAGTCAAGTCATGTCAAGTATCAAGTACTTTATTTCTGACTTTTAAGTCTAACTCGAATCTAAGTTGAGTCTTTAGTGAGACACAGCAGTCAAGTCGAAGTCAAGTATCAAGTAGTTTTTTTTTACCATGAAAACACAGTCCTTAATCCTGACCCTAACCAGATAGATTCGTATTCCTAACCCTAACCCAGCTGATGCAATACAGTTCCTAGAAAAGCTTCAGCAGGGTCAAATATTCAGCTCCAAAATAAATTGTACACTTTTCTGAGGCAGTGCTATAGGAATAGTTCAGATTTATTGTGCGTTGCATTTTGGAGAATGATCACATGCATGTGGTCAGCAGCAGTGAGCCAGTGACCCAGCCTACCTCTCAGGTTACAACCTATATATAACAACCCCCCCTCTCCCTCCCTCCCACTACAGCACAACTTCCCTGGAAGCTCCCTCTCCTTCCACAGTGGTCCTGGCGTTCTCCACTGTCATCCGAGATCCTCCTCCGCCTCTCACTGTTTACCCACCATTCGCCTGGCAACCGTCTGCATGCTCAGGATTACCAGAGGCCTTTTCTTTCAACGCCACCATCTCTGCATTTCTTCAACTTGCTTTCTTTGGGAATCAGGGGGGTCTGGAGATCTGAATTGAGAGGGACTGCAGAGGAGAGTTGGGACTTAGGCTTCCCACATCCCTGACTCCTTCTCCTCTCTTCTTGCTTGTTGTTTGGGAAGTTTTGGTTGAATTTGACAGGCTGGAGTGGGGATTTGGAGGACTCTCCACACCATGGATCACTCTCTGTTTGGTTGTGTATGCAGCCCTCACACTGTAGCCCAGGGCCTTCACGGTGCCATCACCCAATCGCCACTGACCCTGCATGGCCGGAACGATCACGTCTCCTACCTGGATCTACCCAGCTCCTCGCCCCCCTGTGCCTACTCTGGAGGAGAAGACAGTGGAGTGTTTGGTGGTCTAGCCCACCGAGGCCACCTGCCCCAGCAGCAGCACCCCCCCCACCCTCAGCACTTGCCCGGCTGGCCCATCCCCATGCAGATGCCCTCACCTAACGCTCGGCACGGCATCTGCTTGCAGCAGCTTGAAGCCACAGCCCCAGAACTGTGTGGTGCCAACCCCGATTTGGACAGTGGGGACCCCGCTGGGGAGACCTGTGGGTCTGGAGAATATGGCCAGCAGAGTCTGTCTTCAGAGGACCCAGACAGAAGGAGTAGTAAAGGCAAGAATGATAGCTCAGGTAAGATCAGAAAAGTCCATAATGCATTTAGTTTAAAGCAGTTACCTAAAAAAACTGTATTTTTTTTATAGAGCTCACAGCTTAATTTTTCTCTGCCCTGTAAAGATATTCATGTTAGACTGTAGACTGGGTTTTTACAGCACAGTGCTGATACTGACAGTAGTTCTCATGCTTTTATATTATAACGTTGGACCATTTATTGTATAATATAGAAAAAAATGCCAAATATATGTTTGCTAGTAAATCCTCTGAGGTCTCCTTTTTAGTGACATTTTGCCAGAGTACAATACAGAATCCTTTATTTATTTATTGTGATGGATTGAGTCTAAAATACAGTAGAATTTATATAGCTTATAATATATCTTAATATATACAGCTTTTAAGCCAATATGAACAAGAAACCCTTAAAGTAAATATGGAATTTACAATTCCATGTCAACTGAGCAAATTTCATCTGCTGTTGAAGATCATGTGATTTGATCAAAAGCTCCAGAAAAGGTGAGACTGTTTTCTCAAAATACTGGAGTGAGCTTGTTAAACATCCACCATATCCAAATGTTTTTAGTAAAATGTAAACTCCCTCAAGGTTGTTAAAGCTCCCAGACAAATCAAATCTGTCTTCAGATGATAGCGGTAGCCCTGAACAAATGAATCTGTACTGTTGGTACTGTTTGAAATAGTTATGGTGATGATGAAAGTGCAGGCCACTTATCAACAGCATAAAACTTAAATGGCATAAATTTTAAAGTTCTACATCTGCACACATATGCTTCCCATGAGTGGTAAAAGGACACAAAAGAGCACATCATCTCCAGGATATATCCACAAGATGCCAATGATAACTTTCAAATTCCCCTGAGTCGATGTCCTGGCCAGGAGACAGAGCGCTTTGACTGACAGATTGAACACTTCGAAAGGATATGCTAAACTTGCCAGAGGCCTAACCCAAATCAAATTTCCTAACTCTAATTTCATTGGCACCCACAGAAGCCTCAGCATTTTTATTACAGTTTTTTCTGGACTTGATAATTTTAACAAAGGATCTAGTGATGACGAAATATACATAGTTATTGACCTACAGCCCTGCAAAGAGCCGTCTGTGTGGATGGTGAAGCTGAAAAAAATTGACCTCCCTATTTATCAGCTGCAGTCATTTCAGAATGACTGAAAACACAAATCCTGTGAGATAAGATAAGATAAGCCTTAATTGATCCCCAGAGGGGAATTTTTGTTGCAACAGCACAAGATCAGAAATAAGTACAGATACATAGACAAGGTAAAAAAAACAATAATAAGAGGTACATAAAACTAAAGTAAGAATAGAAATAAAAATAGAAACTATACAAGAGGAAATTAAATACAAAATTACAAGTGACAGTGATGTGATGGAGTAGCAGCAAATTCAGCATGTCTAGGTAAACAGCATACACCTGAATAATATATAGTATGATTAAGTAATACTTTTTTTTGTCTGTATTAATATAGAAATATAATACGTTTATAATGTAATAAAGCAGCATAACATATTAACATAATGTAGTACAGTAAAATATAGTATGGCATATAAGACATAGTAGAAGGTGAAAAGTAATGTAGTACAGCAATATAACATAGTATAAAATATAATATAAAATATTACAGTATAACATAGTATATGATAAATAATAAAGATATTATAATATATAACAGAATATATAAATCAGTCTGAGTCCAACAGAGAAGACAATGGAGAGGAAGAGTAGTGTGAGCGACCCAAGCGTGCCAAAATCGGTTGAGTAATTGATTGCAATGAATGAAAAAACATAACAAAAGGATAATATGACACAAAAACTGTAGTCTCACATTACGGCACAGACAGTGTCCCGTTCCTGGTGCAGTGTGGTTTATGCGCTTCATTTTCAGATTGGGGGTGCTGTTTTGCTTATTGCATTTGAATATTGTCCACTGTATAGCAAATGTCAAATGCCATTTTTATTTTCATTTTCAAATTGTTAGAAAATTCCAATTTCATTTTCATTTTGACTTAAATATTGCTTGCATAAATGAAAAATCAGGTTACATTGTTTATATTTCATTTTCAAATTTGAATTAACATTTGAATATTGTCCACTGTACACTGGGTTACAACTTTGAAAATGAAATGTTAAACAGCTTTTCCATTTTCATTTTAATGTAGTCATAGAACACCCATATAAATATGTGAAAATGAAAGATTTTGAGATTAGATTGTGACAGGATGTGAACTCTTCGCTTCCCATCACAATCCCACAAATGCTTACCTGCATTTAAAATAAATGTTGGCACTGGATGTAAATCTGTGTTGCAGCTTTGTCCAATGTGAATGTAATTCTTAGGGCTGCTAACTGGCCTGGATCTCGGGACGCCGCAACATCACTACAAAGTCAGACAGGGCGAGAAACACGAGCAGTCAGTCGATCAGAATGATGGTAAACTAACTGCCAGGTTAGTAAACTTATTTGCAAGAGAAAACGAAGGGCAACAGTAAAATTATTAACCAGACTGTCCATTGGAAATACCCATCACAGTTTACAGAGTTCCTGCTTTAGTTTTTACCGACTGTACTTAATGTACCTGGGAGCAAACAGTTTTCTTGTTCAATAAGAGACTTTGGATGCACTCACATGGGTAAAGTGGTTAAGATAATCTGGTTTAACTCTCACCTCATCTGATTGCTTGCATTTCTTGTCCCGTCTGACTTCATTATAGTGGTTTTACAGTGTTCCCAGATCCCAGCAATTACTTTGGTGAGTACAGTGTTATCATAACCAATCAAAATAATGCTCAAAACTACAAAAATTTGATCCTCGTTGTAATAAAGTGGAATTATCCTGTCCTGTATATTTCCTCTGAAAAGGCTTTGCATCGCTAGAATTTTTTTAGTTGTACTGTAAGAGCTAAAAATGAGAGCATTAATCCCAAACAATAGTGTGATTAAATAGTTACTTTTCACTGACCATAAGCAAACTCCCTGCTTGTGTTGAATACCACATGATGCAACACCAAGATCGCCACAATAAAAGGTGATTGGCACTCCAAGTTGTCTTGCTTTCATTTTATTTTTGTTTCAGACGGGCCCCTGTAGTTTATCAAACCCCCCTAATTTTATTTCAACCCCCTTTTTTGTTCTTCCTCCCCCTCTCTTTTGGAGACTCAGCTGTGGCTGGAAAATGTTCTGTTTTTCATTTCAGATTCCCAAGAAGGGAGCTTTAAGTCAGACATGAACAGCAAGCCCAGGAAGGAGCGCACAGCCTTCACCAAAGAACAGATCCGGGAACTGGAGTCAGAGTTTGCACACCACAACTATTTGACGAGACTAAGACGCTACGAAATAGCTGTCAACCTTGACCTCACGGAACGACAAGTACGGTACCTGATGAATGACTGTGAATCACTGTGAGGGCAAAGGAGGAGGAAACAGGAACAGCATGATAAATAGCCATCAAAATCTTACTAGCTCCAAGTCATGAAATACAACTAAAGGGGGATGAAATGGGCCTTGACGTTTATTAACATGCTTTGGCAACCATTAGGTATTGCAACAACTCACTGACAAACACTTGCATCATAGTTTGGAGAATTATAAGATAGCTTTTTTAAGCAGAGATCTGAAAGAAATGTCTATGGAGGTAATAAACCACCACTATAATACTGTAGCTATTCTTTGTCTTGAGAACAAGGGTTTTACACTTTTAGTCTTCATAGATAAAATGTGTTGCGGTGCTGCTCAGTGGAGGAAAAGAGGGAAGAAGTTTGGGAACACTTTACATTAGGGTACACATATTCACCATTGACTAGCTGCTTATTAGCATGCATATTAGTAGAATGTTAGCTCTTTATTAGTCATTATAAAGCACTTATTAATGTCTTATTCTGCATGACCATATTCTACAACTACTAGGCCATTAACTAAGAGTTTTCCCTCAAAACCCTCCTAATTACTGCTTATTGATACTAAGTAAGGAAGTTGTTGTACATGAATTATGATCTTAATATGCTTTGCTCAGTATGGGTCTTATAAGGTGGTAGTACCACAAGAGTAGTCATACTCCCTTAATAACACTTAATAAATATGGTCTATTCTTATGTAACAAAACACACAATTACAAGTGGTAATAGTGTCTAAATAAATATAAATTAAGTCTTTCTAACTCAGAATATGTTCCCCATAACAAAGAGGTCTTGCTCATAACTAATTCACTAGTAGTTTGACACTTATTAACCCACACAGGTTCCCTGTTCTAAAGTTGCCTCCTCTTCACACTCTTCACACTAAATCCATTATTCTCTACTTGCACATTGTAGTGTGACATATATCTGTTTTACGAACTGCACGTGATGTCTGTTTACTTCCTGTCAACTCTAACGTTACCTTCGCCTCCAACCGATCTCCTTACAGTGCTTTTTCATCTTTAAGTTAGTTACTTCACTTTTCACAGTTAGCTTTGTTAGTTAGCGTTTACCGTCCATTATAGTATATAGTGTTTTTTAAAAATAATTTGGATAATCACCTCAGTGTCTTAGATAACCATTAGCAACGTTACCTAACGTTAGTCACTCAGTGTAGCACCAACGTTAGCTAAACTGTGAAAATCAGGCTAATGTTAGGTTGCTGTGGCTCTTTTTTTACACTCGGTGCTCGCTTTCGCAAGACGGTGCAAGTCAGTCACTTTCATTTTTGGCAGCTCTTCCAAGCACCGAGTGTAAAAAAGAGCCATAGCAACCTAATGTTAGCTAAGCTGTGAAAATCAGGCTAACGTTGGTGCTACACTGAGTGACTAGCTAATGTTGCGAACAGTTATCTAAGACACTGGAGTGTCATAATGCTCAAAACACTATGTACAAAAACGAACGGTAAATACTATTAACAATATGTACAAAACTAACTGTGAAAAGTGAAGTTACTAACTTAAAGATGAAAAAGCACTGTAAGGTGATCACTAGGTTGGTAGTGAAGGTAACGTTAGAGTTGACAGGAAGTAAACAGATGTCACGTGCAGTTTGTAAAACTGATATACAACACTGTGTTTAGCTTAGCACAAAGACAGGGAGCAGAGAGAAACTGCTGCATAGCTCCATAAAAAGTTACAAACAATTAACCTTGCAAAATCTGAAAGCTGTGTGTTTTACATGTTGTATTTTGCTTGGAGAAATAGAAATGTAAAAGATATTTCGGTTTCAAGGTGTTTCTTAACCAACAACTGCTTTGCAAGGTGTGAACACCATCATAAGTCTGCTAGAAACCAAATCGAGCAGGCGTGTGAATGTACGGATGATTAGCTTGCTGCCTAACAAGATGCAAGATACAGCCAGGCTATCAGTTTTTGTCCAGACTTTGTGTTAAGCTAGGCTAAACATTTCCTGGACATATCTCTGTACTGGACACACAGAGATGACACTGATACCAATCCACTCATGTGACTCTAAGACAACAAACAAGTCTATTTCTTAAACTGTTGGACTGTTTGTTCAAAGGCTCTGCACACCCACACAGATGTTTCCAGTTATTCTTAATTAATTACTTATGCTCAGGTTGAAGTTGGGGGGAGTTAGGTTGGGAATTATTTGATGAAAAATTTTAAGGTGCAAGTTGTCCCGCCCTAAAAAGTATAACCAAATTAACAGAGGTAGTGGGAGATGTCAGTGAAGCACATGTTTTTACATCTTTCTCAGTTTATGTTATTTGAATGGTCCTGAATAATAGAGAAATCTTCATTAATCCCATTCATTTTTTTATTTGTGCATACAAAAAGTTGTGATTGTGGTCCAAAATGTACAGTCATCATCATCCTCTACTGAGACTTTGAGGGTGTGCTGTGTGTAATTGTGTGTGTTAAATACAGAGCTTGAGTCAGGACGTGGTTATCATAAACACGGGAAGCAGGGGGAAACACTTCCTCCACAGCCTCTGTCCAAAGTGAAAAATATGAACACCTCTAAAGATACAATATGTTGTATCTTGTTTGTTTTTTTTAATGATTATTTTTTGGGCTTTTTGCCTTTATTTGATAGGAACAGCTGAACACACACAGGAAATGTGGGCGAAAGAGGCTGAGAGAGAGAAGGGATGACATGCAGCAAAGTGCTGTGGCAAGGACCCAGCCCTGCACATGGGGAGCGCTCTACCAGGCGAGCTGACGGGGTGCCCTGTATTTTTTTTGTTCAATCCATACACAAACAGAAATGTTAAAAGAAAGGTTATGTGCGGGAACAATTTCTTGACAAACAACAGCTGGGAACAATGCATCGCCACAGAGACTTGTCATCACAATGCAGTGGCCACATTTTGTACCGTCGTGCCTGTACAGAGACCTATAATACAGTTTTTTTACAATCGCTAGGAAACATTTCTCAATACTTGGGTCACTTTTTCAAAACTCTTCACACAGTTCTCCTAACCAACTTTCAGCTCGGCACAGCAGTTAACTTCACATTCAAAATGCACTAAAACTACCAAAACACTTCATTCATGTCTCAAATCAACTCTTTCTTCCATAACACTAGCAAAGGCTGTCAGCCAACAAACACACTTTGTCACTCATAAAACAATGAGCTAAAAAACACTACCAACAGGTAGCATTGTACAATGTTTTCTTCTGTAAAACAAGGACACCTCTCTGCTGTTTATAATCCACTGCAATATATTTACTGGAATGAATCAGACATAATGCAGCATGCTTCAATATATTTTATGTCTTGCTTTTTTTTGGTACTGAGTAATTCCAAAATACAATAACTTGTATACACACCATCCACCAATACATATACAGATACAATAGCAATGCTTATCTACTCGATCTTCTGCATTTGGCCACAGATTCTCATCCACATCACATCTTATGTCACCTAGGGCAACACACCTAGGAAAGAATCTGCCTGCATGCCTGATCCATCCCTGGCAATCTTCTGCTGATATGCCCAGGCATCCAGCATTCATTCTGTCCAGGAGGGACATTTGAAAAGTGACACCATCCTGGGATGGGCTGCAAACCACTCAGTGACTGCACTGGAGTGGTGAAATGCCAGATTGTCCCATATAATTATAAATGTGGGTTTCCTCACCTGGCACAACCCTTCCATAGCGGTCATGCAGGGAGACGCTCAGTGTTGTATGGCCCAGTTAGAGGTTTGTGTAACAGCAGTCCATCTGTGGATATTGCTGCGCATCCACTGTGGCTCTCTTCCCAATCACGTTCCTTCCTCGTCGCCGTGTTTTGGCCAAGTTGAAACCAGCCTCATCCACAAAGATGAATATGTGGGCTGTTTGCCTGCTTTCACTCTCCACGACTCTCTAAAATAAATCCACAAGGCAACATAAGAGTTAGGCTACAGTAGTATATATAGTATACAGTACCTAAAAATGTGTGTTTGTGTGTGTTTGGTCACCTTACCTGGACTCATTGGTTCCTGACTTGTTCAGAGTTCCTCTCAAAAGGCACAGTGCACAACTGCTTCATCCTGACCTGATGTTTTTTTCAGGACTCTAGAAATAGTTGTTGTGCTTACACTGTGAATATCTGTAAATGTAACATTGTCTCGAATCTCAGTGAGTTTTATGCCATTGTTTCTGATGCCTGATGACCAGCCTCTCTCATTGAGAGACCATGATTTATTACATGATCAATTACAGTAGCTCTGATCTCATCTGATCTTATCTGCACACTTCTCTTTACCGCTCAGCACAACAGTTCATCGCACATCCAAAATGCACTAATGCAACCAAAACAATTCATACACATCTCAGAATCAACTTGTGTACCTAAGCACTGACAACATTTGTCTGCCAATAGTAACGCTTTGTCACTCATTATATATTGACCATAAAAATCATGAACAACAGGTAGCATTACAATTAGTGTCACTATTGTTTTTGTAAAAGTATCTTCTATTTAGCATAAACCAAGATTATTATTACAACAAAAATAAGGTCACGTCTTTATTGCATGGATTGTGCTACTTCACAGTACATGTCACAGAAATTAATCAGAAATGGTGCGGCTTCTTTTGTTGCCATTTTTGCATAGAGTCATTCCAAGAGCACAAAATGAAACTAAAGTAATTCCAGTAATGCGATATAAAACTATACATACTGACTATACATACTTGTATAGGATAGCTACAGATATAGAAATACAACAGTGCTAGTCAACCCAAGTTCTCATCCACATCACACCTTATGTCCTCTCTTGCAATATACCTGGGAAAGGATCTTTATGCATGTCTAATCCATCCCTAGCAATCTTCTGCAGATATGTCCAGACATCCAGCATTCATTCTGTCCAAGAGGGACATCTGATCATGTGGCTGGTGGTGAAAAACTTTCCACATGAGGAAAAGATTTCCTCTTTGGTGGAAAAGTGACACCATCCTGGGATGGGCTGGACTCTGTGACTAGAGGAGAATGGTGAAACGCCACATCGTCCCATACAATTACAAAAGGTTCTGGATTCTGCTTCACTTGTCCCCTTTCCCACCTGGCACAAGTCTTTCACAGAGGTCATCAAGGAATAAAAATAGCCACTCAGTGTTCCAATTACAAGTTTATGCTTCTTTTTTATGTCTTTTTAGCTATGTTAGGTTAATTTAAATATACAGTTTTGACAATAGTATGTAAACATGTGCAAAATGGAGTGTAAATACACAGTTTTGGTAGTGGGTGAGAAAATGTTCATGAAATTTGAAAGATTTGGGCATTGAATGCATTTTATGTAAAAGCAATGAAAAGTGATCCACAGTTTAGCCCACATTGACCTCTGCTGAGCTGACCATGTGAAGAGTTTTGAAAAAGGGAACTCGTATAAAAAATGTGACTTAGAAATTGTTAAAAAACAGTAATTAGTAAGCGTTAGAGGTGTTGATAAAAGTAGTTTTTAAGTTTGGACAGTGCAAGGCTAGCTGTTTCCTCCTGCTTCCAGTCTTTATGATAAGCTAAGCCAATCATGTTCTTATCTAACATACAGACATGAGACAGATCCATCTGAACATCTCACTTTCTGAAAGAAAATGTGGAACTATTCCTTTAAATCCAGACATCTCATCAGTAGCTGACAAACTAATAATTCAATAGTGCTGAGTACTATTAAAAAAATATTGACAGTAGTGTTATTTTGGGGCTCAAACCTTACCTTTTGCTCACAAGACTGTCCTTGTAGCCACCAGGTTCTGATACATTCAAAACAGCCAAGTCAAACATTTAGTAATAATTGCTCCATTTGTAATCCAAAAGATCTAAAAGAATCCTCAAGCACAATGACCTCAGAGTGATGCTCTGAGGATGAAGGCAGTTGGTATATGGCTCCCATTAAAAAAACTTTACAAGACTTCAAAGGAGAAAAAAACCCTCAGTATTTTGACATCAGCAAACGGTTGGACATGTCATACTAATGCTCTGAGGCTAATCGATTCCAATTCACAGAGACTCTTTGAAATGTTAGCTCTCAGTGTCTGTGAAGTGACTTTCTGATGCTGCGTATCACAGTCCAGATGGTTTTCTTAATGCTCACAAAGAAATATTTGTATGAAGTTAGCAGTGCTGTTGATGTGGACACCAGCACAGCATGTTGCTGTTCCTTTTGGGGGTTAAAAGTATTTGGAAAAAGTTGTGTGATCAGTCACTGTGAAAAGAGTCTGCTTTAGGGTATTTCTGGAAAGTAGAGGGAATAGTGTGTCAACTGCATATCAATTCTGCTTGCAGTGTTCCATACTAGCATACTGAGGTAATGTTACATAGGTGAGATATTTCTGTTTAGTAGGTTAGGCAAGGTTTATTTGTATAGCCCATTTCAACAACAAGGCATTTCAAAGTGCTTTACATAAAACATAAAAGCAACATAGGGCAAAATAAAAATTTAAAAAGACATTTAAAAACACTTAAAATGAAAATAAAAACAAGATAAAACAGGAAAGTAAAATTTACAGTGCAGTGTAAGAAATTAATCATTATTTGATTTAATAAAAGGCAGAGGCAAACAGAAATGTCTTCAGCCATGATTTAAAAGAACTAAGAGTTGCAGCGGACCTGCAGTTTCCTGGGAGTTTGTTCCAGATATATGGTGCATACAAACTGAACACTGCTTCTCCATGTTTAGTTTTGACTCTGGGGACAGAAAGCAGACCTGTCCCAGACGACCTGAGAGCTCTGGATGGTTCATAACGTAGCAGAAGATCAGAAATGTGCTTTGACCTCAGACCTCAAAACTGGAGTGATGTGATCCACTTTCTTGGTCTTAGTGAGGACACGAGCAGCAGCGTTCTGAATGAGCTGCAGCTGTCTGATCGATTTTTTAGGGAGACCTGTAAAGGCACGTTACAGTAGTCGAGTCTACTGAAGATAAATGCATGGACAAGTTTTTCCAAATCCTGCTGAGACATAAATCCTTTAATCGTGGATATATTCTTAAGGTGGTAGTAGGCTGACTTTGTAATTGCTTTAATGTGGCTGTTGAAATTCAGGCCTGAGTCCATGACTACACCAAGATTTCTGGCTTGGTTTGTGGTTTTTAACATTACTGATTGTGCTGACTTTTAATCGTTCCTTCTTCGCTCCAAAAACACAGTCCCCTGGTGACATTATGTAAATGTTTGTGTCGTCTGCATAATTATGGTAACATATTTTGTTGTTTTCCATAATCTGAGCCAGTGATAGAATGGAGCCTTGGGGAACTCCACATGTAATTTTTGTCCTCTCAGATGTGTAATTACCTATAGACACAGTAGTACACAAGTAGTCCCTGTCCTTTAAATAGGATTCAAACTAGTTTATTACTGTGCCAGAAAGTCCCACCCAGTTTTCCAGTCCATCTAGTAATATATTGTAGTTGACCGTGTCAAATGCAGCACTAAGACCCAATTTTGCCACTGTCTGTGTTTAAGTGGATGTTATTGAAGACTTTAAGAAGAGCAGCCTCAGTGCTGTGGAGTGCTCGAAAACCTGACTGGAAGACATCAAAACAGCTGTTTAATGCCAAGAAGTTGTTCAGCTGTTGAAAAACAGCTTTTTCAGTGATTTTACTTAAATTACGAGGAGGAGGAGGAGGAGGAGGTTTGTCAGAGTCACAAATGGTTAGCATATTTAATTGTGTTTCCAGAAAGGTAACCAACTTCAGTTCAACAATGTCGGCATAACAGTTTTCGTCCGATTCACCACTCTCTGTCCAGTGTCGCTGTTTCTTAATGGAAAGCAACAATAGATCTAAATGACATTAAAAGGCTCTATCAGTGGTGGTTTGTCATTTACACTCGCTATATGACCTACAAGTTTCACCCATGGGCTAACCCGACTAGCATGATTTAGCTACAGTAACAGACAACAACTGCCCCAGTGCCAAAGCTTTCCAGGTGGAACTCACACTTTAGAATTTTTGATCCGCGTGTGCTCAGAACCTAATTATAGTGTGTTGGACTAATTTGACAGTAATTATTTTGTTCACGTGGCGTACCCAACTGAAGAAAATTGTGTACTGAATCAACTTCCTGCACCAAACTGTACAGGACAAATACATACCATTACAACCCTAGTGTGTAGAAACGTGAAACTTGTTTGAATCAGGTAAACCATTACCACGATGAACATATGTTTGTTTTTATTGATGTTGTAAGTGTGTCATAAGTGATAATGAAGTTTTCAAATCAATCTACACATCCCATGCAAAGCAATATTAATGTAACTTTTACAACAATGAAAGCAGACATGACATTCAAGGTGACTGTCTGTAAGGTGTTACCTTACTTCAAGTCTGCAAGCAGATTTTCACGTTGTAGTGAGTTGAATGAAAATCAGTTGCTGCCTGTAAGTTGGGAAAAAACATTCAAACCCTAATACAGTGGGGTATATTTTGGTCAGCAGAATTGTAGTAAAGTATACTGTAGATGTTTTGTAGAAAAACATACAAAAACACTACTATCATTGTTGAATGAAATGTGGGAATTTAGTGAATCTATGGATGATCTGAAGTTTTTGTCTCTGCCTCACTTTGTGATTCAGCCTGGCTGGATTGATACACAAAACTATTTTCAAGTGAAACTTTAACTTAAGATTTATCACTTCCTGTGAGTGGGGAAATTTGCTTCCAGTGAGGATGAAATGGCTGTTATGTACATTATGTATAAATATTTAGTACTCTAGCTTAACATTGTCCTGTAAATGTCTTTGTATAGGTTTGAAGACAGTCCAGCACTTCTGTCCAACAACAACCCCGCAGTCTCAGCACCCCCACAAGTACAGTGCATTTGGAGGTCTGTTTGCTAGAACCAACCAGTGTTTAAATCTGTGCATGAGAGGGTTGATTCTGGATCCTTAACACCTTTTCTGTTATCTTAAAGCCTATGCTTCCCACCTACTGTACAGATCAATATACTAACAATGATCAGTCAATATACATATATAACTTTATACAAACAATGGATCAAATGAATATGTCTAATGTGAATGGTGTCACTTGTTTTTTCTCAAAGAGAATTATCAACAACTCTGCAGTTCCTCAGTTTTATGGAGCGTTTTAGTGTCTCTCAGCTCAATGTTTCTCTTCTTTTAACTCTGGTTTGGTCCCCACCAACTCCTGAGGGAAATATCTGGCTCTTTAGCTGCTAAATGCTCCACTATGTTCACCAGCTAGTCGCTAACTTTATCTGTCTGTAGTTTGGTGCACATTAACACATAGTCATTTAATCCATTGTTAATATGAAAATATTGATTAGTGCAGCTTTAAATTCATCAGGTGAATACAAACATCTCCAAATGAATTCTAATGTCACTCTTCGTCCCCTGGATGTATAAGTATAGGCAATGGTTCACATTTGCCATTTCAACTTTATAAGGTTAGACATTTTGGGAAAAACAAATTTCTTACCCAGAGTCATATGAGAATTCATTTGAATCCATTCTTTTCTTTTCCTGAATACAGAGATAGATCTGAGATGTGGTTAGACTAGCTTAGCAAAGACTTGGAAGCAGCAGGAAACTGCTTGCCTAGCTCCACCAAAAGTGAAAAAAATACACATAATGGAAAGATACACATTCCAACAACTTACTACACCTCCAAAATTGTCTTATTTAGAGGCAACAGCTTATTCATCACTATGAGAGATACAAATACTAAATAAGCTGTGGAGTCAGGGAAAGGAGAGTGTTGCAGCCGGCCACTGTGACATGCATCAGCACATATCTGCCTATGCGGAAATACAGTACGACGCTGTGATACTAACCACACAAGAGGACATTTTTGACTGATGATGGCGCGAGAGGAAATGTCAGAAAGTCACAGGAATCATTATAGGGGACTTAGGGGACTATGAATATACGTACCAAATTTCATGAACAGTTTGTCCAGCAGTAGATATTTTGTTCTGATCAAAGTTATAGTCAAGGGGAATTTTGTTTTCCTGATGGTGGCACTTGAGGAAAGACCAAGGTGTCTCTAAAATTATTAGGATTCATCTTCTCATCACCACGAAAATACCTGTATTCCAAATTCTGCTTACTTTTGTGTACTTCATTTTCAGGATTATACTGTTGAGCTAGGTTGATGCAGTTTTACCACCATCAACTTGATGAAACCTTTATGAAACTGCAACCTGTGAAAACAGTTGTACAATGTCTTCTGTGGCTCTGGAGGAGCTTTGTCGAGTCTGAGAAAATAACTCTGACGATGTCTTCAGGGTTATCTTGTCTTGGGTTTACAGGCTACACATTTAAAACAGACAGCCTGAGTTACAAAGTGGAGGAGTGCATTTAAAAAGTCATGGGTTTACCAGTGAGGGAAGCTCTACTGAAAGACACTTTCCACTTGGGAAATGTAGGATCCAGTGTTTTTGGAGTTTGACTTGTACTAGTGACTAAAAGTCAGGACATCTTGGCATTTGCTGCACAGATTTTGGCCGTTCTTTTCGTCAGAGGGCCTCCTCGTGTGATATACCCAGCCTCATGTTTTTAAGGAAAATCATGCAATTCTGACTTGTATTTTCCCACTAATGTCCCATTCTATTTCCATTTTTAATTTCCACTGGGTACATTGACACACCGCTTTTATTTAGAGTCAGTTTAGACTTAAAAATGTTTTGAAGGTGGAGGTCAAATATGGTTAAAATATATTAATTTGTTGGCAGCTAAACATATAAGAGGAGTATAAATAGCAGTAGAAAACAGTTTAATGCATTTTAATACAAATTTCCCTCTTTGTGTTTCTCTGGACAGTGTTTCCCTCCTGACTGGCAGAGGGATTTGTCCTGGTAGTTACATGTAGGTTAGTTGCTGGGACACAGCACCAGCAATAAACCTACACGCAACTGCCAGGACAAAGTTAACCACTCAATTAAGCTAAGTCAGACTGCTGATGCCTCATAATAACTTCAGTTTAAGTTTAGAATTCATTTTTACACTGACTGAGGGCTGTTGATTTTGTTGGGCCTCAACACACAGCACATGTGGAGAACAGAGAACAGAGGCACTAGGGAAACCAAAAAGCCTGAACTCATATCTAGATTTCAGTTGAATCCAAACCCTGGATTCCTACTGGACGAGCCGTCACAGAAGCGCTTGAAATCCTGGCGCTCCGGCCATGACGTCATCACGTCTATAAAAGCGAGTGCACAGGGCGCTCACTGTCTTTCCATTGTAACATCGGTTGCTTCAGGGGACACGTCATGTGAACTTTAACTCCGTAGGTGAAGTCTTCTCGCTGGACGAGCAACAGACTGTTTTGTGTTTGCTGAACACACTTTTGGATCCTGATTGTTATATTCCACATAACAATCCCGTATCTGCAGAGGGAAGATTCAGGTTTTACTGTTTTCTTCACGGAGAGAAGGATAACCACTGAGCCCCGCTCTCTCCCCATGAAAGTCGACTGCTGCTTCCCTTCGCTGCCGCCTGAAGGAACCGTTTCGCTGTTGCTGTTTGCTTTTAACAAACAGTGCCCAGCCACGTCAGTATCCGAGCCTGAGAGGACTCCGCCGGATAATCCAAACGGACTGACGCGTGAAATAGCCATCAAGAGCGATCCCAAGTAAGAAGCTTGTGTCTGGGCAGGGATAGACTTTATAACTGTGTGTAATTTCATCTGAGCTTCATTTGTTGTGAATTGTGTTGTGCGTTATTGTGGAAAGCAACAGGCCGCCGTGTCCTGTTTATGCTGTGTGTTTCCGTGCTTAGCACGTTCCATTGTGTATCTGCACCACGCCGCTGGACCGTTTAGCTGTGTTAGTTTGTAGCCACTGTGGAAGCTAATAACTGTGCTTTATCAGACCAAAGTCCAGTAACACGGCTGTTGAATGAAAATTCACTGCCAGGTTTCTGTGTGATGAAAGGACAGCTATTGTGTTTTACCACGGCATTTGAGCTCTCCTGTACCTTTCTGTGGGCTTTTCTTTCTCTCTCCTCTTCACTAACCCACACACCTTTACACATAATAAATACACCTCTACACATACATCTCAAATGACCCAGATGGCGTGGTAGCATAACTAGCTACGCTCCACGCCATCTTGAGGACAAATAGAGCGTGTCCTCCATTTTGGATCTGCGCGTGACAACCACCCACGTGGTCACATCCGCCATCTTCCTCGCACCCCCCTCTCTATTGTCCCACACACACACACCCCTACACACACATACTTTACATGCTTGCTGATGATTATTGCATGCTTATTATGTTTAGAATAGACGATAGTGGTTGTTGGCTGAAGTTATTGGTTATTAATCAGTGCTAAGGTTAAATAAACTCTATTATACCTTTTAAAGAGCAGGTGCCTGTGGTTATTTTGTGTATGTGGTGTAATAACAGCTGGTTGTGACGATCAGTGCTCGGATTCATCCCCCACTGTCCACTATCATTAATGTAAGATTGTACTTTAAATATCAGAATTTTTTATTTATTATTTTATAATATTAATAATTTTATTCATATTCATAAATATATTTGATATTTTGCTAATAACCAAATCTGCCCTACCTGAATCCCAACAAATTTGTCCCCCATTTCCTAGAGGGGTGTTCTGTTACAATTGTTTTAAAGCATAGAGAAGTATAAAGAGGAGAATTAAAATCTTTTAATGCACATATAGCATCGAAGAACTGTATTAAAATATAGATGAAAAAATCCAAATCCATCCTCTTAGTGTGTAAGCATGTGTTAAGTACAAAGAGGATCTTATGTACTGCAAGTTGTCCATTGTGTAAGTTGTGGAGTTGATGAGAGACTTTGTCCATTTCGTATTGGTTTGCATCATAGAGTATGAAGAAAGCACAACAGTCATGTCTTTGTGTGTCTCAGGTGAAGGTGTGGTTCCAGAACAGGAGGATGAAGTGGAAGCGTGTGAAGGGAGGCCAGCAGGGGGAAGCAGCACGGGAGAAAGAACTGGTTAATCTGAAAAAAGGAAAATTACTGCCTTCTGAGTTTTCAGGGATAATAGGAGTGCAGTGTTCTGCCATCTCGCTGAGGCCGGCGACCGAGGAGGACAGCCACGACAGCGACCAGAGCTCGGAGCATCCTCACCTATGACCTTTCATGATGTTATTGGACAGGACAGAAACGAAGGAAGCAGCTTGCTATGAGCAAAGCCTCCCAACAGACAATACAATGAGACTCAGAGAACATTCCAGAGATGCTTTGATGAAAGGGCTCGGATTTTGCACTGTCAAGGATTTGGTTCAGTCAAATTCTACTGTACTTCTTTGAGCAGTCAGTACAAAAATGTTTACGTTGTGTGTACAATGAACTGAACTGAAAGCATTCATGCTTTTGAATGTTAATAATTTATCAAAATCCCAAGACTGCAGCCACCATAAACCCAAACTTCTCAAGATATTTTTTTGCGTTCTAAAATAATGTAACTGATGTAACTCATTATTTTACCCCCCAAAAGGTCCCTGCTCAGGGGTAGTACTTTCCATGTTAGTTAGCTACATGCTAACGCCAACTGCTAATGCTAACCGCTAATGGTATAGAATTGTGGTGTTTGTAAGGCAAGGGTTGGCTAAATCGATTGTACGAAATGATATTGTGTTAATGTCGTTGCAGTGAGACAGAAGGGTTTTTGTTCAACATGTTTTTCAGATTTTGTCAGGCTGCAGAGAGTAGTGTGTTTACCCCTGCCACCACTAGCAGCCCTCGGCCCACGCCTCCTGCTGAAGCACACAAACGCTGTATTTTGCACATTTATATTTCTGCAGATAAATAAATAGTTGTGAAACCAAATGTGTGTATAGTAGCTGTTCTTATATCTGAAAACAAGTATATACTACTATATATGTAAAAAGACACATAATGCTTATGCTTGTGTTACCATATTTTAATATTTACAACGCTCTGAGGAAGTATTGGCTCTCAATTTCACGATTACACACCGGTAAACTCAGTATTTAAAACAGGTGAGAGTCCATAGATTAAAATAAGCAAAGGTCCTTATGCTGAATTGCAGGTGAGGTGTTTAATAAGTTAAACCGCGTGATGCGTGTAAACTAATGTGTATAATTATAATAGACTGCGGTGGAAACACAGACAACAATGGGCTGAAGGAACCTTTTAGTTCTTTGAAAAGTAGTTCCTGAGAATAAAAGTTTCGGGTACTTTGGGTAGAAACGCTGCTTATGATGTCTAGACATTATGCTATGCTGTTATTATCAACTCATATGTACCCTGCAATAACTTACAAAAGGCCAAAAACCAGCTTCTTCATCGTCAGTGTGCCACCCCCTTGCGCACTACAGATTAAATGACCGGATGAGTCATTGCGACCACTGCACACCATTCACATATTGATAAGACTGCTGAATCCTGGCGTTTAAACCTTGAGATAACATGCAATTCAACACAATATGAAGCACTGAAACAGAATTATCTCATAGAAAAAACAAGGAGGAAAGTAAAGCATTCATTATACAACTCCAGAACTCCTTTGTTGTTGTGCCCCTCTGAAACAACTTGCATGGCCAGATTCATCAACATTTCCTGCCATTTCCCTCATGACACTGACAAAGATGATGATAATATAAGAAAAGAAAACTGCATTCAAGAAAGAGGAAGCAGTAAGGCACGATGGAGGCCCCATGCCTGAGTATGACTAGGAATCCCCAAATCACTAAATCCGCCCCTGGATACACTTCCACTAGAAGATGTTCTCTTGACTGAAGAGTGTATTTTTGTGTCGTCCACAGTGAGTGTGCATTCTAATTTATGCAGCTGTCTTGGCCATGAAAGCTGCAGCATCTAGCATGGAAAAGCAGCTGGTAATTCACTCACTTGATTCCGCTCAGGCCTTCAGCTGCTCTGTGGCTTTCAGTTCCTTTAGACGTATCTCAGAGCTGACTTGTGGTCGAGTGTTTTCTGTCTGTGCATGTGCTTCATTACTGTGTGTCATTATTTGATAGGCGCAGTACACGTTATACGGCTCCCTGTATGGAAATGAAAGGGAAATTAATAAGAGATGTTCATTCATGAGGGCTATTCGTCTCATCTGGAGGCATGGTAAAGCCACTTCTGTGCAAATGTGAATATTACAGAGCCAACTCACCATTATGTATTTAATCCAAGTCCAACCAAAAAAAACAAAAAACATCCCTTTTTACAGTAAAAAATTTTGTCAAAGTGATTTTTAAATTCATTGTAAATATTGTTCATTAAAAGGGGCTGTAAGCAATATCAGCATTTTTGCTGACTTCCTGTCCGTTCTTGCAGAGTAGCACTTCCCTCCCTCCTCTACACATCTCCAGTCCTCCCCCTCCTTCAACACAGGAACGTGCAGCAGTGTTCGCTGCGGCACCTTACAGTATTAGACACAGCAGCCTTGGAGAGCAGTGGGTCATCTACCTCTAACCAGTAAGTACAATACAACCAGACATTGGCAATAAATGTAGCTTGTTAGCCACCTACTGAATTCACAGACTAATGATACGTTACACCCGTATGGTAGTATGAATATGGTGTTTGAAAATATTAGTTAGATAGATAGCTAGCAGCTAACTAGCAATGACAGGATAAAAAACACAGTTGGCTAGCCACACAATTCCGAGTTCTAAAAACATCATTTGCAAACATATATAGAGCAACTGGGAATAGTTCATAGTGTTTTTATAGCCAATAAGTTTGCTAATGGCAACTTGCGAGCAAGTTATTTGAATTGTCAATCACCCCAGCTATGAAGCTGCAGTTGTCAATAAGAACGTTGTTACGATTTGATTTGTGCAAGTCAATTTGTTATAATTTTCTATCCCTTTACTTTTCTTTGCATCAGGAAAAGGGAGAGCTGCAGGCCGGGGCAGAGGCAGAGGAGGACCAGGTCCTGGCCGTAGTAGAGGGAGAGGCAGAGGCGCATTCGGCCTGTCTGTGGAGGAAGCACTACGTGTGCAAGGCAACTGGAGTGTTTTTCCAGATCCTCCCAGCCGATACATAGGCTTTCCCAAGTAGGGTCTGACTGACATTACACTACTGACTGACACTACTGTCACTTTACACTTTTTTAATGTTGGTTTAATGGTAATTGTGTATATTGTATTATTTCAAAATGTATATAATATATGAAAAAACCTTTTTACATTTCACCCCATTGTTGGTTTGTTTTGTTTTATGATACAGGAATAACAAGGTTGAGACTATTACAATGCTTTATTTTACATAAGTCCAACATTTTTTAAAAATTAAAATATTTACATAATGGGTATTTCAACATATTCTGCTTGGGCCCACAGTCTGGTAGGTGAAGCAGAAACTCAGAGTTGTTGCTGTGACAGGGATTGTCCTTTTAAAACACAATATAGAGCAGTTATTATTTGAAGTGCATCACAGGTCAGGATCAGTTTTTTCATCACTAACAATAAATAAACATACTGAGTAATTATTTTAGGTTATAGGTTTTTTTGGCAACAAATTATCGAGCTTTTTTGGACAATATTGGAGATATTACAAAATACAAGTTTTAGAGTCTGTTTTTGTATATTTGGGCAAATTGGGATCTTGTCTGACTTTCTGCAGACAGATTTGTGTGCAAATGGCCCTTGAGACTAACCCCAAGGTCCCTATTCACCTAAATATAAAAACGTCTCTCCATTTTATTTAGGAACGTCTCCGATATTGTCTAATACATTTTCTCTTATGTTTGGGGTGAAGACAAATTCCATTACACATTTCACTTATTTAATTTCACCATAGGCAAGTTGTGTGACCCACCTATTCCTCTGCTGGCTTGTGTCTGCTCGACAATGATGGTGGGGGTGGGGGTCACTTTCCTCCGATCTTGAAGGGTGTCAACGTGGAGTAGTCTCTCATAACTAGGAAAGGACAGGTGAACATTGTTATCTAATGTTTAATTTCTCAGTGGCTGTAAATTTAGCTAGCATTACTGAGTTCGTTTTCTGCTTTGCGATAATGAAGCACATATAACTATAACTAATATTAGCTAGCTAGCTAGCTACCTAGCTAACAACAAGCTTTGCTGATATCGTTACACAGCAAACCAAGCTTAAGTCGAGGGTCTAGGCAGCTATAAACTAACGTTAGCTATCAGGATAAAAACGACCAACAAACCTAGCTGGCTAACAAATATTCGTATAGCTACTGCAGAGTAAAATATAGCTTACCTGTCAAGAAGCAGTAAGACTAAAGTTAGCTGTGCATCACTTTTCCACTCCTTCAAAACTTTGAGGTTTTTCCAGGGTTTTGCATGGCTGATGCTCTTTTCTTTTTCTGGCAGCTTTCTTTTGTTCTCCCTTTTCTTCAGCAATCTTCATTAGCTTTGCATATTTGTGGGTGTAAGCTGTTCCTGGGAGCGCTGGAATAGATAGCTTCGTCTGTTCAGCCATGGTCAGTCACACTGTAGCTCTGCTGCCTGCCCATGAACGTGCAGAGAGAACCGCCTCTTTGTAGCGCTCTCTCTCCTATTTGGAAAGAGTGGGAACGGGATAACAGAAAATTTATTTTCTGTTTACACAGTGGAGGGACTCCGAGACCCATGTTCCTGATCAAACACTCTGTTTCAGCGATGGGTGTAGGAATGTAGAGCTATTTAACACTTATTTGAACAAAAAATAAGGCTTATAGCACCCTTAATAAAAGGTAGAAAAGAAGAAAAAGATCTTTGGGAATACACCAGAAATGCTCCTTCAGTCTCTGAGTGGGTGGGCCAGTGTGTTTAATGGACAACTTCGCCAGCAGGGGTACCTGCGCTGGTAACTGTACCTTACAAGCTATGGTCAGATAATGTTTTGTTAGAAGTGGTATTAAAGAATAAGGCCCACACCTTTCATTATCTAAACTGATAAGTTTAGATAATGGCAAGTTTTTTAAGCTGTTCAGTGAGCTACAGCTTTCTAGTCCTCAAACTAATGTTAGCAGTGCACTTTTCCCCGGTAGATGTTTGGGAGCTCATTCAGCAAACCAAGGTGCGGGACAAGATACTGCAGGTGTCTATGTTTGCAGAGAAGACATTAACTAGAAAGCTAATGTGGTTTGTTGTTCAAAGTCTTTGGCTCTTTTTGTGTTGTGTCTCAGGCTGCTATCTGGCTATGATAGTGATGTTATTACTTTATGAAAAGTGAAATTGGATTGGCTATATGCAAAGAGTTTCCTATGTAGACAGTGACACAACATCATCCAGACTCATTAATGCGCTGACAGGGGGCCCTGTAATGAAACCAGTAAATATAAAATATAAATTTGGACCGTGCATATTAATGTTTAGAATGAACAAAATTGACAGATGTAGTACATTTTCTATAGTAAAATCTGAAACTTCTGTGAAAATAAAATTACAGTAGAATAAACAAGTTCAGCTGCTGCTGACTCGGTCAAAACTGAAAAGAAAAAAATCTTAAACATACAGGCTTAACGTGTACGGGCTGATTACCACTTACTTTTACCACTTACTTTGGTGTTTCATTCAACATGTTATTAATGATGCATCATATTTCAGATACTGTAGATGTCCATCCTGTCTGTCCTCAGTACCTGTCAGTACTTTGTCTGTGCAGACCGTTTGTTTTTATCTCCTTACCTCCACAAGTCGATAGTGGGTTGATTGCTGCTCTGTGCGCACAAGAGGACAAAGACATTTCGTGTCAACGAAAGAAGAAAACAATGGATTTAGAGGCAAAAAGCCTCCAGGCAGTGTAAAAACTGAATAAATGCACCTGTGAATGTACAGATAACAATGCAGCCTCACTGTCACAACTTTCCATATAACCCATTTTTAGTTGGTTTTGGACTATTTAAAGTGAAGAAATATACTATTTTATGTAATTATTTGCAGCAGTAATTTGCTATGTCCAGTTATATTTAGCAGCTCCCCTAAACCTTTAGCTGAGGTGAAGGCACATAGTCATGTCAGAATCTGGGTAGAAAACCATATACATGTTTATCCTTCAGATTTACCATATTTTCATTAACTACAACAGAATGCATCTACAAGCACTTGAAAGGAAACTGTTAAATTTGTTTTTATCAGAGATGATTTAAAAAAGGTAAAATGATTCACTCTAGCCAGCAGGGGGGGCTGCAGCCCCTACAGAACCCCCCATACTAATGTCCAGATCTCTGGATTCACTGCCCACATCTTCAATTTGTTCAATGATTCAGTAGGTCTGCTGTTGGGCTCATTGATGGCTGTTTCTCCAGTTGGAGAAATAATTAACCAATCAGTGCTTTGTAGACAGGATTAAAAAATTGGACGTCGTCTTCTGGTGCCAGAGTCAGAAAAATGTCAAAAGACTGACACGTATTGTTGTAAGTCAACATTAAGAAATATCTTAAATAAAAATCCCCATATTTCTTGGATCTACGGGACAAATGTAACGTTACAATAACTGCTCCTACAACTGCAAACTGCTACTGCATTTGTGCCAACTGAAAATGATAGAAGACATCAGTCGCTATTGAGTGGTCATGGCAAAATACCCCTCTCACCCAAACAAAACAGTCTAATATGAATATGCTCTCAGACTGAATAATGAAGTGAAAACGAAATGGCAATTCAAGGTCTGGCAGTGGCGTTCCAACAACCTGGAAGAATCTCATTTAGTCTGGCAAGATAGTCTTAAAACATATAGGAAGTCCCTCCGTAATGCCAGAGCAGCTTACTACTCATCATTGATAGAGGAAAATAAAAACAACCCCAGGTTTCTTTTCAGCAGTGTAGCCAGGCTGACAGAGAATCACAGCTCTAATGAACCATGTATTCCTATAGCCCTCTGTAGTAACAACTTCATGAGCTTCTTTAATGATAAAATTTTAACTATTAGAGAAGAAATTCATCAAGTCCTGTCTTCAACTGGTACCGACTTGTCTTCATACACAGGATCCTTGGAAACAGCTGTAGAGCCTGATGTGTGTTTTGGCTGTTTTGCTCCTGTCGATCTTCTTCAGCTGACTTCAACGATTAATTAATCTATGCCATCAACCTGTCTCTTAGACCCCATTCCAAATAGGCTGCTTAAAGACGTTTTACCCTTAGTTAGCACCTCTTTACTGGATATGATCAATCTGTCTTTATTAACAGGCTATGTACCACAATCCTTTAGTAATTGTGCAAGTAGCTGTAATTAAACCGCTTCTTAAAAAGCCCACTCCTGATCCAGGATGTTTTAGCTATACTATATATATATATATATATATATATATATATATATATATATATATATATATATATATATATATATATATATATATATATATATATATATATGGGCTACTGGAACAAGACGGAAATGGGCGAGATGCGATAATAAGGCTCTGTTGGAATGCTACTACTCCAGTAACCCTAGTCAGAGGGGTTACATGCACAGGATGTGGGATGAATGGTTACTTCGAAACCCACAATCTAGGCTTACGGCAACTAGTAGCTCAGTGTTCCAACATCCACAAGCGGCAACTGCTATCACAACTTGAGATTGACGAGGTACAACACAAAAAATGCTACGGGAAGGGGGAGCCAGGACTACAGGTCAGAGGGGAGCAACCAGCAGCTCCCCAACCAGAGATTGGGTACGAAGCCCCAAGAGAAATCACGCTGAACGAGGCAGCGACTGACCTGAAAGATAAGATCATGGCGAGAATGAAGGCAAGGCAACCCCGACGCCAACTACAACGGCTAAGTGAAGTACCATCCGAAAGTCTCCTAGAAGATGTGAATGCAGCATTGAGAGCGATCCCTACCACAACCATCACTGAAACCAATGAGCTGATATACGCCTCAGCAGCAGTGATCCTAGAGATGCTTGGCTACAAGAGCAACCATGGGAGCCATGAGAGACAATACCCACCATGGAAACGAAGGTTGGAGGCAAAAATCAAGGAGGCCCGGAGAGAAGTGAGCCAACTGACAGAGGCTGAGAGAGGTGCAATGAGAAAGCAAGTACCCAAGAAGTACAACCAGATGCCCATACCTGAAGCACTCGAAACTGCCAAACAAAGGCTCCAAGCCTTGGCCAGCCGCCTAAAGAGATACACGAGAGATAATGAAGCCAGAAGAATAAACCGGCTGTTCGCAACTCAACCTGCGAAAGTGTACGCTCAATGGCAGGGTAATAACAGCAGAGCAGACCCACCAAGGCTGGAAACGGAGCAGTACTGGAAAAGTATATGGGAAAGGGAGGCATCACACAACAGCGATGCACAGTGGCTGGCAGCCCTGAGAAAGGACCACAGCAACCTCCCTGAACAGAATCCAGTCACCATCACAGCGGCAGACATCCAAGAAAGAGTCTCAGGTATGAAGAACTGGACAGCACCGGGCCCTGACAGGATCCACGCCTACTGGCTAAAGAAGCTCACTGCACTCCATGAGCGCCTAGCAGCACAAATGAACCAGCTGCTAAGAGATGGGACGCACCCTGAATGGCTTACCGAAGGGCGCACAATCCTGATCCTGAAGGATCCCGCAAAGGGTACAGTCCCATCCAACTACCGGCCAATAACCTGTCTCTCCACAACATGGAAGCTCATGTCAGGCATCATCGCGGCTAAGATAAGTGGACACATGGATCAATACATGAGCAAAGCACAGAAGGGCATTGGCAGAGGAACCAGAGGAGCCAAACACCAACTCCTGGTTGACAGAACAGTGACCCAAGACTGCAGAGCCCGACACACCAACCTGTGCACTGCCTGGATTGATTACAAGAAAGCATATGACTCAATGCCGCACACATGGATCACTGAATGCTTAGAGATGTACAACATCAATAGGACTCTAAGACACTTCATTGCAAACTCGATGAGGCTGTGGAAAACCACCCTTGAGGCCAATGGCAAGCCACTTGCAGAAGTATCCATCAAATGTGGCATATACCAAGGAGATGCTCTGTCCCCACTGCTGTTCTGCATAGGACTGAACCCCCTCAGCCAAATAATCAACAAGACTGGCTATGGATACCGACTCAGGAATGGGGCCACCATCAGTCACCTCCTCTACATGGATGACATCAAGCTATACGCTAAGAGCGAGCGGGACATCGACTCACTGATCCACACCACCAGGATCTACAGCTCTGACATTGGGATGTCATTCGGGCTTGAGAAGTGCAGTCGAATGGTGACAAAGAGAGGGAAGGTAGTCCACAGAGAAGGGGTCTCACTCCCAGAAGGAACAATAGCAGACATTGAGGATGGTTACAAGTACCTTGGAATACCACAGGCAAATGGCAATCTCGAAGAGGCAACAAGGAAGACGGCAACGGCCAAATACCTCCAACGAGTGAGGCAAGTCCTAAGAAGTCAGCTCAATGGCAAGAACAAGGCCCAGGCAATAAACAGCTACGCCCTGCCAGTGATCAGATACCCTGCAGGAATAATAAGGTGGCCAAAGGAAGAGATACAGACCACAGACGTTAAGACGCGAAAGCTCCTCACCATGCATGGAGGGCTCCATCCCAAATCCAGCACCCTGAGACTGTACGCTAGCCGTAAGGAAGGCGGCCGTGGACTAGTGAGTGTCAGAGCCACTATCCAGGATGAAACATCCAAGATCCACAAGTACATCCAAGATATGGCCCCAACAGATGATGTGCTCAGGGAATGTCTCAGACAATGGGGAACAGAGGAAGACGTGCTGGAGGAGGGACCATCATGGGAGGACAAACCCCTACATGGGATGTACCACCGGAACATAACTGAAGTGGCTGATATCAAGAAGTCCTACCAATGGCTAGAGCGGGCTGGATTGAAGGACAGCACAGAGGCACTCATCATGGCTGCACAGGAGCAGGCCCTGAGCACCAGAGCAATAGAGGCCCAGATCTACCACACCAGACAAGACCCAAGGTGTAGGCTGTGCAAAGAGGCCCCTGAGACAATCCAGCACATAACAGCAGGGTGTAAGATGCTGGCAGGAAAAGCATACATGGAGCGCCATAACCAAGTAGCTGGCATAGTGTACAGGAACATCTGCACTGAGTATGGACTGGAAACCCCGAGGTCAAAGTGGGAAACACCTCCAAAGGTGGTAGAGAATGACCGAGCCAAGATCCTGTGGGACTTCCAGATCCAGACTGACAGAATGGTGATGGCGAACCAGCCTGACATCGTGGTGGTTGACAAACAGCAGAGGAAAGCCGTTGTGGTTGACGTGGCGATACCAAGCGATGGCAACATCAGGAAAAAGGAACATGAGAAATTAGAGAAGTACCAAGGGCTCAGAGAAGAGCTGGAGAAGGCCTGGAAGGTGAAGGCAACAGTGGTGCCCGTGGTCATCGGGGCACTCGGGGCAGTGACCCCCAAACTGGAGGAGTGGCTACAGCAGATCCCTGGAAGAACACCAGACATCTCGGTCCAGAAGAGTGCAGTACTGGGAACAGCGAAGATACTGCGCAGAACCCTCAAGCTCCCAGGCCTCTGGTAGAGGACCCGAGCTCGAAGGATGAGACCACCCACGGAGGGTGAAGGACAAAGTTTTTTTTTTTGTTTTTTTTAATATACTATAGACCTATATCTAACCTTCCCTTTCTCTCTAAGATCCTTGAGAAAGCAGTCATCAATCAGTTATGTGACTTTCTAAATAACAATAGTTTATTTGAGGATTTTCAGTCAGGATTTAAAGTGCATCATAGCACAGAGACAGCACTGGTGAAAATTACAAATTACCTTTTAATTGCATCAGACAACGGACCATCACATCCTATTACAGAGACTGGAACATGTAATTGGCATTAAAGAAGCCACACTAAGCTGGTTTAAATCCTATCTATCAGATCGATCTCAGTTTGTACATGTTAACGGTGAATCCTCCGTGCATACCAAAGTTAGTCACGGAGTTCCACAAGGTTCTGTGCTTGGACCGATTCTATTCACTTTATATATTCTTCCTCTAGGCAATATTATTAGGAAACACTCCAGAAACGTTCATTGTTATGCAGATGATACCCAATAATATCTATCGATAAAGCCAGATGAAACTAACCAGTTAACTAAACTTCAAGCATGCCTTAAGGACATAAAAATCTGGATGACCTGCAACTTTCTGATGTTAAACTCTGACAAAACTGAAGTTATTGTACTTGAGACATTATCTAAAGATATAGTTATCAGTTGATCAGAATTTATCCTTTAACTCCCACATGAAACAAACTTCAAGGACTGCCTTCTTTCACCTACGTAACTTTGCAAAAATCAGGCACATCCTGTCTCAAAATGATGCCGAAAAACTAGTCCCTGTATTTGTTACTTCTAGGTTGGACTATTGCAATTCCATATTATCGGGCTGCCCGAATAAGTCCCTTAAGACTCTCCAGTAGATATAGAATGCTGTGGCACGTGTACTGACAAGAACTAGGAAAAGAGATTATATTTCTCCAATATTAGCTTCTCTGCACTGGCTCCCTGTAAAATCCAGAATAGAATTTAAAATCTTTCTCCTCACCTACAAAGCTCTTAATGGTCTGGCACCATCGTATCTTAAAGATCTCATAATACCTTATTATCTGACTAGAACACTGTGCTCCCAGATCGCAGGGTTACTTGTGGTTCCTAGAGTCTCCAAAGTAGAATGGTAGCCAGAGCCTTCTGTTATCAAGCTCCCCTCCTGTGGAATCAGGTCCCAGTTTGGGTTCGGGAGGCAGACACCATCTTCACATTTAAGAGTAGGCTTAAGACTTTCCTCTTTGATAAAGCTTATAGTTAGGGCTGGCATGGGTGAGTCCTGAACCATCCCTTAGTTATGCTGCTATAGGCCTAGACTGCCGGGAGACTTCCCATGATGCACCTCTTTCCTCTCTCCTTCTCTCCCTCTCTATCTGTATGCATTTTTATCCCATTACTGCATGTTACTAACTCAACATCTTCTCTCTCCCATAGTTTTGTGCTTTCTCATTTCTCTCCTCTCTCCTTCTGTCACTTTCAGCAGGTATTTCTGCCTCCGGAGCTGCAGAGACTGGATCTGTGGTTGTGGGCCACCTGCTGCCCCCGTGTTCCTGCTCGACAACTGCTACTACAGTTGTTGTTATTGGTTATCTGTTACTAATATTGACATTATTTTTCCTATAGCTGTCATTCCTATTATTATTAATTTATTAATATTAACACTACAATTACTATTCTAATATTTCTATTATTCTCTCTCTCTCCCCCTCTCTCAAAACCCTTCAAAAACACATGGCAGCAGCGGATGGCCACCCACCATTGAGTCTGGTTCTGTCCAAGGTTTCTGCCTTTTAAAGGAAGTTTTTTCTTGCCACTGTTGCCAAATGCTTGGTCATGGTGGGATTTGTTGGGTCTCTGTAAATAATATTATAAAGAGTACGGTCTAGACCTGCTCTATAGGAAAAGTGCAATGAGATAACTTCTGTTATGAATTGGTGCTATATAAATAAAATTGAATTGAATTGAATTGATTTTGTATGCTCAAAATCAAATAGTGCATATACACAGGTCGATAGAAACACTCAAGCTTGAGTACAATGAGACCCCATTTATACTTTGTCACTTCATCATCATGGTCGAATTGGATAGCTATCCTATCCTAAAAAAGCGTTAGTATTAAAGTGTTAATGCATCAAAGAAACATTCCAGATTCCGATTTCTACACATATGATCAAATACATGGTTCACCGAGCTGTTGGAGCGTTTATCTGATCCCTGAACTACTCAATGGGTGAGGGAGCAATGTGAGTTAGAGCCTGTAAAGACGGTCAAAGTTTTGTCTCACTTGTACTTCATAAATATGATTCCTTCATATGTTTGTGTTAGGTTATTTAATACTAGTTAAACTTTTATTGTTGTAACTAAACTGCTAAAGTGGAGAAGTTTTTCTTCGTCTGGCGTTTTAGGCCGTTATCAAACAGCTTCAGGAGCATCCTCCTTCTGGACACCTCCTTCTGGACTGGAGGAGGGCTGACACTGATTTACATATAGCTGGGAAAACTAAGATGGATTGTAATCAGATTTGTGATCTGACCAACAGAGTTGCATATAAGTAGCTAAGTGTAAATGAAACTGTCTTAAATCTCATCTGGATTTTATCCGGATATGAGACACGTGAAATGACAAGTGTATGTGGGGCCTGAGCGTGCTGCAAAAAGGTGATTCCCTTCATCTGCCATTATACAGCATCTTGGATTTCAGAACATCCTCTTAAACTAGCTAGTTATATTTCTATCTGAATAATGGGTCAGGGTTAGGGTTAGGGTAAGCATTTGTGTTTTCACTGAGAGAATGATAAAAAGCCATGTGTTGTGGAATGTATCTGGCCAGTGTCATGCTTGATCTTGGTCTGCCATGCCAAGATCAACACAGCCAGCTGAAGACTTTTCCACATTCAACTGGAGTGCCTGCTGTGCTTTTCCAGCTAAATTATTTAAGATTTACAGCACTGCACAGGTGTTGATAGGTGGTACACACAGAGGTAGGATTCTCCTAACTTTTGTGAATGTTTCAACAAATCCAATGAGTTGGAGCTGCAAGGACAAGAAATTTGATCTTTCATGAGAGCAGAAAAGAGATACTGAAATCAGTGTTTTAAAGCAGATTCTCAGTTTTTCCTCAGTGACTCACTTTTGAGGAAGGCTCTGACCATGGATGTGCCTGCGCTGCATTTCTCACAGGTTTTACAGACACTTTGGGATGTTTCCATGCTGTTCATCTGGGAAATATTAAAAACTGTGAGAAATCTTCAACTGCTACATGTTTATTCAAATAATTAGCATAACTGGAAGATCAGCGATGTTGAAATCTTTTAATGCAGGTTGTGGATCTTGTCTTTTTGTGGGAGAGAAAAATGAATCCAAATACAATTCACCATAGTAACTGTGCTCAGGAAATTGGTCAGATTATGCAGATTATGGCTGAATGGGACTGAATGACGAAACACAGGAAACCACAAGCCCTGCAATAAACTGGCGGGGGACCCTGACTGACAGCTGTTTTACCCATTTAGAGCTTTAGTTGTTGGACTGAGATCCACTTTGACTATTTGTGGTACAAGGGAATTGGCTTCCTAGACCAAGAAATGAAGGTGAACAAACACAAAGTGACTTCATACCTGGAACGCTCAAACACTGAGACATATTTTATACTGAACAAGTGTTAATTTCGGCAACAAAAAACTGTGATAAATTGGTTAATGACAATGATGAAAACAAGACTGATGTGATGAAATAGCCTTTGGGAAACAAAAAGACTAAGATGAAATTTCCATATGTTAACGTTGACAAAAAAAGAGTTGACTAAAATGGAATTTGTAAATTAAAACTTTAACCTTTTGATGCACAAGTTATCCAAACACCTTCTAATATACAACATGGGTCAAAAATGACCCATAATAATTTCCCATGTTATTTCATGCATGGCTGAGTGTTTCTTTGCTATATCTTTGAAATAAATGTCTTTTGTAAGTTGTAAATATTTAATATTCCAAGTATTCATTAAATATTTTGTTTTTGATTGCCACAAATCATTATTTTAATTTTTCCTTTCTTACTTTATGAACAAAAATAGTTTTTGCATTACTATATCAAGTTTACACTCGGTTCAAAATAAAATAAAAAAAATAGACATACTATGATAATAATTGTGTTAAAATTATTATTTTAGCAGTAATTTGGACCAAACAATAATACATTTAATATTTGAAATATGTTTATTAGTCACTTTGTCACACATAACATACATATCACTGATAACCGATAACACTAATATTGAAATGTAGTGTATCTGTAGTGTATCTGTAGTGAACTGTGGTGAATGTGATAGAATAAAATAAAATAAAACTGATGACATAAAATCACATTGGTACAGCGCAAATGGCCATCTCAGTGCTTACATACCTCACATATGACAACTATACGTTTGTGCTTCTTGCACACAGGCCTGGTTTACTAGGAACACTGCTGACTTTTCTGTCTTTGGCAGCTGGGCAGAGCTTGCACCTCTTCCTCTTCACTTGGCCCTCCGGTCTGACGTCCTCCTGTGGCTGGGTGATGGCTGCATTTTGTTTTTCTATCCCACAACTTCCCATTGTAATATGCTTTTGGAGGTGGTGTGTGCCCTCCATGCACCTCTTCACATGTGACATGACAAGCTCTTTGCCCAGCTCCTTGATGAATTGCCGCCGTGCATTGGTCACACCACCAATGTAATCAGAGTGTTGTGCAGTGAAGTTGGTGTAGGCATTGAGGGTGGCAACATCCAGCACATTGTACCAGAGTACCATGGAGTGTTCTCCGCTTACATGAGTAGGTGCAAACCATCTGATCCATTGTGTCCCCTCTTTCTTTTGCTTTGTTATAGTACTGGATCACTTCTGGTTTCTTCTTCACACTGCTGTCTTCCACTGCTTTGTCATCATGCATGGGGCTCAGGAGGACAACAGCCTTTCCCTTCTTCGGCACATAGCTCACGATGGTCGTGTTGCCACTGAATCCAAATTCTGAGCTATGCATCTCCCTCGATTTGGATGGCTTCATTAAAGTCTGCCTTGTTCTGGCAGAGTTCCCACAATGGTCAGGTTCTTCTCAAGGAGCTTCTCAGCCAGAGGGACACTGGTGAAGATGTTGTCCATTGTGATGTTGCGACCTATGGTTAAAAACAAAAACAAACAAAAAAACGAATGGTCAATTTACTCAACATGTAATTCTCTAAATTAAATCTAACACTATAATAAACTGAATGCAGGCAAGTTTTTTCCTTTATTATATACACTATATGCTCTGTGGTACTGATATGAGACAATGGGTTATCTTGTTTATTAGAGATCTGCAGTGTGTGCAATACACTAGACACCAAAACTCTCACGAATACATGCGAGCTGCGTGTGGCAGCTAGAGCAGATGGGGCCCATTGTCCATCCGATGTTATTCCAGCTACACCTTTGTGTGACCTTCAAACCCCAGTCTTACTTTTAATATCATAGGCTGATAGCCATGCAAGCGCAGCTGTGCATTGGCAGTGAGCCTCAGTCTATGAACTTAACTTCTTAGGCTGTGGCTCAGAGGTAGAGCAGGTCGTCCTCTAATAGAAAGGTCGGCGGTTCAAACCCGGCTTCCCCCAGCCCACATGCCGAAGTGTTCTTGTCCTTCTTCTTGGGCAAGATACTGATCTGCAAATTACTCCAGAGGGCTGTACCTTGGGTGTGTGACTGAATTTGTTTCTTTGTACTGATGAGCAGTTGGTACCTGCCATCAGTGTGTGAACGGGGTGAATGTGATATGTAGTGTGAAGTGTTTTGAGTGGTCGGAAGACTAGAAAGGCACTATACAAGTACAATGTAGAAGCTCCAGATGTTGCTGTGACACTGGCCAGGTTGCTGTACCTGTACCTTTTTATAGACAGGAGCTGAAGAATTGAGATGTTTATATTATGGTTGGTGGTGATTCTGAAAAATGCAGTAGTAACTGTGTTGTTGTCTGTACAAAATATACTAGCATTTATTTTTTCAAATGAAAAAAATGCAGCTTTATGGTCTTTAGAAAGAAAGCTGGTGCAGCTTTGGATATATAAATTAGTGTCATTTCAATGAACTGTGACATAGCTATAGACAACTATGTCACCCACATTTTCCTTTAGATCTGTTTCTGCTGTTTTTGTTTTCCTGCGGATTTCCACAGTCTTCCCTCTTCCAGAGATCTAATTTCTCCACCATCCTTCATTCAGCTCAGTGTGTTCTTCCCAGTCACTGTGCCATTTTCCAGGGTTTTGTTTTCCAGTCATCAGGACATTTTACCACTACTGATTCTTGGCTGCCAAAGTGCCACATGCTGTCATTGCCCTGCTGGCTTTTTCCAACCGCTGGATCCTGACACCACCCCAGTCCTTCATCAAATCTCCTGCTCTGGAGCTTCACTCAACATTCCACACAACCACAAATAACCAGACTGCATGGATGAGGACTCCTTTTTCCCCCCTTTCTTCTTATGGTTAAGGTGCATGGCACCTAATTAATAGAACTGATCTCAGTAGAACATTCAGGAAATGTACTGCAATAGAAAAAAGCAAAAGGAACATAAAGGAGACAGAGGGGACTGACCGAAAGGCTAAATAAAAGGCTTTTAGTGAAGTGGAGACTTGTGGTGAGGTGCTGGCTGGTCCTTCAGGGCTAAATAAAGCTGGAGAAGGAGGGAAAGAGAGCAGGTTGTTGACAGATGGGCATTCTGACCATCACCATCCTGGGGAGTCTACCAGGCTGGAGTCCTGCCAGAGATCCAAATCTCAAACTGTCTCGCTGCAGTATAGGCTATATTGATTCAAAATACTAGTACTATTTAGTACTAGTAGATACTAGTATTTATTTTTCATTGAAAAGGAAAAGAAGTTCAAAAACAAAAGAATAGTTCAACATTTTGGGAAATAGGCTTATTCGCTTTCCTTCAGAGAGTGAGATGATGGATATCAATCTCATGTCTGTGTGTTAAATACAGAGCTGGATTCAGGATGTGGTTAGCCTAGCTTAGGATAAAGGCTGGAAGCAGGGGGAAACAGCTAGCCTGGCTCTGTCCATACTTCAAAAATACAATTTTATGTATACACGTGTGTATATGTAGCGCCTATATAAGGGATATGCGTCTAATTGGGGCTCTGCTTTTAAATGAAGTTTTATTAGATGTAGCTTATGTGTATATCTAATTTTCGCTAAATCTTTCTGTTAATATTAGCTAGCTAGGTTTACTAATGTCACTTACAATTCAATTCAATTTTATTTATAAAGCGCCAATTCATAACAGAAGTTATCTCATTGCATTTTTCCTATAGAGCAGGTCTAGACCGCACTCTATAATATTATTTACCGAGACCCAACAAAGCCCACCATGAGCAAGCACTTGCGACAGTGGCAAGTGCTTTTAATAAGCAGAAACCTTGGGCAGAACCAGAGTCAATGGTGGGTGGCCATCCACAAAGAGAGATTGAGGGACAGAGTGAGGGAGAGAGGCAGAGAGAGAGAAGGGGGGTGGGGAAGCACAATGCCACCTAGAATTTTTAAATAGTAAGAATGTAATGGTAGTGGTAATAATATTAATAAAGTAATAATAATAGGAATGATAGTCATAGGAATAATAATGACAATAATGACAATAATAGTAAGCCAATAACAACAACTGTAGCAGTTGTCGAGCAGGAACACGGGGGCAGCAGGTGGCCCGCAACCAAAGATCCAGAGGCAGAAATACCTGCTGAAAGCGACAGGAGACAGAAGAGAGACACAAGAAAGCACAAAACTACGGGAGAGAGAAGATATCGAGTTAGTAACATGCAGTAATGGGATAAAAATGCATACAGATGGAGAGGGAGTGGAGGAGAGTGGAAAGAGGTGTATCATGGGAAGTATCCCGGCATTCCCGGTAATCTTAAATGTGGAGAGTTAAAGGATAAATTCTGATCAACTGATAACTATATCTTTAGATAATGTGTCAAGTACAATAACTTCAGTTTTGTCAGAGTTTAACATCAGATAATTGCAGGTCATCCAGATTTTTATGTCCTTAAGGCATGCTTGAAGTTTAGCTAACTGATTAGTTTCATCTGGCTTGATCAATAGATATAATTGGGTATCATCCGCATAACAATGAAGATTTATGGAGTGTTTCCTAATAATATTGCCTAAAGGAAGCATATTATAAGGTGAACAGAATCTGTCCAAGCACAGAACCTGGTGGTACCATGTGACTAACTTTGGTATGCACGGAGGACTCACCGTTAACATGTACAAATGGAGATCGATCTGATAGATAGGATTTAAACCAGCGTAGTGTGGCCAATTGAATGTTCTAGTCTCTGTAATAGGATTTGATGGTCATCGGTTTTGAATGCAGCACTAAGATCTAACAAGAAAATTACAGAGAAAAGCCCATTGTCCGATGCAATTAATTTGTAATTTTCACCAGCGCTGTCTCTGTGCTGTGATGCACTCTAAATCCTGACTGAAAATCCTCAAATAAACTATTGTTATTTAGAAAGTCACACAACTGGCGACTGCTTTCTCAAGAATCTTAGAGAGAAAGGGAAGGTTGGATATAGATCTATAGTTGGCTAAAACCCCTGGATCAAGAGTGGGCTTTTTAAGAAGCGTTTTAATTACAGCTACTTTAAATGGATTGTGGTACATAGCCTCTTAATAAAGACAGATTGCGCATATCCTGTAAAGAAGTGCTAACTAAGGATACAACTTCTTTAAGCGGCATAGTTGGAATGGGGTCTAAGAGACAGGTTGAAGGATTAGATGAATTAATCATTGAAGTCAGTTGAAGAAGGCCGATAGGAGCAAAGCAGTCTAAATATATATTAGGTTTTACAGCTGTTTCTAAGGTTCCTGTGTTTGAAGATAAATTGGTACCGATTGAGGGCTGGACGGATTTTTCTCTTATAGTTAAAATTTTATCATTAAAGAAGCTCATGAAGTCATTACTACAGAAGGCTATAGGAATACATGGCTCAACAGAGCTGTGACTCTGAAAAGTTTTTATTTTCCTCTATTAATGATGAGTAGTCGGCTGCTCTGGCATTGCGGAGGGCTTATATGTTTTAAGACTATCTTGCCAGACTACATGAGATTCTTCCAGGTTGTTGGAACGCCATTTCCTTTCAAGTTTTCGCAATGTTTGCTTTAATTTGCGGGTTTGGGGGTTATACCATGAAGCTATCCTTCTTTGTTTTATTATCTTCTTTTTTAGAGGGGTGATAGAATCGAGTGTCGTTCGCAGTGAGCCTGCAGAATTTCAATGCCATATACCAGAACAAGGTTGAGGGTGTGGTTAGAACAGTGAGTGGGTTTATGTACACTCTGACAAAAGCCAATCGAATCTAATGAGATAAACGCAGTACTAAGGCTATCATTTTCAACATCCACAGGAATATTGAAATCATCTACAATAATTACTTTATCTGTGTTAAGGACTAAACTTGATATAAAAAAAAATGAGAATTCAGATAATAATTCAGAATAAGGACCAGGAGCGTGGTACACTAAAACAAATAGAATTGGCTGTCGTGTTTTCCAGGTTGGGTGTGAAATACTAAGAAAGAACAAGGTTTTCAAATGAGTTATAATTTAGTTAGATAGATCCACTAATAAACTTGGCCAGATTTCTAGATATGAGAGCTGCTCCATCCAAAGTGGGATGAATGCCATCAGACCAGGGCTTCCCCAGAAAGTCCGCCAATTATCTACAAAGCCCACATCATTTGCTGGACACAGTATTGACAGCCAGCAGTGGAATGAAGACATGCAGCTAAACATGTCATCACTGGTCAGGTTTGGCAGAGGCCCAGAGAAAACTACAGAGTCCAACATTGTTTTTGCATGTACACACTGACTCAACATTAACTTTAGTGACCTCGGATTGGCGAAATTGGGAGTCATTACTGCCGACGTGAACAATAATCTTACTGTATTACGTTCACTGTCGGATTCATGGTGATCTTTATAGTTATTGTCACAATAACTTACCAACTACAGTAGTCTGTACAAGACATGCCTTAGGTTTCCACTATCCTAAGTCAGTTGCAAGTTGATTAAGACTGCAGAAACTCTATTTAAAAAGACAGCAAAAAGCTAAAAGTAAAGACCGTACTGTAAAAAGTTGAAACAGCCAGTTTCTGCTGATCCAAATGGCAGTAGTACAATTGCAAACTTGGCCAAAACTACTGACAAATACCACTGAAGTCGTATGCGGTGTGGTATGTGGACCCAAATGCAGATGACCAGGAAGCGGTATGAGGGTGAAGTAGCTGGATGGCTACAATGTTTATTGAGGGTGATGTGGTTTACGGGCAGGTACAGGCAGCAGCAACGAGGGATCGGTGCTGCTGCGATCCAACCAGGGCAGGAGGCAACTGCGATCCAGCGGCGACGAGGGTTTGGTGTTACTGCGATCCAGCCGGGAAAGGAGGCGGTTGCGATCCAACCAGGAAAGGACGCTACTGCGATCCAGTGGCGACGAGGGATTGGTGTTGCTGCAATCCAGCCGGGAAAGGAGGCGGTTGCGATCCAGCGGAGAATCCTGGGACAGGGGGCTGCTGCAATCCAGCAGGGCGCCCAGCGTTTGGTGCTGCTGCGATCCAGCCGGGAAAGGAGGCGACTGTGATCCAGCAGGGCGCCCAGGGACAGGGGGCTGCTGCGATCCAGCGGGGAAAAGACGCGACTGCGATCCAGCTGCGACAAGGGGTTGGTGTTGCTGAGTTCCAGCTGGGAAAGGAGGCGGTTGCGATCCAACCAGGAAAGCAGGCGACTGCGATCCAGCGGCGATGAGGGATTGGTGATGCTGCGATCCAGCCGGGAAAGGAGGCGGTTGCGATCCAGCAGAGAATCCTGGGACAGGGGGCTGCTGCAATCCAGCAGGGTGCCCAGGGGTTGGTGCTGCTGTGATCCAGCCGGGAAAGGAGGCGACTGCATTCCAGCTGTGACAAGGGGTAGGTGCTCCTGCGATCCAGCCGGGAAAGGAGGCGACTGCGATCCAGCAGGGTGCCCAGGGACAGGAGGCGACTGTGATCCAGCTGTGACAAGGGGTTGGTGTTGCTGCGATCCAGCCGGGAAAGGAGGCGATTGCGATCCAGCGGAGAATCCTGGGACAGGGGCTGCTGCAATCCAGCAGGGCGCCCAGGGACAGGGGGCTGGGGACTGGAGGCCGCGGCGGCGCAGGGACTGGAGGCGGCAGCGGAGCAGGCGAGCAGCTGGGCAGCGGAGCAGGTGAGCAGCTTTGGGAGCCACGCTTCCTCCTGGGGGTTTTCCCAGAAGACACCAAGACAGCAACAGACTGAGGTACCCCCTGGCTTGCAGGCTGAGATGCTGACTGGAGACTAGCACGTAGAAGGTAAGTATGTAGGGATATGAACTAGGGACCAGCAGGCTGGGGTGCAGGCTGATGGCTGCGAGGACCACCGAGAGCCAGGCGGGTGCCTAGGTATGGGTTTGGGACTTCATTTACACACTTTTTAAACTCTTATCTATTCATTCATACTTTCAGCTAGAAACTACATTCAAACATCAAAATGTTCCTCATCTTTCATACATTCTAGGTATTATTCAACTTTTCAAATCCCATTCAAACTTCTCAAAAAAGTAAAGTTTCAATGACAGTCAATGAGAAAAGCCTTACCATGGTCAGACCCCTCCAAGACCCCCTTCAGTTCGCCTACCAGCCCTGGCTGGGAGTTGAGAATGCCATCATCTTTCTGCTGAACCGCATCCACACCCACCTGGACAAGCTGGCAAGCACAGTGAGGATCATGTCTTTTGACTTCTCCAGAGCTTTCAACACCATCCAGTATTTGAGGATAGCAGGGTGAAACTGAATAACAGCAATTCCATGACTGCATGTCACCGTTGTCTGCAGAAGAGTTAAGTGGGACATGTAAATTGGATTGCAGCAGATAAAATACTTGTTTTTTATAAAAACTAGGCAGACAGACGAAGAGCCAGACGTCCCTAGATCATTAGTTAGCAGTGTGGGACAGAGCTATATGGGGGCAAAAATGGCAAAGGGAGGTGGTAATAAGACAACACCCAGATCATAAATAGCAGATTCAACACTGCATGAAAAGTGGCACGAACAAACATCAGGAAAGCTATGATGGCCAAGAGAAGGCACCTTTAAAGGAGCCTGCTGTGATGAAGTGGAGGCCAACATAAAACATAAAAAAGCAAAAGACATAAGCAATGTACGTGAAGGCAAGTGTGCCAGGGAAAGAGAAGTATTAGAGTGGTTTAGACATGCAGCACGTAGATACATACACACACACACCACAGATGCAGACACTGATGGGGGATAAGAAAGTGCAGGAGAAAGACAAGGGAAAGAAAGAGTTAAAAGAACAAGAACAACAACCCACTGCCCCACCGTGGACAGTCAGGCCGCAGCCATAGCCCCCTAATAAGAAATTGATAGGACAATTTCCAGTGGTAGGGTTAGGAGATGAAGGTGATGAATATGAGCTAGAGGGTGAGCCCTCTGGAGGCCAGCGGCGAAGGCAGAACCCTTCAGGAGGCCGGAGAACCAGATCAGGGCCCAGCAACAGGACAGCAGGACAGGGAGCCAGCGACGGGACAACAGGACAGGAAGCTGGCGATGGAGAGACTGGTAGAGAAGCTGGCAGAACCAGTGATGTCCAGGAACCCGGAGCCTGCCACTCCGGCAGAGAAGGAGGGTACTGTTGCGACCCAGCAGACGGTTCTGCGGTGTGCTGCGGTCCAACCAGGGCAGGAGGTGGCTGCGATCAAGCGGCGGCAAGGGATTGGTGCTGCTGCGATCCAGCCAGGACAGGAGGCGACTGCGATCCAACTGCGTCAAGGGGTTGGTGCTGCTGCAATCCAGCCGGGAAAGGAGGGGACTGCGATCCAGCAGGGAGTCCAGGGACTGGGAACTGCTGCGATGCAGCAGGGTGCCCAGGGACAGGGGGCTGCTGCGATCCAGCAGGGAGTCCAGGAACAGGGGGCTGCTGCAATCCAGCAGGGAGTCCAGGAACAGGGGGCTGCTGCGATCCAGCAGGGAGTCCAGGAACAGTGGGCTTCTGCGATCCAGCAGGTGTGCCCAGGGACAGGGGGCTGCTGCGATCCAGCAGGGTGCCCAGGAAGTTGGGGCCAGCAGGCTGGGGTGCAGGATGATGGCTGGCAGGCTGGGGTGTAGGCTGATGGCTGGATCAGAGGGCTGATCCTTCAGTGTGTGAATGCTTAGTTTCTTTTAACTGATGAGCAGTTAGCACCTGCCATCAGTGTGTGAATGGATATGTGGTGTGAAGCGCTTTGAGTAGCTGGAAGACTAGAAAGGCGCTACAAGTACAGTCCATTTACCATTAAACGCTAAAAATGCAGCTGTAGTCACTCATGAGTCGTTGGCAGGTCTGGAACCATCTGATGCAATAAAGAGAAGTTTCATCTGAAAAATGAGAAAGTCCAGGTACAGTAAGTGCAGGGGGTTGCAGCATCCTTTTAGTGGGGTGATGAGTGGGCAAATTGTGGAAAGACATTTTTTGTCTTTTTTATTGAAAACGTAGCGAAGGTTATTTCACACTGGATTGATAATATTGTTTACATTGATGGCAACCTTTATATAATCAACTCCTTAAGATAACAGATGTTAACTTTGTGAACGTCATCCCAGAATCTGTACCCCCAGACAAGAACAATCTACTTGTAATTGATGAAGTGATGAACGAAGCAAGTAACAATATAGAAGTACAAAATCTTTTCACCAAATACGTTCACAATAGAAATCTCAGTTGTATATATTTAGTGCAAAATGTATTTATTCAAGGTAAGGCGAACTATTAGTTTAAATACCAACTACCTTGTTTTGTTTAAAAACCCTAGAGATTAATATCAGATTACCCTACTGCTGGTTGTATATATTCCGGAAAAAGCAAAAGGGTTGACAATGTCGTCGCATATGCAGAGAAATTTGGCACAGTTGGAGTTGTTATATAAATCGCCACTGAGTGTGCGAAGGGTTATTGTGGGTAATGCAAGCCCAGACTTTATGGGTGAAATAGCTTTCAATGTGATGAGAGTAATATCCCTCTAACAGACAAACGGTACAAGCAGCTAAAAAAGAAGACAGTCATCAGACAAGTCGCTGATAAAAAAGTCAAACTTTTAAAAAAGAAAAAAAGACTATCAATCAAAGAGGAGGTTTTTTATTGCCCTTACTAGGAACAGCTATTCCTTTTATAACAAGTATTTTCAAATCGGCGTTGAAATGAAGCACACTCAAAAAAGTTTTTGGTGCCTCAGCATCAGTTGGACTCATTAAACCAGCAGGAGCAAAGCAACGGTTCCATAAGACAAACTGCGCAAAATGATTTGGATAGATATATGCTCGATGTATTGAAACTACCAGGTACAGACGTGTACGAGAAGACCAAAAAATATATCATACGCTGGTGAGACAGGGGGAGTGTGAAAACTTTATCACTACCCTCTAGTGAAAGTAGTGAGTAGATTGAACTACGATGTTACACCTGCCATGGATGAGAGTGCTAAAAAGTACCTGATTCTAGAAGACGTTTTAAAAACACATGAATAAAAGTAGTAAGAAAAATGCTGAATACATTTTGGATGAAAAAAATTCATATCTTGGACAGATCAAGGAGAAAGAAACAATCAACCGGTGACAGGTTCGCACTTGTATGATTTGGTAAAAGGTGTCACAACATCGCACAATATTTTAGACAGTTCTAGACCACTAGGGTGGGAAATTTTTTTTTAAAACTCTGGCTAGTTTAAATGTCCCACTATCTGCTATCCTAAATTTAGCACACCTCAGGTGTCCACCTGGATCAAAGCGGTTGAAATCACCTAGATCAAATGATTGATTGAAATGATTTCTTTTACCATTTTTATGTATTATTTGAAGTTTGACCACTATTTTCTATGTATTAGATGGGAAGACTGAATGTATTTTTATGAAGACTAAAGGTAGCGACAACACTACAAATGTTTGTTTTTTTTTACTATTATCTACATATTTTTGTAGAGACCAAAAATGTCAATGACAAAAACGATTTTCTTTTATTTTTATTGATCATTTATACCTTTAGATGAAAGCACCTTTCCCATAATGTTTTTTTTTAAAACATTGTAAACTTGAATAAAGCTGCAAGTAGTGATAAATCATGTTCTCCAATACTTTTTTATTTAAAATCATCATCGTCGTTACACATCTTTCCATATTGTGTGAATTTATATTCATGCCATTACATCAGGTAGTATCTTGTTGACAAATCGACAAACCATAGCGTCATTACAAACCAGTTTAGTTCCATACATGTTTAGCACCTGTACATAAGACATCCTTTTTTGTATATGACATAGAAAAAACACACAATATTGACTGCAGGTTGTAGCATGATTATCCTGCACTCGTCTTCTAAAATAAGATACAGCTGCACAGTTTTTCACAAGGAAGTTGTTTATCTCCAATGGAAAATTGTCACAGTCAGGAGGGTTACCAAAACTGTCAAAAAAATGTCAATGCTTGTGTTTTATAATATAAATAGCCAGCCAATGTTCGCCTGGCATGGCAAATGGATGTGTGTTCACAATTAACATACAGTGGGTTGCAAAAGTATTCATACCCCTTGAAATTTTCCACATTTTTTCACATTACAACCACAAACGTAAATATATTTATTGGGATTTCATGTGATAGACCAACACAAAGAGGCGCACAATTGTGAAGTGGAAGGAAAATTATACATGGTTTTCGAAATTTTTTACAAATAAAACTCTGAAAAGTGTGACGTACAAAAGTATTCAGTCCCCCTAAGTCAATACTTACTAGAGAACCACTTTTCTCTGCAATTACAGCTGCAAGTCTTTTGGGGTATGTCTCTACCAGCTTTGCACATCTAGAGATGGATTTTTTTTTCATTCTTTTTCTATTTTCTTTGCAAAATAACTCAAGCTCAATCAGATTGAATGAAGAGCATCTGTGAACTGCAATTTTCAAGTCTTGCCACAGATTCTCAATGGGATTTAGGTCTGGACTTTGACTGAGCAATTCTAAAACATGAATATGCTTTGATCTAAACTATCCCATTGTAGCTCTGGCTGTATGTTTGGGGTCATTGTCCTGCTGGAAGGTGAACCTCCACCGCAGTCTCAAGTCTTTTACTGACTCTAACAGGTTTTCTTCCAATATTGCCCTGTATTTGGCTCCATCCATCTTCCCATCAACTCTGACCAGCTTCCCTGTCTCTGCTGAAGAAAAGCATCCCCACAGCATGATGCTGCCACCCCCATGTTTCACAGTGGGGATGGTGACTGATCAACTGAATTTACTAAGAGTCTAAAAAGTCAGCAGTAATCATCCAATTAATTAGTTCTAACACACTAACCTATCTTTTCATTTGCTTTACAAGGACACAGATGGTCAACGGAACCTAAATTCCTGGAGGGAAAGGATATCCCAAGGTGCTGTGCTTTGCTGATGGGCATACTATATGCTCTAAATCTGAGCTATCGCAAGGAACTTAAATGTACTTTTGAAGTATTTCAGAAGCTGTTCCTTGAACTTGATGGACTGAAAGTGTGGTAGTTTAGGTGTTGTCACTTCCCATTTTGTAGTGTGTTCCTTCCCCGGTGTATCTTGTGGTTTTTACTTCCTGTCTTTGTTTTCCCTCCAGTTTTGATTGTTGGTCCTTCCTTGATTGTTTGCACCTGTTTCTCGTTGTTTCACCTCCCCTAGGGTATTTAGTCCCTGTCTCTGTCTTTGTTCAGTGTTGGGTCATCATTATTACACATGGTGTTGTTCCTGAGTGATTCCTGCCTTGAATGTTTGTTCCTGTCTTGTGAGTGTTCCTGACCTTTGTGTGTGAGTCGCCATTTGGTGCACTTTTTGTTGTACCTGGTTCCAGTGCCCAGTTCCACGGCAGTTTTAACGTGAGTTCTGTTTTTTGGATTCTTTATCTTCCTTGGACTTTGGCTGGATCCTGAATTTTGTAACTTGCATGCTCCCTATTTAAACAGTTTTACCACCTTGGACTCACTTCCCTGCTTCCACCACTACCAGCCGGTAACCAATCTGCCTTTTGCCTGTTTGACGGTGTAGTCCCTCATTCGTCCAGGAGTGTTCCATCGTAGAAAGGGTTATGACTACGACTGATACTTTTGCCTGTCTGCTTACCGGTCTGCCTGTACCTGCCTGTCAAACACATCAATAAACACTGTGTGTGCCATCTGGCTACTTGACCTAATTACGCTTCCCGGTCATCTGCATTTGTGTCCACCACCCCTAGATCAAGAGTGGGCTTTTTAAGAAGTTTAATTACAGCTACTATAAAAGACTGTGCTACATAACCTCTTAATAAAGACAGACTGATCATATCTAGTAATGAAGTGCTAACTAAGGGTAAAACTTCTTTAAGCAGCATAGTTGGGATAGGGTCTGAGAGACAGGTTGATGGCTTCCTATGTTTTAAGACTATCTTGCGGAGACAAGCATTTTGCGCTCCATGGGATTCTATCTCCATTTCACGAGCTGCTTTGCTCTGAAAGGCAAGACTGGTTTGCCTGTGGAAGTCCAGAAGCAAACAACGGGCCTGTGGATGCAGTCTGTGCATCACACCTGTCACTGAGTAGCGAGTCTATCTCTTTGTTGCACTCACTGAAATTCAGCCTGAAGAATTCAGGGTAGCCAGGCTTTAGGCTCTGTACTAAGGAAGAAATTATATGGTCGCTGTCCATTGCTGTGTCTAGAATGGAGGGTGAGATTAAACACGTTGTTTAGTACGATGAAGCAATGTGGTTGGCTATGGTGTTGTGTTGGCAGACACCTAGTAGTGTAATCTGGGCAGTACACTAACCTAACCTAACACTGTAGCCTATACCATGGGGGGTAGCTTTCTGTGGAAGAGGGGTAGCTACAGCACCATCTAGTGGGCATCAGATTGGGCCATTAAAGGCAAAGCAGGTTTACAAGAGTAAGTTTGCTAACCAAAATTTCAACATGCACTAACTGAGAATCAGGGCATTAACAGCCAGGATGGTCTCTTAGTTTACACAAGCTGGAACACGTGGAAGTAACAGCTAGGTACAAAACTACACAGGGCTGGCAGCATGCTGTCGCCCTATCTCAGGCTCTATTCTTACTCAGGCTGAAATGCACAGCAGGAACAAATTCTCTGTTTCACAGGGCCAGTGGCACGCTGTGTCTTAAAAGGAGGAACACTTAAATTAACAACTGATAGCTTGACTAAATTGCATTGAATATGCGATATTCAAATGCTGAACAGAAATTCTTACAATTCCTACACAGTAGGTTCAACATGAATAGCTAGCAGAAATAGCAACTCTTAATGTAACACAATAAGGGCTTAAAGTGGTAGTTAACAACCAAAATCTCTCAAAGAGAGATTTCTCAAATTCTCTAAATTTGAGAAATAAATAAATTCACACCACAATGCACTTGTTTGTAAGTATAGCTGGATGTCTAATGCTAAAATTTTGATATTGGCCAAAAATTATGTTTAAAATTAATATAACCCAATTATGAATAAGTGCCAACAGTACTATGCCTCACACAGAGCACCATTTGTTGATTTACAATGGATAGAGGGGCACCAAATTGTGTAGGTGTAAGCAATTAATTATGGTTATCAGAATGATCAAAGATAATCATAAATAGCTAATGAATAAAGTCCTTAAACAAGGAAATTACATGAAATGAATTAATTCAGTCTCATAAAATGTACTAAACTATCAATTTGGAACTCTGCTTAATAATTAAACTAATAACTATAACCAAAAATTACCATTAATAGCTAGTAGGTTGAAGGATTTGGAGTTAAACACAGAAGATGTTGGCAAATGATTCACTCTTGCGCAACATTAAAGAAACCAGCATAATTATACACAAACATTTATTAAAAGAAACAAAGCAAAACACACAATATTAAGTCTAACTCTAAATGCACTAAACTACAGAACAAAGGCTCTGTGTGTGTGTGTGATCCAAAATGGCTGCTTGGATCCAAAATGTAATTAAACAAACTAAACCTAATTCAAAATGGCGGATGAGCAGCAGCTGCATGGTTAGACAAAGAAAGGAAATTCAAAATGTTTGAAAGGAGTGCGGCTCTGTTAAAGGTCAAATTGGAGTGGATGTGTGTGATCGGTGTAGGATATTAGTGCCCAGTTAAAAGAGAGTTAGTTAGCATGCAAAGACTCTGTCTGTGTGAAGCATAACATTAACTAGCATCAACTTAGCATGTGGCTACCAAAATAACCTAACAGTGAAAACACATCACAACAGTAAATTCCATGAACCAAATCAATACATATACATTCACAAAAGTACGCTGCCATGCTATGTTATGAGCCGTTATGTTCAGTGGTTACGTTACCAGTCCGTAAAGGAAGAAAGTTTGCTTTGAGGTCCTGCTGTTAGCTGGCCATGTGGATGAGACAGGCGGGGAAGAATTTTGGTTCTGATTGCAGTCCTTGCTGTGCAGTCCGTTTGCGCAGATGGAGGAACCGGTCGTCTGCTGTTCTCCTTACAATTAGCTCACGCCTACTTATTTGGTTGTTAAAGTTAGCTGGCAGACTTTGTGTAGTAGCCGTTCAGGCTAACTTAACTTGTTGCAGGGATTATCTATCTATCTATCTATCTATCTATCTATCTATCTATCTATCTCCTTTATAAAGTTGTCATGGTGAACGTGTTGGCAAACAGTCACTTATTTACAAACCCAGCAGACACAACATCTGCATTAATTTGTATTTCTGTAGACTTGATAAATGTAATTTAATTTACCTTAAAACTGCACTAATCAACATTTTATATGAACAATGGACCAAATGGCTATGTGTAATGTGAAAAGGTTCACTAGTAGTGACTAACCCACAGAGAATTATGACTAACTTTGCCGTTAGCGTTTTATCATCTTTGTTTTGGTTTTACAGCCCATAACTTTATTGTTTTGGTTCAGTCTAAATGCTCTCATCAACCTTGTTTTCAGTGGAAAAAGCCCTGATAAACTCTACCTAAACATAGTGAAGCATTTAGCAGCTTAAGGGACAGATATTTTTCTCAGGAGTTGGTGGAGACCAAACCAGAACTAAAAAGAGAATGAATATTGGACAAACGAACACGACTCCAAATGAGTGACAATGTTACTCTGGGTCTGCTGGATGTAGAAATAGGCAAGTGTTTGCTATCATGTTAAGCAAAAACAAGATGTTGATGGTGTACCTTTTTAAGAAGCCCATAGCAGTGTTTAAAAAGAACAAAATGGATAGTAGAAGCCACAAGTCATGAATGCATTAACTCCTGTCATATTCTAACTCCTTTACTGTTAAGGCACTCAAATACTGACATCTTAACCATTTGGTAGATGTTCTTAATTCTAAATATATTTTTTCCATTGCTTTCAACAGGGTGAGACCATTAAAGGGTTAATGAATTAGCTCACTGATTAAAACATTAAATTTATCTTCTTTTTTATCTTCACTAACAGTTCTTTTCAGGTAAACTGTGGCAGAGACCTGTCAACACTGTTTCAGTTCCTAAATACTAAATAAAAATGAAACGTTCCTTAATGCTCCTTTAAGTTAACATGTTCTTACAGATACTTTTCATATCATACCCTGCCAAAATGTATGGCCCTATATCTTGTGACTATAAATTTTGTTTTTGCACCAAAAAAATAACTAAACTGTTTGATTCCTGAGATAACAAGATAATTTAATCATTATCTTGACACAATAGTCAAATAAATATTGGCAACTCAAAAACACGATTTTTATCATGACAAAATTAGATAATAATAAAGTCATTTTGAAGGGAATCAAAATTATCTTAAGAACAAGATAATTAAGAAAACATTATTAGCAACCACACCTGCTCTTGGCCTCAATAGGCAGACACATTTTTAGACCAATACTGGCCCAATATATAGGTGCAGTAGCTGAAGGTTTACATTTTAGCTTGTTTTCACACATCAGAGAGAGGCCAATCTCTTCTCCTGCTGCCTGCTGTGTTCCACTAACCACATGCTCTCCTGCGGCTGCGATTGGAGGCTGATTGACTTGATTTATACTCAAAAGAACAACAAAAGTTCAGTGTTTCTCCTCACCTTGCCTTACCTTGTGCTGTACCAGCATGTACACTGGCATGCTCACGCTGACCATCTCTCTCTCTCATTCCCTCTACAACACACACACACTCCAGTCAGCCACTAGGCAGTGGTAGTTGGCTGTGGCTGGGTTTGATACTCGATGGTTGTACAAGCAAAGTCCCCCAGAGGTTGTGTCTCTGTGTTGTGTCTAGACCACATCCAGGCTGAACAGGAATACAGCTGCATTATACATTATTAAGACACACTTACATGGTGTAGCCTACACATTACAGGGCAGCAAAAGTAAAGAAACAGAACGTGAATATTGTCAGCAGATTTATCAGTTCACTGTTAAATGAAACATGAGGTGACTTTTTATTTCTTTGGTCCAGTGTAAGATGTCTCAACAACTACTGGCCACATTGCGATCAAATTCACTATGGATAATCATAGTCCCAAGAGGATCATTCCTAAATTACTTTGTTGATCTCCTGACCTTTCCTGATGTGACACCATCATGCCTAAGGTTGCTGATATACCGTGTGTTTCCAGCAGTGTTAATTTCATCATCGAAAAGTATGACGAGACAAAAATATTATAAAATTGCTGTTGATGTAACTTTAATGTTACTTTCAGTCGGCTATCTAGACTTGCTATTAGAAGGAATGAGTAAATTCCAGAATTTTTGTTGGCATTCAACCATCTAAATGTAGATGTTTGCTGAAGAAATATTACTGTTAGTATCCAGTTAGGATTTAGAATCAGAATCAGAAATACTTTATTGATCCCCGAGGGGAAACTCTTTTGTTACAGCAGCTCACTAAGTATAGTATACGGTAGTACTTAGTACACTAAGTACGGTATAATAATACAATGTAATATAAGTAATATGTAATAGTGCATGTACTGTCAAGCTTATTTAGATTTTTATGAGATGGTGGATATTGCACAGCAGTAATAGAAGTATGTATAAATATCAATAAATTAAACTGAAAACAGAGTATATTGCACAATTATTTCAAGTATTGCAGTGATGTTAATGATCAATGTCCAGTTTATCGACTTAAGGTCATACAGACTAACACTTAGAGGGAGGAGTTAGAGAGTTTGATGGCCACAGGCAGGAATGACCTCCTGTGGCGCTCTCTGGTGCTCTTTGGGGGGATGAGTCTTTCGCTGAAGGTACTCCTTTGTTTGACCAGCACATAATGGAGTAGGTGGGAGACACTGTCCAAGATGGCATGTAGTTTGGCGAGCATCCTCCTCTCTGACACCACCGCTCCACCCCCACAATGTCACTGGCCTTACAGATCAGTTTGTTGAGTGTGTTAGCGTCCGCTACCCTCAGCCTGCTGCCCCAGCATGCAACGGCATACAGGAGAGCACTGGCCACCACAGACTCATAAAATATCCTCAGCATTGTCCGGCAGATGTTGAAGGACCTCAGCCTCCTCAGAAAATAGAGGCGGCTTTGCAGTGACTCCACCCATTTAGCACACGTTCTCCTTATTTCTTGCACTCCTTTTTCTTCGTCCACAGGCAAAAAATCTCTCTTCAGTTCGTCTTTGTCTGCGATAGTTCTTTAAAGTTGGGTTGGTGTGTTACAGCCTTATATTTCCACGAGAAACATAAAAACCTAATGCACATTTATACTCCCCAGATGATCAACCCTTTACATTTTGACCATTCTACAAGCTTTGCTTTAGCACTACCTTCAAGACAAAATGTCAGTTTTGAACACAAGGTATCTCATAATAGCAATATCTCTAACAGGGTGATTACCATGAAAGTTTCAGGTCTCATTCAAGGTTCCATGGTAATGTTTCTAGCTGGAAAAACTATTGTGGCTGTCTTTAGTGGATCGTTGAAACATAGCTCTCCAAATGATCCTTCTAACTGTCATACAGTCAAAGGACAACATTTAGTTGTAAAAGCTGCAAACTCCACCCATGGACAGTATGGTCATTGATCAGCATTCAGTATGTATGTCACCATGGTGGGGTTGATCATTCTATAGAATTCAGCTTTGAACAATACTGTTGGTCTTTAATGGTTTGAAATACATAAACAACACTAAATAACTAACTCTCCAACAGCATCAACATGTAAGATAAAGGACATAGTTGCTTTAGGACTTACCAACTGTACAATAAATTATACACATGCAAACACAAACACCATGTAATGTAATGTAACTTACGTCTCTGTGTAAAGAACAAGGCTAACATTGCAGTGTGTTTCCTCCAGACTGATTGGTTTCCTGTCTTTGCAACAGCCTCTTCCTGTTCATTCAAACTCCTTTATTTTTGGGTAAACAGCCAGGCCATTATGTTCCAACGTCCTTCCGGTCACTTCCTCTCAGACCAGTTTTGGAGGCTCAGAACAAACACACACTTTCTACAGAAATTAAACTCAGCAGATTAATAACAAGTAACTGCAGGCACAAAGAGTTCTTTGGAAAGGCTGTGTGAAACAGTGTGTTTTATTTCAAGACATGCTCTTTGACATTTACAGAAGATATTATTGACAAAGTGTGTTTGAAGCACGCAATTTAGAGCACAGGTCTGCAGTATATATCAGCTGTGGACTGTAGAATAGCACACAGGTGTGGCACAACTCCTCAAATTAGCCTGCTGATAGAAGTATCTCCATGTCACTACCTGACGGTTTAAACAGAATTCAGTAGACAGACAATTAGACATTGTCAACAGCAGTAGATCAGAAGAAACTCTGGTAGTGTCATTTATTGGACTGTATCATATTTGGGCTACTGTATAATATTTGGGCTAGAATACAAGCTAAACAAGAATCTACATCCATGTTAGTGATCATGGTCAACATCGTTTAGTGTGTCAGCATGCTTATATTTGCTAATTAACACAAAACACAAAGTACAGCTGAGGCTGATAGGAATGACCCGTAAGCTCTTGACAGGATACAAGGCATGCTAGCCTATTGTCTTCCTATTGCCCCTTTCAAGCTCTGAAGTATTTTTCAATAAATTACTGACATCCACACTTAAAACTGCATGAGGCAAAACTAAAAGCCATTTTAGTCTAAATCACAAGATGTGGTTGGTTGTCCATGGAACTTTTTTTTGGACTTTATTATTTGTAACCCACAGAAGACAAGCCACAAATGTGTACCATACTACACAAATATGTCACTATCCACAAACATGTATTTTTTTATTTGTGTTGTGTAAAGTCATGTCCACAAAAATACAGAGCGATTTGCAAATACGCATAACTTACTCTGTAAAAACGTATTTTAATTTCACATAAAATCATAGAGGTTTTATAAATATAAATAGTTTCCTTCACAAATACATTTAAAGTGATATGTACACATGAAGAGCAAGGAGCGGCAAATTAAGAAATTTAACATCCTTTTGAATAAGGACCAGCACAACAGGAGACCACGGACTGAACAAAGGGAGACATGTATTAACAGAAACAATTGGATCAAAAACTTATCAGACCGCATCCTGACATAGGCGGAAAAAGATGTGCTCTCCAAAGGGCTCAACTTTTCAGTTACATCCAACCACATCCCTACAGTGGACTACATCACAGCCACAGAAACAGCCATTAGGAAGAACAAGATGACTGAAGCAGAGGCTGCAGACCTGAGGCTACGTGTCACTGCAACATTAAAGAGTGCCAAACCACCTCCTTCCAACATTACATCCGAAGAGAGGAGGGCACTCTCAGCACTGCAGAAGGATCACAGCATAAACATTCTACCAGCGGACAAGGGTCGCTGCACTGTGATTCTGAACACAGCCGATTATGAAACCAAGGTCAACAACCTTCTTGAAGACACAACCACATATCAAAAACTTAAGACATCCAACCAATAGCTACAAGAAGAAGGTTAGACTGTCTACAGAAGCTTGAGAAGGAATTGTGGAATTTTGTCCAATTTGTAGCGCAGCAGATCTGTAAAAAGAAATCTGTAAATTGAGGTGCTGTCACTAGCTACACCAGCAGGTGGCGAGATTACCTCACATGCCCTGACGGAACGGAGTGGAGCATCTTTATTTAACCCAAAGGTTGTGCTTCAGGATCAGGTTCATCATTGTCATCTCCAGGTGAGTGTGCTGTGCTGTGCTTGCTTACTTACTGGTGTTACCTAAGCTGCATTCCGATCGCCTAGTAGTTCCCTGTTAAGTGGACTGCACAGGGTATTCAGCCATGTTAAGTAAGATTCCAAACCGTAGGGAGCAAAACATTTTCAGTTCAATGGGAACTGTGAACTGTGTAGGGAAGAAGTGAACAACAGTTCATCAGTTCGTCGGAAGTTGACAAGCAAGATTACCCATCAGTCATTGCACCTCGCAGGCGTGCTAAAAACACTGGAGCTGACAAAGGAGTTTACGTATGTCTGCAAGCATTGTCGTTGTAACTAACATTATCATTATATATTATTTGACTATTTAAGTGGTTAAGTTACCTAAAAACAACAATACTCAAATAATGTATAAATCAAATACTCCAATATCTCTAGGGAAACAAGCTGTTGTTGACCTTATAACTACTAGCAAGTTAAACTTACGTTGGTGGCTAGCATAGCTGTGTAACTTCAATATTACAACAAATGTTCAGTGCTAATGTTAGGTGCTGTAGTTAGAAACATATGTAACCTAACCAACAGTTGGGCACTCATTATGCATGCCGCAGCCGGCATTGTGCTCTGGAGACATCGCTGGCATTTTTGCTCAATTTACCTTAGAAGTGTAAAGTTGACAACAACAGGGTGCACAGGCCCTGGCATTCATTTTGAGCACCATTCATAATTATCAAGGGTGACGTAATATACATTTTACATAATAATAATCTGTAAATAATATCCCCGGTCACATACTCAAGGCATGTGCAGAGCAGCTTGCTGGGGTCTTTACGGATATTTTCAACTTGCCCCTCGCCCAAGCAGCTGTGCCAGCATGCTTCCAATCCACCTCCATTGTGCCAGTGCCAAAACTCTCTAGTCCAACGTGCCTGAACGACTACCGCCTGGTAGCACTCACACCCATTGTTATGAAGTGCTTTGAGCGGCTGGTGCTGGCACACCTAAAGGACTTCCTCTCATCCACACTGGACCCATACCAGTTTGCCTACCGCAGCAATAGGAGCACAGAGGATGCAGTCTCCATGGCACTGCACTCTGTACTCACACACTGTGACAATAAGAACACTTATGCACGAATGCTGTTTGTTGACTTCAGCTCTGCATTCAACACTGTCATCCCTTTCAAGTTAATCACCAAACTTGGAAACCTGGGCATTAACACCTCCATTTGCAACTGGATTATGGACTTTCTGACAAACAGGCCTCAGCTTGTTAGGTCAGGCCACAACTGCTCCACCACCATCACACTCAACACTGGTGTACCACAGGGCTGTGTGCTGAGCCCCTTCCTCTACTCCCTCTACACACTCGACTGCAGGCCTGTGCATGGATCTAACGCCATCATCAAGTTTGCAGACGATACTACGGTGATTGGTCTCATCAGCAACAACGATGAGACTGGCTACAGGGAGGAGGTCCAGCAACTGGCCACATGGTGTTCAGACAATAACTTGCTCCTTAACACCTCTAAGACGAAGGAGCATATCGTGGACTTCAGGAAGGAGAGAGGAGGCACACATGACCCCGTCTGCATTAACGGGATGGCTGTTGAGCGTGTCACCAGCTTCAAGTTCCTTCGGAACGGTATTTCGGAGAACCTGTCCTGTACCACCAAAACCTCCTGCCTGGTCAAGAAGGCTCACCAGGGCCTCTTCTTCCTGAGGACACTGAAGAAGAACCAACTGTCCTCAGCTATCCTGGTGAACTTCTATAACTGCACAGTAGAGAGCATCATAACCAACTGTGTCACAGTCTGGTATGGGAACTGCTCTGCTGCAGAGCGCAAGGCACTGGAGCGGGTGGTGAAAACTGCCCAGCGCATCACAGGGACTCCACTTCCAGCCATTGAGGACATCCAGAGGAAACGCCGTCTGGACTCCTCTCACCCCACCCAGAGACTGTTTTCTCCCCTGCCTTCCGGCAAGCGCCTCAGGTGCCTCCAGACAAGGACCAGCAGACTGAGAAACAGCTTTTTTCCCCAGAGCTGTCTTCCTACTGAACTCTGCCCCCCACTGATTCCACTGTCCCCTCATATACCTTACTTTAAAAAGTTTTGTAATGGTATCAGGTTTTGTTTCAATATTTTATTTCAGTAGTCAGTAAAATTTCCACAGTAGCAGCAGGTATCCGAGGTGTTTACATTGCCAGGGTAATGCATGGAGGAAGTGATATCTGCATTGGTGACATTGCAGGGTGTTCGGCATGGAGAAATTTTGTCGAGGGAAGTTCCCTTTACTGAAATTCCCTGAACAGACAGAACAAATTTCAAGGAATGCCTTCTTTCACCTACATAACATTGCAAAAATCAGGCACATTCTGTTTCAAAATGATGCAGAAAAACTAGTCCATGCATTTGTTACTTCTAGTTTGGACTATTGCAGTTCCTTATTATCAGGCTTCCCTTAAGACTCTCCAGTTAATCCAGAATGCTGCAGCATGTGCATGGACAACAATTTTTCCAATATTAGCTTCTCTGCACTGGCTCCCTGTAAAATCCATAATTGAATTTAAAATCCTTCTCCTCACCTACAAAGCTCTTAATGGTCTGGCACCATCGTATCTTAAAAAGCTCATAATACCGTATTACCCCATTAGAACACGGTGCTCCCAGAATGCAGGGTTACTTGTGGTTCCTAGAGTCTCCAAAAGTAGAATGGGAGGCAGAGCCTTCAGCCATCAAGCTCCTCTCCTGTGGAATCAGGTCCCAGTTTGGGTTTGGGAGGCAGACACCATCTCCACATTTAAGAGTAGGCTTAAAACTTTCCTCTTTGATAAAGTTTAGAGTTAGGGCTGGCTTGGGTGAGTCCTGAACCATCCTTTAGTTATGCTGCTATAGGCCTAGATTGCCGGGAGACTTCCCATGATGCACCTCTTTCCTCCTCTCCCTCTCCATCTGTATGCATTTTTATTCCATTACTGCATGTTACTAACTCGACATCTTCTCTCTCCCGTAGTTTTGTGCTTTCTCATCTCTCTCCTCTCTCATTCTTTCGCTTTCAGCAGGTTTTCTGCCTCTGGAGCTGCAGAGTCTGGATCTGTGATTATGGGCCACCAGCTGCCCCCATGTTCCTGCTCGACAACTGCTATTACAATTGTTATATCGTTATAGTGTTATATATTAGTCTTATTGCTATTATTATCATTATTATTCCTTTCACTATCATTCCTATTATTTTATTAATATTAATATTAGCCTCTCTTCTCCCCTTCTCTCCCCTCTCTCTCTCTCTCTCAACCCAACCGGCAGTGGCGGATGGCCGCCCACCCTGAGTCTGGTTCTGCCCGAGGTTTCTGCCTCTTAAAGGAAGGATTTCCTTGCCACTGTTGCCAAGTGCTTGCTCATTGTGGGATTTGTTGGGTCTCTGTAAATAATATTATAAAGAGAATGGTCTATACCTGCTCAATAGGAAAAGTGGAATCAGATAACTGTTAATTATATAGTGTTATGAATTGGCGCTATATAAATAAAATTGAATTGAACGCAGCCCTGCAGTTTGTTAACGTTAGTATTAGCTAGCTGTGGCAATGGTCTACAAGCATGTTAAATCATTTAGTTCAGGGCCCCGTTTCAGAAAGCTGGTTTAGTGAAAATTCTGAGGGAAACTCTCAGTTTTCAGTTCCAGAAAGAGAGGTAACTTAACTCTGGATCAGTTACTATAGTAACTGTGTGAACCTAGCCTGCTCGCTGGCAGGTTTTCTTCAACAAACCCTGAGTTTCTCTGTGTCTCCTCCCTCTTACAGAGCCAGAAACGCTGTTTCATTTCCTCATTGATTCAGTCCGTATCAAAGCGCTATCAAAGCGCATTAATTAGCGGAGGTTTACTGTCTGAATCAAAATCCTGGTTGGATATTAGTTTGTTACTCAGGACTATCTGAAGTTACCACTTTTATGCGCTGTCAGTCATTTCTTTGAACAGTATTTTTTGCACTCACATTCAAATATTACACAGCATCAAGTCAGCGCAGAATAAAACCTTTGCATGTCCTTCTGTTTATATAACACTGTGACTCTGTGCACACAAGACACAAGACTGTCAGTTTGTTAGAGCAGTTCCACTAAAATGTTTATTGCACATAATGTGTAATCTCATTTTAAATGGTAAAAAAAGTGACAGGTAACGCCAGTTAGTAAGCAAGCACAGCACAGCACAGCACACTCACCTGGAGATGACAATGATGAACCCGATCCTGAATCATGACCTTTGGGTTAAATAAAGATGCTCCACCTTGTCTTTCACTTCCTGGTAGAAGCCAGCTTGTTTCCTTCTGTTGCACGGTGACTCTTGTTTAGCCTTCTTCTAGTAGCTTACAGACTGTAGTTCCGTCAGCGCATGTGAGGTAATCTCGTCACCTACTGGTGTAGCTAGTAACTGCACCTCAATTTACAGATTTCTTTTTACAGATCTGCTGCGGTATGAATTGTACAAAATTCCACAAATAAATAGGAGGGAAGTCACGTGGCCCACAAGCTGACAGGAAGCAATCTAAAAATGTGCAACACTTGAGACCAAAAAACTAGTCCATGCATTTTTAACTTCTAGGCTCCCGAATAAGTCCCTCATGACTCTCCTGACAAGAAGTAATGGAGCAAATCGCTCCATATTTTTGTGGATATGACTTAACACAGCACAAATTATAAAATACATGTTTGTGGATAGTGAAATATTTGTGTATTATGGTACACATTTGTGGATTGTCTTCTGTGGGTTACAAATAATAAAGTCCAATAAAAACTTCCATAGTTTTCAGAATGTGATAACCTGGTTGTCAGAACGTGGTTGTCAGAACAAAACACTCAAATTAGTCTCTGCATGTTTCCTCTTAAAATTAAAAGTTTAACAAACACAAACATGAACACAACAATGTTATTTTGTATTAGTCTATATTTTGGTCTAGGTTTCTTGGGTAAAGTGAAAATTATGTATATCTCATATCAAAATACAGTTTCTACGTAACACACATGAGAAATCAAATAAGGAAATTGGCATGTAACCAGAGTGAAATATACATGTTTCTCTCAAAACCTAGTAGACCAGGCACTTTGGAATATATAATCATGTTTGCGTTCATTCCTATGATTTTGACCTTTCCTCTGATATCACCATCAGGCCAACATTTTGATTTGCACACAACAAATCCAAAGTGCGACAAATTAATCTCAAATAAAGGTCCATTTACAAGCTTTTCTGTCTTCATCAGCAAATGGAGCTGGGTCACGTGGTTGTATTTGGTGGGGAGATTGTCAAGATTAAGATTTATGATTTGCTTTACGATCCCACATTGTAGGAAATTTGGATTGGGTTTACACCCATGCTGCAATAAACTAGAATTACCACCCTGCAGTTGTATGCCTCCGTCAAGTTGCAGTTTACAGCCATGTCTGTCCAGACAGCTATCACTATATTGATAATACATACGTATGATTCTAATGAATATACATTGTTGAATTGTCATTCCGATGACGCTCGAAATTCAGAATGAGGTAGGGAATGAAAGGCAGAATGGATGAGATGGAGGAAAGCCCATACTGTGCTAGTTATTGTTTAGTCATTAATTTTTAGATTTTAGATTTTTTTTCGACTTTGCCTGCTACCTGTCGAACCTGTTTGCCTGTGTTGGACAGCTTCCCTTATTTCAACCACTACCTGCCTGTAACCCGTGTAAGCCTTTTTCTGATCATTAAACTATTGCACTGCACCTGCTCTGGCCCTGTATCTGAATTTGGGTCCAATCCCTTGTTTCCCCTGCTACCCTGCATGACAAACCACTTTTACCCCTGTAAAACATTGCAGTATGAGAATATGATGAACTGCCACCATAACACACACCAAAACAATCTAGATGGATAAATAGCACTACTTGTAAAAATATGTATTTTTGATTTTGGGGTGAACTGTCCCTTTAACACTGAACTCAGATAGCTTGATTTTGAGTCCTACCTACCTTCAACATTAACCCACTTCAATGAAATCTCTCTGTCAACCCTGGAATGCACTTTCAAAATCATCCACCTGACCTTCAGAATGCATTCCCACTAGGTTTCTAAAAGCAGTGTTTCAGACAATTGGTCCAGATATTTTAGCCATCATTAACAGCTCTCTGGATGACATGAGCCGCACTCGCAGATGACACTTAATTGTACGTCCCGATAAAGCCTGGTACCATGGATGCATCCTGTATTATGTCTTGCCTCGCTGAAATAAAAAATTGGATGTCCAAAAATGTTCTGCAATTGAATAACTCAGAAATCTGAGGTAATTATAACTACCCCCTGTGGCCCCAGTACTAGCAGCATTAATAATCTCTCCTCTAGTATGGGTGCCTTATCTAATAATGTTCAAAAAGAGGCCAGCAACCTAGGTGATATTTTTGATTCAGAATTGTCCTTTGATGCTCAGGTGACTAAAGTGGTGCAGTCCTGCTTTGCTCAACTGAGACAGCTAACCAAAATCAGGTCATACCTTTCCTCTGCAGAAAAGGTCATCCATGCTTTTATCTCTTCCAGACTTGACTATTGCAATGCACTTTATTCTGGTACCAGCAGGTGAAACATCCGACGATTGCAGCTGATACAAAATGCTGCTGCCAGGCTTTTAACACGTACTAAGAGAAGCAACCACATTACACCAATCCTTGCTGCCCTTCACTGCTTACCTGTCATATTTAGAATTGATTTTAAGATTTCACTGACTCTTTTAAAGCCTTAAATGGTCTGGCTCCTGCCTATATCTGTGATTTGCTAACTCCCTATGAGCCTGATCGCTGCTTGAGATCCTCCAGCAGGGCCCTACTAATAGTTCCAAAATCTCGACTTGTCACTTGTCAAGGTGACCAGGCTTTTGCTATCCAGGCCCCTCAACTGTAGAACTCCCTTCGTGGAGATCTCAGGCAGGCAAACTTCTTCCTCCTTCAAAGACTCACTTTTATCATATGGCTTTTACTTAACTGATTTATATATATTTATATAGAATCATTTGTTGTAATTATTGTTTTTTTCCAGGATCAAGTTCCAGCCTAGAACACAGAAAGAAACATTAAGGTGGGCAGATGGGAATTAAAGACACCTTTACTACAGTACTATTAAGACAAACCCTCTTAGCACAGAAATAAAATACATAAAGATGAAACCTAGGCAAAACAGCAGCCAGCACTGCAAGAAAGGCATAAAAAGAAAAAAAACAAAACAATTACACAATGACCTAAAACCACTATATGAGTATTAAAGGAGGATTTTATAGGTTTTACCTCAATAGTCACGAAATGGGTTAATCAGGTCTCACTTACCACCAACCCAGGGAGTGTGTTGGCAGTCAAGGGAAAATCTGGCCTATTAGTCAACCTTCTAAGCCACATACAAAACCACAACGCATACAAATAACAGAAACAAAAGCAGCTTAAATGAATACCTCAAATTAACTCACCATACAGATGATGGGCAGTGTCTTTGCAGCCTAAGGGTTTGTCTGATTTAGATTATTAATACAAAATATAAATCAACTAATAAATTATGATATATTATTATAGGTTAAGCTACCCAGCAGTATAAAGTATGTTACAGGTCCCAGGCGTGGTGACCACAATAACAAAAAGAAAAGTCTGTAAAATAAAAGTAGAGTGTGAAAGAAAGAACGACAGGTACACTCGTGTGTTTTCCCAAATTGCGTCTAAAGGGGAACAGGAAGTTGGCCCGCTATAGGTAACAGGAGGTTCGCGACCACAGTGTCAAAGGTTCCGCTTACTTTGTTCCACTCTTTTACACACCAATATTAACACAGGGCTACATATTATAATGTAAAAATAAAGTTCTTGATTGCCAGAGTATATTTGCACATATTAAATATAAGAATTGTCTTTTTACTCAATAATACCAAATGTGGTCACACATATTTGGGTGTACCACACGCTCCCCAACAACAAAAGTGGCTCCTGACACTTGACTTTTAACTCAAAACCCATAAACTAATAAAGTCTCTTCTCAAAAAGTCCCTGGAATGTCTTTCTTTAATTGTCCTTAATCTTCAGGCATCTTCTTCCATGAGGTATCTGTTCAGTTTAATAGCAAGGAATGGCATACGAAACAGGTAGGTGAGGGTTAGGGGTAAGAGAAGAGGGGTAGAGATGTGGGGGGTAAAAAGAGGGGTGTAGCGTAATCGTGCTACCGTGAGTTCCTCTTGGCCCTGAGATACCACGCTGACACCAGGGTTTCAGTGTATGTTCTTTCTTTCTTTTCTGTCCATACGCTCTTTCTCTTCTTCCGTCCGCTCTCCAACCGCCTCTCTTCTTCCCCCCTTGTCCAGCATGCTACTGTATTTAAGGAGAGAAAAATTAGTTAACCGGATTCAGCTGTGCCAATTATCTCTCCTTGATGCCGCTCACCTGAGCAACTCCCCCACCTCTCCCTCTGCAGCTTAAAGCTACCCATACCCACCTCCACAAGGGGTAATAGAGAAAAGGATACGGTGAAGGCTGGACGTTGACTGTGTTCACCATGGGACGAGTTTGGTAGGCTGGCTGGCCCAAGGATGGGTAGGTGAAGACCGTGTTGGGTCGTCTCTGCCTGGACTGCCTCAGACGGGGCGGTGACTCTGGATGGATGTCCTGCTCTGGCTCTGGACTCGGTACCGGCTCTGGATCTGGATGTGCTGCTGGGCCAGGACTGGGCATGAGGATATCAACGTCGTCGTGAAGCTGAGGTGGGTCTAAGTCTTGTCCATCGTCCCCTTGTATTACTTGTTCCTCTTCTGTGACAGTGTCCCTTTATTGTTCAGGTTGAATGTGAGTCCTTTCTTCTTGTCGTGTCTGATATGAGCAAAGTCTGCTTTGTGACTCACTGAAAACTTGTTCAACTGGACTTTGGCTCTCATGACGATATCTGGGTACACGAAACCGGTGGAGAGGCTCTTCTTCTTCTGAGTCGCTTGCCTCTGGGCTGCGTGACTGTTCTGGTGTCTTAGGTCTTTCTGTTGACTTTTTGCTTCTCTTGTGTGGCTTGGCAGCTTGACTTTGGACAATGTCTACCGGCAAGTCATTCACTTGTAACAGCAGGTTCCTGTGCAGAGTACGGATGGGACGGCCTCCTGTCTCTGGACTTACTTTGTAGACAGGGTTGTCTCCAACCTGCTCTCTCACGATGTAGACTCTTTGTTCCCAGTAGGGCCTTAGTTTGCCAGGACCACCTCTTCCACCCAGATTACGTACGAGTACTCTGTCTCCAGTCTGTAATGTTACTCCTTTGCACCTTTTGTCGTAGTTTGCTTTACCTTTGGACCTTGACTGTTGGCTGTTAGCATTTGCGATGCGGTACGCTTCTGTCATTTTCCCTTTCCATTTCTCAGCATACCCGTGTGGTGTCTCTGTGTCGTTTTCTGTCATGAGACCAAAGAGAAGGTCCACTGGAGATGTCTGCCATACAACAGGTAGTATGGGGAAAAGCCAGTGGTCTCATGCTTAGTGCAGTTGTAAGCATGGATGACATGGGGCAGATGCTCTTTCCAGTTTTGTTTCTCTTTCTCTCCCAGTGTTCATAGCATTTGCAACAGGGTGTGATTCAGTCTTTCAGCAGGGTTACATTGGGGGTGATAGGGGGAAGTTCTTGAGTGACCAACACCTGCAAGTTCCCTGAGTGACTTGAACAGTTTGTTCTCAAATTCGCGACCCTGGTCGTGATGGAGCTTGGAGGGGTATCCGAATTTGGGAATAAAATCGTTGAAGAAACGATCAGCTGCTGTCTTTGCAGCCTTATTTTTGGTGGGGTAGGCTTGCATGAACCTGGTGAAATGGTCCACTACTACGAGAATGTCCTCAAATCCACCTTTGCAAGACTCGAGGTGCAGGAAGTCAATGCATACGGGCTCAAGTGGGGAGCTAGATGTTATACTTCCAATGGGCGCTCTTTCATGTGTAGCTGGTTTCTTCTGCTTTATGCACTGACACGTCCTTGTGACATACTCCTCAATCTCTCTCTTCATGAAAGGCCAGTAGAATCGCTCTCGGGCCAGACTCAGGACTTTCTCAACACCGACATGGCCCATGTTGTTGTGGAGGTGGGTAAGAGCGATCTGTTTGTAAACAGCAGGCAGGACTACTTGCTTACGCTCAGTGGTCTTTCTGTAGAGAAGGCCATTCTCAATGTGTAGCCGACTCCACGCTCTCAACAGTCTTTTTGTTTTGTGTCAACTTTGTCATCTTCTGTTGGGGACATGTTTTTCTCTTTCATGTCAATAACTTTCCCAATGGCTGAATCTGGTCTTTGTTCTTGTACAAGCTTGTCATGGCTGATGGATTGCAGAGGCTCTTTGAGAGGCTGACTTAGTGTGGCGAGGTTAAGGGCTGCAATCCATGCTACATCACCTTGCTTGGGTCTTCTGCTCCCTTCCCATACTGCACCTACAGCTTCCTCTGACAGTTTCTCTGAGCACTCTCTCATGAATGTGTCAATGTCAAGTGGACAACGGGACAACACATCGGCGTCGATATTGACTTTTCCTGGACGGCATTTTATGTCAAAGTGGAAATCTGCCAGTTGTCCAACCCAACGATGTCTTACTGCGTTAAGTTTAGCTGTGCTAAGGACATACGTCAACGGATTGTTGTCCATAAAAATGGTGAAATGTGGGCCGTAGTAGAGGTAGTCCCTAAACTTGTCGCAAACTGCCCACTTGAGGGCTAGAAACTCTAGTTTCCCGCTGTGCAAGTGGTAGTTTTGCTCGGCAGGTGTTAGCGTGCGTGACTTCAGCTTCAGTGTTTGCATATGCATCAAGTTGTATGTCTGGTGGACCATTAGGTGGTGCTTGCTCTGGCAACATGTGGGACGGACGCTTGGCATGTTGGTAAGTGCTTCGCTTCCGTCAGATGGTTGCTTAACGCTGCCACTTGGAAAATTTGGTTTATTAGATCATCCAGCATTAACAGTTGACTCATGCTCTCATCTTCGAGTTGCAGCAGTGCAGTTGATTGCAAGTAGGAAGTGACATAGTCCATGCAGCTGTCTTTATCACCCTGGCTAAACTGCACTGTGTCTTTATTTTCTTGTGCAAGGCTCTTTGATAGCTCGAAGAGGTCTGGGCTGGGGAGTGTGAACAAGCGTCCTCTGATGCTCCAGATCAATTCCTCCCTTACTGTTGAAATGTTGTATGTGTTTTGGTTGTTGTGTAGTAGCTCTGTATTGACTTGAGTACGCTCCACCTCCCTCACAGCAGCTGCGGTTCCACGTTGAGGCGAAGATCCTCTGCACCTTGATCTCCCTCCTGGACACCCACAGGCCGACTTGGCTGGAGTAGCGGTCTGGTCACTGTCGTATCGTGGTTCTGGTATCACTGGATCTGCCCTCGACGACTGAAGAGGAGAGATCCCGATGAGCCCCCACAGTTTGTTACAGGTCCCAGGCGTGGTGACCACAATAACAAAAAGAAAAGTCTGTAAAGTAAAAGTAGAGTGTGAAAGAAAGAACGACAGGTACACTTGTACACAGGTATCTTTTCCCAAATTGCGTCTGAAGGCGAACAGGAAGTTGGTCCGCTATTGGCAACCGGGGGTGCGCGACCACAGTGTCAAAGGTTCCACTTACTTTGTTCCACTCTTTTACTCACCAATATTAACACAGGGCTACATATTATAATGTAAAAATAAAGCTCTTAGTATATTTGCACAAATTAAAATAAAGAATTGTCTTTTTACTCAATAATACCAAATGTGGTCACACATATTTGGGTGTACCACAAGTAGTTAAAAATTAGCCTTCATCACCTTTATCAGCTGCAACATTAAAGTGATGAACATATTAATGCATCACTAATTATAATCAGTATGTAAGTGATTCTGAAATGGGCCATTCTGCATAATGAGCCCTGCCCCCCAAGCCCACATGCTCACCTGACCATCACTACCAACCAAGTGAATATTGAGTCTTCATAATAATAAGCCAACATAGATATAAAATGTTATAGGCCAGTTGTATTACAGTAATGTCTACCGTGACCTATACCTCCATTGCACGTCTCGCACTGTATTTCATAAATAAAATAGACCAACCAAGGTTGGCTCTTGTTTTTGTCTGTGCTCCCCTTTAGCTTTTTTGTTGTTCGGTCAATTCTTCTTTTTGCTTACTCTGCCCCAGTATCAGCCATAACCATCAGAATCAGAATCAGAAATACTTTATTAATCCCTGAGGGGAAACTCTTTTGTTACAGCAGCACACGGTCACGTCAGTGCACACAGAAATGGAAGTACTAAGCAAAAAATATAATACACTACAATACAGGTAAGATAAATTAAGTACCAAGTGGGTATAAGTATAAAATTAAAATAAGTGTAAAGTACAAAGTGGATTTACTGGTTGATGATAAGTATGTACAGTATAATAATACAATGTATTATTATCTTGAAGTGCGCATGCGCCAGCCCGCATGTTGCCTGTTGCCGTAGCTCCGTCTCGTCGTCTTACTTTTTCCAACTTTTAACTTTCCTTTTTTTCTTCCAAACTTGAGTAACTTGTGTGTAAGTGTAATTTAAACTACTCTCTTTGCGAAAATGAGGGTGGAAGGTGTTTTTGTACTTTTTTTCGCCGTGTAACTTCTTCTTCTGCTACTCGGTCAGGGCACCGCTGCAGATCAGCTGTTTGGCCGCATTGTTTACACCAGGGAACAGCTGATCGCACTGAAGCCGAGCAGCATGGCGCACAGGACAACTGATGTCCCCACTGAGATCTGGAGGAGGACACACCGAGGATGCAGAGGTGGAACGAAGCGGCGAGGGAAGAGAGAGGGGTGCAGACAAAAGAGACTTAAGAATAAGAGATTTAAGCCGTGTCTGCCTTCTCTCGTCATGGGCAACGTGAGATCGCTGGCGAATAAAATGGATGAGCTACACCAGGATATCCCGGACCATAACGTTTCCATCGACGGCTTTCAGTCTGTTCGGGCCGACAGGGATCACACCAGGAGCGGTAAGCGGAAAGGCGGCGGGCTTGCTGTTCTAGTTAACAACAGATGGTGTTACCCTGGTCACATTACCATCAAGCAGAGTATCTGTAGCCCGGACATTGAACTGTTAGCTGTGGGACTCCGGCCATATAATCTGCCACGTGAATTTTCATATGCCATTGTTGTGGCTGTTTACATCCCCCCCTCTGCTAACCCGGCATCGGCGTGCAACGCCATTCACACCGCCACAACACATCTCCAGACTCAACACCCGAGTGCACTCATTTTAATCTTGGGTGACTTCAACCATGTCAGTGTTTCAACAACACTGACTAATTTCACCCAGTATGTGAGTTGTCCTACTAGAGAGGAGAGGACACTGGACCTGCTGTATGTTAACGTTAAGGATGCATATAGCTCTTCCCCCCTCCCCCCTCTGGGTAGGTCAGACCACAACCTGGTTCACCTCAAATCCTGCTATGTGCCTCTGGTTAAAAGGCAGCCTGTGACCACAAGGACAGTGAGGAGATGGTCAGGGGAGGCCTATGAGACACTGCAGGAATGTTTTGAGGTGACAAACTGGGATGTACTCTGTGAGCCTCATGGAGAGGACATTGACGGGCTCACTGAGTGCATCACTGGCTACATTAACTTCTGTGTGGACTGCAATGTCCCAACCAAGATGGTCCATTGTTATCCAAATAACAAACTGTGGGTAACAAAGGACATCAAGGACATTCTGAATGCCAAGAGGAGGGCCTTTACGGATGGTAATAGGGAGGAGGTGAGGGCAATCCAGGCTGACCTGAAGGTGAAAATCAGGGAAGCCAAGGAGAAGTACAGGAGGAAGCTGGAGCGGAAACTCCAGCAGAACAATATGAGGGAGGTCTGGAGCGGCATGAAGACCATCAATGGCTTCAGACCGACTGGCAGCAGAGGAGTTGAAGGCAGCTTGGACAGGGCCAACAAACGTAATCTGTTCTTTAACGGATTCGACACACCGGCTCTTGCTCATCCCCCCTCTAACTCAGCTGCTGTCGGCCCTCAAGCTCCTCTGAGTACTCTGCTCCCCCCTCCCCATCAGGCTAACAGCCATCAGAAAACTTCAGAAGGTGGCAGGACTCTGTGTGGTAGCTGAAGTCTGTGGTGTAGATGTTGAAGAGGAAGGGAGAAACGACAGTCCCCTGGGGGGCCCCAGTGTTGCTGACCACGCTGTCCAACACAGTGCTGCAGACGCACATGCTGTGGTCTGCCAGTCAAGTAGTCGACAATCCAGGAAACGGGGGGGGCATCCACCTGCATCGCTGCCAGCTTCTCACCCAGCAGGGCTGGCCGGATGGTGTTGAAAGCACTGGAGAAGTCAAAAAACATGATCCTCACCGTGCTTGGCAGCTTGTCCAGGTGGGTGTAGATGCGGTTCAGCAAAAAGATGATGGCATCCTCAACTCCCAGCCGGGGCAGGTTGGCGAACTGAAGGGGGTCCAGGAGGGGTCTGACCATGGGCCCCAGCTGTTCCAGCACCAGTCTCTCCAGGGTCTTCATTATGTGGGAGGTCAGTGCCACCTGTCTGTAGTCCTTGGAGCCACTGGGACACGATGTCTTCGGCACAGGAACGAGGCAAGATGTCTTCCACAGAATAGGGACCCTTTGAAGACTCAGGCTCAGGTTGAAGACATGCTGAATGAATCCACATAGCTGGGGGGCACAGGCTTTTAGAACCCCAGGGCAAACACCATCGGGGCCTGCAGCCTTGTTTGATTGGAGTTTCATCAGCTGTCCTCTCACCTGGTCAGCAGTCAGGCACACAGTAGAAGTTACAGGCGGGGGAGGGGGGAGTCATCAGTCATGAGAGGGCCGTTAGCCTGAGAGCCAGCTTTACCATCGGTAAAGACCTTCCTCTTGGCATTCAGGATGTCTTTGATGTCCTTTGTTACCCATGGTTTGTTATTTGGATAACAATGGACCATCTTAGTTGGGACATTGCAGTCCACACAGAAGTTAATGTAGCCGAACAGTCTGAAAGCTGTCGATGGAAACGTTATGGTCCAGGATATCCTGGTGTAGCCATGTCTGAGAAGCACATCAAACTACACTCACGGAACTCCATCTGACTCCAGGCTAACGCCATTAGCTCGTCCATTTTATTCGCCAGTGATCTCACGTTGCCCATGACGAGAGAAGGCAGACACAGCTTAAATCTCTTGTTCTTTAGTCTCTTTTGTCTGCACCCCTCTCTCTTCCCTCGCTGCTTCATTCCACCTCTGCATCCTCGGTGTGTCCTCCAGATCTCAGTGGGGGCATCGGTTGTCCTGGGCGCCATGCTGCTCGGCTTCAGCGTCATCAGCTGTTCCCTGGTGTAAACAATGCGGCCAAACAGCTGATCTGCAGCGGTGCCCTGACCGAGTAGCAGGAGAAGAAGTTTCACGTCGAAAAAAAGTACCAAAACACTTTCTACCTTCATTTTCGTAAAGAGCGTAGTAATACTTACACACAAGTTACTCAAGTTTTGAAGAAAAAGGAAAGCTAAAATTTGGAAAAAGTAAGACGACGAGACTGAGCTACGGCAACAGGCAGCATGCACGTTTGTGCATGCGCACTCAAGATAACCACAAAATATAACATAAAAAATAAAATTCTCTAAAGTGAAATCTCCTCCTGCTTCCTTTTACTTGGCTGACATACTACTCACTATGAAACTTTGACTAGCAAAATGTAAACATAAGCTCTTTAGGTCTGCATGGTACGTGCCTTAAATCGTTCCATCTGATTTTGCAGGGAATTGTACCCGGTGTCGCTTTAAGGATAAGGCTGGTGATATTTTATATTTGTTTTGTTGTCAACAAGACCTGTGGCACTTACGTCACATGTTATAAAAACCTTTGAGAGGCTGGTTCTGTGGCACCTGAGGACCCTGCTAACTCCTGGACCCACTGCAGTTTGCATACCAGCCACACATTGGTGTGGAGGATGCCATCATATTCATGACACAGAAGGCCCTCTCACACCTGGAGAAGCAGTGAGGCACTATGAGAGCCATGTTCTTTGACTTTTCCGGTCCTTTCAAGACCATCCAGCCCTGCCTTCTAGGTGAAAAGCTTCTGGCAATTCATCTGCATCGCGGCACTGCATCCTGGATCACTGACTACCTCACTGGCTTGTTCTGTGCTGACAGAACAAAAGATGAGAGGAGCCGGTCTCAAAAGGACTCCCTTGCCCTCATTTTGGTCAATCAGACTATACTTCCCTGCTTCTCCTGCCTACTTACACCCAGCTGATAAAAGGGTCAAACCATCAGTAAAAAAGGTTAAGTGGACAGATGAGGCTACAGCAGCTCTACAGGACTGTTTTGAGTGCACAGACTGGCTCATGTTCAGAGATGCCGCCACCCAGGAGAACCACATCAACCTTGAGGAATATACATCATCAGCGACATCATACAACAGCAATGTGGTGATGATGTGGTGATCACAAAAACAATAAAATCATTCCCCAACCAGAAACCCTGGATGAATGGAGAGTTGAGGGCTCTACTCAGAGCCAAAAAAGCTGCTTTTCAGTCAGGAGACAAGAAAGCTTACAGCACTGCCACAGCAAGATTGAAAGCTGGCATCAAGGAGGTAAAGCTGAGACATCAGGAGAGGCTTGAGAGAGACCTCAACACCAACAACACACATTTATGTGGCTGGCGATCACAGGCTACAAAAGCAGGAGCGCCCCCATCATATGTGAGGCCACATTGCCAGATGAGCTTGACACATTTTATGCTCGCTTTGATCTCCCCAACAAAGAGTCAGCTGTAGTCTACTCCGCCTCCACAAGACCGGCCATTGTCAGTATCCAGCGGATACACAGCGGATGTGAGAAGAATCTTGCTGAGTGAATATGAGTAAAGCTGCTCATTCCTGGTCGTGTACTAAGAACATGTGCTAATCAGCTAGTTGATGTTACTGACATTTTTAACATATCACTGTCACAGGAGATTGTTCCCACCTGCTTCAAGACAGCCACTATCGTCCCTGTACCTAAAAAGTCTGCAGTGTCTAGTCTAAATGACTACCGCCCTGTGGCTCTCACCCCCATTCTGATGAAGCGCTTTGAGAAACTGGTTCTATAGCACATAAAGAACAACATCCCATCGAGCCTGGACCATCACCAATTTGCTTTCAGAACCAGCAGATCCACAGAGGATGCCATCTCCACTGCCCTCCACTCAGTCTCCACCCACCTTAGAACAACAACACCTACTTCAGAATGTTGTTTGTAGATTTCAGCTCAGCATTCAACACAATCTCCCTCATGAAACTGATTGGAAAACTTAGCACTCTTGGCTTGAGTACCACACTCTGTAACCGGATATTGGACTTCCTTACAAACAGACCCCAGACAGTTCGGATTGGCGTTCACACCTCCTCCACTCTAGTGCTCAATACTCCAGGTTAACCAGATCCACCTCAAAATTGATGGTGCTTAATATTGAAGATTGTGAGTTTTCATCAAAAGCTGTTGCGATGATGAAACCATATTTTCCTTTAGATTAATGCAGTTTTTAATCCTTCTAGAGTAGAAACTTGCTTTTTAGGGATTCTGGCAAGAAATAACAGACTAAACTAATGTCAAGTCAAAATATGGAACTCAGAGAGAGAAGCGCAAAAAGAGCCTATGCATTTGAATAAGTATTAATAGAAACTCAGGACATTTGCTCTTTAAAAAGTGTTAAACGAAACTGAAATTAATTCATGTTTTCCTTCATATGTTCATCAGGGTTTAATGTTTCTAAAGTAAAAATGTATTTCTGTGAGCATCTGGGAAGAAATTACAGTTTAAAATAAATAATTTTTAAAAACAAACATCTCAAGGAGTTGAGCTTAAAAAGTAGTTTAAAAAGTTTTTTCGATAGATGTTAAGCTAATTTGCTGTCGTGTGAAGATGAAAGTTTAATTTAGTCTTATGGAGATGGTGGTGGAGAGCATTGTCTTACAAGTTGGTCCAAAATCTTCCATAGGTGTTCAACTGGGTTGAGATCTGATGACTGTAAAGGCGTAGCATTTTATTCACATCATTTTCATACTCACCAAACCATTCAGTGAGCCGTGGTGCATGGAAGCATCTGTAATTGATATGTTTCTCCACTCTTTTATTCAGGTTTTTCCTTTCATTTGTCCCCCGTCTGTACGTCATAGTTTCAGTTTTTTACATAGTGAATGCAGAGCTAATTTGGAAACAGCCTGATTATTCATTATTATTATATTAACCATGTTATGTTAATGTTTTACGACAAACTGACCCTGGATCTGTCATAAATGCTCCTATCGCATCTTTGCTGAGATCGACAGCCAAAGTAAGCACTCACAATCTCTGATAAACTCTTTGTGGCTATGTTTCACAGCTTTCATTTGGTTTAAAAATCAAACAGTTTCATTTGGTGAGGTTATTGTCATGTTTTGTTAAGTTTATGGTACAAAAGAATCAGCTCACATGCTTGAAAGGGTAGTGTGTCCTGTAGCCTCCATAATAAACGCTGGCCTGTAGTCAGAGTCCATTGCAGCCAACTTGATGATCTCATGAATATATTGTACACATATTGTATACAGATCTTTGGCACACGTATGTTGCAAACTAAGATTTGGGTGCGTGTAGTCTGGATTTTAATACACAATTTTGTGCCTGGAATATGATAATTTGGGAGTCTTTGTAGAAGGATCTGGTTTCGGCCACTGCTAACACTGGGGCTGAGAGCCACAGACAGGGTAGGGAAGTTAAAAAATATTGAAAGACGCACTAACACATTGTTGGTTTTTTGTCTTTTCATGGGATTGGCCGACTGTAAGAACATTTTTTGAATAACACCAGCCTTTACGTGGTCTTGACTACAGCCCTAGTCTGAACTCAATGACAGCCAACATGTGTATTACTACACCCAGTACACAGGACAGTACCGAAGACTGTTTCCTCCTTTACAACCCAACATAAAGACAAGGAGAGAAGCATGAAAGCTCAGATGATAATGATTATGCGTGCTGGTCAGAGTGAGGGAGCTGGAAATGTGTGAGTGTGTCTGCAGCAGGCAGATTACCTGCAGTGTGTGATCCTCTGTGTGGTAATGGTGGTATAAATGGTTGAAGCAACTCCAACAGGAGGCAGCTGTGTTGCAATAGGATAGGCCTGCAATCTATCCAAGTGTTCTTGGCACTGACAGACCAGATCACACATCCTGGAGAATAAGAACACTGCATCTGGGAAGAATAATATTTTGGCTGGATGAGGACACTGTGTTTGAAGTAAGGTGTTTCTGCTGGCAGCTGCAGCAACACACAACCCTTTAACTTCAAAATAATTACCTTATACATCTGACTCCAAAAGACACATGAAATATATATCAACAATACACTGTATATTATTAAACAGTAAAATGGACTAAATTCAAACCAAGCTATCCAAGCTGATAATGAGGATAAGACTGAAATAGGGGTTTACCAAGATATACAGTAATGAAGTTGCAAGTTGCATGAGATTCAAGCAAGTGGTTACTTTTCAACACACTGGTTTATTTCACACCAGTATTTTGTTTCATTTGATCCGGACCAAAGAAAAGAAGATCTATTGTTGCCTATTATTTTATCTAGGTGGAATTTGCATTGTGTTCTATTTGTTTTGTATCTGATATTGTATCTATTGATGTGTCTTTGACAGTGGTTCCCAAACTGTCAAATATTAGCAACCAAATGGGGGAACCACAGAAAAGGTTTGGAAACCACTGGTCTTTGATTTGCTGTTATAAATATTTTAGCTCCTTTCGAATCATTCTTGTAAACGTCTTTTATTTATCAGTTGTTTGTATCCAAAAATGAATAAAGATTGATATTGATCTGCTCATCTCACTGTTGGAAAGAAAGGGACTGATCATTTTTCACAAGATGTTGAGCTATTCTTTTAGAGCAGTCTGTCAGTCATTTCTAGAGAGCAGTTTATTTCCTGTGTTGATGGCACAATAAGCCAACTAAGCAACTGAAACAATTGAGTGTTAGACTGCACCATATTAGTTAGAAGTAGTAATAGTAGGTCCACTGACTTTCTCCTGGAACTTTCAGCCTTCATCAACAGATGGAGTTTGCTCAATTGTCATGGAGAGTGAGTAAAAAATAAAAATAAATACACATTTCATTAATAAATATAATTAATAAATACAATAAATCGGTGCTTCATATTAACACCCATATAAAATGATTACAGCTGTTACATTATGTTGCCATTCATTCCTCATCTGTTTCTATACCAGTTACAGATGCTTCACATGTTGACAAATAAATTAATAAACACTTAGAAATATCCTCATATCTGCTTAAAATTATATTATAGTGTGTTATCAACTGTTAATGTACTGCTTGTGAATGCTAAATGGTTGGGTGGGTGGGGGTGGGTTGGGAGTTGAAGTGTTACGATTTTTTCAGTGTCATTTGAACATTTAAATGTTATGAATAGATTTGGTCCGGGCAAAGATTAAGTAGAGAAATCTATTTTTTAATTAATAAATTATGTAGATTCAGAGCATTTTCTAAAATAAATAAATGCATAAAATGATTGGCTACGGCAACAATTAATATGAAACATGTTGACTAAGACTGCATCAATTCAATAAATTACATTTCATACTTTAAACTTAAATTATACTTTCCTGCATGGATGCGGTTGAGACATTATCAGCCCATAGGGTATCAAAGTATAAAGCTTCATTTATTTGTAATTTTACCACACAGGGTTGCACAATGCATGTTGTAGTAGCCCCTGCATGCTACACACATAGACCATATATACAAATATTAAAATGAGATTAGAATAAAAGAAAAGAAAAATAACACAAGATAAAACAATATATACAGTTACTTATATACATAAACTTATATACATATACACCTACATGTATACACCCAGAAAGTATGTCATTTATTTATGGTGGAGTGCGAAGGATCAGTTGAGGAGTCTCACAGCCTGAGCAAAGAAGCTGCTCTGTATCCGCTGCCTTACCACCAGACTGGTGGTAAGGCATTCTGAAGGTAGGCAGCTATACTTCTGTATAGCTTTATGCTAAGCTAGGTTAACCATGTCCCGACTTCAGCTCTGTACTTCACACACATACGTGAAACTGATATCAATCTTCTCATCTCATTCTCTGAAAGAAAACAAATAAGCTTATTTCCCATAACATTGAACTATTCCTTAAATGTTGTCAAATGATATAAAAGTAAACATCACAAAGGATTGTGTTTATTGTGGCTGGACTATTTGGTGTAGTTGAAAAACTACATCATTGATGAAATCAAGTCTTTACACTGGCTTTTAACTGGCCAATAAGGTGTAGATATACTTATATATCTCAGTTTGGCAGATTTGACTGACACTAAGTAACCCAATCAGTGCTCCAAACACGCCCAGTCTTCAAAAAACAATTTTTTTGTTTCAGATTGGAGAGGGTTTTTTTGTCCTTCCAACAGTATGCATGAAATAATAACTGTACTTTTTAACATGTGAAGTGGGATATCATGATGTTTCGTTTAAATAAAACACGTAGCTGCACCTAGACAACATACTTATATTTCTGTAATGGCCATTATTGGGTTTGTCCTGTGGTGCTGGGAATGAGCTTGGCCACTCCCAGGCTCGCCAATATGTGCTGTGGGCAGCCAATCAGGCAACACCACTGAAAGACAGTTCCGGTCAAATGAATGAAAGGTTACAGAATACCCTACTCTGCAAACATTTCTGTTTCCAATAAAAACTTTCTAACTGTGTTCATCCCACCCCCATGTCGAAATTATTTTAAAAATTGGGCATTTTGGGTATTGAGCAATTTCCCTTCAATCAATCAAGCAACATTTAATTTTACACAAATGTTCAGAAATGGCTCACAGAGCACCTTCAGTGCTGAAATTTAGTGAAAAAAAGTTCTAAGGCCTTTAAAGTTCCTCTCCAGACATGTTTTAAAGTATGTAAAAATACTCTGCTATGTTTAATATTTTGTTTAATATGGTTATCCCACATAAAATGTAAAAAACAAAAAATTCTGAAAAGGGGCACATTTACTCTTTCTCCCTCATTGAGAAAATCTGGATCTCTGAATGTCCCGCCCACCACTGCATGTTAGGTTGACCACCACAGCTGCAAGTTGACCAGTGCCAGTGAGTGCATGGATGTGGGTGAGAGACATACATCCATGGTGAGAGAGCGCTGGGCGTCAAGATTGCTAGAGTTAAAGGAAACATCGGAGCTATCGCTCAGATAGATTCAGCCGTACATGTTTGAGCCTCAGTCAGACCCAGATGAGGAGTCTGTTGTGCACCAAAATCCACGACTAGCAGACGTATCAGAATGGTTAAGTGTAGTTAGCATCTTTTATTTGTTTAAGTTGTTTGTTAGCTTGTAACTGGCAGTGGCTGACACAGCGTTAGTGGTTGTGAAACATACAATAATATCTGCTACGATGTTACAGTGTGTTCACATTTTTATTACATAACGTTAAAGTAGATAGAAGGAAGCTCCAGGGTCCGCTTTACATCCAAAAACTGCACACTCTACCATGTTTGCTGTCAAAACTTTCACTACGCTAGTGCAAACTCTCGCTCTCTGTACTGACAAGTCCGCTCTGCGCTGGAGGTTTCAGGTTTCTTTGCTGGTGTTGCTGGTGTTGCTGGCATTGCGATTGGCTTTCAAATTTGTGACGTCCCACATCTAGCTGGCCCGGAGTGCGTTTGAATCTCAGATTTTAGGAAAGTGTACAGACATCTCCCCCTTCAGTAGAGGAATGTGAAAACACTTCTCTAGTGACAAACTTTGCACAGATATAAGTCAGTAAAGTCAAGGTCTGACATTTTAGGAGACTTAAACAAAAAAAAACAACAACACATTTTTGAGTGGCGGGGACTTTAAGTTATTTTTTTTATCAAATGAAGTGTTGTTCTGTATATTGTATCGAGACAAAAGTGAAAAGAAGAAATATTCATAAAAATTAATAAATAGGAAATAGAGGACTGTAACAGAAAGAAACTAGACATTAAAATAAATAAAGAAAAACATTGGCTTGTGGCCTTAATTCACTTTCTTTGGAGGTTGCCTCTGTTTGAGTGACAGAAACAGGTGACGTGCATGAGCGTGTTTGTGCGCATTCACGCGGCAGGCGTTGTTCACCGCCAATCAGACCGCGAAGTGGGGCTGCTTCAAGTTAAGCAGAATGAGACCGGAAACGCATCATTATTCCTTCGCAGTAAAAGTGTTAAATAAGTTTTGAAACTATAGGGCGTCCACCACAAGAATATGTGTACTAATTAGATTATGCATGGAATTAAACCATAATTAACAACAGGTGTAAACTGGTATTATCTTTTATTTTAATTGCCTATCAATGTATTAATTATGTGTGTTTTTTTATAATTTGGATACTGTATTCATTTTGCTAAATACTATACGAATAGAGGGTTAAAGTTTATTCTTTACCTTGGAAACAGTTAACTCAGGATCCACTTTTTAAACTTTCTTGTGGACTTCCTTGGCAATGGAATATGCTGATTTGACAAAAAGCTTAGTAGCGCAGCAGGGGCTTTATTTTGAAAAACGTTAGCGGAAATTGTATTGTTTATTCTGTCTGTCTTGGCGCCGTCTAGGAATGGATAGGGAATCCTTTCAGCTAGCTGTCTCAATGGATCTGAGGATATGATCACAGCGTGAAGCAAGAACACTGCTGACATATTGTCAGTTTGAAATGGACTAAGATTGTTTGTGAAGGTACGTTTTCTATGGCGGTACTATGAGTGGTGCTTTTCAGTGTAGAACATACCGTGATAACTGCTGTCAAAATGACATTTAACGTTAACGTTATAGGCAGCTGAAATAAATTTCCCCTCAATTAAACAGATACCGTTAACTTAGCCATTCCTCTGTGTTGTCATGTAACGTTACGTTTCATTAACGTTATATGTAAATGTGCAGGCCTGGCTGTCAGCTACACTGGGCCCAATAAAGCCAATTTAACTTTTATGATTTTTCAACACTTGTTGGCATCATAGCCTTTAGTCTAGCCTGGTCTGGTCTAACATAGGACCGAGAGAGCACTACAAGCCAGGCTCCATTTAAAAATCTCCCAAATTAACGCAGCTTTGACTCTTTAGCTATAAAGCTAGATTTACCTGTCGTATTTTATATGAGTAGAGATATTTCCTGAACCCTTAGTGGTCGCTATTCAATTCGGGTCAAATCTAATACACCAAGTAGCAATGTATTTTAATTAAATGTCCACATTTTGTAACAATTCACCTGTTTACGGTGTCCTCAGTCTCCCTCCACCAATATGCAGTGGGCAGGGCGGGAGCGGCCGCTGTAAACCAATTATAAAAGTCTCGATTTTATTGCAATTTAATGCTTGAATGGTCCATATGTATGCTGAATTTATCAGAACATCTTTGTGATTTGCTAAAAGTGTTAAATCATGTTTTGCGATGTGTGTGTGTTTGGTAATGAGCAAGGCTTTATTAATTTACAGGTTTTTTAAATTGAAATTTGCCTTGTTCTTTCAGCATAAGAGAGAAGTCAGTCTATGTTGCCGAGCAACACCTCTTTTAAAGCTAGATCAGCCTTTGTTGTTAAAATAGCCCTCCTCTGATCTGTCCCGTCACTGAACACTGGATGTTGAATCTGGGATTTCAGTCAAATTTAAAAGCAAAAACAAATGAAGGTATGAAACCCATGGTGGCTGCTGTGGCGCTGCATGTGCAGATCTGCAGCTCTCCACCCTGCCGTTTTATTTCTCAGCCATCTCTCACTGCCGGGATAATGTGAGGATGTTAGTCCAAAGGGAGAGGGGATATATTCACTTGTTGGGTGTTTGGTCTTTTGTAAAGCAGTAGAGTGCTAGTTGTTTGTGTGCTTTGTCTCATTATGCATACTGTGTCGACAACCCCCCCAGGCTGCAGCCCCTTGGAATAAAAGTAGCCTGGTCAATACTCGGTGACGGCTGATCCTGCTCTCTATACCAAGATGGGGAACAGATTATCAGATCATCACTCCCTCTTCCCCTGCCTGCCGTCCTTCCAGGCTCTTCACATTGTCATTCTAGGACTGGACTGTGCAGGCAAGACCACTGTACTGTACCGCCTGCGCTTCAATGAGTTTGTGAACACCGTCCCAACTAAGGGTTTTAACACGGAGAAGATCCAAGTGTCACTTGGCGGTAGCCAACGGACAGCGTCCTTCCACTTCTGGGATGTAGGTGGTCAGGAGAAACTGCGCCCCCTGTGGCGCTCTTACACACGTTGTGCTGATGGCATCGTGTTTGTGGTGGACTCGGTGGATGCCGAGCGCATTGAGGAGGCCAAGACAGAGCTGCACAAGATCACACGGCTGGCAGAGAACCAAGGTGTGCCAGTGCTGGTGGTGGCTAACAAACAGGACCTGAGGAACTCACTCAGCCTGGCTGAGATGGAAAGCATGTTGGCTCTGGGCGAGCTCAGCACCGCCACACCCTGGCACCTTCAGGCTGCTTGTGCTATCATCGGTGAGGGACTGCAGGAAGGTGTGGAGAAGCTGCACGCCATGATCATGAAGAGGAGAAAGATGCTGCGTCAACAGAAGAAGAAGAGATGATGTGCTAATGGGGAACTATGAAATGTGTGCTGGATCTAAAGCTACATAAGAACTACTGTGAGCTGCGTACAATCTGCTGGTCCACTGTAACAAGTCATTCAGCCGCCGCCCTTTGAAGTCTGACGGGCTGAGTTTGATCCTTCTAGTGGAACTGTTCAGGTCGGCCAGAGTTTGGCTGCCACAGAGGACAGTGGGGTTGATTTTGCCCGTGGACTTTGTATGCCAGCAATCCTGTCAACAACACGTGATTCTAAAGGAAGTCCAGTATTATGCTATACAGCAGTAGGCTATGAAGTTTACACAGAACTCTTTAATGTGGACAGTGAACTCTGACGTGTCTATTTTACGTTATTTGTTAAACTATGTGCTGCTTATCTGTTCAAAAACAATCAATCTTTATATTTTTATTGTACCAAAGCTTATGTTGAGAGTGCAGACAGTTACTGTTTGTAACAGTGCTGTAAGTTGTGTATGTCAGTATAGTGAGTATTTTCTATCCATGATCCAGAAGTTTACATGAAGAACAATGATTCACTGAGAACAGGATGGCCCTAAAAAAATGTAAACACTGTTCAAAATGGCTGTTAATGATGGAAACAATGACTGTGTTGTTTGGTAGTGTACCTGCCTTACTGTGGCCAGATGTTGAGATGACAAGCCAAGATATTTTGCGCACAGAAACACCGATAGCAGAAAATTAGGTGTTGGTGTCAATTCTTCCGAATGAAAGAGGGTGAAGGCTTCTTTCTAGAGCATGAAGTCAATAGCAGAACCGGCACTGACAGTATCCTGAAAAGACCAGAATGCAGTGCAGACACATACTGTGTTTTGAGTACAGAGCATGGCTGGTTGTTCCTCCATGCCAGGTTGGGACCTTTGTCGCAGTAATTAATGCATTACCTCGACTACACGTGTACAGATCGTACAACAGTTAATGATTTAAAGTAACACTAAAATGAAATAAAATTTAAGATTATGAATTAGACCAATAAATCTGCCCGGCCAATTATATCTCGTCCCATATTAGCTAACTGCAGATATATCAGTGTCAATGTATTTGTGTTTTTGCTGTTTGTTAAGTAATGAGCAATGTCAGTACAGATATGCCAAAGATATGATTCAGGTAATTTAGAGAAAACATAAAATGTTTCTTAATGTTAAAAAGTGACTATCATATATCGAGTCGTTACTGGATTTTTTAAACTCACAAAATACCAATATCATTATCACCCTCAAAAATCCAGTATGATCCAGGATCCACATTTTGATCACCCACAATACATTTTGTACTTGTAATGTTAGCTTTGCAAGCTAACGTTGGTTTGCTGGCCCTAATAGCGAGCTGACATTCCTTAGCTAACAGTGATTAGCTCACTAGCTAACACTGGCGTAACTTGCCCCTGTTGTTGACAATGATTTGGCTCTCATGCTTGGTAAACACTGTAGCTATTGTTCTATTGTCCATTTATTCCTGTGAAGCTAATTTAATGTCATTTTAATTGTCAACCACTGATTCAGTTGAACATTTTTTTTCTTCAGCTGTATTATCAGGTTAAGTTATTTTCCAGTGATTTTGACTTGTGAACATGAAGTGTCATGTCATGTAATGCATTATTAACTATGATAAAAGGCTCCGTAGTTGGCTGCTTAGCATAATCACATAGGAGCAAATGGAGGGAAAGTGGATACACCAAAATAGTAAATCACAGTTAATCACAAAGCTGATGATTTTAACAGTCCGAGAGCTGTCAGTCGTCTCTGCAGAAGGTGAGACTGAAGCTGTGACTTCATCACCGACACAGCTCCTGGTAGATGTGTCTTGTGTCCTGTTGATTGACAGGCCCAGTTGGCTGCCTGACAAGCGTCCATCCTCAGACAGGCTGGTGTCGGAGCCAGCCTCACCTATATCTGACGACACAGTCACATGTTCAGCATGTTTTGTATGAGCATATTTATGATTTATGTGTTTGAGCCACTTTGTTCACTTGGAATAAAGCAACAAAAGGAGAGTGACATTTTGTGAACCACTGATTCAGCTCAACAAATGTTTAGTTTGTTTCTCTTATCAGTGTAGCTGTTGATCAGTTCAGAGCACAGTCCACCGGGCTGCAGTTTGTTCTCCACTCGTTGGTTTATGTGTAACTGACAAACTGTTCGCAGCAAAAGGTGATAAAAGGCTGAGTCAGGGCTGCGTTCTAAGGAAAAAGAGGCCCTTCCTGGTTAAATGGAACATACAGACACCAGTAACCTTTGCAGCTACTGGAGCTGATGTGTGCAGTCGTGGTCTTCTAGACTTTGTACCAGTTTAACCTCTCAGTGGGGTTTCTAGTGGGTCTGGAGGCTCTGTTATGTGGCACACACACTGCCTCCTGGTCAACTAGCTGGGGATAATGGAGATGGAATTGGCACATATTGTAATAGTGTCAGAGATAATGAAATGTGTGGGCAGACTGGCTTCCCAGCATGCTCAACGGAGTCCAGCAACCTCAAAAAGAATTTCAAATGGGGAGTTATTTATGATACATTTTAATAAGCTTGTGACTGTTGGAGCTGTGCATCAATTGGCTGGAGGATGATCGATATGTTTTAGCACCGTGACAGAGGGGGCTTCAGGGGTCAACTGTTTCCAAATATCCACATCAGCCTGACTTCCTTGAAATGCACCCAGTCCTGGCCGGGACTTCTCTCGTCACAACGTCTCCAGGTTAGACAGGTATATATTTGAATGTAACCATGGATCTTTTTTGTAGATCAATGGATTGAGCTAATCAGTAATTACAATACTTCTCTCTCAGTGTAGGGGCCAGAGTAAGATGGCTTTCCACTTTTGTCTTATGTCCAGGGTTCAATGAAGACCTAAAAAACCATGATAGAAATGTTCTATTATGTTGAAAACCTCATAGTAAAAGCTTCACACAATAATTACATTATGCTGAGAAGCTAGGGATGAAATACACGGAGATTTCAGATTGTGCAGACTTAATAATATAATAACCACTCCAATTCATGTCTTTACTTGTTGATTCAGGCATTTGTACAGGTGTGACAATGGATGTATTAAAAGGGGAAGGGGCCCCACTGAGGCTGCATATGTACAGGGCCAACAGTTTTGTGCTACGTCATGCACATGTACATCAGATTGTTTTGAGTATAAGCACAAGAGCCACATATACAAGTTTTACATGCTGCCAAAAATAAGGATAATAAGTCAGTGTTGTAGGCATCAAGACAAGCAGTGTCAAAGTAGATATTTGATTAATTCCCATAGAGAAATTGGGCCTTGTGCCATTCAAATGTTTCCAATTCAGCAGGGACGATTGCAGGAAGGAACATATAACACAAATTCAGCAATGCAAATGATAAAAAGCATCAAAACTGACAGGTATCTACAAAAAAGCAGCTGACGGCAGCTTTAAGCCAAAACTTTCAGTGCTGGTATCAGCCTTTAGAAACCCATAGAGGCTGGACAACCCATGTCCCAGGTCCTGCCAGTCCTCTGTATGCTGTCTGAGCTCCAGTATTAGAGCACATCATTAAATATTTCAATAAAGGAATGTGGAGCAGATCTGGACTCTGAAACTTTTCATTTTTACAGCAGCTTTTTACTTCCCCTGCTCCGAACTGTCAGACGCAATATAGCCTCAATATTCGCTCCAAAGATAGAAAGTTAGAAACAACAGGATCTTGCAGTTTTCCTCTCACTAACATGTATTCCAGTATGCTTGTGTATTTCAGTCACATCCAGTTGTCCAGTCTTTGATCCCCCACTTTCTTACAGCTGAGGAAATGGACTTTGAAAGCACAACCATCCATCTGAAGAGTGTGTATTCAGCAGGAGGGGTGTTGTGGGGTTTGTTCAAGCTGATTGATGACTGTGTGAACTGCTAATCTGATCCCTGTTCAGTGTGAGCTGTGAAGGGTGTAAACATTTCGGTCATCAGAGTGGAGGGCAGGATATGGTGATAAGGGAAGAGGAACCACTCCCTGCCTGCCGCGGTTTCCTGAGAAGAGCCTGGCTGTCTGCCACTGCAACCCCACCCCCAACACCCGACCCTTAAACACCGAGTGGAGAGATGGTGGGACACTACTGCCATTGGAAGGAAGGTTGGTTGGTCTGTTCATCGAAGTCAAAGATATCTAGTGGGCAGATTGCAGTGAAATCTGCTGAATGCTCATGCTCCCTGAAGGATGAACCCTTTTTATCTCAGTAACGTTGGGACCTTTCCTGTACGATCCTCAGAGCAAATAATACATTTTTAGACCTCAAAGAATCACTACTCGTCACACACCGCAGCCTCTGGGAGCGGCTGGGCTTTAAGCCGTCAGCATGCTTCCCTCACACCAGTGTTGGAAATGGGGGGGGGGCAAGCACGACAACTTTACACAGCGATTAGCCAGGCGTGTGGAGATGTGAACGTATTTTTACACTTTTTTTCCCTCTGTAGTACCAGATCCTGGGAAATTATTTATAGCCTTCTCCACGCAGGTAGGATTCCAATTCTGGTGGAGAAATACTCAATGTGTAAAAGTGGAACATCATTCTACATAGCTAGCTAGCTATCTAGCTACATCCGTGAAAACTAGCAACAGAAAAAGGACCACAAAAATGGAAAAACGCTGGATGAGATGGACGCAGATGTATAAGTTACTGTAAATTAACTTACAGAAATAAAAACTCTTAAAGGGTTATTCCAGCAGTTTTAAACCTGGGCCCTATTTTTTTATACATATTTTGGGTTCTAAATGACTGATAGATACAAAAAGTTTTGGAAGTAGATGGCTGTAGCCGGCAGCCACAAAACGGGCTGCAATGGCTGCAACGTAATCCTTGGGAGCAATAGCGTCTGTGAAAAGTACGTCCACTAAAAGTGCTTGTGTTTGCCCCTGACAGGCTCAGATTGTTATTCTAAGAGTCGAACAGCGTTATGGAAAGGATCCTACAGAGTAGGGATAGTAAGATTCACCGATCGCATCAGTGCACCAACATAAAAGTTCAAAATGCAATTGCCCCGATTAAAAACGTGTGTTAATATTTGGGATGAACTCGAGATGTATCATTTCTAACATCTTTGCATCTGTAAAATCCGATTTATTAATATACTAATACTAATTATTAGGGTCGCACTTTATTTTACAGTACACTAACTGTGGTTGTACTGTATGTATCAGTGTATTTATTTATTTATTATATGTGCTATTCACTGGTATGTGAGCCCCCTGGGAATTCTTTTGCCTGAACACCCTGGGAGAAGGAGAACAGACAGAGGGAAGTTTGTGCATGACTCAGACAGATTTCAATTTACTATTACAATAAGCTTAGCATGAGTCTTCCATTATACTCCTCAATTACCAAATATTTTGATAGAGTCATAAATCAATGCACATTACTTGCTTGTTCACAGGCGACGAGGTGGAACAGCCCAGCGTCGCCGCCGTGAAGCACCAGACTCAAGCAAGCTGCAATACACAAACACTCAGTGAGTACATTTGTTAAAATACCACGTGTGTTTATTTAACCGTGTACTAATATGCAAATCTGTGCATAAATTATCCATGTATGTCTAGTAATACTAGTTGGGCTACTATTAACTAGAGATCTAGTAATGGCGACCCGTCGCTACACCAAATGTGTGGTTAGGGTTAGATGTATGATTTCACTTTAGGTTACGGTGCAGTTCTGTTGTAATGTGTCACATGTTAGCCTCTAAGAAAGACTAATAAGATCTAATAGTGGGAAATATAGATGCAATGTCCTGGCAGCTTCCATAATGTTACTGGGATTAGAGAGTCTGATGTCTTTTAACCCTTTCATGGTTAAAATGTTAAATAATCAGAATTCATGGTTAAAAAGCTAAAAATAGTTTGTGATTGGTGCAAAAATTGATAACATACTCCATATGAGAAGTATTTAATTCATTGAGTCACTATTGTGCTACAGTAGTATTTTGAGAATTTTGATGTGATATTTATTATGGCCAGAGAGGATTGGAATTTCATGACTCAATATAGTAATACACACAAAAAACTGCTGGGTTAAAAAATAACCCAACTTTAACCCCACCGCTGGGAACTATGGGACAGAACACTGCTGCGTTGGTTTGACCCAAGTGCTGGGTTTGACCGTTTCACCCAGAATACTGGGCGGTTCATTTGACCCAACCAAGTGAGTGAAATTAACTTCATTGCTGGGTCAAATATTACCACTACACTGGGTTATTTCCGTCTCACTGCCTTTCTACTTTTATATTAAATAATAATAATAATAATAATAATAATACGACCTTTATTTACAGGTCAGATCTTTCAGATAGCAAATATTTCACTATCCATGACCAAAATTAACATAAACATCAAATTTTATACAATAAACAACAACATGCACCACCAAAAATAGCTACCTGATTTTGTGTGTGGGTAATGAAGAGACATGATTTAAGTTCATGACAAGAAATGTAATATTGGGCTGGATGTAGCCATCAAAGCGCAAAAGAACTCCAGCACAGAGGAGTGAAGGAACAGAAATAGCATCCCAGGTTGGCAGGTCTGCAGACACAATGGGGCAGCACACGATCCACATTCTGCAGGGGGACAGCCAGCCTGCCAGAGGGAGAAAAAGCTAAACGCATGAGCACATCGCTTTCAGACACACAGCCAGGTTGTTCAGTTGACTACAAGACGGCCCTATTGATACATAAAAATGAAAATCTCAGTTGCGTTCTACCAGAGTTTTCCATCAGCGCCCCGCTGGCATCATCATGACTCTGGTCTCTGAAAAGCTAAATTAAATTAACATTTATTTCATTTTTAAAGTAAATTATTAATATTTTTAAGTTATAAAAAGGAAAAAGATTTTTACTTGGCAAATTTAATGAGCTCTTTTAAAAACATACTTTGAGAAGATTGAATTTTAAACCTAGTTAGGGGTTTTCACTCCCTCAAACCTATAACTGAGTGATTTCAAAATGACCTATGGACCTGGTTTGTTCAGTTGAAGAATTATTATTAAAATATTATTATTAAAAATAATAATAATTTTGTTTATTTTACTTGGAGTAATCTCATTCTCTCTCAATCTCAATACCCAATATTTTACACATTTTATTAATCAATTTAACATGTAATCAATCAGTTCACATTGTGTTTTATAAAATGCTGTCAGTTAACTCATTTATTATTCACTATGAAAGCGCATAAATCAAACGTTGCTATGACAGCCGCCCTGCACCCACAGAAAAAGATCGAACTGGCTCTGCTGGCAGTGCAGTTTCTTTGTTGTGGTCAGTTGTGGCTTTGTCAAGGAATTATTCTCTAACGCTAGCTACAAACGACACATAAGTACTTTTTGTTTTAGCCAAATTGTAAAGATAACACCACAGACTGAGCTGCAGGCTATGTTAGTCAGACGCAGCTAGCTAGCTATGTGAACACAGTTGATGTTGGAAGAGAGTTTATATATGTACAAAATGAAAATGAAACCTTTTGGATAAGGTCCAGAGTTATAAGGGAAACACACTTAGGTGATTTTGTATATTGTAATTTCTTATTTATGTTAGATACTTTCTATTATTTTTGCACAAGTGGTTAAAATATTTGTGTTCACTTTTAAGTGAAACTTTAACTCTCTTCTAGATCTGAATATATAGTATATATGTCGTAAGGCGAGGTGCTGTATGGAGGTATGTGGACCCAAAAGCAGATGACGAGGAAGCGGAAGTAGCTGGATGACTACCGTGTTTATTGTTGGGTGGAATGCAGGCAAGAACAGGCAGAGGTGAGCAGACAAAATCCAAAAATCCAAAATAGACAGGAGAACAAAGAATCCAAGATAACACAGTCACGGGCTTGGCAAGGAACAACACCATGTGTACCACAATGATCCGACACAGAACAAAGAAAAGACCCAGACTAAATACCCAAGGGGAGGTGAGACAACGAGACACAGGTGCAAACAATCAAGGGAGGACCAACAATCAAAACTGGAGGGAAAACACAGACAGGAAGTAAAAACACAAGGGAAGGAGACTACTACAAAATAAAACAGGAAGTGTCAACACCAAAACTACCACAATATAAAGTTGTTAAAATAGCTTTTCTTCAACCAGCCACAACATAAAATGCTGCATACACAATAATGGATCTGTAATAATAATCTCATAATATAATTTCACACTGACAGAGGTCATTCATCTGCCAGTTGAGTAATTTTACTTTAGTATATGTTGCTGCTAAAACTTCTGTACTTTAAGATTTTGAACACAGATTTTACCTACAGGTATTGCCATTTTTACTTAAGTAAAAGACTTGGATGCTTGTTCTGCCACTGTCCAGTGCCTACAAAAATTATATTATCAATATAGACTTTGAATGTTTATTGTCTAGTTGCTGTGAACTTTAATAATACAGCATTTACCTGTGGCAAAATAATAATGTGCCTCCTCACATACTCTGTTGACTCGTTTCATCTTTTGTTTCTTATTCCCTTTTCTCCATTTATTGTCACATTTAGATTGGTCCATTTAGATTGGTCCTGCACCGGCTGTAAAGTGTTCTCCTGTGCCATGTAAGTAATTTGAATTTAAGATTTTGGTGGGAGGGGCTTAGCAGAGTCATACAAGCAGCAGAGAGGTTTTGCATTGTGTATGTTCAGACTGCCTACTGCTGCTTTAATGCACTGGAAAGGCTGAAAAGCTCACAACAACTCAGGAGTCTCTAATGTTGAAATTATACTTGTCCGTCCATCCATCTGTCTATCTCTCTATGTGACTATGTGTCAACTAACTGTTTGTCTTTGTCTGCTCCCCCCAATCTATCCATCACACAGGCTTGCTTGAGGACGGTGCCACAAGATTCGCTCATGGCCACTTTCTGCAAATAGTGCCCAGCTTAATACTGATGTTAGTTCATGCACAGTATGTACAGTATGTTACATGAGAGTTACTTGTTAGTTTGTTAAAATATATTCTTATAACAGATATTCTTGGTGATAGATTAAGGATTTTTCAATGAGGGAGAAGGAGTAGATGCCATTTTAAGAATTTTAACAAGGTAATTGAACTTTTGTGGGAAAATTATTACAAATTACTCAAAGCAGAGTATTTTTTATATATCTTAAAACATGCAACATGGAACTTTAATGAATAACACTGTGCACTTGTTTGGTAGTAATATAACATGATGATGATTATGATGATTATTATTAATTATTATTGAATAATTTGTGTTCACTCTACATATAAAAAGCAAATTATTACAAGAAGAGTTTCAGTGTTATGCTGAACACAAAATAAAATTCTGTGTTACATTAAGTAAGTGTATACTAAATTTAACAAATAAACTAATACTGCATTGGTAAAGGGAAGGGCTCTTGTTTTTATAAATAAATAAATAAAATATGTGTAGTTTTGTATTACTAAAATATTTCCTAGTTCTGGCAGTATACAGGATCAGTCATAGGCAGATATTGGGGTAGCTCTGGCACACCCAGACTTGGACCAGTATATGCCAGGTCTGCCATTTTTGTTGGGGTGATTGCGGCCCTATGCCAGTTCAGTTTCAGCAGCTGGACCTGGACCAGTATAGGCCAGGTCTGCCATTTAGGTTGGGGTGATTGCTGCCCTATGCCATTTGCCCCGAGGAGGAGACAACCCCTTCCTTCATTCCCAATCATTTGAGTATACATCAGTGTGGTAAAGCCCCACATCTTACTACTTGACTCTTAAACAAACCTATCTGACTGAAGCTAGCTGAACTGACCAAAGGAACAAAGTTGAACTTGAATTAACAGACCAAAAGAACCCTGAACTCTAACACACAGACATTTTCTTTCATTGTTGTGAAATGTGTTAAGTATAACCATTTTCACGTGATTTATGTTAATTTTTACTGTGAAGCACTGTTAAACAGTTATTGTTGCACTGAATGCATTCCCGGTTGGTGGCATTAGAATGCCGGTTTAGAGAGGAAACTTTGGGGAAGAAGTGGACAACCAGAGTAGCTGTTGATGGAGTGGACTGTAGCTGTCTGCTGGATAGCCATGGCCTCCTACCAAGATAACTTATCTGAGCACCCCATTAAGCCCATTTCTGACCTTCTTGAAGTCGAGGGAGTAAATGGCCAGACTGTCTCATATCTGGGATATGTGGAGACCAACATCAAGTTCCTCAAAGACGTCCTTGAAACCGAACCTGAACTGTCCACCTTAACTTAACTATCCACTAACTGTGCCTGATCTTCGTTCAAATAGTGACATTTCACTGATCATTGACACTAACACCCCTTGGGTAGCATGGTGAGAGGCCCTTGTCTCGTTGGAAATCGCTTCCCTATGGCTATCAGCAGGTCCTGAAAAAACTGGAGATCAGAAAAAAAGAAACACATTGTGGAAAAATAGGCCTGATGAAACTCAAAGGACGAACTCAGGAAATTCTTCCAGCTAACCAGAAGGTGCTGCTTGAGGGTTTTGTGTGTGTCAACCAAGCAAAGTCTGAACAGTGGGTGCTACTTGAACAACCAACTAGCTTATCTCTGCTAGGTGGCGTCATTGTAGATTGCTGCCTCACTCTGCCAAAGCATGGTCCCTACAAAGTTCCTGTGCTACTCAGAAATGAGATGAGTCACGACATTACTGCCGAGCTAGTTGCTCCTGATTGTGTCATTCAAAATCCTATGCCAGAAGAGAAAAGTAACCAAAAAATCTCTGCTAACTGTTCCGCCCAGCAGCAGACTACAGACACAAAGCCTGCTTTGAGTTTCGACTTTGAAGAGTGGAAACAAAGAATCACTCAAAAATTGAACACTTTCTTCAATGTCTTCTCACACCATGACCTTGATTTTGGTCCTGCGACCAAGACTCAACATCATATAAATCTTAAAGATGAAACTCCATTTAAACAGAGATCTCTGCCCATTCAGCCCCAGGATTTTGAAGCAGTCGAAAAGCATCTTCAAGCTCTTCTAGATGCAGGCATCATCAGTGAATCCAAGTCCCCGTTTTCATCACCAATTGTAATAATGCCGAAAAAGAATGTAGATGTGAGATTATGTGTGGATTATCGGAAATTAAATCAGCAGACCATCCACCTATGCACTGCCCAATCTGGAGGAGTCCTTTTCAGCTCTTGCTGGATCACAATGGTTCTCTGTGATGGACCTCAAGTCGGAGTATTATCAAATCAAGATGAATGATGCAGACAAACCAAAGACAGCCTTTGTGTGCCCCTTTGGGTTCTACCAGTTCAGTCGTATGCCCCAGGAAATCTCAAATGCCCCAAGCACTTTTCAAAAGCTCATGGAAAAGTGCATGAAAGACATCAATTTGAAAGAGGTTCCTGTCTTCCTGGACAATTTGATCGTGTTTTCCAGCACACTTGAACGCCTGAGAGAATACAGACTCAAGCTCTCACCGGATTTTTTTTTTTTTCCAACCTCACACATTGTGTCCCGGGATGGAGTAAAAACTGATCCTGAGAAAGTCAAAACTCCAGTCATTCCTTGAAGGAATAATTCAGAGAGTCACCTCTTCACCTGTGCTTGGCTATGCTGATCCAAAGTTGCCATACTTCCTTCATATAAACGCCAGCACCACTGGATTCGGAGCCTCACTGTATCAGGAACAGGAGGGAAACACACGCGTGATTGCCTGTGCAAGTCGGAGTTTCTCCCACAGTGAATCCAGATACCCAGCTCATAAACTGGAATTCTTGGCTCTGAAATGGGCCCTAACTGACAAATTTATATTATTATCTGTATGGCAACACCTTTACCATTGTCACAGATAACAATACTTTAACTTACCTTCTTACCACAGCAAAGCTTGATGCCGCTAGCTGGCAGCACTGTCTACATACACCTTTGACATTAAATACAGAGCCAGCAAACAGAATCTTGATGGCGATGGTTTATCAAGAAGGCGTCACAGAGTGCAGAAGAAAGACATGGTTTTCTAAGAAGAATGCCAGCGCATTGAAAAATTCAGATCTCATCTCATGTCATCTGTAAAGGATGTTGAGCCTCAACTCCTCCTTGCAGACAGCTACTGCAACCTGTCAGAGGCATATGGCTCTAATGTAAGATGATTTGTTTTTTGGGGGCTGGTACAGTCTCTCACCATGTCCCAAGCTGCCATTCCTGCTGTCTTTGAGGAGGAAGATCTCAACAATGGCTTTCTGACCTCATGCAGATGCAAAGAGATGATCCTGTGATTGGCAGGAAACAACTTACCTGCTGATTTCAAAACGGACTCCCCTGATCTCCACTTGGTTTTAAAGGAACTGAAATGTCTTGAGATTCAAGATGATCTTCTCTACTAAAAATGCCTATCTGGAACAGAGACTGTGATGCAGTTAATTCTCCCTGAGGTCCTCAGATCCACTGTGCTTCAAAACCTTCAAGATGATATGGGGCATCTAGGGATTGAGCACACACGAGCTTGTGAGCTTCTATTGGCCTAAGATGGCTGCAGATATTGAAAGGAAAGTGAAGCCCTGTGAGAGGTGTTGCTGTAGGAAAGCCCCGCCTGATAAGGCAGCCCCACTGGTAAACACCAGACTACCAGGCCCATGGAGTTATGCTGTCTACATGGAAAAGAAAATGAAACAGAATCACACTTACTGGATTTGGAACATGGATGGGGAGGGGGGAGGATATAGCCAAGTAGAGAATTGGTCTGTAAGATTATTTTATTTCCAGTCTTATTTTCTGTTTGCTAAAACAATGTGTCAGTCAAACAAAGTTTGCTCAGACTTGGTTCTTATTGGCTATATCAGGCAATGCAGATTTATGATTAGAGAGGGGAAATAAGTCCCACCCCCCCAGGTAGAAATTCGGCAGCACAGCTAGAGTGACAACATGAGCAGATGCGTGTTTCTCAAGTGGGTGGGTTATACTGTCGTAAAACGTGATACACAAATGATCAAATACTTCAAATTAATATTTATATTAAATTAAATGTATGCGACATTCACTGCCACTAAATGTCGCACTAGAGCAAAAGCATCTCAGACCAAAACAAATGGGCACTATGGCCCACCAAACTCCATTGAGAAAAACAGTAATTTTACTCAGGCCATTACTCCGCTATATCTTTGCATAGCAAATAGTTGTTTGCTACTATATTAATGTTCAAAATCTCATATAGAGAACTCTTCATTTATTGAACCAAGTGAGTCTTAGCAACATTTTAAAAGCAATTTGGTAACAACAGGACATTATGTTTCATTATGTTCCTGCAGTGGAAAAGGGCCATTTGTGTCATTAGCAAGATGTAGGTTGTTCATAAAGTACTGTTGCATACAACAAGCACTTATAATGTATGCATCTGTAAATGTGGATAGGTTATTAGTGTGCCATTGTGACTTTCACAGCAGCTATTGTCTAAGCCAACCAGATCAAAAATAATGTATAATGTTTATCAGGCACAAATCCGTATTATATAGAAGTAATGTAATGTAATATGTCATTTTTTATTTACCTCATACCTATTGCTCCATTTTATAGCTCCTAATTTTACTTTTATTTATTTTCCTGGTAGGAATGAGCTTCCACAGCTCTGTTATAAGATACCTAGGCATGTACTGTGTCTCATAGAACCTGTTGATGAAGATTAAGTCAAACTGGGTGGTTGTTATGAGCAGTATAAGCATTTTGTGTGTAGCAACAGATTTTTATTGTAATAGTGTATGGTAACTAATTATCCGCTTGTGTCTCAACTGAGCTCAGTTTGAATGGAATCACAGTTGGCCTCTGATCCTGATTTTCTTTTCCTGCTGGCCCAGTGTAAGCTTCTCTGCAGCTCAGTAAAGTTAACAAACCCTCCTTAGATAAAACAGAAGAGCACATGTCCTGCTCTGACTCTGTAGCTTAAATGACTATAGGCCCGTTGCCTTAACATCTGTTGTAATGAAAGTGTTTGAGCGTATAGTATGTAAACATCTGTCAATAGATTGGCGGATGATTCTGTATCTCTGTCTCCACTCCATCTTGGGGCATCTTGAGCCGCCTGCCACCTACGCTCGGGAACTGTTCATGGACTATATAGCTCAGCTTTTATTACAATCATCCCCACAAGGCTTTATAACAAACCTTTACAACTAGGTTTCCATTAGTCTCTATGTCTGGGTCTTGGACTTCTTATTGGGCAGAACACAGGTTGTCAAAATCAACAAAAGATTTTCAAACTCACTGACCATCAGCACAGGCGCCCCTCAGGGGTGTGTCCTATCACCACTGCTCAACTTGTCATAAACCAATGACTCTGTTTCACACTGACACTGTAAAGATGACTAAGTTTTCTGATGATACAACTCGGCTTACAGAGACAGCATACATAAAAGAGGTCTCCTCTCTGGTCGACTGGTGCAGCAATAACAATCTGGAACTGAACATCAACAAAACTGAAGAACATGTGGTGGACTTCCATAAAAACCAGGGAGAGCTACTACTGCTGGTTATCAACAATCAGGTGGATTATTTCAAATTCCCCGGTACTACTATCTCCTCCTCCCTGAAATGGGAAGACTTCACCATCATCTCACCAAAGACTATTCTTTTTAAGATAGCTAAGGAAATATGGAGTGTCAAAGGTTGCAACGTTACAGATCTACAGACAGGTAATACAAAGTGTGCTCACCTTCTCAATAACTGTATGATATTGCAATACAGTCCACGAGGAAAAACTGACAAAGTCGTTGCACTATTATATTTATTGTATTATGTATTGTATTGTTACTGTATTTGTTGTACTGTAATTGTGGCAGTGTTTTTTTGTGGTCATTCCTTGTGTGTACTACGTGATAATATGTGATTATGTTTTATATGTTATGTTTTGTTGTTGTTGAGCACACCGAAACAAATTCCAATCAACTGCGGTTGATATGGCAATAAAATATGAATCTTGTAGGCTGCACTGCTCCAAAATAAACTCAAAGGGAGTAAAGTAGGTATGAAACAGTATGCACACTTGAAAGTTCATTTTGTATTACATATTTATTATTGAGCAAGACATAAACACATGGAATACAAAAAAGGACAAAATCCTTATTCCCTCCCTAGGTAAAAAGACATGGGCTTAACTATGCTGCCTACAGTATATGTGTAGACATACACATGCACACAGATATGAATATGCACATATATACATACATGCACACAGATTCACACATTTCATAAAAGTTCAATTCATAACAGAAGTTATCTCATTGCACTTTTCCTATAGAGCAGGTCTAGACCGTACTCTTTATGATATTATTTACAGAGACCCAACAAATCCCAGTGACAGTGGCAAGAAAAAACTTCCTTTAAGAGGCAGAAACCTCAAGCAGAACCATAACAAGCTGTAAACACAACATTGACATATTATCACCTTATAAAGTTGTGATGGTTAACTTGTTAGCAACACTTGTCAGTTTTTTGTCTTTTGACTGTTCTGCTCTGTGAAGGTTGCTTCACCCCAGCCCTCACCTTTGTTTTGCTAAAACATACAGTCACTAAGGCAGAGGCTAATTAGAAGCAGCCCAATAAAATCCCAGCTGTAATGTGTGTATTACAGAATGCATCTGTATTCCTTCCAAGTTGTTACATAACTTGGCCAATGTTCTGCACAGATTCTGGAGCTCATCTCTAACTTTGTCCACCACACAGATCCGCCTCCTGTGTTTCCACCAAACCGTACATAATCTTATCGCTCCACCTGAATATTTTAGCAGAAAATGACACTCCGCTTCAAGTGTTGTTTAAACTTCCACTTAGTAGTTTTATAGTTCATCTCATGTGCCACAGATTGCAGACGCTGCCTCCAACCGAAGTCTGCTCAGCAGCAGTGAAGCGTGGCATGATAGTTGGGGCAGATGGGCTTTTTATTTCACTCTGTGGCTGACACACTTCTGTACTCACTGCTTGTCATACTGGAGCTCAGGAGGCAAAGTGAAAATTATTCATATACTTTATTAAGGATAAATGGCTGCATTCTGCTTTTGTAACTTTCATAGGAGCGACTGGGCTGCCATCTTTGAACGTGGTATCCCGTTCTCTTTAATACATCCATGACACAAAAGGCTTTGTACAATGTTTTTCACATATGCAGCAGAACTCCCCAACACCTAGACATGGACGTGTAAAATCGGTGGCGTTCCCATTTAAAGGAATAGTTAAAACTTCTGAGACATACACTTATTTTTAGGGTGCTTTCACACCTGACCTGTTTTGACTCAAACAAACTGCCATGTCTGCCCGTTTGGGGCGGTTCGTTGAGGCTGATGTGAAAGTTGTCAATCAAACTCTGGTGTGGACCAAACAACCAGACTGAGACCCACCTTTTCAGGTGATTCTGTTCTAACTGCCCTTTGATGCTGTTTTTTTGTGGTGTAAAAGCAACCACAGGATTTTGTGATTATAGATACTTGACTTTAGCATTAATTCACAAGATAACTACTGCATTATTAAAATCAATCTGCTGATCATTGGAACTGTCAAAAATCCATTTGTAAAAGTAATGTTTATGCAAGGTAATTTGGTAATCATGGTAACTTGAGTACAGGGATTTCCCGTGATCAATCAGAAAGTGAAAAGGAATTTTAAGCGTGTTGAGCTTGTGACCTAATCCATGTAATTTTAGCAGTTCCTTGTTAAAAAGTGAATGAAACAAGTGAAATGTAGCGACCACACGGTAACTATGCCCCTGTAATATGATACAAGACGAATCTTTTTTGTCCTGTCTACATGTTCATCATTATTCATAACAGTTGCAGTTATGGGCAAATGATAGTTATTTCTTGCTCTTTGTGACACCAGAAAGGAGAAATAGCCATATCACTGCTGCATGACCTGCAGTCACCAGAATTTGATTTCCCCACGTGTGTCCATGTAGCACTGAGGATACAGGATGACATCATCAAAACTGCCCAACCAACCTGTCAGTCCATATGACTTCATGTTTGGTTTGTTTGGAAAAAATCATTGTGAACACAAACTGGACCAAAACTAGAATTCAATTCAGTTCAATTTTATTTATATAGCGCCAATTCATAACAGAAGTTATCTCATTGCACTTTTCCTATAGAGCAGGTCTACACTGTACTCTTTATAATATTATTTACAGAGACCCAACAATTCCCACCATGAGCAAGCACTTGCGACAGTAGCAAGGAAAAACTTCCTTTAACAGGCAGAAACCTCGAGTAGAACCAGACTCAAAGGTGGGCGGCCATCAGCTGCTGCCAGTTGGGCAGCTGCCCGCAGAAACACCTTTCTTCAAACACAGTGTCCTCATCCAAACAAAATATTATTCTTCCCAGATGCAGTGTTCTTATTCTCCAGGATGTGTGATCTGGTCTGTCAGCTGCCTCCTGTTGGAGTTGCTTCAACCATTTATACCACCATTACCACACAGAGGATCACACACTGCAGGTAATCTGCCTGCTGCAGACACACTCACACATTTCCAGCTCCCTCACTCTGACCAGCACGCATAATCATTATCATCTGAGCTTTCATGCTTCTCTCCTTGTCTTTATGTTGGGTTGTAAAGGAGGAAACAGTCTTCGGTACTGTCCTGTGTACTGGGAGTAGTAATACACATGTTGGCTGTCATTGAGTTCAGACTAGGGCTGTAGTCAAGACCACGTAAAGGCTGGTGTTATTCAAAAAATGTTCTTACAGTCGGCCAATCCCATGAAAGAGAAAAAAACCAACAATGTGTTAGTGCGTCTTTCAATATTTTTTAACTTCCCTACCCTGTCTGTGGCTCTCAGCCCCAGTGTTAGCAGTGGCCGAAACCAGATCCTTCTACAAAGACTCCCAAATTATCATATTCCAGGCACAAAATTGTGTATTAAAATCCAGACTACACGCACCCAAATCTTAGTTTGCAACATACGTGTGCCAAAGATCTGTATACAATATGTGTACAATATATTCATGAGATCATCAAGTTGGCTGCAATGGACTCTGACTACAGGCCAGCGTTTATTATGGAGGCTACAGGACACACTACCCTTTCAAGCATGTGAGCTGATTCTTTTGTACCATAAACTTAACAAAACATGACAATAACCTCACCAAATGAAACTGTTTGATTTTTAAACCAAATGAAAGCTGTGAAACATAGCCACAAAGAGTTTATCAGAGATTGTGAGTGCTTACTTTGGCTGTCGATCTCAGCAAAGATGCGATAGGAGCATTTATGACAGATCCAGGGTCAGTTTGTCGTAAAACATTAACATAACATGGTTAATATAATAATAATGAATAATCAGGCTGTTTCCAAATTAGCTCTGCATTCACTATGTAAAAAACTGAAACTATGACGTACAGACGGGGGACAAATGAAAGGAAAAACCTGAATAAAAGAGTGGAGAAACATATCAATTACAGATGCTTCCATGCACCACGGCTCACTGAATGGTTTGGTGAGTATGAAAATGATGTGAATAAAATGCTACGCTGAACGTGCCCTCACCTCCACGCGCACATTGCGGGGTATTGTAAAATGACGTGGCTATGGAAGAGAGGCAGCTAACGTTTCAGCCTTTTCTCTTACAGTTAGACTACCCCCACTCTGACTGTGTACACACTGTGTTACCTCTGGGGATCCTCCCGGTGCCCTGACATGTGGGACACGTCACACTGTCCCACCCTGTGAACTCCACGTAAGGAAACTGGGAGACGTCTCCACCCTTCCCGTCCTCAGTCTTGGTGTCCTCCAGAGGAGAGGTCAGGCTGTCCTGACACTCATCATGGTCTCTGCTTAGTGCAGTGGGAAAAAGACTTCCCCATAGTCCCACCTGGAAAACACAAGGCAAGCAGAAGAACAGTCTGTGACTCTGTCACTGACAGCTGGGTATCTGTCCATACCTGAGTTCAGTGGTTGGCTGATTTCCATTGGCCAGGGACCAATGGAAAGCAATGTTGAATGAGCAAACAGTAAGAGGAGAGTAGAGCTGCTTCGATCAATCGATTAGTTAATCAATAGAAAATCAATCAGCAACAATTTTGATAATCGATTAACCGTTTTGAGTCATTTTTTAGAAAGAATTTTCAAATGTGAATTTTGCTGGTTTAATCAGTAGTGGAAATAATTGTTATTTGCTGTCCTAGAGGTGAGTGTCAGGTACATACATGGTACATATAGGCATGGGGTTACCCCAGTGCCGCTTGCTGGCTAAACAACCACTTACTTGCCGCTCTCAGACCAGCTACTTTCACAACTGAAAGTCTCAATTTTGCTTGCTAGCGAACGAGTCAGCAGCCAACATTTGCATTTACAGTGAGCTGACCAGCTCCTCCAACTTAGACACACCAGCAAGCTAGCTAACCCTGTAACATTAGTAATGTTTGTCTCTTGAAAAACATTAATGTTATGTCCCAAGACAATTTCAGTTCAGCTAGCCAGCAAGTAGCAAGCAAACAGGTGCTCTGTGTGTGTGTGTGTGTGTGTGACAGAAACTGGTCCCTGCCTACTCTCAGTCTGCTCAGTTTCTCACTGTATGTAAAGTGTGTTTGTGTTTCTAGAAAAAGCAGATTTTTGGGTGAGTGGTTAAGGTTAGGGCTAGGCACTATAGAAAAATAGTTATGGTTAGGGTTGTTGATGAGGGTCAGGTTAGGAAAGGAACAGTACATGGAATTATGAACCATCGTGCCCCCTGGAGGAAGCCCCTCAGGTCCCAGAGATCCAAGTCACCAGACGAGGGAAGCCCCCCACTGGGTAGGCTAAGTAAAAATAGGTAAAAGTAAATAAAAAATATAATTGAAGTAAATAAAGCAATATAAATATAGAACCATTTGATAAATTCTAATATATTAAGACATTTCTAAAGACTCGACCCTCCCCATATTAGTAAAAGGGGGGAAAAAGGAATAAAATGTAAAAAAAAAAGGGGGCAAATAAGTAAAAACAAGGTAAATGAAACTTTTAAAACTCAAAGGTTGTTAGTAAAAGCGCTATCAGGTAAGTGCCATAAAACACGTAATTATAAGAAATACTGGTCCTGGAGAGTGTCCACATACTAAAAAAACACAAAATAAGACATTATAATATGAATAAAATAAAATAAATATAAAAAACAATTGTATTGATTGTTATATTCAATTTTGCAGGTTTATCAAACGTGTCCTGCTTGTCTTTCCTTCAGGTAAGTAAAAGCTTTTCATTTCTTTTTACTTTGTTTAAATTGATAAAAGTTATTTTTTTTATCGGATAGGGATGAATGATGATGAATTAAAAAAAATATAGAATGCCTGACTACACTTTATAATTTTTTAAATTGTTAAATTGGCAATATGAATCTTCTCCTTTAGGTTTAACTAGCAAATAAGTACAAATGAATGAATACAATGGATTCTCAAGCATGAAAATAATTAAGTCAGACTGGAGGTCTTGCTTGTCTATTGAGATGCTTAGCTTCCTCCTGCACATCTCAGTTCATGGCCCTCCTGCACAGCAATTCAGTGCAGCGACAACAGTCACGAAGTGGTGGAATAGTGGCTGCAGGACCAGAAGACCCCAGTTCAATTCAATTTTATTTATATAGTGCTGATTCATAACAGAATGTATCTAATTTTTCTTATTAATTTTCCTATAGAGCAGGTCTAGACCGTACTCTTTATAATATTATTTACAGAGACCCAACAAATCCCACCATGAGCAAGCATTTGGCGACAGTGGCAAGGAAAAACTTCCTTTAAGAGGCAGAAACCTTGGACTGAACCAGACTCAAAGGTGAGTGGCTGCTGTGTTAGGTTTTGAGAGAGAAAGAGAGAGGGGGGGGCACAATGTAAATTCCACCTAGAATTTTAAAATAATAATAATGCAATAGTAGTGGTAATATCAATTTCAATAAAGAAATAATAATAGGAATAACAGTGATAGGATGAGCAGCATGTGTCACATGAACAGTAGCTAGACCGTGAGTGAGACTGCCAGCAGCGCTGTCATCATGTCAGCTGTGTGGAGTTATTTTAAGCTCAAGGAATTAAAAAGCAGAGTGCTATTTATGCAATGCGAGTGTTTCGAGGGGTGGCAGCAGCGTTGGAAACTTCAACACCACGAACTTCATTGTGCTGGATGCCCTACCCCTTTCTGTTGTTGACAATGTGGGTTTTCGACGCTTAATCGAACATTTGAAGCCTTGCTACACGTTGTCAAACCAGCATTTCATCTCCGAAACCGCTATCCCAAATAAGTACAAGCAAGTGTGTAAATTCACTTCGAAATGCTTGAAATACGTTACCATGGTTAGTTTTACAACTGACATCTGGAGCTCAGATGTTTGTCCAGTCTCATTACTAACTCTGACAGAACAGTGGATAGACTCAAGTTGTACTTTGCAAAAAGCAGTGCTGCAGGCTAAGCAGTTTCATGGCTCACACACAGGAGAGTCCATCGCTACAGCAACGGGGGGGATGTTAAATGCATGGAAAATTGAGAAGAGGCAAGTCCATGTCATTTTAAGAGACAATGGCAGTAACGTAATAAAAGCAATGGATCGCCTTGGAGTTGCCAGTTTCGCGCATACCCTGCAACTTATTGTGAAACCAGCGTTTTATCATCTCCGAATGAAATGCAGGATTGTGGTGGAACAGCAGCTGCAGGACCAGAAGACCCCCGGACCTGTCCCATTCCTGGCTCGGCAGCAGCTTGTCAAGCTCCATTAAAATGTTTTATCAGGATGTATTTTATGTATTCTACTTACCACAGTTAATTTTGTCTTTTTTAACAAAGTTAGCCTTCTTCTACTAGCACCTGTCACGAAACATATAGACCTAAATTTCAACTTTATTGGAAGTGACTAGAGATCACACTTCAGAAAACATTTTTCTCAACAAGTCATTTAGTCTCATATCACGGCTTGATTACTTATTTTTTATGAACCAAAAATAATCTGCCAGTGGGTTGACACAATCCAATTTGTTGCCACTTCAGTCTCTTCTAAAATTGTGTAAAAAAAGAGCATCTATATCTCTAAACATGATACAATAAGGCCTCTAATCATCTTAAATTTTGCAGTGCATTCTGTAGGCTTGTTTGCACACAAGGCATCATTTATAGAAATGATGAGGTAAAATGCTGAATCAGGTGCCTGGTACAACATGACTGGACATAAAATTTTGATAACTAACAAGTTGAATACTAGCAGACGTGTAAATGGAACAGTACTGATGGCCTCACCCACATTAGGGAACTTGGATAAACACTGCCACCATGTGGATGAATCCTAAAACTGCAATTATAGAGGTGACGACAATTTCAGATCATATTTCAGAAGACAATGTTCTCTCATTATACTATTATTATCTTGGTTATTTCAAAATGATTTTAACCTGATTACATTGCAATCTAGGCTAAATATTTAGTACATGTTTAACTTTGCAGATACGTTGTAGGCTCTCCAACAACAAAAATTAATGATAAGATTAATAACCTGCTGCTCACAGAGTGGTGGGCTTTAAGAGGGCTCATCAGCACTGTGTAAAAACCAACATCGATTAGATGTTCATTGTGAACCAGTTAATGATGCCTTTGGGCCCTGTATAGGGGAAAAAGATGCACTATGCTATATCAGTTTTAGTATATTTACTGTAATATAAAAACAAGTTGTGTGTGTGTGTTTTTTTCTTTTGTTAAAATTATTTGGTTAAAATTGCTCCCACGTGAACTCTGTAAAGTCCAAGAAATCAAAAATTAAAATGACCAGGTTTACACTATTACCATATTGTGTATATATATAGCTAGTTAATTACAATGAATCGAGAAAACCAACCACTTTATTACGTTTTATAACCATCAATATTATTCATTCATCATTATGATATTGGGGGGAATAACAGACAGATAGCTAATTTACCTAACATTAGCTAGTTTAATATCAAGCCCAGTCTTTCAATCAAGTTAATGTGTGAAATAGGGTCAGAGAGAATTACCTGAAGGTTATTTACCAGATTAATGCTGCTAGAGTGTCATGCAGTTTTGTGGATTACACTGAAAACAGACATGTGCGAATATGATACATTCACAACTATAAGAACGACCAGATTTAAATTTACGATTTCCTTCAGTTCCATATAAATGCCACTAGGAAATAGTAGAAAATACTTGGAAATAAATAATAATTTCACTAATGTTTTAAGTTTATAAAGGAAACTATGAACTTGGAAAAATGGAAATATTTAAGTCATGTGCAATAATAAATCATATAAGATGCAAATAAATCTTTGAATACTAATATTTTTAATACGTGCATCAGTGAAATGCAGGTGTGGCATACTCTAGAGAACGTGCTAAAAGGCTACTGTGCAATAATAATGACTAGAACAAGAGTAAAGAGTTTGTTTCCATTTCGTGAACACACCTGTCATAGTATAAACTTGCTGGAGTTTGGTCTTCTGTAAAACCTCATAAGATGTATTATGGAGCAACCACAACAGACAGACCCTATTAGGCCTACTGCATGCTGCATTCTTGTCTAATAGGAAGAAACACCTCACCTACTTCAAAAGCATCAAACATTTTATTTCTTAAGTATGGTAAAGTCAATATACCTAGAGCAGATTATGGAGGACTGCTCAAGTGCTCAAGGCTCACAGAAGGTCATTCAGACAGGTGAGGACAACAACAAACTCACTGATGGATGTAACTCTCTCTCCAGAGGATTACATCAGCGTAGCTTTGTGTGTGTGTGGCTGCACTACACATTGTGCAAAAACTGTGAAGCTCACTTTTTGCTTTAATATGTGTGTTTGTGGCTGCAGCCGCTGTGGAGTTTTTATTGTTTGTACATGTCCGTGTTGTCTGCCTTTTAAAATAGTAATAGTTATTTTATTTTGCTGTAATTCTATGAGAAGTTGCATGTTATTTAATTTCTGTAACCTAATAATGCTTGTTGCACCCGCTGTGGTGTCCATAGCTCTTTTTGTTTAATTGTTTGAGTTTTGTCCTCTTTTCTGGTTAATTCTATTTAGGCTACACTGAGGAAGGCGGTTGTAGGCTGCAAAGTGCCATATAGAAAAGGAATTTATTGTTGGTTTGGAAATAAGGGTGGTGTGATGTGCATATGTTGACATTTTATTGCACTTAATTTTGTAGCCTGAATGTGTTCTTTAATGGGTCTATCATATAACATCATCATCCTATAATTTCTTTTCTTTACCATCCCTCCACCCCTTCCCTTTTATAAATGTAACACAGAAACATTTGCTCAGATTACATTTGAACTGACTACTTTTTACTTTCATTTAAGTAAAATTGAGTAAAATTTAATTAAAGTAACAGCACTTGAGTAAAATATTCTAGTACTTTTTCTATCCCTGCTTGTGTCTCCCTTTCCCTCAACCTGCCTCATCTACAGACAGGTGACAAATAAAAGGAAAAACCTGAATAAATGAGTGATTAAACATAATAAGTGCAGATGCTTCCATACAGGTCATAGGGTTATCTGAATGGTTTGATGAAAATGCCTTCACAGTCGTCAGATCTCAACCCCACTGAACACCTATGGTAGATTTTGGAGAGACGTGATAGATAGTGATCTCCACCCCCAGCATCAAAACACCAAATGATGCTAATATGTTTTGGAAGAATGCTGTTCATCCCTCCAGTAGAGTCCCACACACGTGGAGAATGAAAAGAGAGGCTCGCGATGGAACAACATCTTACTGATATACTTTATGTTGGGTTTCACTTCCATTTTTCACCAATTTGTACTAATGCTACTTTTTTGTAATTCGTGGTTTCCTACTGTACATTTGCCAGAATGCCTCTCAGCAGCTCCCAGAGAGGGGAATGTAATCTTGTTACATTCAGTCAAAGGTGGCTGCTGCCGTTTTGCTCAGAGGTTAGATTTTGTGTCGACACAAGTGTGTTGCATGGAATATTTTATGTTGACACATTTCTTAAACTGCAAGTGAACCCACACACTCTTTACCTCTCAGACCTCAGTGCCTGTCTGCTGACTTGTTGAAATTCATCAAAAATTCAGTATACAATGCCTTGCATAACTATCCCCCCCCCCCCCCGAAAAGTTTTGAGTGCATATGTATTCACCCCCTTTGCTGTGAAACCCCTAACTAAGATCAGGTGCAATCAATTGCCTTGCTTAAGAAGTCACATAATTAGTTAAATAGAGTCCACCTGTGTGCAATTTAATCTCAATATAAATACACCTGTTCTGTGAAGGCCTCAGAGTATGTTAGAACATTACTATACAAACATCATCAAGAAGACCAAAGAGCTCACCAAACAGGCCAGGGATAAAGTTGTGGAGAAGTACAAATCAGGGTTAGGTTCTAAAAAAATATCCCAAGCTATGAACATCTCACAGAGCACATCATTAGAAAATGGAAAGAATATGGCACAACAGCAAACCTACCAAGAGAAGGCCGTCCACCTATATTGACGGACCGGACAAGGAGTGCGTTAATCAGAGAAGTTGTAAAAAACAGTTGTAAAAAACATGGCTAACATGTTATCCTATTTACGCATTCCAGCCAACCCTGTCTAGAAATTAAGGAAATTATAGAAATTATAGGAAAAGTGCGATGAGGTCACTTCTGTTATGAATTGGCACTATACAAATAGAATTTAATTGAAATTGAACTACAATAAACTTCAACAACCTTTGTTCTCTGCTTTGAGCTCAGAAAAATCCCTTTGCTCACAGCAAAGCCTCTGAATAAGACACTCCGATTGGCCGCAACCTCACCCATTGGAGCCAATAGGAGTGTCAGATTCAGAAAAGTGACTCTTACACTCTATACGTCACAAACACAGATGAAAGAAAGAATGAGCAGTGCGCCAGGCAAAAGGGGAGACTATCCACATCTTTTACAACGTTTTGTATTCGCTTTATTGACAGAAGTAAATGGCTCACATGGACAAACAGGCTTGTCAGTTAGCACTGTTTCTCTAGTTTAACAGGAAAAATGGCATGGCTCAAACCATTGAGGAGTAATGACGCTCTAAAGACAACGTGATATTTGGGATTGTATACGCCCCTGTGGGTCTCAGAGATAGACACCCACATTTTTTAAATCAATTCAATTCAATTCAACAGGCTTTATTGGCATGCCATTTGATATTTGTTGCCAAAAGAAAATTATGATTATGATAGACAATGAATGAAAGGAATGAAATTAACAAAATAATGTGATTAACAACATTAGTTAATAGAACAAAATAAACAATGAAATAGATACATGAAATAAAATAATATATATAAGTAATCAGGTTAGTATTGTTAAATTACAATGTGATTTTAACAACGCAAGACAAAAAATACAATGCAAGTGTTTTATGCATTTTTTAATCTGTCTATATATCTCTTTCCTACTGGTTGTCTCTTTTGTTTTGGCAGGAAGTGACATTTAGCAGTCAACACTGCACAGTCTTTCTTTTCCCCCAGGAGGATGGATCATTTCTCCCTTTCTGTCAGACTTCTAAATTCAAGGCAGTTTTTTTTTTTTTTTTTTTTTAATTTTGGAAAGAATTCCTCCTTAATATTTCTGTATTTTTGACATTTTGTTAGAAAATGTAATTCTGTCTCTACAGCTCCCTCAGCACATCATGTCTCCTCTCTGGGCAGCCAGGTCTGCCTGTGTCTGCCTTTCTCTATTGCCAGACTGTGGTCACTTACTCTGTACACTGTGGTTAGGTAATCTGCCACAGTATACTGTCTATTTAGGGCCAAATATGTTTCTAGTTTGTGTTGTGAGTGTGTAATATCTTTCCAATAAGTGATGTATTTTTCTTTTTGTTTAGTTATAATTTGGTTAGGTATAATCTTCTGAGTGATCGTGTAACTGCCCTGAGGATGGCTGGGGTTTGTGATGTCAGAAGGTGAAAGGTCAGCCACCCTCAGGACCAGTTTGCTGAGGACTCCTTTCTAGTATATGTATACAGTATACAGTATAATGATAACTTATGATACTGCATGGACTATTATAGCATACTATGAGTCCTTACTACAGTTGATTGTTGAGGTGTGTATAGGTAGTCATAATGTATTATAAGCCCCATCAGTCAACCTCTAGTTTGACCTCTAATCAAGAGCATCCATAAGACACTTGAATTTCTAATTCATTATATGTCACATCTATAATGTTTCATGACTGATGATAGTGCATCAGAAAGCGTGTTTTGTCATAAAGCATTATAATTTACTATGAAAGCCTCCATAACACACTATAAATGTGGTCTTAATAGAAAGAGTTACCAAAAAATGAATAAGTCATTGATTCAGGTCCTTAAAGTTCCTGTATTTTGTTCCATAGACTTGTACGACGCAAAGCTGTAGTTAAGATCACTGTGTGGAACCCAAGACCAATCACCAAAATAAACAATACACAGTGTCAATGTCTTTCAGAAATGCTAAAGAAGTTTCCTAAGGGTCAACAGACACATGGAATAATAAATCTGTTGGAAGTCTTGCCCATTATTGTCTGTACATTTCATTTCAGTTTTATTTATATAGGACCGATTCATAACAGAAGTTATCTTATTGCACTTTTCCTATAGAGCAGATTTAGACTGTACTCTTAATAATAATAATTATAATATTATTATTTACAGAGACCCAACAATTCCCACCATGAGCAAGCAAAGTGGCAAGGGAAAACTCCCTTTAAAGAGGCAGAAACCTTGAGCAGAACGAGAGTCAGGGTGGGTGGCCATCTGAGAGAGAGAGATAGAGAGAATACAGTAGCACAAAGCAAATTCCACATAGAATTTTTAAATAATAATAATATTAATAAAATAGGAATATAATGATATGAATAATAATGGTAATAACAGTAGCGGTTATCGAGCAGGAACATGGGGGAAGTAGGAGGCCTGCAACCACAGATCCAGACTCTGCAGCTCTGGAGGCAGAAATACCTGCTGAAAGCAACAGAAGGAGAGAGGAGAGAGACGAGAAAGCACAAAACTACCGGAGAGAGATGTCAAGTTAGTAACATGCAGTAATGGGATAAGAATGCATACAGATGGAGAGGGAGAGGAGGAGAGAGGTGCATCATGGGAAGTCTCCTGGGAGTCTAGGCCTATAGCAGTATAACCAAGGGATGGTTCAGGACTCACGTGAGTCAGCCCTAACTATAAGCTTTATCAAAGAGGAAACTCTTAAGCCTACTCTTAAATGTGGAGATGGTGACATCATTTTGAGACAGGATGTGCCTGATTTTTGCAATGTTACGTAGGTGAAAGAAGGCAGTCCTTGAAGTTTGTTTCATGTGGGAGTTAGTTAGTTAGTTAGTTCCAAAACTAATTAGGCCTAGACCTGCCCCATTGCTGGCTCGGCAGCAGCTTGTCAAGCTCCAGTTTTCTACTACTACAGTTTTTCTTCCTACTCTTTAAGGTGGAGATGGTGTCTGCCTCCCCAACCCAAACTGGGATCTGATTCCACGGGAGAGGAGCTTGATAGCTAAAGGCACTGGCTCCCATTCTACTTTTGGAGACTCTAGGAACCACAAGTAACCCTGCATTCTGAGAGTGCAGTGTTCTAGTGAGGTAATAAGGTACTATAAGCTCTTTAAGATATGATGTGCCTGACCATTAAGAGCTTTGTAGGTGAGGAGGATTTTAGATTCAATGGAGGATTCATTGTTAACCTGTACAAACTGAGATCGATCTGATAGATAGGATTTAAACCAGCTTAGTGTGGTTCCTTTAATGCCAGTTAAATGTTCCAGTCTCTGTATTAGGATGTGATGGTCAATGGTGTCGAATGCAGCACTAAGATCGAACAAGACAAGTCCAGAGACAAGTCCATTGTCTGATGCAATTAAAAAGGTCATTTGTAATTTTCACCAGTGCTGTCTCTGTGCTGTGATGCACTCTAAATCCTGACTAAAAATCCTCAAATAAACTATTGTTATTTAGAAGAGATTGGCGACTGCTTTCTCAAGGATCTCAGAAAGAAAGGGAAGGTTAGATATAGGTCTATAGTTGGCTGAAACCCCAGGATCAAGAGTGGGCTTTTTAAGAAGAGGTTTAATTACAGCTACATTAAAAGACTGTGGTACACAGCCTGTTAATAAAGACAGACTGATCATATGTAATAGAGACGTGTTAACTAAGCGTAAAACTTCTTCAAGCAGCCCAGTTGGGTTGACGGCTTAGATGAAGAAATCGTTGAAGTAAGTTGAAGAAGGTCAATAGGAGAAAGCAGTCTAAATATACTGTATATCAGGTTTTACAGCTGTTTCTAAGGTTCCGGTGTTTAAGGATAAATCTTTGCCGGTTTGCAGGATGTGATGCATTTTGTCTCTAGTAATTAAAATTTTATCATTAAAGAAGCTCATGAAGTCATTACTAGTGAGGGCTATAGGAATAAATGGCTCAAGAGAGCTGTGACTCTGTCAGCCTGGCTACAGTGCTGAAAAGAAACCTGGGGATGTTCATATTTTACTCTATTAATGATGAATAGTAAGCTGCTCTGGCATTACGTAGGGCTTTCCTATATGTTTTAAGACTGTCTTGCCAGACTAAACGAGATTCTTCCCGATTGGTGGAACGCCAATTCCTTTCAGGTTTTCACAATGTTTGCTTTAATTTGTGGGTTTGGGGATTATACCATGGAGCTAACCTTCTTTGTTTTAGAGGGAATAAAGTCGAGTGTCATTTGCAGTGAGCCTGCAGCACTGGAGCGTGGTATACTATAACAAATAGAATTGGCTGTCGTGTTTTCCAGGTTAGGTGTGAAAGACTAAGAACAAGGCTTTTGAATGAGTTATATGGATTCATTTAGGCTACCATATTCTTCATGACCCAGCAAGGTTTTAGTAAGACAAAATAAGTCAATAGGATACTCTTATAAACTAAACTAATAAACTCGGCCAGATTTCTAGATATGAGAGCTGCTCCATCCAGAGTGGGATGAATGCCATCTCTCCTAATCAGACCAGGTCTTCCCCAGGAATTCCGCCAATTATCTACAAAGTCCACATCATTTGCTGGACTCCTCGACAGCCAGTGGGGGAAAGAAGACATGCGGCTAAACATGTCGTTACTGGTCAGGCTTGGCAGGGGCCCAGAGGCTAGTGTCCGACATTGTCTTTGCATATGTACACACCGATTCAACATTAACTTTAGTGACCTCCGATTGGCGTGATCGGGAGTCGTTACCGCCGATGTGAATGACAATCTTACTGTATTTATGCTTATCCTTAGCCAGCAGTTTTAAACAGGATTCAGTGTCGCCCGCTCTGGCCCCAGGAATTCATCTCACTATGATTGCTGGTGTCACTAACTTCACGTTTCTCGAAATTATAATGGCTTCTTAGCGAGTGTGTTGCTGAGTGGGGAAAAGTGGGCTTTTGCTTAGGGCTAAGCTTCCTTCAGACAGTCACCCAGCCTCCCTGGGGATGGCTAACAGGAGCTACATCTGGTCGGTCCGCACAGGCTACTGGGGGGCTGGCTAACTACAGTAGCAAACGATTGAGTTCCCATGGTGCGGAACAGTGTGTCCAATTCACTAAGCCTCGCCTCCAACACTACAACTAAACTACATTTATTACATGTACCATTATCACTAAAGGAGGCAGAGTACTGGCTAAACATTTGACACACGGAGCAAGAGAGAGGAGGGGGAGGGAGAGAGAAGCCATAGCTAGCTGCTAAGCTAAAGAACGATAGCTAGCAAAACTGCTACACTAGCGTGTAAATTGTGGGATTAGCGAGAAGTCACAAAAAGAAGTAGAGAGCTACGAGTGCTTAAGCAGCACTAGTGTACGTTTAAATGTATAGCAGATAATTAGCCGCTGTAATGAATAATCGAACAAAATGAACTGGGATGAACTAGAGCAGCAAAATATGCTACCAGTAACACACAAACACCGGAGACCAGAAATGAGACCATACGCTTACCGCAGCACATCAGCATGTCAGCAAACAGCAAACACACAATGACTGCAATGTCAGCAAAGTTAGCTGCCTTATGTTCCAAAATGCAAATGTTACTTTAGTTAGTGTCTGTAATGTGTCATGTTGGTTCATATTGGTAGTTTTTTTTTGTGCTGATTTATAGTTTTAACCATTAGTGAGGTGGCTGTTACATTTGATGACACCAGATGTATTTTAGTGGTATGAAGCCAGTTCTTGAGAGCTGCTTTGTCTTCCTTGTTTTACACTGCTTGTCACTGTAGTGACAGCAAACTCTGCTGGATAAACTTTGTAGTGTAACCAATAAATTAACACAGGCCTTTCTTTCTGCCAAATATACTGAAAATAAAACAGTTTAATATCGGCTCATATTGGATAACATATATGCCAATAAATCATCTGGCTCTAGTACCTTGTATAATAATGTACCAAAGGACTTAATAAAAGCAGACACACATGTCCACACTGATGGACTTGTATTGTAATTCAATTAAGTTTCAAATGTCTGAAAGTTGATTTTCATACCGTACTGAAATGAATGCAATCAATGACTGCCTGGATGTCACAGACTAATCCACCAGCTGGTTTATGTGTTGTGGACTCTAGGGACAACACCATTGCACACTTAACTAAACATACAGTGTCGTAAGGGGTGCTGTATGGAGGTATGTGGACCCAAAAGCAGATGACGAGGAAGCAGTCTCAGGGAAAAGGGCCAGGTGGGAGACTTGGGGCGGATGGCCCGGGGCTGGACAGGTGCGGAGCTGGGGACCTCGGGCAGACGGCCCGGGGCTGGACAGGTGCGGAGCTGGGGACCTCGGAGCTGATCTCCCGAGGTCTGTGATGGAGACTTACACCATCCGAAGACCAGACTGAAGACCGGCGGCGAACACTGAGAGTCACAGGAGGCCGTCGGCGAACACAGTGCCCTTCTGGAGGCCGGCGACGAAGGCGGAACCCTTCTGGAGGCCGGCGACGAAGACGGAGAGTCACTGTAGGCCGGCGACGAAGACGGAGCCCTTCTGGAGGCCGGCGGCGAAGACCGAGAGTCTGAAGTCAAACTAATCAGATGTCCTGAGATACAATTCAGACTATGGTGCAAGACTTGTCAAGGAATGTGGAGTTGCAGTTGAAAGTGAAGCTAAGCCCGTTAGTTAGTTAGTTAGTTAGTTAGTTAGTTAGTTAATGACCCTTACTGACTTGGTAAGCTGAAGCTCAACCCCTCAACTAACCATAAAGGAATAGAGTTGTAGGCGCGAAAGCCTTCCTCCACACCCAAAACTCCTCCTGCTTTGGCAAGCGGAGAAAACCATTTTCACAGACATTTCAGCTCCAGGCTGGCCCTCATCTCTGAGCTCAACAGTTGTTTTATTTTACCTTAGTTTCTTAATACGTAATCCTTTATGTTTTCTTTTCCTCACCTAAAGTCCGTTCACAATTTAACCTTTTTCCGAACAAACTGTTTTAATGCCTCGGTATTAAACTGAAGAGTTGTTTCTTTTGACTTTTATATTTTTGTAACTTTACCACTGAGCCCTGTGATTTTTTTTAACATTTCTTTTTTTAAGTTACTCAAGCCTAGCCAAAGAAGTTAGTGTAGCTAGAGGTATTTTATTTGACAAGCCACAACATCAGACTCGACAGAAGCGCTCCTGGAAGCCAGCCAACTTTGAAAGCAAAGCCCTTCTGAAAGAAGCCTGGACAACATCTGTGTTCTAACACAACAAATGTTAGAACCAAAGAAACTTTGAATCCTTCATCTCCAAGGGCACTGTGCCAGCAGCCGTTGGCCCTGAAACAAGACCGCCAGACTGGCCAGGAGACCTCATCAGCTCGGTGACCAGCTGCTTTCACGGAGTCTGAGCCACAGGCAGACACACTGGCACATTCCTCTGCACAGCGGATTCAACCCTGCACACCATGTCAGACACGCCGGTGGAAATGCCTCATCTTTGCCAGCGCTTCAAAACAGTAGGCTAAACCATGGTTTTGCTGTGATAAAGAGTTGATGTCGAATAAAATATATTAATTCCTATTAAGAAAAGTGAATTGCCCTAGCATTACGTTAGCGTCTTGCAGTCGTTTATGTAATCAAATCACATACCTCACCTCACTGTTGTCAATAACTTAAGGTTTACTTCATCATTCCATATCTGTACTCATCTGTTTGTTTATTTTCCACCATAAGAAAGAGACTGGGCAAGAAAACAGGCCCAGACCATCACACTACCACCACCATATTTTACTGTTGGTATGATGTACTTTTTCTGAAATGCAGTGTTACTTACGCCAGATGTAATGGGACACACACCTTCCAAAAAGTTCAACTTTTGTCTTCCAGTCCACAGAGTATTTTCCCAAAAGTTTTGGGGATCATCAAGATGTTTTCTGGTAAAAATGAGACGAGCCTTAATGTTCTTTTTGCTCAGCAGTGGTTTTCATCTTGGAACTCTGCCATGCAGGCCATTTTTGCCCAGTCTCTTTCTTATGGTGGAGTCATGAACACTGACCTTAACTGAGGCAAGTGAGGCTTGCAGTTCTTTGGATGTTGTTGTGGGGTCTCTGAATGGCTGAAGAAGAACAAAATGAAGACTTTGGAGTGGCCTAGTCAAAGTCCTGACCTGAATCCCATTGAGATGCTGTGGCATGACCTTAAAAAGGCAGTTCATGCTCGAACACCCTCCAATGTGGCTGAATTACAACAATTCTGCAAAGGTGAGTGGGCCAAAATTCCTGCACAGCGCTGTAAAAGACTCATTGCAAGTTATCACAAACGCTTGATTGCAGGAGTTGCTGCTAAGGGTGGCCCAACCAGATACAGTATTAGGTTTAGGGGGGCAATCACTTTTTCACACAGGGCCATGTAGGTTTGGATTTTGTTTTCCCTTAATTATAAGAACCTTCATTTAAACATTGCATTTTGTGTTTACTTGTGTTATCTTTGACTAATATTTAAGTGTGACAAACATGCAAAAAAATAAGAAATCAGGAAGGGGGCAAACACTTTTTCACACCACTGTACATGTATGGTTCAATTTAGATGGAAGATAGAGAGACACAAGGAATACACACTCATTTTTGGCTAGAAAGAATGTACAAAACTTCTGAAGGAGAGGAGCATATCAGTATGCACAGCTGATTAATTTAAAACTTTGGCAAATAACTAAGTGGGTAAATCTAAGACAGGTACAGACTGATTTTCCAAATGTTCTGTGGTTGCCATTCTTGAAAAGACTGTGGATGGCTAAAACATTACAGCCAGTATTAGAGCAAGAAGGTATAGCTACAATCCCTCTTATCCCATTTTTAGGGGTGTCAGATGGACACACTATTGAAGGAGAGAATAGACTACTGTTAAATCCATGATTGTGCCACACCATTAGCCCTAGAAAAGTTAGGTGGGAACGAGGCAAGTGCGGAAATATTATCACAAAAACCGAAGCTGACGGATCAGAAAAGCTGAGTATTGACTTTGACTCTCCAAGAAAATATAAAGCTGCAGTAACAGCAGGTAAAATAATAGTGCTGATCCGAGCAAGGGAATTAGACAAAGAGGCTGAAATCCCAAGATCGGATCCTAGTTGCGTGAGGCAGGGATACATGGGAGCACTAGCAGGAGAAATGGGGAAAGGGGACACAGGCGAAGGGGTTACTACCCCAGTGAAATTGATCATGAAAAGACATCCAGGCTACAAAAAAACTAATTCTGAAATGTTTGAAAAAATGGAATTAAAGAACAGCCACAGGCCAACAGTGGCCATCTGAGGGCACCTTTGACACACCCTGTTGTGATGAGGTAGAAGTAATTCAATTCAATTCAGTTTTATTTATATAGCGCCAATTCATAAAATAAGTTATCTCATTGCACTTTTCCTATAGAGCAGGTCTAGACCGTACTCTTTATAATATTAATTACAAGCAAGCATCAGATGTCAAAAAGCATCTGACACCAGTGACGAAAGGATAGGAAAAAGACACAAGGAAAGGGAAGTATTGAGCTGGTTCAGAGAAGAAGGAGAGACATACCAGAAGTCAATAAAGAAATTGAGGGAGATAGTGGGTGATGAGAACAGGTAGCGAGGAGATAAAAAAAGGGACAGGTTTAAAGGGACCAGACCAGACCCGCCACCATGGCCAGTTTATCCAACGCCCTACCCTGGGTGAAAGGGTGTCCCCTAGTGAGCCCCCTAGTATACATATGGGAGGAGTTATAGACGACCTAATAGACTTAAGCCCTGCCTCCCTTTACAGTGAACCAAGAGCAATGCTTCACAGACAATAAAAAGAGATGTATATCTGACTGGTAAGGGAAGAACAATTTATGAAAAGACACAGAGAAAAGGTACTAGGAGCTCCTGAAGAGATGAAAGGGTCACAACAGCCCACCAGCAATGAAGAAGTGAAATTTGCAAGCTCATCGGACAAGAGCAATGGATGAGGGAAGCTATATGGGAAGCTGGGAAGCTATGGGAAGCTATACATAGAACCATACGAGAAAGCCAGCAAAGAGAAAGAGACACTGAAGCATCCTTACAAGATTCGTTGCACAGGTCACGACGAACTCTGGAAGGAATGAGGCTTACCCTGGAAGATATTAAGGCACTGCTCATGCATGCAAACTGGAGAATGAGAAACTGAAGGACGTTGAATGTCCTACCAAATTCCTGCACACCTTTCAGCACAGGTGGAAGGACAAAACAGACAGTGCATGGAATGCCAATAGTACAACTGCAAGCCTGTTCAAGTTAATTGTACTCCCAGTTTTTTTAATTGTACTCCCATTTGTACTCCCAGTACAAAAGATTCTGGATGGTGTAGTGGGCCTAATGAAGCTGGACTGGCCTGTCTTTTCAGAGCACATCGTCCAGTACCGTAACGACAAAATGGAGGAAGAAGAAAAGACCAAACAGACACTAAACAAACTCAACCAATTGCAGCTAGGAGAGGTGACAAAGAAGAATAAAGACCAGAAAAACAAGGTGCAGGCTCCAGTGGTTACATTCCAGCCTCAAACACAAAAGCCTGAACCAATGCCAACAACAGGGACACCACCACAAGGTCCATCTGCTGCTCAGTCACAACCACCACCACAACAGTCAATGCAGCAGCCACAAGCCCCACAAATTCCACCCATCCATGTGCATGTCAAGTCAACCATGTCAACCAGGAGGTAACTATAGACCTTGGCATGGACGTGAATGACAAACAATGAGAAGAAGCGAAAGACAGCACATTTTCAAAAGATCTGCAGGCTCCGTGGTATAAATAATAAACACAATGCTGACGGCACACCGTAGATAAAACGTGTTGAAGCTGACGGTTGTGGTATAAAATAGATTCACAATGGTTTTCTAAAAATTGCAAGATGCTTTTAGGGTAATGTGAAAAATCTGGGGATAATCCAAAAGAATCAAAAAAGCTGCCTTTTTTGCCTTCCTCGAGAGTGAGGGCCAACCAGTGCTCTCCTGGTTCATGTGCAGGGTATGTGTTGACGATAAAAAAGGCTGGAAGTCTAAAGGACGCAGTAAAGGTAACTGATCCGCAGCCCACACTCTGTAAAAAGCATCTCAGAGTAAATGACGTAGTAATCCGTCCAATTGATGATTGTTCATATTGTCTCAGTAATAGTCCACAAGCACCTGTCATTTGGAATTGATCTCCAAAATAGACTCGTAACAAGCATAAACGATGAGAGTGGTAGTATGGGGCAAAGGTTCTCTGAATCTCATTTCCAGTCTTAAACTTCCGTTGGAAACGCACGACAAAGCGTCGGCATCTTCGCACGTGTCGAGATTAAAAACGAACAAAGAGTAGCCCCGCTGAAATTCCTCCCGGTCGATGCTTTGAGGTAAATCTTTCAAGTTTCTCCCTGTAGTAGTAAACATATTGTAAAACTCTCTGACGGATAACCCCTGATTAAATTGAGGTTGGAAAGCTTTGGTGGGCACCTGTCTCCTGTCCTGACACAGAGCCATGTTTTCAACGTTGTTGTGAATAAAATTGAAGGGTGACAGATCTCGTTTTCATGTGAAGGCTTCATGGTTCACCATGGCTGTCACTAGATCTTGTCCCCAGGAAGAGATTTGCCTGGTTACATATTCTGGAATTCTCTGGGATGGAGTAGGATTTTACATTCACGTGTGATAAAGGGTAGAGAGCATTGCCCCTCATTAAAGCTGACGTGTGACCTAAATGCACGGCCAGGGAAACAGTAACTTTCTTAACAAACAACAAGGCCCCCAGTATTTTTAAAAAGAAAGTGCTGGCGGCGGTGCCCATGAGACCGAAGGTGTCGTTAGCTCTGGTCAGCTTAATTCTCAATTCAAGAGAAGCCTCTCGCAGAAACATATGTCTGCGTGAAGAGGACCTAGCAGGTGAAGCTCTTTAGATTCTGAGGTGAACCGAGCTCTCTGATTTAATCCCCTGTTTTGACTGTTATTTGGTACTATAGAGTCCATAGCACCGGCTGTGTCTTTGTAAAATAACCCTGCAGTGAACTGACTTTTTAGTGTATTGTCTGAATAGTTGAATAGGGTCTCCTACATCGCTCTGTAAGGGTGAGTTGCACTGGATTGTGAAATTAACCTATCCCCCAGAATAACATTGCACGTAACGTAGGTTTGATCCATCGGTGCTGGTAATTTTCACACGAAAACGAATCAAAGTAGCATTCAGATCCATGTATTTTTCCCCATCTCCGGGGTTAGAAATTTGATAGGACCTCTGTCAGTAATGGCTGACAAAGGCAGGACTTCTGTGTAGAGCTTTTCATCCATAGACTGTTGCGTCATGGGTGCTGAGAATAAATCCAACTCACCTATAGTGCATTCGGCCAATTTGTGATGTAAAAGAGCCATATTTGTTTTCTAAATCTATATCTCCGGAGCTCACAACAGCGTGCTTTCCTTTGGGTTTACATCTCCCTACTGATTTTCTCTTTTTTGACCTACACTCTTTTACTCGCTGTCCAGAAGGTCTCTTCGTCAGTCTTCTGGCTAAAACCATCATACCGCCTGATGCTTCTTGAGCCCTGTTGTCCGATCGACCCCCTATTCTACTAACCACGTGGCTTATCACCTCCAAGGCATTGTTTTTTGCGGCTGATTTAAGATGAGGCTTAGCAATGGCAAATCCTTTTTTCACCCAAGGCGATACAAAACGAAATATTTTAGAAAAAATCTAACCGATTCCTCTCCCGTACATAACAGGTGCCCCATAAAAACCAGGAAGAGCGCCCCCTACTTGATTTTCATAATAACTCACAAAACGGTGAGGATCGAGCCTCTGATGCATCATTTTTTGTCACAGAGGATTTTTTTTTGGAAGGTCTAAAATGGAGTTTCACGATAGTCTTCCCAAAGGTAAAATTTACAGGGTTATTTTGATCCATCTTTATCTCAATGTGAATGTTTTCGATGTGTCGCTTGACCACCGGTAGGTAGCAGGGTGGATTAAAATACTGCGTGACGATGTGATGACGTCTATTGTATAGCGGTCGCTCTCAAGAGCGGAGCGTAAGCGTCACCAACCAGTTGATGTCGTACCACATCACTATAACAATACATGTGATTAAACCCTCCCTTATATCAGCCAGATAGGTAGCCAACTTTTGATTGAAAACAAGCCATTTTCCCGGCTTAACCCCAACATGTAAGTTAAGGGGATGAACTTGTAGATGATGTTGACCTCCTGCCTGAAAATCAAAACTCTTTTGAATGGAGCTAAACCTTAATAAATATTGGAGTCAATTTTTCTAAGAAAGGCGTTCAGCTCTGTCACATGGAACCCTTCGTCTGAGATTTGGTCCATGTTGTAATGATTCAGATTCAACGTACCTATTGTTTTATAAATTTTTCAGCTCGCTTGCTTTGACCCAGCTGTTGAATTTCTCAGGCCAGTTTTTCCAATGCACCAGCATTTGTTTTTTACCCCTGACAACACGCTCGTCCAAAATTTCTTCCACTTGAAACACTTTGTCTTTACCAACCTTGACTTTTTGCAACTCTGCGTATAACTTTATACTTCGTATAAAGGTGCCTCGGATAGGTTCTCCGTCATAATCTTTCAGTTTGTACATGAGATTGGCGAGGTATGTCTTCGGTTACTGTAAACAATTCATTGGTATAACTCTGTTGATATAACACTCCTCTCAGTTTGGATATTCTCACCAAATCTCCCTCCTTAAAATTCATCTTTAATTTGTTTTTGTCGCATATGGGAAATGTACCGTACAGGTTTTCAAACACTTGAGAGATTTTTTCTGACGTCACCTGCATAGGCATCTTTTTTATACTTTTACGATAACTGTTATTGTAGCTGTCAAGCAATTCCTGTAACACGTCCACGTACCTACGGCTGTTTGTAGCTGTAAAATACCTCCACAGTCATGTTTTCAGCGTACGGTTAAATCTTTCAATAACAGACGCGTTCAGTTCACTGGCAGTTGCAAAATGATTAATTCCTCGTTTCTTCATCAACCCCTCAAAGCTCTTGTTAAAGAACTCTTTGCCCACGTCTGTTTTCCTTTTCTGCTTTCTTTTAAAATAGAGTCAAAGGCCTTAGAGATCTTGACCCCTGTTTTTGTCTTCAAGGCTCTGGCATAAGCCCATTTTGACAATACATTTATGACCATTAGTAAATAATTGTACCCATCATTGTGTTCGGTCAAGGCCTGCATATCACAAAGGTCTCCCTGGAACTGATTTAGAGGTCGTGGTACAAACACTCTATTTCTGACAAAATGTATCCTGGCCGGTTTATGCAGAGTATTGGAGTCCTGTTCCGATAAAAAAATCTTTGACCTGTTCTACGTTGACTTTTTTTCCCATTTCATCCTGCACGGCTCTGCGTACAAAACTACTGGGCTCTGCGTAAATACACTTTTTTCATGACAAGTTTTTCAGCCATGTTTCCGGCTGCCCTTTCTATGGTTTTTTTGAAAAACGAGACACAAGCTTCTTTAAATAGTTTTATTGACTATAAACACACAGCATTTCTCAAAGTACTGGAGGTTAACTTCAACACGTTGATTCCACCCATATGGTAAATATCATCATGCAATGTTCTCAGTTCATTCCAGGTATTTGGATACATGTTGTTTACATGCAGCCGCCTCCTGCCCCGGTTGGATCGCCGCAGCAGCCATCCCTAGTTGCCGCTGCATGGCAGCCACCTCCTGCCCCGGTTGGATCGCAGCAGCAGCCAACCCTAGTCGCCGGCTCCCTGTCCTGCTGTCCTGTTGCCGGGCCCTGATCTGGTTTTCCGGCCTCCAGAAGGGCTCCGCTTTCGCGCCAGCCTCCGGAAGATCTCACTGTTCGCCGCTGGTTTCCAGTGACTCTCCGTCTTCGCCGCTGGCCTCCTGTGAATCTCCGTCTTCGCCGCCGGCCTCCTGTGACCTTCCTCCTCAGCTTTGTCCTCATATCAGTGTGAGTGCAGGAGCTTGTTAGAGCAGGCTTTTTATTTTAATGATCTTTAAAGGTCCTCCACTTCATCATGGCTTTCCTTTTTCCTTTTATTTTATGATTTTTGATGAGAGTCGCCATTTCCTCACACACACGTCAAAGGTGCCGCCCTCTGGCCATTTGGTTGCAATGTTATTTGCTCTTTGCAACCATCTTTGGCCTATCTTTTTTCTTTTCATTTCAAGCAATGGATTTGTTTTTATATTATTATTTCTTCCGCTGTTACTTTTGTAGTTGTTATGATTATTTGTGCCACTAATTTCCTATGGTCAGATTTTAAGTTCTTTAACTGTTTTTAGATTGAGTATTTAATAAAGGCCCAAACCTTTAAGTTTTAACAATTTCCAAGAGTAACGTAATGTGGTATTATTCTATTTTATTGAATTAATTAATTAGCTATTATTTTCTTTTTGTCTCCCATTGTACACGCCCTCTTAATTGTGCCAATGGTTTAAGTATAATTCAGTTATTAAATTTTACTTTTATTTTACTTTCGCTTTAAACATGCAACGTTTTTGTTACACAATCTTATTTTCTTGTAATGTTGGACATTAATAATGTTATTCAAAGTATTTTTGTGGCTCTGCCTGTTAAGATAAATTTCCCTTTTTGAGGCTCATGTTTTACCAGGTAACTATGAAGAAACCGTGCGTCTGCTCCGACCCTTAGTAGGGAGTTTTGGATAATATTTTGTGATACTGTTTTCCTCTTATTTTCTTTTATCTCCTTTATTGACCTCTATAGTTGTTTTCTCTTCCTTTTTCTAATCTTAATCTTCCAACCTTATCTCACTTTCTCCTCCACAATACCCCTTTAAGGAGTGTTATAAATGTTGTCCCCAAAACCAGCACAAAACACTTCTCTGTTTTTTACCTGTTCTGATCTTGTGTTTGCTATACATGTTATATATATTTTTAATTCTATAGTTAATAATTAATCAAACCCGTTCCTAAAGACTGCACTGTATTTTTCAGAAGTTCATTTCAATTGATACATGGCAAATTACTTGTTTGTAATTTTACACTTGCAACTTTAATGCTTTCTTCCTTTTCTAATGGGTTTCCTCACGTATATATTAATAGATAGGCTTGTTCATCCGCACGTACAGACCTCCCAAGGTCCTGAGAGAGGTTACCACGAATGTTTAGCTTATTATCCAGCGAATGTACTTATTGTAAATAACAGTTATGAAGGTATCAAACTCAAGGTAATGTTTATTTAAGTTAAAGTACAGTCTACTAGGCCACTCTGGCCTAAGGTCTTATCACATGGCCTTTTACCTCCGGGTTTAAGGCTACTATAATATATAAAACAGGACCTCCGCGTTTGACCTATTGCCTGTGCAGGCCTGTCTATACTAATTTTAGACATGAAACTTAGACAGCAGTAGCCAAGATAGTCATTACATTAATTTATTACACTCTGATAACCCGCCTCCTCTTTATAGCCAAGTCTTGGTTCTTTATTTGGAGAGTTTTTTATGCTACACTTTTTACCAGTTTGTGGAAAAGAAATTCAGAGCAATATCTACACACAGAATGTTTCTAATAATAAGCAAAAAACATGTTTACCCTTTACTGGCTCCACTCTCTGTGTGAATAAAAGCTCCAAGGTTCGTCCACAACTGCGGTAGCTTGCTTTCTCGTTTCTCTCCTCTCTCCTTCTGTCGCTTTCAGCAGGTATTTCCTGTGTTCCTGCTCGACAACTACTACTACAGTTGTTGTTATTGGCTCTGTTACTAATACTGTCATTATTTTTCCTATAGCTTTCATTCCTATTATTATTATTATTATGAATTTATTAATATTACCACTACAATTACATTATTACTATTTAAAAAAATTCTAGGTGGTATTTGCATTGTGCCTCCCTCTCCCCCACGCGGCAGATGGCCGCCCACCATTGAGTCTGGTTCTGTCCAAGGTTTCTGCCTGTTAAAAGGAAGTTTTTTCTTGCCACTGTCTCCAAATGCTTGCTCATGGTGGGATTTGTTGGGTCTCTGTAAATAATATTATAAAGAGTACAGTCTAGACCTGCTCTATAGGAAAAGTGCAATGAGATAACTTCTGTTATGAATTGGTGCTAGATAAATAAAATTGAATTTAATTGAAATTGTGATCACAGACTCCCTCAGGATGACAAGACATGATTCATGGTTATCCATGAGATAATAGGAGTCACTCACGATGCCGAGCCAAGTTGCTTGGCCACAGATGGACTTTGCCATCATGAGCTAAAGAGGGAGATGTTTAATCATTATGGCATTTATTGGTTGTGACATTTACTGATTTTGATTCTTTTAATATAGTGTACTTTGAATCACAGACACATTATATATGTATTTTAACCTTTCTTGAGAGGATGGGACCTCTTCAGTCCCACAGGGGGGACTGTGGAAGGGAAATATTCTACTGTTGAAACAGCTAAGCAATTAAGTTTAGCAATAAATTGCTTTGTATATAGGCATCTGTCAGCCTGTGCTACTCCTGCGTACCTGTGATTGATGTATCCATTGTGTAGAAGGCACTCTGCCCTTCCCAACCAGGGCGGTTTCCTGAATTAAAGATGCGCTTGGATGCACACAATGGCAACATGGCGTCCCCTTTTGCTATAATCATAGTACATGAATATGTTCACTTTCTGACTGCAAAAAAGTGCTTTGTGATTAAACCACACAATGTAATCATAACATTTTTGTGAAGTAGCTATAGCTGAAAGAAACAAATGAGAATAATGTGCACAGGATGCCATCTAAAGGGAATTGCATCTATCTGCAGCTGTTTTTAAAAAAACTGCTTGGGGGACAAGAAATAATAGTGTCAAAAGTGGACAGGTGAAGCATAAGAAAGGTGGGCCTAACTGAAGGCTCACAACAGGAGGAGCAGGGGTGGAGTAAAGGTATAATATAAGGAAGGTGCACATTGGAGCCCATTCAGTTGCTCCCGTTTGAAGTTACATTAACCTATGTCATATTGAACTCTACAGTTGTTTGTATTGATTAAGAAGAAATTCAACATTGCGGTAGGGGACCTAACCCATCAAATAGTGTTACCGACAACTTTTAGTGTGTGGAAGTGTTAATAATTGTTGATTTAAATACTTTTGTCTCCAGGTAATTTCTTATTTTTGCTAATATCATAATACAACATAACCTACATAGGAGTTGGTAGATCTTTGTTTATTTAGGCTACTGTAAAAATTGTACACACTAACACATTTAAATAAAGTAAAACACTTCTTTATTTATACTTCCACATGATACCCACACATCCTGTTAAGGCCAGTTCAGACCAAAGATTCACGACAAGATGAAACTGTTTTAGAACGTTGCAGGGAAAAGTTGCAGTAGTGTGAACTGGCCCATCTCAGTTTGACTCAAGCCAGCTGCTGGCATTGTTGCGACTCAGCTTGTCAAGTCGACAGTTGCTGGTTTTAGAATGCAAGGCATGTCACTTATTTCAATAGCCAATCAGCTCGTAGCAAAGTCAGCTGGTCAAGTCAGTAAACTGTCGGCTGGTTGAAATGGCAGAGTTTTGGACAGAGGAAAGAGAGGATCACCTCATCAATTTGTTTGAGGAACAGCATTGTCCGTATGCCTTAAAATTTACTCAAATAAGAGTGATGCGCGGATCAGCTCTGACGTGATCTGAATCCGTATGTACGCATAAATTATCCACCTGCCACCTACCTGAATAAATTATTTTCTCCAATTTAGAGACCCACAACTGCATGGACATTTCACTCCACCTCTACCAGTCCCTCTAGGCTATATTACCTTTTAAATTATGTTGAGCAGAGGCTGCTTTCCAGGTGATTACTTTATTGTGTGTTGTATTGATGTATTAGTGTTTTCTTTAACAATTTACTTTAATGACTAGAGCGGCTGCATGCGTGCTAGCGTCACAGCAAATATTGTGGGACATTTAAGCAGCAAAACTAAAAACTGTAGTTATAAACTTGACAGGACAGAGGAAACTCTCCAGAGGAATGAAACTTTTGGCTTCTCTGAAAAAGTTTTTTTAGACAGGTTCTGATGGAGCAGGATTTGTCAGGAGGACAGCTGCTTTACTTCAAACTGTTTCACTGTATAAACCTGGACTGTGTGTGTGACCTTCTGAATGTGACCTTTTAGATCCTGACCAATCCTGTCGGCGTGTCGGGAAATTTAATCAATGAAGTTATGCTGCTGTGCCTCGTGCGTAAAAGCGCACAGCGTGTCTCTTAATATGGAAAGGCTTCACCCTATTCCACACACCCACAACCCATCCTCTATGTGTAGTGCCCGCATCACAAACTGCCCTTTGTCACATTGCACAACGGAAATATATGACCCTCTCGTCTTATGTTGTTGCTGTTTCATCAAAACTATGGATGCAACTGTAGAAAGTAAATCACTATCACTCATTCATATCTTAAGATGCTACAAATTATATCCAGCTACAATAAAAGCCTGGATAGCCAGATAGCTAGAACAGAAGTACAGATAGTCATTGCTATAATGATACACTCTCGTTCAGTCGCATTGGTGTAAACTGGCAGGTTTCAGAATGTTGCAGACCACATTCTTTTGCAAGTAGTTGCAAGTTTCAACTCGTCTCTTTGTGAATCTTTGGTCTGAACTGGGCTTTGGTGTGCCTTACACTCTTGAGGCCTGAAAGACTGTACTGTTGTTTCTGTCTCAATGTAATCTCAGCTCAAGTCAGAACAAAATCCTTGTTTTCTGGGCTTACTGGTTTGCAGTGTCTGTCCAGTCAGGGAATAAGTTGAAGTATTATGGTTTTTATTCTCTGCAGTAGAAAACTGACATATTTCCTCCTGGCGTATGTGACAGGACACTCACCCATTATCAAATCAAGCCAGAGGTTGCAATCTTTAATGCACGCACTTGTCAGCAGCTGAAGAGCAGCTGTCGCCTGTAAGAGTCACTGTCACCATCCAGCAGTCAATCCAGCAGCACTGTTTTTGTTGCTTATGGTTTGCATCCACAGTGCTTGCAGCCACTTCACCGCTTGATTGCTACATTCTGTGTGACTAAGATTAATGGTTGTGGTGCTGCTGTTGTGTTGTCCCTCAATTCACCAGAGGCCTGTAGTTCAACACAGCTTCTCTGTCTGGACATAATCATTTTGTAGCAATATTTGACCACAGTCATTTATTAATTCTGAAGCCTATCCCAGCATACACTGGTTGGAGGGCAGGGATGATGATTACATTTGTTGTAATTTTTCAGATCTGGAATTACAATTTTCTGCCTACAAAATAGCCACTTTGACTTGTGGCACAAACTGAGAAATTCTGTCAATTGATATTATGTTATAATGATTGTCTGTGATTTTGTCAATGTCACTTCTATACTGGCTGGAAGGCTACATTAATCTTCTGTATCACCCAAAACTGTAGCTACTATTGGTGACACCAAGGTCATGAACTCAGTACTATTTTTGGGAATGATGGGATTTTAAACAACCAAGGAGGCATATGCATTCTGTAATTACTCACAAATTACACGTGATATTTATTTATTTTTGGCTGATTGTAATATAATTTATTCTCAATATCTTTACAGGTAAAAAATTGATGGCAAAGAGGATCAAAACTCAAACGTCTTCTTGCTAATGATTCAGAGCTTTCAACCACTAAACAGGGGTTATGAACAGCCCCCATATATAACAACTTGTCGTCACATGACAGAAGTTCCTATTTAGATCATGTGATGACACCTCCACTCACTGAATGATGATTGTGAGATGCAGTTGAAATCTATGAATCATTAATAAGTGGACGTTTAAGTTTATATTCTCTTAGCCATACATTGTTCTCAAAGGTACCATTGCATAGGTGGTGCCAGGCTATAGCCCCACCAAGAAATTACAAGATGCTGACATAATAAACCCTATCTGCTTTCCTTTATTTGGCTGCTGAGTTTCCCATTCTCTTGTTGATCCAGCTACCTTCTCTGCACTGGAATCACCTGGGCAAGTTCATGTTGCTCATATGATGCAAGATATATTTGCTTTAGTAAACTATTATTTATATTTGTTTCGGTATGCTAGCAGTGTGGTAAAAATACATTGTTTCATCATCATCAAAGGAACCAGAAATTTGGAAGCAGGCAGAGAGAGACGGATGCCGAACAACCAGGGGAGGCCACCTGTGACATGTTACAGTAGCTCCTGTGCTGCCTCTCCCTCTTGGCAGTGCTGTTAGTGATGTTAGCTACCTGGCAGCCAGAGGAAGGACCAGGCGCCTACTCACATTCCTCGAGGCACCGGGAGGAGGTGGAGTTGCAGCCATCTTCGACTCAAGCCTATTAATCAACCCTAAACCTAAACTAAATTATAACTCATTCGAAAGCCTTGTTCTTCACCCAAGGTGGAAAACACGACAGCCAATTCTATTTGTTATAGTGTACTGTGCTCCTGGTCCTTATTCTGAGTTTTTATCTGAATTCTGAGTTTGTATCAAGTTCAGTCCTTAAAACAAATAAAGTGGTTATTGTAGGTGATTTCAATATTCATGTGGACATTGAAAATGATAGCCTTAGTACTGCGTTTATCTCATTAGATTCGATTGGCTTTTGTCAGAGTGTACATAAGCCCACTCACTGTTTTAACCACACCCTCGACCTTGTTCTGGTATATGGCATTGAAATTGAACATTTAATAGTCTTTCCACAGAATCCTTCTTTATCGGACCATTATTTAATAAGTTTTGAACTGCTATTACTGGACTACACGCCATTAGGCAAAAATTCTTACTCTAGATGTCTATCTGATGTTGCTGTGGCTAGATTCAAGGAAGCGATCCCATCTGGATTTAATTCAGTGTTATGTCTCAATTTAATAGAGGACTCCTATATTAATTTCAGCCCCTCCAAAATTGACCATCTAGTTGATAGTGCTGCAGGCTCACTGTGAACACTTGATTCTATCGCTCCTCTAAAAAAGAAGATAATAAAACAAAGAAGGTTAGCTCCATGGTATAACCCCCAAACCCGCAAAATAAAGCAGCTTACTACTCATTAATACTACATTAATAGAGGAAAATAAAAACAACCTCAGGTTTCTTTTCAGCAGTGCTGCGTTCGACACCATTGACCATCACATCCTATTACAGAGACTGGAACATGTAATTGGCATTAAAGGAACCACACTAAGCTGGTTTAAATCCTACCTATCAGATCGATCTCAGTTTGTACTGTCGTATGGCGAGGTGCTATAGGCAGGTATGTGGACCCAAAAGCAGATGACGAGGAAGCGGAAGTAGCTGGATGACTACCGTGTTTATTGTTGGGTGGAATGTAGGCAAGAACAGGCAGAGGTGAGCAGACAGGTAATGAGCAGACAAAATCCAAAATCCAAAAATGGTCCACCGGAGAACAAAGAATCCAAGATAACACAGTCAAGGGCTTGGCAAGGAACAACACCATGTGTACCACAATGATCCGACACTGAACAAAGAAAAGACCAAGACTAAATACCCTAGGGGAGGTGATATAACAAGACACAGGTGCCAACAATCAAGGGAGGACCAACAATCAAAACTGGAGGGAAAAACACAGACAGGAAGTAAAAACACAAGACACACAAGGGAAAGAGAATACTACAAAATAAACCAGGAAGTGACAACACCAAAACTACAACATGTACATGTTAACAGTGAGTCCTCCGTGCATGCCAAAGTTAGTCACGGAGTTCCACAAGGTTATGTGCTTGGACAGATTCTATTCACCTTATATATGCTTACTTTAGGCCGTATTATTAGGAAGCACATGATGCGCCTCTTTCCTCTCTCCTTCTCTCCTTCTCTCCCTCTCCAACTGTATGCATTTTTATCCCATTACTGCATGTTACTAACTCAACATCTTCTCTCTCCTGTAGTTCTGTGCTTTCTCGTTTCTCTCCTCTCTCCTTCTGTCACTTTCAGCAGGTATTTCTGCCTCCGGAGCTGCAAAGTCTAGATCTGTGGTAGTGGGCCGCCTGCTGTCCCTGTGTTCCTGTTCGACAACTACAACGACAACTACAGTTGTTGTTATTGTCTCTGTTACTGATGCTGACATTATTCTTCCTATAGCTGTCATTCCTATTATTACTAATTTATTATTCTTAACACTATAATTACTATTCTACTATATAAAAAATTCTATGTGGTCTCTGCATTGTGCCTCCCTAACCCTATCCCTTTCCTCCCCTCTCTCTCAAAACCTAACACGGCAGCGGCCATCCGCCGCTGAGTCTGGATCTGTCCAAGGTTTCTGCCTCTTAAAGGAAGTTTTTTCTTGCCACTGTCGCGAAATTCTTGCTCATGTTGGGATTTGTTGGGTCTCTGTGATTAATATTATAAAGAGTACGGTCTAGACCTGCTCTATAGGAAAAGCGCAATGAGATAACTTCTGTTATGAACTGGTGCTATATAAATAAAATTGAATTGAATTGATACCGATACTTGAATACTTTGCAATAAAGAGCCGGTAAGAGTCCGTTACAGTTTAAGATACTAATGATTGTTGTCTCAATCTCACTTTATATGATTTGTGTGTATATATTGTATGTGCTCATACATGTGTGGGTATAATTATGTAAACAATTATGTGCCTTATGTATGTCGTCATGTCTGCAATAAGGCATTTCAATCATTTGGGGACCCTGGTGGCTCAAGGATCAAAGATATTCAGTTTACAACGATATATATATATATATATATATATATATATATATATATATATATATATATATATATATATAGTATAATACAGTACAGTACAATTGTACTCTGCTGAACAAAACTGATATTTGAAAGTACATACATGACATGTATCCACAGAACATGTTCTGTTTGACCTCCTCACTGCGTATTGAGTGACTATTTTTATTCTGTCTCTGATGAGCTCCAGTCTGCAGTTCAAATCAGCAGCTGCTATGATTAGCTTCTGATTGGTCCTAATGTTAAAATTGCAGTCCTTGTCATTTCCATTGACCACACAAGTAGACAGTGATTGTGTACGAGGGAGTGTCTGAGTTAATCAGCAGTTCTCCAAGCGTTGCCTGAGCTTTGTCTCTACTGTACACTGAGTGGGACAGAAAGCACTATGACAGCACATATTTCTTTACCTTCACTAACGTAGGGACATGGTGCCGTCCTCCACCACAGCTCAGAGAATACAACTGTGGATGTATATGTTCTCACGAGGACACAGCCAAACAATGAGCAACTGAAATGTCTTTCTTGACCACTGTACTGTTTAAAGCATGATTGGATTAACACAACCTCCATATTTGAGTTCTGGATGACAGTGGCTGTATTTTGAAATACACCTGCCAGTTACCTCTCAAACTCTGCCAGATAATTTATACATAGAGTACTCACATTGTGTGACCAACCATTTTTCAAACACAAAGCTTTGTTTTAAAAAATCCATTGTTTCCAAAGATACAGGGCCAGATTAACTTTCTTGGGGGATGGATTAACAGAATTTTGCTGCCCCTATTAGAACCCTCTAATTCTCCCACTGTCTGTGCAATTTGAATGTATAAGTCTGAAACTTAATTAAGCACAATATATTGAGATATATGCACCATGTAAGTGCAATGTAGATATCCCTAAAAATATCTCTACCTACCGACCGACCGACCGATCGACCGACCGACCGTATCTGTCATGGACAGCCACCATACCGTGCGATCCCTGCAGATCCAGTGCAGTTTCCTTCTCCCTGTGTGTCTTGTGTGTCCTCCGTTTGCCTGTAGTGTGTGTATGTGTTTCCTGGTCTGGCTTCCCGGGCTCCCACCTGCTGTTGATCACCGGCGCACCTGACATCAATTAATCATCAGTCTCCACAGCATAAAGACCGGGCTCTTCCTCATTACCAGCGCCAGATTGTCTCCGTATACTTGTACGACCATACGTAACGGTGCCACGCGTCATACAGCAAGGTATTGTTGTAGCTCTGTCTAGTTATCTTGTCTTTTATAAACTCTGGTTCCGCAGACATCCCTCTTGCCGGTGATCACAGCCACGTCCACCTCACGGATCTCTGCCAACCTGTTTCCCTGTCTTGCCCCGGCTCGGCCAGCTACCCAGTGGTCTTGCTGCTCTGCCGGCTAAACCAGTGGTATCCTCGGCTCCACCTGTGACACCTCGCGTGCCTCACAGAGCCAGTCCTCGCCACTCTACAGATCTGCTGACGGCCTCACATCACCATACCCGCTCCCGGTCGGAACACACCTCCCCACTCTCCGCTCCGGGATCTGTGCAGTCCACCTAGGGGTGGGTTCACCGCGTCCTCGAGAGCTCCAGTGGACGGCCCTGGCTACACCCTCGATAGAAGACTATATTCATTCATTCCATCTGTTTGAATAAATACTGACTTACCTCATCTACTCATTGTGTTCGGCATTTGTGGGTTCTGGTTGGTACACTACGACAGAATCTCTGTCTGTCAGTTCAATTGAGTGGACTTTATTGGTATGGGAAACAGATGTTAACAGTGCCAAAGCAAGTGTGAAATATAAACATACATAAACAGAAGAAATGTGCTATTAAAATATATACAGATTAATAAGATAATAATAAAGATGTAGACTTGCAATTAAAAGACACACATACAAAATAAGTAAACTGTACAAACACTGCAATGTGTGTGTGTGGGACATTCACTGTCCCTCAAGTTGTGGCAGGTTGGCATATATTGGGCAGCAAGATATGCCCTGTCTCCTTCTCCTTGGAGTATTTTTAATTTTGAGAGCTCATTTAGCTCTTCGAAATCTGAGATTACAGAGTTGAACTTCTTAAAGTAACTGTTCCTTATTTCATTGAATGTTGTACATTGTAGGAGGAAGTGCATCTGTCTCAACCTCACCTGTTGAACAATGACCACATATTGTGTTTACTTTTGTCTCAATACAACAGAGGACTCCTATGCTAATTTCAGCCGCTCCTAAATTGACCATCTAGTTTATAGTGCTGCAGGCTCACTGCGAACGACACTCGATTCTATCGCCCCTCTAAAAAAGAAGATAATAAAACAAAGAAGGTTAGCTCCATGGTATAACCCCCAAACCCGCAAATTAAAGCAAACATCGCAAAAACCTGAAAGGAAATGGCATTCCAACAACCTGGAAGAATCTTGTTTAGTCTGGCAAGATAGTCTTAAAACATATAGGAAAGCCCTCCGTAATGCCAGAGCAGCCTACTACTCATCATTAATAGAGGAAAATAAAAACAACCCCAGGTTTCTTTTCAGCACTGTAGCCAGGCTAACACAGAATCACAGCTCCTCTGAGCCATTTATTCCTATTGCCCTCAGTAGTAACAACTTCATGAGCTTCTTTAGGATCTGGATTAGGTCAGGATTTAGAGTGCATCATAGCACAGAGACAGCACTGTATTCGACACGACTGACCATCACATCCTATTACAGAGACTGGAACATTTAATTGGCATTAAAGTATCAATCGATCAAGCCAGATGAAACTAACCAGTTAGGTAAACTTCAAGCAAGCCTTAAGGACATAAAAAACCTGGATGAACTGCAATTTTCTGATGTTAAACTCTGACAAAACTGAAGTTATTGTACTTGGCCCCAAACACCTCCGAGACACGTTATCTAAAGATATAGTTGCTTTAGATGGCATTGCCTTGGTCTCCAGCACCACCGTAAGGAACATCTAAGTTATCTTTAATCAGGATTTATCCTTTAACTCCCACATGAAACAAACTTCAAGGACTGCCTTCTTTCACCTACGTAACATTGCAAAAATCAGGTACATCCTGTTTCAAAATGATGGCGAAAAACTAGTCCATACATTTGTTACTTCTAGGTTGCACTATTGCAATTCCTTATTACTGTATAAGGCTGCCTGAATAAGTCCCTTTAGACTCTCCAGTTGATCCAGAATGCTGTGGCACGTGTACTGACAAGAACTAGGAAAAGAGGTCATATTTCTCCAATATTAGCTTCTCTGCAATGGCTCCCTGTAAAATCTAGAATAGAATTTAAAATCCTAGTCCTCACCTACAAAGCCCTTAGTGGTCAGGCACCATCGTATCTTAAAGATCTCATAGTACATGCACTCCCAGATTCCCAAATAGGTTCTTAGAGTCTCCAAAAGTAGAATGGGAGCCAGAGCCTTCAGTTATCAAGCTCCTCTCCTGTGGAATCAGTTCCAAATTTGGGTTCGAAAGGCAGACACCATCTCCACATTTAAGAGTAGGCTTAAGACTTTCCTCTTTGATAAAGCTTATAGTTAGGGCTGGCTTGGGTGAACCATCCCTTAGTTATGCTGCTATAGGCCTAGACTGCCGGGAGACTTCCCATGATGCACCCCTTTCCTCTCTCCTTCTCTCCCTCTCCATTTGTATGCATTTTTATCCCATTACTGGATGTTATTAACTCGACATCTTCTCTCTCCCGTAGTTTTGTGCTTTCTCGTTTCTCTCCTCTCTCCTTCTGTTGCTTTCAGTTGCTGTTGATGTTGCTTCCATCTGAATTGAATTGAATTGAATTTTGGCTGCCAGGATTTTTTGTGTTGTCCTTTTTCGATTACCAGTTTGTGGTCACTGACCCTGTGCCTGGTTAGGATCTGTCTCTGCTTTCTATTTCTGACAGTTATGGTTATACCAATATTCATACTGTGTTCAATAATATTATTATTTATGGTAAACTGGTATTTGTTCTCTTGGCATCTAGGATGTTTTTGAAAAATCATGACTTTAGTTATCTTCATATTTACTGCCATCCAAATTTGCTATTAAAATTGCCACATGTTGAATCTGGCTCCAGGGGCAGTTGACCGCTTTGCCTTGCTGGCCTGCCTTGCAAAAATACCTAATATGTCAGGTTGAATTGTGGGGAAATGTGTATACAATGTGTCAAATAATTCCATTTGATGTAATGATGCAGCCATGAATCAAGTGGTTTCTTGGGTTTGAATATTTTATTCAGTGTAAGCATTGTTTGCTTCAATGATGTGTTGCAACATGCAGATACAGAATACAATATATATGTCATCTGTCATATAGTGTGGAAAACTTTTAAGAAGAAATTAAGGGGGAATGGCTTTTAAGTGGAAAATCCGAAGTTTAAGAGGTTAGGAAGGTTACAATTCAATGACATTAGAAAGACATATACTGGAGATAGGTAAAAATTTAGGCAAAACTGGCACTCTAAATAACAGCTGTGATTTACAGTTGGCTCTTATACTAGGAGTAATTAACACTCAGCAGCGCTTTGAGTAGTCAGAACACATATCTGCACAAGACTAATCTCCATTATGTCTCCATTATGTCATTAGTTGTGGTTGATTTGTGGAACTATACATCCAAGACATGGCTGAGTAGCATTTCTGGCCCTGGTTTCTCATTTGGGTGCATAAGGAAATGTCAGCTAGTGTGTTTCAGTCTTCACGACCCTTCACGCTACTGCCTACCTCATACAATGAGTGACAATGAAAAACATGAGATGCCGGCTCAGACGTCGCCCGGCCAAACAAGGTCTGTGTCAGGTGCTGGGGAACCAGAGATGAAAAATGGGCTATTGGAACAAGACGGAGATGGGTGAGATGCGATAACAAGGCTCGATTGTAATGCTACTACTCCAGTAACCTTAGTCAGAGGGGCTACATGCAAAGGATGTGGGATGAATGGTTACTTCGAAACCCACAATCAAGGCTTACAGCGAAGCAACTAGTAGCTCAGTGTTCCAACATCCACAAACGGCAACGGCAAGATTAAGTACAAAGCCCCAACAAGTGCAATCACGCTGAACGAGGCAGCGACTGACCTGAAAGATAAGATCATGGCGAGAATGAATGCAAGGCAACCCAGATGCCAATTACAATGGCTAAGTGAAGTACCATCGGAAAGTCTCCTAGAAGATGTGAATGCAGCATTGAGTGTGATCCCTACCACAACCATCACCGAAACCAATCAGCTGATATACACTTCAGCAGCAGTGATCCTCGAGATGCTTGGCTATAAGAGCAACCATGGGAAACAATACCCACCATGGAAACGGAAAAACTGGAAAAGTATAGAGGAGAGGGAGGCATCACACAACAGCGATGCACAGTGGCTGGTGGCTTTGAGAGAGGACCACAGCAACCTCCCTGAACAGAATCCAGTTACCATCACAGTGGCAGACATCCAAGAAAGATTCTCAGGTATGAAAAAGCACTGGGACCTGACAGGATCCACACCTACACACCTACTGGCTAAAGAAGCTCACTGCACTCCACGTGCGCCTAGCAGCACAAATGAACCAGCTGCTAAGGGATGGGATGCACCCCGAATGGCTTACCGAAGGGGCCAGATAAGATAAGTGAGCACATCAATACATGAGCAAAGCACAGAAGGGCATCAGCAAAGAAACCAGAGGACCCAAACACCAACTCCTGGTTGACAGAACAGTCGCCCAAGACTGCAGAACCTGACACACCAACCTGTGCACTGCCTGGATTGATTACAAGAAAACATATGACAATGCCACACACATGGATCACTGAATGCTTGGAGATGTACAACATCAACGGGACTCTAAGAGACTTCATTGCAAACTCGATGAGGTTGTGGAAAACCACCCTTGAGGCCAATGGCAAGCCACTTGCACAAGTGTCCATCAAATGTGGCATATACCAAGGAGATGCTCTGTTCCCCACTGCTGTTCTGCATAGGTCTGAACCTCCTCAGCCAAATAGGGGTTATGGGGCTATGGATACCGACTCAGGAATGGGGCCACCATCAGTCACATCCTCTACATGGATGACATCAAGCTATATGCTAAGAGCGAGCGGGACATCGACTCACTGATCCACACCACCAGGATCTACAGCACTGACATTGGGATGTCATTCGGCTTGAGAAGTGTAGTCGAATGGTGACAAAGAGAGGGAAGTCGAATGGTGACAAAGAGAGGGAAGGTAGTCCACACAGAAGGGGTCTCGCTCCCAGAAGGAACAATAGCAGACATTGAGGATGGTTACAAGTACCTTGGAATACCACAGGCAAATGGCAACAGGTAACAAGGAAAACAGCAACTGCCAAATACCTCCAACGAGGCAAGTCCTAAGAAGTCAGCTCAATGGCAAGAACATGTCCCAGGCAATAAACAGCTGGACTGAAGGACCGGGTCACTGCCCCGAGTGCTCCGATGACCACGGGCACCACTGTTGCCTTCACGTTCCAAGCCTTCTCCAGCTCTTCTCTGAGCCTTTGGTATTTCTCTAGTTTCTCGTGTTCCTTTTTCCTGATGTTGCCATCACTTGGTATTGCCACGTCAACCACAACAGCTTTCCTCTGCTGTTTGTCCACCACCACGATGTCTGGTTGGTTCGCCATTACCATTCTGTCAGTCTGAATCTGGAAGTCCCACAGGATCTTGGCTCGGTCATTCTCTACCACCTTTGGAGGTGTTTCCCACTTTGACCTCGGTGTTTCCAGTCCATACTCTGTGCAGATGTTCCTGTACACTATGCCAGCCACTTGGTTATGGCGCTCCATGTATGCTTTCCCTGCCAACATCTTACACCCTGCAGTTATGTGCTGGATTGTCTCAGGGGCCTCTACACCTTGGGTCTTGTCTGGTGTGGTAGATCTGGGCCTCTATTGCTCTGGTGCTCAGGGCCTGCTCCTGTGCAGCCATGATGAGTCCCTCTGTGCTGTCATTCAGTCCAGCCCGCTCTAGCCATTGGTAGGATTTCTTGATATCAGCCACTTCAGTTGTGTTCCGGTGGTACATTCCCATCCTCTGTTCCCCATTGCCTGAGACATTCACTGAGCACGTCATCTGTTGGGGCCTTATCTTTGATGTACTTGTGGATCTTGGATGTTTCATCCTGGATAGTGGCTCTCACAAGAAAATACATCCATGGTAGTAATGTACATAAAACTCCTGTTGCCAAGTAAGCAAATCTTTTCTTAAGAAAATCTCATTGATAGCTTGATATTTTACTGAAAAATATCATATAACTAATTGCAGTTAATATTTACTTGAATTGCTGTACTGTTCAGATTGTGTGATTTCTTTATTCCCAACATTATCTGTAAACGGATGGAAAAATTGTTGTTTTGCAAGATATCATTAACCTGTAGCAATAATAGTTATGATAATCATGATACAGATCACAAACATACATTTTTAAATCAGAAACGGATGCAGCTAATTACAAAGTGCCAACATATTGCAATTATTGGCCTGTCACGTCATTGAAATGAGTCTGCAGGTATTTCTCAATATTTGTAAAAAGCAGTAGGCCTATAGCACTGAGCCTACAACTAGCGGTTGATTCATGATAGTTTGGGCTGAAAGTGTACAAGGGCAAGTGCGTTGCATTTAAATCCCCGGCTCCTCCCCCGCTCACTTTCCATTTTTGAGGGCCCCTGTCAGCCCAGTGCCCTTGGAATCATCCTAGCTTTCCCCCCATTTACAGCACCCCTGATCATGATCTCAGTTGTCAATCAAACACGTACACTGGCCAGCCCATTCAAAGGCTTGGAGGCAAAAATAGCATTTCTGATTTCTCTCCAAAAACCTTTTTTCTTCTTTTGAGTTATAGAAAATATCAACGATAAATTTGAAAATCACATTGCCAAGGATTTTCAACTGCAAAAGGGTTGACTTTTGTGATTTCAGTTGGACTTGATAGTGCGAGAGTGTTGAGGATTTTGGTTCTCTATGAATCTGCCACATGTCATAACAAAAATATATACAGCACAAATTTCAGTGAATATAATTTAATCTTTTTATCCTTCATATCAAAACAACTGAACCTTTTTACTCCTCAAATAAAGTATAATATAATAAATAAAGTATTTATGATTCTGAAACTTCAATTGACGAAGATGGTTTGGTTTCCCCCACTTTGTCCCCCCATCTTCTTTCACCACACTCCCCCCCTGCAGTCTCTGGTGTGGTACAGTTCCAGAAATAAACAACTTGGGCCACTTATTTCTTTTCATGACCTGGATTTTTCATTTTACTATGAGGTCCAATGGGGATTAAGAGCCCATATAAACCCCACAGAATCTGTTGACCCATTTATTTATAGAGGAGTCCTTACATTATTGTTCAGGTAGTAATAGGTCATGAAAGAACAGCTGTGTTTACTATATATATATCCACATCACTATTATGCTTTGGAAAGAGGACATGGAAATGTATTTATAGCATAAAGCCCCTGGAATGTTTTTCATCAGCAGATTTGCTCTGGGTTTACATAAACATCATTTGGAGAAATTGGATTGAATGAGGCTATAAATATAATGTAATCTCAGCTCCCCAAGCTGACATTGTGACACTGATATTGACATTATGCTGAGCAGATTTCATTCTCTGCATATCCACCCCAGCCTCTTTATGATGCACAAGAATGCTTTCCAACACTGGAAGTGTGAGACCGCAGGCGTCCTTGGTTTGACTTTGAATTGGAATCAAATGTCTGAAGATGCAGAATTTAAAATTTCAACTCTGTAGAATGAGAAATAAACATGGTAATTTTTTTCTTTGTGCATTGCTTCACCAGGCAGGCAGTTGTCATGCCCAAGGGTAGTAACCATGAAAACCCACATATTGTGCACTTTGCCAAATTGGTAACTCTGTGATGCGGAATCATTCGGCGCCGAGCATGTGATTGGTGTTAAGCAGCATGACAGGCAGAGGGAAGGATTGCACCAGACCTGGAGGTTCTTGTCTCTGGGAAGGAATGCTGCTGTAGAGCTCTCATTGGTAGAGCCCTAAAGATCCTGGGGGTTCGCGGGGAGTGCAGCAGGGGGTTCGGGTGTTGGGGGATGGGGAGAGGAGGGGTAGGGAAAGCATGGGGGAAAAGATGAAAAACAAGCCTGCGTGGTTCCTCCAACCTCGTTACAGCTAATATCCCGTCAACTGTAATTAACGCTGCTGTAGCGTTTCTTTAAAGTTCTGTCACTGGGGTCTCCACAGACTCGGCCTCATTACTACACTGCTGCAAAGTACGTTCAATCCTCATCTCAGCTCAAAACATGCATTTTATAAATATTCCCACAGCCAGGAAAATATTCATGACTACACCTTAATTTTGCAATTTCACTGTTGAAAATGTTAATGTGTGCCCACCATCTGAAACTGTAAAGGGTTAGTCTGACATGGAGTTTTGAAGACTAAAAAAGAATACATACTAGGCGCCCCGACCGACCCTGATGCACCCTGAGACAGATCAATGCACTCATCACCCAATCACCCACATATATATATATATATATATATATATATATATGTGTATGTATGTGTGTGTGTGTATATATATATGTATAATATATATATATATATATATATATATATATATATATATATATATATATATACAGTCAGATCCTGTACTGTAAGTCACAGTTGGTGAGTCACAGACATGCCCAGCTTTGCCTTTACAACATCAGCATCTCTCAAAATTCCACTGGGGATCCAAGACCGGATGCCAGTGCTACATGTTAAGTTGCAAACCATCCTGCTAATGGTATTAATTTGCTTGAAAGGAATTGAATTAGTGTCAGGCCATGATGAAAGGCCTCTTCACCCATGCTGCTGTGACAGGGCTACATTACATTACAAATCAATGTGTCAACCCCAGCATGTGGAAGATGAGATCAAGAAAACAAGTTAGTGTACACTGCCTCATCTGCTTTCAATGACACTGGAATGAGCATTGGCAGTCGGGCTCAATTTGTATTTAGAGTTAATTTTGGTGAATAAACATGTTTCTGTGTTGTAAGAGCAAATATGATTTTCAGTGAATGAAATGTCACAGTGGGATACAACATGAACCTTTAGAAATTTAACAGAGAAGCGTAGTTGTCAGTGTTCACTTCTGACAACAAACCTCCTAACCCTAGGCTATAATCCTAATCCTAATGAGGGTATAAAAACAGTTTACGAAACAGAACAGAATCACCCTGTTCTGTTCTGATGAAGGAGAAACATCCTCTGAAATGCTGAAACATGGGCATGAGTTATTAATAAAGGATATAGAGACCAATTTTTGACACCTAGTGCAGAGATGTGAGAGCACAATTTTATTGGGAGGAAAGCCCCCATTCTGGATCAGGGTGGTGTTTGGGGACAGGTGCCCCTTCCTCAGGGATAATTTACATGGCTCGTGCATAAATTCTTCTTTTGTCCCAACCGGCCAGTGCCTGTGTCGTACCTGCTGCACGGAAGTCCTGGATTGGGGTGCCTGGCGCTAGTTTCAAACCTGTAGCATGAAAAGTAAATGATGGCGACATCCTAACCTCAAATCTTTCCATAACCTAACCCCAACCACCTATGGGATAGATAGGTAGGAGCCATTGCCATTAAGGGATTTTAATCTGGTGGATTTAATGATATGGAGTAAATTAATTGGATATAACAACATAGGTATAAGAAATAAAGGACTTTAAAATCAGCCGCCATTCTGGATCAGGTTCGTGCTTGGTGATGGGTGCCCCGTTTGGGATCAAGGCTGATTTACATGGTTCGTGCATAAATTATTCTTTAACCCTAGCCCTACGCATAGTGAAGGAACATGACGTGAAGTGAGCGACCATTCTTACTGTGAATTAGAGCTGACAGTAGTTTGTGTTTCTGTATTCCCTCTCCAGCAGCTCTTTGCAGTGGACACCTCTTTTCTCCGTCTGCCAAAGGACAACATGTTATTGTCTATGTCACCAGGTCCTGTGTACGGTAGATGTCAGCAAGGTCAGTCATAGCATATACAGCCAGCCACAACGCATCTGTCAGGTGATGACAGAGACAGGGCGTACCTGAGCATTTCAACATTCTACGAGGCAAGGTTAGCCCCATAAACATATGAGTTCAATGTCTGGAGGATTTGTGAACAGTTTAAGACTCCTCTGTGGCAGAAACATTTGAAATCACAAGCAGGTGAAGGAAACATGTGCAGTGGGAGCATTGTTGGGTGGACTGAGCAGATGTTGAGGTCCAGTCACAGCAGAGAAGATCCTGACAACACATTTGGAACTTCACCAGAGAAACACACACATGCACACAGGCACACATTGTAATTGTTAAACTTGAATGTAAATAAAAATATACAGCATAAAAAATATTAAAACATCAGAAAATTATCTAACTAAATCAAACTTTATAAATAGCAGCCGTTTAATAGAAAGTGATAAAACTTCAATCTTGGCAAGTTATATGCAATCGCACTGCATCTAGAATTTGCTTCACCTTCTGTCTAAACACACCCTTTGGAGGATTACAGGGGCTAATGTAGATATCTATGTATGCAAAGTTAAAGAGGAAAGTTAAAAGTATCAAAACTGGAAAGGACTGATCATCTGGGAGCAAGAATGTGCTCAATAATTTCACGCCAGTCTGCTCATTATAGTTTTATAGTGCTTATGTGCAAGTGGAAGTTTTAGCCTGACAATGGCTAAAATGATTATTTATATCATATCAACTTGCTTGGCCTCCGGTATTGCTGCTTGCAGTTTTCTCATGAACCACTCAGCCAAACAACTTCACACTGGAGACTGCGCTTTCTTGGGTCCTGAGCACCTGCCATGACATAGTTGCATCACCTTGCAATGCTAGAGTATACACCTCATTTGGTCGCAAAAGCTAACACGAACATTTTATGGCCGTAACCTGTACCCAAAGAGCCGTTCGGCGTTGTAACAGTTCAGGCTGTTCTCATTCACTTTTCGTACCTATACCTACGAAAAGTAATGCAATATAATTTGTATATATCCTAGGTAATCGTGAATCAGAATCAGAAATACTTTATTGATCCCAGAGGGGAAACTCTTTTGTTACAGTTGCTCACTATCACGTCAGTGCACACAGGAATAGAAGTACTAAGCAAAAAAAATAATACACTATAATACAGGTCAGATAAATTAAGTACAAAGTGGATATAAGTATAAAATTAAAATAAGTGTAAATAACAAAGTGGATTTACTGGTTGATGATAAGTATGTATGGTATAATAATACAATGTAATAATATAAGTAGTAAGTAATAGTGCATGTACTGTCAAGTTAAGTGTAGCTTATTAAGATGACTATGAAATGGTGGCTATTGCACAGCAGTAATAGAGGCTGTTGCGTTTATTGTTAGGAGGTGACCTCTAGTGGCCTCACTAATTATGACGGGAGCTAAGAAGGAATTCAGGTGAGGTAGTATAAAGAGCAACAAAGTACGCGTAGAGAGGTGGATATTCTGGATTATGCACGAAAAATGTGTGCATAACTTTTCGGAAGATATCATACGAACTGTTGTACAAGAATACATTGCGAGTTAATAGGGGTCCCCTCTCAGTACACTACACAGTGTGTACTTTTGGCGTTAGTAAAAACCCTAATTCTCTTCTTATGTGCTTCAGAATTTCTCAATGAGAAAGCTTTCCAACAACATTTAGACTAGAGCCCGACTGATACATCAGCTCAGATATTAGCTTATTGCAGATATCATATCACTGTATATGTCAGATGAATGTAAAATGTCCCTAACACTGCATGTAAAAAACAAAGTTAAATGACCCATATCAATAACATTTGCTTATGTTATGTATTTATGTATAAAATGAATATTGGCCAATATACAGTATATAGTTATCAGATTTTTTAAACTCTCAGATGTTGATAGCTTTTATCTGCATCAAAAATCCAGTAACTGTTGAGGTATAATTTAAACATTCCTGTCAAAAAATTAAATTTACAGAAAGTTCAATTGAACAGTTAACTGAATTATAAAAATATGGAAAATCTGAATAATTAAAAAAAAATGTATGAGTGGAGAGGGGTGCATCGGGGGGACTTGTGACCTCAGTATTTCTAAAATCCCAGTTATGGCCGAGTTTATCTATTTTATATGTGCCTTGAGTGTCAACGGAGAGTTTCAGTACCCCCATAATGTTGTTCACCAATAACAAGACAGATTTCTGGGAAAACATTGAGTTTTACTTATAAATAAACTGAACCACTCCTTTAAAAATCCACATCAGTTTGTCATGAGTCCAGAGGGAAATCCTTTTCTGTAGCAGCACTCAGTGGGGGCTGGGTGAGTAATGACAGGAAACCGGTTGCCCAGCTAATACACAATGGCCTAGTGTTTGTTTGTGTGATTCCCCAGAGGTTGCTCTTAGGTTGCTGATAGTAACCCAGTTAAATCTAGCAGGAAGCCTGAAGTGGGACTTTTTGGGGCTAAAAACAGGGTCCCCCCCTGCTTTGTGTCACCAATCTGGTTACCAGCCAATGAAGCAGAAGACAATGGAGAGCTGCGGATGAGGCTAAAGGCCGGTTGCAGTTGTGGCCTCTGCTTGGCTCAACTCATTTCAGGGATGATTTGCTTTGACTGATATGAGCTGCTTGGATTAATGTTGGGTCTCTTTCTTCCTGATTGTGGAAGGGGTCAAAACAAGCTCCCGATAGCTTAGCAGTTCCACATAACATGTCCTCTGACGGATTTAAATATTAACACCAATGCTTTTGCTCATATCTGTATCCTACACACTACTCATGGATCTGCTTGACTTCAGAGGGGGAGCAAAGCTAGATCTGCTTTCTTTAACTCAAACAGGAAAATCCCTGTTGTGAATGCACATTTGTTCTCAGCAGACGAATGACATGAGCTGCTTTACATGAAGCTTGTTGTTTGTGTGTTTGTGGCTCCCAAAACTGCTTATTTTTCTTATTTAACATGAATAAATTAACCTTTTCATAGCACACATGTCAATTCACATTTTACTGTAGACCTAATCTCTGATTCTTTTCTCCCTGGAAACTTGACAAAAGACAGTGTTCCCGTTTTCCACAACTTCTAAATACGATAATTGATTTCTTGATTGTACAAGCCAACAACTGTAAACATTTAATTACATTACGGCCTGTTTTGTTCTTTGTTCTCCCTCATTGCCACCTTGTTTCTCCCTCCTGCTCCCTGTAATAGCATTTGCATATTTAAATTGGATGTGCTTGGCTTGGCCCTGAAGCCCTCATCATCATCATCATCATCATCACAGGAGGAAGTGCAGCAACAATGGCATGTATTTCTGCTTGTTAATTTGTGGAGCATTATGCTGCTGCCAGTGTTGGTGTTCTCTCTCTATTTATGTCTGTTCAGGTCAACCCATATTTGGATCGGGTCTTATTATCCACAGGTCTATTTGGATCAGGTCTGACTGTCCTCCAAGGCTGAATTACTAACTGGGCAAAGATGGCAACTGCCATGAGACCACAGATTCTCCAGTCTCTTCAGGTTCAGAGTGTGGTTAGGAGTTTATGGTAATTTTGTGCAAATTTATTAATACTGTATGCACCACTAAAGCACATTATAAACTGAAAGGAAGTAGGAAACTTGCATTACGAGCTAATTTTCAAGGTTCAAGGTTGATTTATTTATCATTTAACAACACAGGGGTGTAAAACGAGATTTAGTTGCAGTTCCTTTTTTGGTACTCACAAAACACCCTGTTATATACAAAAATGATATACAGTAGATCAGTGAATAAATAATAAGTCAAATTTTACATGGGGGAATGCAGGGGATGAATTTATTGCTTTTGTGTATTTTATGTATTTTATTTCTTTATATTTCGTCACTCACTGTGATATTTTATTTTTCTTGTTGTGAAGCACTTTGTACTTTGATTTGATAAGTGCACTATAAATACATTTTTATTATTATTATTATTTAGCAGTATCACAACCTGAGGGAAGAAGCTGCCCTGAAATCTGGTAGTCCGGCAGCGGATACTTCTATATCTCTTGCCTGACGGCAGCAGGGTGAACAGGATGTGGCTGGGGTGGGTATTGTCTTTTAGTATCCTTTGGGCTCTGCGCAGGCACCTCACCTCACTGATATCACTGATGCTCGGCAGGTTGGTACCTATGATCTTCTGAGCGGTTTTAATAACCCGCTGCAGAGCCCTCATGTCCTTGGCCGTGCACATCCCATGCCAGTTTGTGAAATTTCCAGTCAGGATGCTTTTTATTGCTCCTCTGTAAAAGTTAACAAGAACTTGACATGGGAATTTTGCCTTCTTAAGTTTCCTTAAGAAATATAGCCATTTCTGAGCTTTCTTTACCAGCGCAGAGATGTGAGATGACCATGACACATTCTCTGTGATGCTGATTCCCAGGAACTCAAAACTGTTCACCTGCTCCACCTCAGCTCCACTGATATAGACAGGGATGTGTTGTGTATTTGCCTCCTTTTTTCTGAAAATCAACAATCAGCTTCTTGGATTTGCTGAGCAGTAGGTTGTTCTCTGTGCACCACTCTGCAAGACTGTTGATATGAAGTTTCATCGTTTGAAATCTGGCAGATGATGGTGGTGTTCACAACAGAGTTGCCTCCATGTCGGGGGCTGCGGTCATGGGTGTACAGAGTGAACAGGACACTGCTGAGCACAAAGCCCTGGGGGGCACCAATGTTGAGCACTAGAGTGGAGGAGGTGTGACCGCCAGTCTAAACTATCTGGGGTCTGTTTGTGAGAAAGTCCAATATCCAGTTGTAGAGTGGTACTCAAGCCCAGAGTGTTTAGTTTGCCAATCAGTTTCATGAATGTTGAGCTGAAATCAACAAACAGCATTCCAGTGTAGGTGTTGTTCTTATCATGGTGGGTGAAAACAGTGTGGTTGGCAGTGGAGATGGCATCCTCTATGGATCTGTTGGTTCTGAATGCAAACTGGTGAGGGTTCAGACTGGCTGGGATGTTGTTCTTTATGTGTTGGAGAAACAGTTTCTCAAAGCACTTAACCAGAATGGAGGTGAGAGCCACAGGGTCTGTCATTTAGACTAGACACTGCAAATTTTTTAGGTACATGGATGATGGTGGCTGTCTTAAAGCAGGTGAAAACAATCTCCTGTGACAATAATATGTTAAAAATGTCTGATTTGCATGTTTTTAGTACACGACCAGGGGTGTTATCAGGCCCAGCAGCTTTACTCATATTCACTCTCAGCAGGGTTCTTCTCACATCTGCTGTGGACACTGACAGGGGCCAGTCCTCTAGAGGAAGAGTATACTTTACAGCTGACTCTTTGATGAGGCAATCTTGAGGCCCTCCCTTGTCGAAGGACCCTGAGGTAAAATCTAGTTTAGTCTTTATTTCACTATATATATTGCATTTTTCAAGTAAAGCTACCACAAACTTATTACTAAAGGGCCCACAGCTAATTTTTGCTCCAGGTACCTGTAGTGGGCTTGTGGGTCCCTTTAGATCAGGTCTCTCTAATTTTGAAATTTAATTTATGCGCATTGGTTTCAGGTAGTTTCCATGGGTTTGTTTCGGATTGGCTCCAAATTATTAGAACTGAAGTGAAAGAGAGAGAAAACAATTAAGATTGTAACCTAAGTAGAAAACCATCCTCTTATCATTTGTTGCCTCATGTTATGGCAGCAGCTCTGACTTATGATGATGCTCTACTAACACAGCAGCGGCGGATGGCCGCCCACCATTGAGTCTGGTTCTGTCCAAGGTTTCTGTCACTTAAAGGAAGTTTTTCCTTGCCACTCTCGCCAAATGCTTGCTCATGGTGGGATTTGTTGGGTCTCTGTAATTAACATTATAAAGAGTATGCTCTATAGACCTGCTCTATAGGAAAAGTGCAATGAGACAACTTCTGTTGTGAATTGGCGCTATATAAATAAAATTGAATTGAATTGAATTAATGGAGACAGTGATAACTCTTATATCTCCTGCCATCAGCCTTGAGGGTTTTATTACATGGCTCACCGTGATATGCTCAGTTAGAGTGTTTGAAACAATGGAATTAATGTGTTGTGCTAGATGTGCATTAGCTGTGATATGTATCTCTGTGCCTGTTGATCAGAAACCATCAGAGAGGAGGGTTAGGCTGTGTGTGTGCATGCACTGGTGTCTTCATTATTCTGCCTCTGCTTGGATCTGCTCTACTTATGCAGCCCTATTATTCAAATACACAAGCCCCCTCCTTCGCTTTTCTACACATATATCTCTGCCCTGGATGACCTCCTTATCTCTCTCTATCCCTCATCATCATCTCACCTGATATATCTCTATGGAGGCCTGTGATATCTCTCTTACACACACTCTTACATTCTATTCTCTTCCATGCCAATACTCTACAATGCAATGATGTACTCATGGCTCCTATGGATCCTTAAAAAAGTGTGCCTTAAATACCCAGTGTTCTTGTTCAATGGCCATGGTAGTAGCTCTTATGCAATAAACTGCAGCATATTATTGTTTATACTTTACTAAATTTAAGTATACTGTAGTTGACTATACTCTACTATACTGTATATATTATGTAGTGCCAGTTCATAACATAAGTTATCTCATTGCACTTTTCATATAGAGCAGGTCTACACCATACTTTTTATACTATTATTTACAAGGACCCAACATTTCCCACCATGTGCAAGCACTTGGCAACAGTGGCAAGGAAAAACTCCCTTTTAACAGACAGAAACCTCGAGCAGAACCTGGGTTCTGCTCTAGGCTCTGGGTGGGTGGCCATCTTCCTCAACTGGTTGGGTTGAGAGAGAGGGGAGAGGAGAGAGAGAGAGAGAGAGAGAGAGAGAGAGAGAGAGAGAGAGAGAGAGAGAGAGAGCAGGAAGAAAGAGAACATACAGTAGTATATCAGAACCAGAGCCAGGCAAGCAGGCAACGAAACTGGGAAACTGGGACCGGGACCAAACACACCCTCCAAGACCGAAGGAGGTCATTTGATGGCAGCTAGCGTGTTCAGGCGGGGACAGGACAGGCGTGAAGCAGGAGAGGAGCGAGTTTGTAGCGAGTTAATTTGTACGAACGTTATACATCATCAATTGTATTGATAAGTGCTCAAGTATTTGTTTTAATGAAGTTGGAAGTTATTTATTCTTGTGTTTTGAACGAGACTTGTGTGATGTTATACTGTGTTGAAATAAATTAGCAATTGTTCCTTGCTATTTGTTCCGACACATTCAGAATCATTACCGCTTTTGCCATTAGCAACAGGCGGCTTGCATCGTGCCCCTTGTAAAACGTATATTTTAAAGGCTCATTATTACCGTTTTGAAAGAATATGTCAAGTTAGTAACATGCATTAATGGGATAAGAAAGCATACAGATGGAGAGGGAGAGGAGAAGAGAAGAGCACAGTGCATCATGGGAAGTCTCCTGGCAGTCTGGGCCTATACTATACTACATGATACTACAATATAGTATATTGTAGTACGCTGTAGTCGACTATAGTTGACTATACTATATTCTACTTTACTGTACTGTACTATACTATACTGTGCCATTCTTTAATATACTATCTTGTAGTAGTTTAGTGGTGTAGTGGTAATGTGGTTTACTGCAGTTGTTTATTATAGTTGAACTATATTATGAACTATATTATATTTTATACTATATTGTATTTAGGTATACTGTAGTTTACTACACCATACTATACCATACAACTTCCTGGTTTTAAGGCTGGAGTTTGGGCAACTCAGGACATGGACATTGACTGTGAGTCCACAGTTTACCTAACAGGAAAAGGAACAGTGCTAGCTTTCATGGCTGGGTGCGTTTTGTAAAGGTGAAGAAACGTGACTTCACTGCTGCATCTGTAACAAAAAACGCGGTCACATGCGGAGCTCATATTACACAGGAGGATTATGGCTGGCAGGAGTAATGGTCATAGATCCATCAGAGATTTAGCTAGACAAAAACAGGAACTGTAAGTCTCAGTTTTCTAACATTTGCTAACTTCCAAAATAGTCCGCATAATGGTAAATGGCTTCATATATACTCTGTATGTCATGGTTTTGGGTTTTTGTCCTGTTATTTCCTTTTTTTTTAAAGTGTTCTCCTCTCCTCGTGTGTCTTGTTGTTTTACTTCCTGTCTTTATTTGCTTTGAGCTGCCATTGTTGGTTTTGTGTTTGTGTTTGGTTATTTCGTGTTTTATTTTGAAATATTCATCTTCCCTCATGTGTTGTAGTTTTGCGTCTTGTCTTTGATTGCTGATTGTTTTCACCTGTGTCAATTGGCTTCACCTGTTTGTCTCCCATACCTGAGTGTATTTAAGTCTGTGTCGTCCGCTGTTCTGTGTCACATAGTTGCTGTATGTGTGTTAAGCGGCCTGACTTTAGTGTTCTGGGTTTTAGGCTCTGTTTCTTGTGTACCTTTGTTTATGGACTTTTGGATTTTGTTTTTTTGTCGGCTCCCTGTTTTTTTTTTTTTTTTTTTTACTGCTTACCTGGAGTAAGCCTAGTTCTTTTCATTAAAACTGTTGAATTAAACCTGCTCTTCCTGCTGTTAGCGTTTGGGTCCTCTTCCTGTTTCCCGGTTTGACACTTAAACATGACATGACAGCCATGCAAGGTGCTGGCCTGACCATCGGGAGCACTCTGGGGTTCAGTGTCTTGCCCAAGGACACTTTGAGCTATGAACAGCAGGAGCTGGGGATTGACCCGCCAACTCTGATCAGTGAACAACCTGCTCTACCTCCAGAGCCACAGCCGTCCCATGATTTCAATAATGCTAAGCAACATGTGGTTAGTATTTATTGTTATTGTATTTATTGCAGCGTAGCTATTTCGTAAAACCCACAAGATGATCAGGCACCCTGAAGTCTAGTTATATAGCTTGGTGACTTTGTCTGCATAGCTAATACATTTGCAGTGCATTTTCATGTGGTGTAATGTTGTTGTGTTATAAAGCAGTTGGGAGATACTGCAAGTAATGAAGGGACAGATGTTCCCACAGCCAGTGCTGCTGGCTCCTTAACCACCAGCTGTATGTCTCTGTGGCTTTCAGTGCAACCTCAAACCTTTCAATCGTTCATCAGGTAGTGTGAATTTCTTATCTCTCTCATATCTAGCATTAGCTGTACATGTTCTATTGCAAACATTTCACTCCATTTACGTAACATAGGAGGACAAAATATTAAACACCTCTCAGGATAAAGAAGTCTGGTACAACTGTAATACTAATTATGACCTCAATAATATATCCATAACATATCTGAATTAACACATCTCAGACCCAGTGTCAACAAAATCTGAACACTGTAAGCTTCGTAAAAGTAGCTCTTATGGCGGGGCTGTTGGTAGTTTCATTTAGGTTGGCTGTTTATTTTCTTTAACATTTTGTTTCTGTTCTGAAACAGGCGGCGGCTGCTGCTGCAAAGGAGAGTGAGTGTGAGGACCTCAAGCTGTGGAGCTTCCACTCCTGGTGGAGATCCAAATGTGATGGAGGCCAAGTGGCAAAGCATGGTGAACCATGTTCAGGACATCATGAACACACCACTACTGTATTTCCCTGCGCATCCACATCTGGGGGAGATGCAGGGAAAGAGGAGTGGGTGGAACCAGGTTGTAGTTGTGTACTGTATGTGGCTTAGTGTAAGGATTAGTGGTCCAGCCTTCAATGTACTTGGTTTATTTTGGTTCCAGTGCACGCCAACCATAAAATAAACTGATGGGAAATGTTCATGCTCATCAGTTTATAACCCAGTGTTCTATGAAATGCTTATCATTATTTTATTAAGGTGACGCAACACACCAACATTTGTTCTGAAGTAAATCACAGGCAATTCAGCAGGGATGGGAAATGAATAAAATCGTTAAATTCTCCAGCTCCATGTATGAATCAGATTATATATCTGATGTTTCATCCTAGTCTTTTTCAAGATAGGATTAAAAACAACTGAATAAGGCATTATACAAATCACACAATCATGTCATATCAGTGTAAATAATAAAAGCATATGTAGACAGTTCTAGTATCATCAGAACAAAACATTTATTCAGGATCAATGGTAGCAATTAAACTGGAGAGTGTAGCTACTAGAACAGCATTGGTGAAGGCTGTTGGCCCTACAGCATCAGACATTCTCATTGCAGACATTTCACTCCCTCATCCTCCACTTTACACCAACGCACACAAGGTTCTCCTTCCTTGGGGATCTACAGTTGAAAAATGTTATGTGATGGTGAGAGAATGAGTACAACCAAAACTAGTGCAGTCTAACACAGCAGCCCAAACCTCATTGATTTAAAAAAATGGGGCGGACAAAACACAAACACCTCAGTATTATATAATTCAGCAGCACCACTAAACTGCAGACTCAAAAAATTACCATAAAGTTGAATCATCACCTCTCTAAAACAGTTTTAACAAAAAACATAACCTTCATGAAGACAGAATTTATTGCAGGGCTGTTGTATTAGGCTGTATTAGTTAACTTGGTGGACCTAATCAACTGGAAACTGGGAAGTATTTATTGTATTTGAATATTCGGCCCTGTCAGTGTTATTATGAACATTACTCATGTGATGTAAAAACTTTTTTTTCCCTTACCCCAGCATATGCAGCGGCCCTTATGGAGGTTCCGGGCCTCGTTTTTGTAGTTTGTGATCTGTCTGAGCCCCCTCCAGACAGAACCAGAGTCATTGGCTGAAAACTCTCTGAACCTGTCCCTGTTCCCACTCATAAATGCTTCTTCCTTTTTCAACCGTATCTGTCTGAGTTTAGCCGTGAACCAGGGTCTGTCAGTGTTATAACTCACCCATAGCTTCACTGTTCTACTGCTTTGATATCCTCACCACAGGTTTAGACAGCTTTAATTTCTAATTTCTTCAGTTGGACTATGACATGGTCAGAGAGTCCCAGTGCAGCGCAGGGGACTGCGTGATGGGCACTGTTGATTGCTGTGTAACAGGGATGCAGAATATTCTCCTCTTTGGTCGGGCATTTAATGAGCTGTCTGTATTAGGGGGGTTCATGACTGAGATTTTCTTTGTCAAAGTCACCAAGGACAATAACTAAGGAGTGGGGTTTGTCTGCTCCAAACACAGTATCTGGTCGACAAGCACATTGGCCTGAATGTAAACACCAACCAGAATGAATGAAACAAATTCATCAGGGGAATAGAAGGATTTGCAGTTTATGAAAAATTATTCCAGATTAGGAGAACAGTGCTGTTGAACCACTGTCACATTATTACAGCCACTGTTAGCGTAGAAACAGGTACCTCCACCTTTCGTTGTGCTGGAAAGCACACAGCCACGTCTCTGTGAAGCATAAAACGG